>NC_066584.1:322162783-323382783 GCF_024323335.1 Lathyrus oleraceus | reverse complement strand
TTAGTAAATGCGTGTAAAATTTATCTTCCCCACATTTATCATCCTAAAAGAGAGATATTCAAAAAGGCGTGCAACCGAATAAAACGCCAGACAAGTATTTGCATTCATTATGAAGTAAATTTGTTAGATTTAAACAATGGAATGAACAGATAAATAGACCTTCAAATGTAATACGACTTTAGTTTCAATTTTCCGAATCCTTGGTACATGTACTCTTTTAAGGGACTCTAAGACGTATTCTCTCTTACCTGTGCTAGAATGCACCAAGTAAGGTACTTCCAAATTCACTGCGAGCTTGCCATCCCAAGCATTTTTCCCTTTGATGAGTAAATTGTGTTTGCATTTGATTTATGTCCTCTTCAAGTTTCATTATCAAAAGTTCATACTCATGGTTCAATGCACCTAACCTCTCCATATTCACCTTAGTAGTACCTTCATGGCTGATATGGAGGATGTCCCACGTTTCTTTAGCAGTTTTACAATGAGAAACTGGATAGAATTCATCAAGACCTAGTGCGGTAGTGATGATAGTCTTAGATTTCAAACCATGTTGCATATTATCTTTATCATATTTGGACCAATCCTTTTCAGGTATATTTACTACAACACCATCAACTGTGTGTGTAGGAACAAACGCTCCATCTTCCACAAATTTCCAAATACCACGATCCATTCCTTCTATGAAGAATTTCATTTTCTGTTTACACAACCCATACCCTTATCCACTAAAGGACGGGGGTTTGTTTAGTGAATAACTTGAAGTCATCCTTCCTCATGAGAAGATTAGTCCTTAACAGGAAATAGGATCTGATGCCACTTGTTGAACAAGTGACCTCAAACACAAGAGGGAGGGGGGAGGGGTGAATTGTGGTTTTTGAAAAGTGTGGATATTTTTCCCTTTCTTGATTAAGATTGTTTTAGTAATGTTTTTTAGTAATAAAGCGTAGCGGAAATAAAGTAAATAAATTATGTTGTAGAAAATTAAAGAGAGTAAGGATAGAAAGATTGCACCAGAGAGTTATCTAGGTTTGGTCGAACGTTGGCCTAGTCTTATCCCCAAGAGTTCTTACAAAGATTTTTCACTATAAACCTGTGAGCTTTTATCGGATATGCCCACGAACCTTAATACAATCAAACCTTTGACATTGAACAAGCTCATTCTCAACCCAACTTATGAATCTGTTTACAGATTTATGGACGATCTCTTTGTCGCATCTCAAAAAATGTGATCCTTCGTGAGGTGCTCGCACGCTCGTGGAAAAGATGTTTGAATAGAGTCGCCACCAAACTTTATTTATTCCTAAAGAGGAAATGGGATATATCGATAAAACCCTTAAAAACAAAAAGAAAATGACAGCCAAAACCAAATTCGGGTTTGGGTACACATGGGGAAGGTATTAGCACCCCTCACGTCTGTTGTACTCAACGGGAACCACTTATTTAGATTTGTGATTGAGTGTTAGTGATGTTAATTGTGATATTCTACTTACTGAGCGAGAAAAAGAAAGAAAGGAAATTTTTTTATTTATTAAAAGGGTGTTTTTTAACATTAATGTGCCTGACAAGATTTCACAATCTCACTCTTATGTATCTTTAGGTGCTATGAAGAACTCAAGGCATACGTAGTTCTGCTAAAGAGAACTAATGGATTGATTGCTTTTAGAGAGTGATGCTTAGATCGCATTTGAGCGTTTAAACCTTTACTTGTTGCTCACTCTTGGAGACTGAAGTCTTTTTTTCCCGTCGAAATAGATATATCATACTCGTTTCTGAATGTTTTTTCGAGGTCGTTCATGGGCGAAAAACAAGTTTGGTTGGTTGGGTGTTTTGTTGGATGACAATTAATCGAATGACCGAGTAAGCCTACTCGTATCCAAGTACTCGAGAAGAGGAATAGAAGGCTCTAGACCATCTCATTTTTCATCCTTAATTGCAAAAGTATTTAGATAAGGTTAATGTATTTTGGGTGGATGACAAATAATTGAATGGCCGAGTAAGGCTACTCGTATCCGAGTACTCGGGGAAGGGAATATAAGGCTCTAGACCATATTATTTTTCGTCCAAGTTTATTATGAAAATGAGTTTGACTTTCGGTTTGATTATGAAAGCGATTTGGATGTGGCAGGATTTATAATTTTTTTAACAGATGGAAATTGCTCGAATGGCCGAGTAAGGCTACTTGTATCCAAGTAATTGAAGAGAGAAATCAAAGGCTCGAGACCATCTCCCTTTTCACCTTTTTTTAAACAGTGTTTAAGTATGATTATGTATTTTGGGTTTGATTAGGGAAAAGACACTCGATGTTTGATCGAGGTTTTTATTGTTTTCCTTGAATTGAAAGTCGAAAGAAATTATTTAAGGGTTTAGAAAATGATAGAGAATTGGATAGTGTAAATGGTTTTGATTTAGAAAAATTGCTCGATGTTGGGTCGAGTATTTGTTTTTTGTTCTTTCTTGAAAATGTTGATTTTAATATTGAGTTAACAATTGATTAATATAATGAAACAACTGAAAGCGGTAAACTTATTACACTTTTGCAAGAATGGAGGTCCAGTTTGTCGAATGGGGATACAACACAATAATTAAAAGACACAAGCTTTGAAAGATAATTGTAAATAAAATAATCTCGTTGTGAGAAGGCCCAAGAGAAAGCTAAGGGACTCGAAGTAAAAATAAAAAATCGAACTACAGAATTTAGTGTTATGTTAAGAAACCGTAAAGCGATTCATGTAGGAATGACTCTATCTGAGGCCGGTCAACAAAACTCAATGCGCTTAAGAAATTTATGAAGTTAAATTGAATTTTTAACTCCAAAATTGCAAGGCATGTGTGTAAACCCGATTTTAAACGACAAAAAATGAAAATGAAAATTAAACTAAAAGAATTTAGCGATATGTTAAACAATCGTAAAGAGATTAATGTAGGAATCACCATATCTGAGGTCAGTCAACAAGACTTTATGCGCTTAAGTAATTTTTGAAGTTAAATTGAATTTTTAACTTAGAAACTGCAATGCATCTGTGAAAAACCGATGAGACAATAAATCAATTTTTTTTTCTTTTTTTAACAATTTAGAATAAATAATTAATCAATAATTAAATACAAGAATAAGAATAAACAATAAAGATGACAATGATAGGAATGAACAATAATAATTAATAATAATAATTAGCAATAATAAATCAACAAATTATTTGACCCCTTCATACCTTACAAAGTATTTGACCACAAGAATACTTTAACAAAACTAAAGTAAAGGGACCACAAGGACAATGATACATACCTTACACAATATTTGACTCCTTTATTTCTCTCCTTTTGACTTCCTTAGTTCTTCATCTCCGTCAAACCTCAGCTCTGAAACACAAGTTTACAAATTTGTTTTGTACGAAATGCACACTTGAACGATTTAGAAGAAGGGGTAATGATGGAGGTGATTGGGACATTAGGGATTTGGCACTTCTTATAAAAGGATGGTTGTCAAAAGGGATTAAGATTTTTCAATCTGAAGAACGAAGAATGTGCATGGAACGTTTCCAATTTTGATTTTATAATTAGTTTTTTATTTTTTAAAAAGTTTTAAATATTTTCAAAATTAAAATATTCAATATGGATATTTAAATATCATTCATTGCTGACATGGATCCAAGTAATATCTATCACGTCATTAATTAATTACACATAAGCAAAATTGGATAAGGGACCATGCAAATCCAAATGCAATCAAAATTAAGTGATAAGAATAACTGATTTTGTAATAGGAGATCAATTATTTAAAACTCTATAACTCGAAAGACCAAAAGTGAATTTAAACCTAATAATAATTAGTAAACATAATAATCAACAATAATGATCAACAATAATAATAATAATAATTTTTAAAATTGCTAGTAACAATAATAATCAATAATAAAATTAATAACATTAATGATAATTAACAATAATAATTGCAAATAATAATATTTAAACAAGAGTAATCAACAATAATAATAATTAAAAATAATAATCAACCATAATAATAATTAGCAATAATAATCAATAATAAACGATAATAATAATTAATAAAAAAAATAATGAATAATAATAATAATTAACAATAATAAATAATAATAATAATAATAGTATAAAAAGTAAAAAATAATAATAAACACTAATAATGATAATAATAATATAAAATATATAAGTGATAATAAAAATCAAAAAATTTAATATTAGTTAAAATAATAATAGTAATAATGGTAATAATATATATATATATATATATATATATAATATATATATATATATATATATATATATATATATATATATATATATATATAATATTAATAATATAATCTTCAAAATAATAATACCTGTAATAGTATAATAAACATTAAGAATAAACCTAATAATGGTAATAATATATAATATTATTAATAATAATATAAGTAATAATATAGTTTAAAAAAATGAAAAAAGAAACTAAATGAAAAATAACACCACAAAGGAGGCGGTGGCTAGCTGTTCCAAAGAGGGAGCATTTTTTTTCTTTTTAAAAAAAAGCCACCCACTCACATGATGACACATGACTGGGAAAAAAATGTAAACTCCATTTTCTTCTTCACTTGGAACTCGCAGCAACAACATGCCATTGTTTTTTTTTTCTCTTTTTCATTTTAAAAAAACACTACTTTCTTCGACCATTACATAAAAAAACAAACAAATAATAACATTAAACTCAAAACAAAACTTGTTTCCAACGATTTTCGATGGTGGAGGTCGTTGTCGTTCACACAGTGGTGATTTCAGTTAGCTTCATTTGAAAGGTGGTGGTGGGAGTCCGACCGAAGATAGGTGGTTAGTGGTACAAGGCGGAGAGTGGTGACCGGGGGTACTGTTTGTGGCGGTGGTGGTGGTGGCTTGTTTGTGAGTGAAGTTGTTGTTATGGCGGCATTGAGAGGTATTATATTTTGATGTGTTAAAGAGTGGTTATTGTAGTTGTTTGTTTTACTCATTGAATAATCGTGAATAGATAATCATATATAAATGAATCGCTCTTTGACCATTTGCTTCTGATTCTCAATTTCAATTAAAACCCTACAAAGATTCAGATGACGACAATACTCTTGATTGTCACCTTTTGGACCTCTGAAACATGATGCAACAAAAATGAATGATACACTGAGATTGAAAAATCAAGCATTTTGACTTCTTTATCAATCAAACCGACTTAATGAATGTCATCAAGACCATATGAAATGCCAGAACTCTTGACTTTTCATCTAAACCATGATGAATGATTTTTGACTGAAATAAACGCGGGATAAAAATGAACGATTATGCTATGCTGATTCGAGTAAAAACTCAGGGTAAAATTTAGGGTATGACACTCTTTAACCAAGAACAAAACTTTTTACTGGCTAAGCTTAATAAACCAATAGTCGAGACTTATGGCCTATTTCAAGAACCACAATTCAATCTCTTAAAGGTATCACACCCTTAAGACTATAAACGACCAACACGACCACTTACAAAGATAATATTCTCCTCACAAATAAAGTTTCACACCAAAATACTAAGGAAACCAAGAGTGAAGAAAGAAAAATTTCTAGAGAGAGAACGAGAGAGCTTATAGAGATAAGTACCAAACAAATATGAAAACGTTGAAAAGTGGCTTGATTTCGATGGAGGAAGTCACCCCTTTATATAGTAGTAGAAATCACGCAAAAAGGATATAATTCATTGGCCTCATTAACTATTTAATCGATTAATTTAAATGAATATGGTCGTTATGATTCTAAAAATGGAAGGTTGTGATATAGATTTGTTGCCAATTGTTTAGGTGTTGTAGAAATGTGTTAGGGCGTAAGTTTGATTTTTTCTAATCGATTAGACTAAAGTTTCAATCAATTAAATTAGACAAAAAAATCCCCTTTGGCCATTTCTAGGGTTCTTAAGCTATTTGGCACAACATCCAACTTATTTGTAAATGTTTTCCTTTGGAAAATAAGTTTTTAGTGTGTGTGTGTGAGTTGCCTTAGTATTTTTAAGCTACTATTTTATCTTTATAATACTTGGTTCACTCAGACAGACTAACACGACTTGGAGAGCTTTCTCATCTTTCCTTTGAGGAGGCTTTTTGGGCTCCTGCTATGTTTGTCAATTGTATTTGAGTATTTCATGTTTGTAGATACGTTGTTCTCATCAAAAGTTGGTTGTTACCTGCAAGCACATAGATCCACAACACATACATTAACATGAAACTCATATCTCTTCCACCTTCGTCAGAACCTCCAACCATAATCCAGCTAGCTGACTTCTCGATACTCCCGAACGAACTCAAGGCATGTCTGAAGAAGAAATGGAGGAACTCAAGAAAGGCCAGGAACTATTGAAGGAGGAAGTCAAACAACTGAAGGCCCAAATGAACTTGGTCATGCAAGTACTATTAAGAAAAGGCAACCCTTTACCATACCATCCACATTCCTACCCAACAGCTCAAATGCATCAACCTTGGATGATGCCTCTGTAACAAAAATCCACAGTGGTATCCTCGTCAGCAACAACCTCATGTGACATATAAATCACGAGATCACTATGTTCGACCACAAAAAAAAAGGATTCTTGAAAGGAAATTTGACCTCATACCAATGTCTTATGGTCAGTTGGTGTAACACTTGCTCAAAGGTTCCCTAGTGGAGACAAAACCACTTGATCCTCCTCCTCATCCATATCCTTCCAATTATGACGAAAAATCCTAATATGAATACGACGCTAGTTTACATGGGCACACGGTAGAAAACTTCAAGGCTTTCAAATTCAAGGTCCAAAACCTGATCAACAACAAGCGATTAACTTTCGAAGGAGGAATCCCCTTAGTGAACGGACACACCCTTAATTTGACAAGTGCAAGAACATCCAGAAGCATCTCCTAAAGTTGGTGGATCAACAAGGAAGCTCGTCCCTAGGATCATTAGGCCTTTATCATTTCCATTTATAATTTCTTTGTTGCTAAGTTTTATCTATTATAAGTTTATACTCTTTGATTAGTGACTCTAATAAAATGAGCATGCATGTTTTAAAATCAATCCATTTGTATTCACTCTTTCCTATGCCATCACTTACCATAAATATCAAATGCTTTTCACTTTTCACCTATTAACAAAATTAGGAGGAGAATGATGTAAACAAAATAACTGAATTTGCAGACGTATGTTTTTCATAGTAAGACCTGGCTGACGATGTAAGTGATTGTTTCATTTCCCAAACATAGAGAAATAAGGACATAATTCGTAGTCAACCCCTTCCATCCTAAAGTTGGTGTTCTTTTTATTTTCCTAAAAGAAACCTTAATCTTAACCAGAGGCAGGGTAGTCTTTCAATTAGTTCGATGATGCATTCTAATACTCAAGAGATTCAGTCCATCTAATCACTAGGGCCGGCCCTGTGCAAGTGCAGCATGTGCTGCAGCACAGGGCCCCAAATATTAAAGGGCCTTAAATTTTTTATTTTTTATTTTTTTTCATAAATATTAATAAAAATAAATAAAATGTTATTAAAAAAACTCAATAATTGAAAGAAATATTATGATAAAAACTCAATACATACAAAAATCAAGATTGATCAAAATTTAAAATAATTATAATTAATTTTTTTTAATTAATACATAATTGTATTTTTGATATATTTTTTTAATTATTATAATTGTATTTTAAAAAAAATTGGGCCCATTTTTGTAATTAGAACGGGGCCTCCGATATGATTGGGACAACCCTGCTAATCACCCCAATAAGAGGTTTGAGCATATCCGCTTCCTCACGCACATCATCCAACATCGAGGAAGAAGTGAAAAGATAAAACTCACAATAGTTATCATGGCAGCCACAACCTTCCTAATAAAAGCAAAATCTCACAGGAATTGTTCCAAAAAGAGCCTGATAAGTCAAAAAACCTGAAAAAGTTGACTTAGGAAAAAGTTAGGGAATCTCGATGGACCGCAAATTCAAAAGAATCGGTCCATGCAAAAATAGGGATTAAAAGGGAAAAAGAGAAAAAAGAAAAATGGAAACAAACTTGTAAACAAAATTAGGTGACTGCCACCTCAAGAATCTCGCTAGTGCTTCAACCACTATGTCTACCTCCGCCATCATGAATAACAAAATTCTCTTGCAGACTGAATGCATTTGTTGAATTAATTGGATTTAGGAATGAAGAACATCAAAAGAGAATGGGTGGGTTAAAATAAATTTCTGAGCCTTATAATCCTATTTTCATAAATCCTTAACCAAGTCATGTTACAATCCTCAAAAGACCTAATTGAAGCTAGGTTAACTATGAAATCATACTCGACAAAAATGTTGTTAAATTGAATCCAAATGTTTGTTAAATCATCATTAATCACATTGTTCTAGCACATCTTTCATGTTTTGGATTTATTGCCAACATCATACCCATCCACTTAACCAACCGTACCTTTTCCATAAAAAAAATTACTTTAAAACTTGCATGAGCATTGCGTTAGAATCACTTTTCAAAAGGAACAACTTTACTCGCAAATCAATACTTAGCATCAGGGAAATCTCAAGAATGGTCTATCAAGGAAAATTGTTTCAAAACACTATACAGATCCTGCCAATCCAGAAATATGATTCCAAGAAATGGTCAATCTGGGTCACTCCATAAGACATCAGGTAATTAGGGGCATACATTTCAAGATTCAAATACCGAGGCAGACCGCTACAAAGCTTGATCAGAAGAAACCACTTCAAAGAACAATCAATCAAGGGAAATTATTCAAAGAGCCGATTAATCAAGGATGAATCCCTCTCAGGCTCATACTAGGGTATGCCGCCTAAAGATCATAGGGAAGCCAACTATTCCAAGAGTCGGTTAATAAGAGGCATAATGCTTAAAAGTTCAGTATAGTGGGGCAATCTGTCTCAAGTGCATAGTATGGTTGCTTCAAAACTCATATTGAGAAAAATCTCTTAAAAAACCCAACAAAATAGGGCAAGACAGGCCATAAAGGGGCAAGTCCTCTCCATATTTTCAAGTTGCTCAAGAAAACCCTGTCATACATTAGCAATCATCGAGTTCGATACGAGTGTCGGGAAGTCACGTTGACATAACACCCTACCATCTAGGGGTGTTCAAAACCGAACTAGCCCAATAGAAAACCATAAACTGAACCAAACCAAACTGAAAATCACAAAAAACTGGATTTGGTTCGGATGTGTTTGGGCCATATTTTAACAAAACCGCGCGGTTTGGTTTGCGGTTTATACTTTGCAAACCGAATCAAACCACATTATGTTATAACCCAAATTTCACTTGGCTCATATCCCACTAAAACCTAAATCTATTATGCCTTAGCCTTACGAATACAAACGATTTTATCTTCCTCACACTTAGGGTTTCAGCCTCAGCTATCTCAATTCTCTCCTAGCAGGATCATTGTTAGTGCGATATCCCTTCTTAGATGTTTTAATGATGTCAAAACTAGGTAATATATAGTATTTGTATATTGGACCTTATATTTCTATGTCTAGGTTGAAATTTTATCTTAGGATACTTTTAGATAAAGTCAAAAACATTTAGACAAGTAAAAATGTCAAAAATATGCATTTTCATGAAAAACCATGCTTAGAGTTGACTCGCTCGTGTTAGGAGTCGACTCCCTCTGAGGTATATTTAAAAGAAAACTTTATGTCCATGACGGGTCAACTCCCATGCATTTGGATTCGAAACAAAGCATAAAAGAGTCGACTCCCACGTGCTATGTCTCGACTCCCAATGAAGCATTTCTTTTTTAGAATTCCTTGTCCACTTGGAGTCGACTCCAAGGCATCATGGGTCGACTCCCCAACTCTAATGAGTCAACTCCCTCCATGAATGAGTCGACTCCCTCTGTTCAAAATGTCTAAATTTATGATTTTGCAACCTGGTTTTTTATGTTTCATTCTTTCACACACTAACACATATATATATAATAATTCATGAATCATTACAAAGGATTGAAACCAAAAGCGTACAAATATTTTCATCATCTTCATCCTCTCTCATTGCATACATACAACAAATACACATAATCTTTTTTGTTGTGTGATCAAGAGATAATTTGATAAGGTTCAGTTAGGATTGGTTGTATTCAATTGGGTTGGAAATTCTTTAGGGGTTTCAAGATAAATTCATTTAGGGTTTTCTTCCAAGATTAAAGATTGACTTGGGAGTTTTTCACAAGATTGCGCAATTTGGATTCAGCCGGGTGAAAACTTTGAAAAATGGCGGTTCTGTCAAATATGAGTAACGGTAACCGGAGGATCACTTTGGTAATCTTGGGTCACAATACATTCACAATTTGGATTCAGTCGAGTGAAAGCTTATAAAGAATGGGGGCTCTATCAAATTTGAGTAACGGTAACCAGAGGATCAAATTGGAAGTATCGGGTTACTTGGTCGAGCCCAAGATCAAGGGAAGAGAAGAAGAAATGATCAAAATTAACCATAGGGTTTGAAGGGTTGGATTTCTGCCTTTTCTATCGTAAACTACATTTGCAAAGGTAAATTTTCATTATCTCAATTCCATTGAAATTGGGGGCAGACATAGTGTGGCCGATTGGGGAACTGCCTAAGCAAAGCATTCTCTCTCTCTCTCTCTCTCTCTCTCACACACACACACACACACACACACACACATTTTCTCTCTCTCTCTCTCTCTCTCTCTCAGCTTACATGCAAATTATAATACCGTTGATTGTGCAATCAATATATAGAGATAATTTCTTTGTCTAATACTTTAAACTATTTCGTTAGTTGATTGCAATCTATGTGATTGTAAGTGGTTTCTCATATTGAAACTATGAGAAATATACAGGAACGCATCGCACGCTCAATGATACAACAGAGTTGCCATCGAACTTTACTTATTCTCTAAAGAAAGGGAAAACATTGATAAAACCTAGGGGAAAGAGAAAAAAGGTAAGGAAGTCAATTATGCAAGGGGAATATTAGCACCCCTCATATCCATTATACTCAACGAGAACCATTTTGATTTTTCTTTGCTTGAATGAGTGTTACATATAAAGATTACTCGCAAAAGAATAAGGGAAAAAGAAAGGAATAGATAGATTATTCGGTGAGGATTAGGATCCTCATGCCTACGTTTCCTTATAGTGCAATAAGTAAGTCGGAGTTCCGTAGTTCATAGACCTAAAAGTGGGAGAGGAAATAAGAGTGGTAAAGGCATGGTTTGAACCAAAGGATAATTTTGTTTGGACCCATATGGAAGTATGTCTAAACCAAAGAGAAAAATTGGCATCAAGCCAAAATAAAGGGTAAATTGGCATCAAGCCAAAGATAAGGGGTAAACTGTCATAAAGCCAAAAATAAGGGTATTGGTTCAGAGGATGGACACTGGTTATTTGTCCAAAAGTATGTATGGATCTCAAAGAAATAGTGTATTTGTCTCAAAGATAAAGTATATCATATGGGTGAATGACTGATAGAAGATATTGAATGTAGGTAGTGAATAGTGAATAATGGAAACAAATGGTAGGATAGAGATAAATAATTAATACGGAAAGAACTAAAAGATTTGGTGGAAGTGAAAGAAAGGTATAATTTGGAACCAAAAGATAATGGTGTTATTGGAATCCATAAAAGAATGAAATTTGAACCAAAGACTGAAACATGCATATTGGCCAAAAAGAAGGGAATTAAGTGTTTGTCATCAAGACAAATATCTCTTGGTTTAAATGTGGACACTGGTTATTTATCTTAAAATGGTATATATGTAATCCAAAGAGAGATAGTGTATCACTAATATGAATGATTATGATATTGAAGATATATGATAATGGATCATGAAAGGTATGAATGGTGTCCTAAGGCAGAAGAAGAAATAATTATGCTCTCCAAGGATTCGAACCTTTGTGCCTAGTATTCTCATTGTGCAATGAGAAAATCAGAGTTTCGTAGTTCATAGAACTAAGACGAAATAAAGAAATAAATTATTGATAAGAAAGAGAGATTTGATAAGAAGTGATGAAAAGTATAACTTGTACCAAAATACAATGGTATTGCATGAATCCACATGATAATGATATTTGAATCAAAGAGTAAAGGTGGCATGAATCCACATGATAATGATATTTGAACCAAATGGGTATTGGTTATTGACCCAAAGGTAATATATGGAATCCAAAGAAAGATGATATTTGGTCCAAGGAAACAGTATATCACTGTTGGCGAATGGGGGTGATATTGAAGATATTGGACAAAGGATCATGAGAGCCGTGTAGAGTGCCCTAAGGAAGAAGAATCTCTTTGATTGGATTATGATTATGAAATTTGTTATACGTGCTTAATCATTGGTACTTAGAGGGAGACGGGTGTCTAACCATCGGCTAAGTATGACCGAAAATCAGAATAATCGAGAGTTGAGAGGACAACTTCATCCTAACCACTCTTTCACTCTTAGAGCAATGATTTAGACTCACGTTTATTTGTTAAGTGTTTTGAATGGATGCCAAGTATCAGGCCATAATCTAGGTACGACCAACAACCCAAGTACTTCAGTGTGGTGCACAAGTATGTACACCTCACTTTTCATCCAAGCTTTATTATGAAAATGGTTTGATGAATAAGAATGGATCAAGAATAGATTGAGATAGGAGTAGAATGGATTGAAAGGAGATAAGGATAAAATGAATTGAAATAAGGATATAATAAAAATGGAATGGAGTATGAGATACTTGACGTTGGTTCAAGCACTCACATTGCATTTGGTTTGATTTGATTTGGGAAACACTTGACATTGGATCAAGTATGCTTTTGACTTTTGAAAAAGAACTTTTTATCATTTAACTTTATCTTTTTAGTTAGCATGAATTGAAAGCAATAAAAGAAACATAAACATAAACTATTACACTTCCATGAGAGAGAGGGACATATAAACCACAATGGAGGGATGATACCAAATAATACAAAGCATGGAATTGGGATCATAAGTTACAAAACTAAGAACCATGCCTAAAACAATCAAGTGGCATGGTACCCTTAAGTATTAATAAATAATACAAAGGAAAATGAAAGGTAAAACACAATGGTGATAATGGAATACATTAGGGATCAAACTTGAAGCCAAATGATCTAAGTAACCACACAAGGTAATGGAGTTAGAATTATATCAGAGAGACTAAAAAAAACAATCAAAGTTCAACTCGTAAGTTCCACATGGAAAATCAATAAATAAAGATTATTAATCATATGATCATGATAGGAATGATATTTAAACAAGGCATACATCATGACAAATTGAAATGGCATTTTCAATTTAAAATGAATCATCATCTAATGGACATTCAAATGGGCATTAAACTAATGATTAAAAAAATCAATGCTTAGCATACAAATGGATCATGGCTCATGGGTCAAGATCAACACATGTTAAACCTATTCAAAATTTTAACAAGGTAAATGATCATGTTGATTAACATGGTAAATAACATGGCAATTAAACTCAACTATATCAACATTTATAATCAAAGATCAAAATGGTAAGGCATTAAAGATGAAACCTAATGGATTAAATCAAGTAAATTATACTAGTTGAATTTGTACAAACCCTAAACTAATGGAGCATGTACATCTTGAATTCCTAAACCCTAGGGACAAAACAGTCATTATGCAAAAAATTAGTGAATATGGAATTAATTTTCAAGATTAATCAAAATTAATTAAAACTAACTAATAATAATTAAAATCAATATTTTAATCTCATGATGAAAAATTAAGCTAAATTTAATTTTAACCTAATTCTAATTTTATCACATATTTTATACAACAAAGCATAAAAGTCAGAAATCAAAATTAATTAGAATAATTAATAACAGTTAACAAGTAATTGATATTAAGAAATGTATTAAGGTTAATAATGGAGCAGGGGTGTGAAGCTGACGAGGGAGGTGTGAAAAGTGAGTTTAGGCCTTAAGCCCAAACACAACACACATCAAAGCCAGGTCCGGTGGATTCATGTTCTACCGCACCAAAACAAGCCAGGTCAGAGATCAATCCTCAATTGCGCAATTGAAAATTCAACCTTCATCCAAGTTTCACCTGTTCTCTCTCTCCCTCGTCTCAATTCAGACATCCAATGCTTCATCAAGATTTTGAACCATGAAATCAACACCACAATCCTTATTCGCGTCTAAAATCATCTTCATTCGTCGAAACCGAAATACAATTGTAACACATCAAAGGGAAATAAATAAAAGAATGCAATTGAGTCAAGAGGCTTAGAATAAAACTTATCGTAATTGAGCTCCGGCGCGGTGAATCTCTGGTGGTCCATTTGGTGGTCTGACCTGGACATGGACCAAGTCATGGACATGAGGAAATTTCAATGAAAACATGGTTTTTGATGATGAAATATGTCAAGATGAATGGTAATGGATCTTAGGGGTCAAGGGAGGGTCAGTTGACTTTGGTCAACCGGTTGACCAAAAAGTCAATCGTTGACTAAAAAGTCAATTGTAGCAAATTTGGTCCAACTTAGTGATCTTTGTATGGACACTCTTGTAATGAAATGAATAAAATGAATTTAAATGACATTTGGATGGATTTGTATTAATTGAAATGAATATTGAATGATATTATATAAAAAAAATGATTGTAGACAAAGAACCAAGCACAAGAACTAAGACCTAGAAAACTTGAATGTTCCATGAATGAGGACTTGAATGAACTTGAATGGACCAAAGACCAATAGATGAACCAACAAGACATTTAGAGCAATAAAGTATACTTGCATAACTAATAGACCAAAGACTAATGACCAAGGAAACACCATATGGATGGAAGAAATGACCATGAATCCAAACTTAAGATCTTGAAAGCACAATAAGAATGGATGCAAACAAAGACCTTGATCCAAATGAAATCCCAAACAAGTGGACATGTAAGTTAGATGAATGAATATCATACACAATGACAAGTTTTATGGTTGATAATGCATGACAAGATGGCCAAGAACTTCTCCCCAATGAATTAGGGTTTCAGTCAATTCCATGATAAAAAGTCAACCCCAGATAGCAAATAAGTACCAATATTCCTTTACTAGGGTTTCATGATGCACACCCCCTAAACAAGGTCTTCAAACCAAGTATGAAGCTCCACATACAAGCTCCTAATACATGGGCCCGCAATTAGGGTTTAGACGATCAAATCAGTTCTCAAAAGATCAATCACAAATTCCCATAGTATCATAGTTAAGAATTAGGGGTTTTATGCATAGATGCATGCCAAGTTGTGATCGTCTTGCATCAAAGTCCCAAATATCATGAAATTAGGGTTTCCACTCTAATGATTACAAAGGAAGAGCCATGCCACATCTGTAGGGCTTGATCCATAAGTAAACCCTAGCTTTTGTTAGCCACAAAGCTTTGAATCTATGATGACTATGAGCAAGTGCTAACATGAATTAATGATGCACATGAATGAGGCAGGAATAAGTACAGATGAATCTCAAGTCATAAGTTGGATGAAAAATGAAAAGGGGAGGTAAGATTTTGGGTATGACACATTTCAACAAAATCAAAGAAAAATATGGTTTGAATTGATTGCGCACTAAGTGTTCGACAAATTGCTTAAATATTTTTTTTAAATATTTCAACGGAAATCGACTAATATTGTGTGGTTTTATTAAAATATTGTTGCTGAAAATATATTGATTGTTTTTCTCATTTTACATATTTGTTCTATCGATTTAACGCATATCAGGTCTTTTTGATAATGGTTCAGGATAGACGATTGTTGATCCAAGATTGTTTCTGCTCGCCATAGTTAAACATTTTTAAAACATAATTTTGATCTATTCACCCCCCCCTCTTGATCGTAGCCTACCGTCTAACAAGTGGTATCATGAGCACCGATTTATCTTGTGCTTCAAAATTGCTTATTAGAAATCGGATTCCGAACCTAAATGGGCGTATAATAGAGATCTTATTTTCAATGGAGAAAACTGTGGTTATTGGAAAGATTATATATATATCCATCTTAATTTTGTTGATAGGAAAGTATGGAGCACCATCTAAAATCATCCTTTTAAAATTACTATGACTAATGCGATCGACATTGTTGTACCTAAACCAGAAGCACAATGGGACATAGAAGCTGAGAAAAAATGGTTGTATGATTGGAAAGTAAGGAATATTCCCATATTCTCTTTAGGAGTCGATGAATATTACCGTGTTTCCCATTGCACAACCGCTAAAGTTATGTGCGACTCATTGCAAGTTGCCTATGAGGGTACTAATGAGGTCAAACAAGCTAGGACCAATACTTTGAATTAAGAGTTTGAACTCTTTCATATGAAGCATGGTGAAAACATTAACGATATGCAAAAAAGGTTCACTCATATTGTAAATCGTTTGAATGTACTTGGTAAGCCCGTTTCCAATGAAATTGCTACTAAGAAAGTGTAGAGATGTCTTAATAGAGAATGACAACCAAAGGTTACTGTAATCAAGGAAGCAAATGATTTATTGACATTGGATACTACTACTTTGTTTATCAAGCTTGAAGAACATGAGAAATAACTCATATTCTTAGAGAAGCATGACAAGAAGATTAAGAAAGATAAGAACAAGGAAAAAGAGATGGGCAAAAAGTCAATTGATCTTATGACTTTTATCTCTAAGTCCTCAACTAAAGAGCAAGATGATAGTGGATTAAGTGATGTATTGTTCAGATGATGAAGAAATGAGGTTTTTTTGTTAAGAGGAACAATAAGTACATCAAGAGGAATGGAGTGAAGAGTTCCGACAAAATTCTCATCAATTTTAGAAGACAAACAAATTCCTCAAGGAAAGATGAGAATAAGAAAGAAAAATAAAAAAAAGTTCATACTATAATTGTGGAAAGGTTGGTCACTACAAACTGGATTGTCCATTACTTAAGAAAGACAAAGGAAAAGGTTAATACAAGAAGTCTAGCAAGCCTAGAAGAACATATATTGCTTAGGAAAGTGATGATGAATCATCAATGGAAGATAGCTCAAGTGATGATGATGAAATGACAAACTTTTGCCTAATGGACCATCAAAATAAAAATAAAGTAAGTCACTCTAAACATGAACCTATTGATAATATGTCTTATTCTGAATTATAAAGTGCTTTTGAAAACCTATATGCTGAAGCCATAAATGCTTTTAAGATGTTAGCTTCAAATAAATGAATATTTTCATACCTAGAAGCTAAATTTTTAAAAACCAAAAAACAAATGGTAGCTCTTAATCAATCCATGTTAGATATATCAAAAGTTAAAAATGATGAGGAGAAACCTTCTTGGTTTGGTTGTGAAACTTGTCATATTTGGCAAAAAGAGGTTAATACTCTAAAAACAAAATTGAATAAGGCATTAGAACCAAAGGTTAATTTTGCTATTGATTATACAAAATTTAAAAGATCTTTGAATGTGCCATACAAAAGGTGAAAATTTGTTGAAAATGAGCCCTCTCATTATCATTTGACTTGTCACTACTGTTGCAAGAAAGGTCATACCATTGCAAAATGAAAATTTAGAAGATTTCTTGTTCCTAAAGGTGTTTTTCAATGGTTTCCTAAGTGCAACATAGATTCCATTTACTCTTAAGGACCCAATGAAAATTGGGTACCTAGCACTCTTAATTGATTTTGTAGGATAAATATCTTGGCTCCATGGAGAGAATATGGGTTCTGGATAGTGGATGTTCAAGGAATATGAAGGGTAACATTTCCCATATTCATTGACTTTGTGGAAAAGAAAAAGGGGTGTGTAACCTACTAAGACAAAAACAAGGGTGTTATACTTGGAAAAAGGTAGTGTAAGTAATCCCTCTTCTACTACTATCTCAACTGTTACTTATTGTTAAGGAGTCTGTGTTTGTCATTTGTGATGAATATTATCCAAGAAATATAAGAAAATGTATATATTTTCATGATGCAAGTGTATCTTCAGAAGACATACTCAATGACACCGAAAAAGGAACTGATAATCCTGAAGCGGTGAAACCTAATGAGGAGTAAGATGATCCTAAAAATGAAAATAATGAGAGTCCAATTGAAGTGAATGATCTTCCCTTAGCTTGGAGGACTTCCAAGGACTATTCAATCAAATGAGTACATCACCAAAGGCATGTCTACACTCTCTAAGACAACTCAAATAAGGGATGTTTATGTGACCAAAAATGCCTATCAAGAATGGTAGATGCAAAGTCTTCTGACATTCTGATTCCCAAAAATGGGAACCTTGGAAAAGATGACTGTGGTAAGAAAGTTGAAGTCTAAAAGTTTTAAGACACTTATTACATATATTTCAACTTTCGTTCGAAAGTTCCTAGTTCTGTAAGTGCATCCTCTGTCTTTTGTCCAGTGAGGTAATATCGTTTCACTTATCTCTTTGCTAGTAAGTTTTCATTTCTTGCATTGCGTATCTATGTCACTTGAAATTTGACTTTATGTTTATGTGATATATTTGATGAATGATGTAATCCCATGTCTATTAACTTCCAAAAATTTCATTGTTAACCTTTGAGGTGTTTTAATCTATATGCATATATTGACGTTATGTTTTAATCTTTTGTAGTTCATCATCATATATACCTCATAATGTAAAATTCTTCAAGAATTGATTTATGCTTGATGTTATTTTCCTTGAGCATATTATTCATCTCCATTTGCATGAAAATCAACATTTTTTTCATGAACTTGTCTATGTCCATATAATGGATTTGTCGACTCAAAATTTCATAAGTCAACCTAAGGTCTTCTTTTGTAAAGAATTCCTTCGTATTTCACTTCCAAACAGTTTGTGTCAACTCCAAACCTGTATGGGTCAACACAGTTTCATAAATGTTTTTATTTTTCAATTATTTCAAGTAGGAGTCAACTCCCTCAGTTTATGAGTCGACTCATTCGCAAACTTTTACCCATTTTTCATTTTGGTACAGTAGGAGTCGACTCCCACAACCTATGCATCGAATCCCTTGAAAAATCTCCAAACGCCAAAAATCCCTGTCCAAATGGAGTCGACTCCCACAAAGCAATGGGTCGACTCCTTCGCTAAAAATTTGAAAATTTTCTTTCTCCTACAACCTTTGGGTCGATACATTTTCTCCAAAACACACCCCAAACATCACCTTCCTCTTCTCAACCGAGTTCGCCTCTTCAACCCTCTACCTCAATTAACTCAACCTTCATTTTTATCAAATCCAACCATTATAATTCCTCATTCCACCTTCACAACTCTTCACAAACCCAATTTATCTCTCAATCAATCCCATTTCCAGTTTCCCCTTTCTATAAAACCCTTACTCCCAAATATTCACCGACTCACCAAATAACACTTGATTTTAATCTAGTTTTTGCTTCTTTGTGTTGTTAACATCTATTTGTCATAGGTTGTGTTATTGGGTATTCAAAAATCACTCAAAATCCTCACTTTTTATTTCAAACATTTTGTCGAACACCTTGTGTGCATCCTTCAAATTCGAAAAGCATGCCTCTCAAGACCAAGAAAGGCAAGAATGTTGTAGGTTTGTCTTCACCTGCACTTGTGAATGCTCTTTCTCTACTTCATCCTGATTGTGTTAGAGATTTTGAGATAAAATTAAGAAATAGGATTATTGTGGAGCAACACATCTATGACCCTACTATGTCAACCACGTTACACATTCCAGAGATAGTGGAACTCATGAAACATCAAAATATTGACTGGTTTTTTAAGGCCATGAATGATTATAATAAGGACTTGATAAGGGTCTTTTATGTTGGGTTAGAGGAGAGGGTTGACGACACAATCCGTTTCAGGATGGGAAGCCAATCATATCATGTTACTGAGGAACTTTGGAGAGAATTATTTGGTATTAAGATATTCAGTCATGACTCAAACGTCTCTGATTCTTCACTATGTAAATTTTTTGGTTGGAACCCCTACTTGATTTCATGTCTAAAAGCACTAAGACATGATGAAACCTAGAAAAGTTATCAAGCAGAAATTTGAAGAGAGATACTCGCATACTTCACTGGATTGTTACTCATATGTTGCGTCCGAGAAAGGGTGGTCACTCTCGGATCAATCAAGCTGGGGTAAACTTAATGTATATTCTTCAAAACAAGTTTCGGATTAGTCAGCCATACTACTTTGTCTCTAGGATGTTTGTTGTTCGTGAGTGTAACAGAGAATCACCGTTAAGTTACCCTTCGATGATTAGTGGGATTATCAAACACTTTTGTAATGGTGTGCTGAGTCATCTATACATCTCACCTGGCCAAACTCAAGAGTTCAATGCAACTACAACGGCAAACATGAGATATAAGTGGGATAAGTACCAAAAGACTTACTACTTATCCATGAAGGGAACCCATAAGCGCATGTACGACTATGATAAGCATGATGATGCCATAATGACAGATGCACACTATGGTGAAGATGAGGCTTGGCTTCAGAGTTCGCTAGGTCAACAACCTGAAGGAGACCAACAAGGTTGGAGACAGTGGCAGAAAACCTCCTAGACCCATTATGGCTCTCCACAAGGAAATAATTTTGGTATTGGTTCGAGTAGTGTCGAATATACTATTATCAACATGCTTGAAAATATCTGTGTTCAACGACAAGAGGAGTCTCGTAGGTGTGAGGCCTTTGAAGAAACTCACGATGCTCACTTTCATTTGGTCTAAGAACATCTAAATGATAAAGACACCAGATTCAACAATTTTCAATCGTATGCAAGAGGCCAATTTGATCAGATTTGTGAGAACAAGACCTTCATCCATGGTTCCATTCAATACAGAATTCGTAGCATAATTGATACTCAAGATGAAAATCACCATCATTACAAATGTTTTACAGGGAAATAGGTGATTTTCTGGATATGGAACATGGAAACCAGGAAGGAGCGTGGTTCTGGGGTAGGAGACCAGAGCCTAGGGGTTGTGGTCCTGCAAATTAGTTATGTCTCATTCTAGACTTAGTCACTTTTTTTCATGCATTTTCATTTTTCCTTTCATGTTGGTTACATCTTTGTTATGTTTTATTATTGCGACTCTCGTTTAAACAATCTTCTAGTATGTTTGTACTAAAATACATTTAACCTTGAATACGTTGTTGTTTATTTATCTTATGGTGTTTTCACTTTAACTTATTCTATGTGAGTTCTATTATTGTTGATCAATTTATCTTTGCAGCGCTTCTTAGTGGTATATATGTGATCATATTGTTTACTTGATGCTTCTTACGTTTTGTGGTCTTTTTTCTCTTTTTGATGTTGTCAAAGACGAAGAAGCTATGCAATAAAGAACATTGTCTTATTTTTCATATACTAAAGGGGAGATGCATATATTCAGGGTGGATATGATCAAAGACTACAAATACGTCGTACGTTTTGCCATCACAAAAAATGGAGAGTATGTGAGTGTAATATCCTCTCTTAGATATTTTAAATGTTGCCTACGTTTTTCCATCATCAAATACGTCGTACGTTTTGCCATGATAATATGTAGTATTTATATATTGGACCTAGGTTGTATTTTTATCTTAGGAAAACTTTTAGATCAAGTCAAAAGCATTTGGACAAGTAAAAAATGTCAAAAATATGCATTTCCATGAAAAACCATGCTTGGATTCGACTCACCCGTGTTAGGAGTTGACTCCTTCTAAAGCATATTGAAATGCAAATTTTATGTGCAGGATGGATCAACTCCCAGACTTTTGGATTTGATACAAAGCACAAAGGAGTCGACTCCCATGTTCTATGTCTCGACTCCCACTGAAGCATTTCTTTTTCAGAATTCCTTGTCCACTTGGAGTCGACTCCTAGGCAACATGGGTCGACTCCCCAACTCCTATGAGTCGACTCCCTCCACGAATGAGTCGAATCCCTCTATTCAAAATGTCCAAATTTGTAATTTTACAACCTAATTTTTTATGTTTCATTCTTTCACAAACCCACACATATATATAATCATTCATGCATCATTTCAAAGGATTGAAACAAAACACATACAAAGATTTTCATCATTTTCATTCTGTCTCATTCCATACATATAACAACTACACATAATCATTTTTGTAGTATGATCAAGAAATAGTTTGATAATGTTCAATTAGGATTGGTTGTATTCAATTGGGTTAGAAATTCTTTGGGGGTTTCAAGATAAATCCGTTTAGGATTTTCTTTCAAAATCAAGGATTGATTTGGGAGTTTTTTACAAGATTGTGCAATTTTGGATTCAGCCGAGTGAAAGCTTTGAAGAACGGGGGTTCTGTAAAATCTGAGTAACGGTAATCGGAGGGTCACTTTGGTAATCTTGGGTCACGATACGTTCACAATTTGGATTTAGACGAGTAAAAGCTTTGAAGAACGAGGGTTCTATCAAATCTAAGTAACAGTAATCGGATGATCAAATTGGAAGTATCACGTTACTTTATCGAGCTCAAGATCAAGGGAAGATAAGAAGATTGGATCAACATCAACCATAGGATTTGGAGGGTTAGATTGCTAATTTTTCTCTTGTAAACTACATTTGCAAAGGTAAATTTTCATTATCTCAATTCCATTAGAATCAGGGGCAAACGTACCTATAGCGAAGCCGATTGGGGAACTACCTAAACAAATACTTGTATCTATCTCTCTCTCTCACACACACACACACATACTCTCTCTCTTTTACTTTACTTGCAAATTGTGAAACCCTTGATTGTGCAATCGATACATAGAGATAATTTCTTTGTCTAATACTTTAATCTGTTTCGTTGAGTTGATTATAATCTATGTGATTGTAATTGGTTTCCTATATCAACACAATCAAAGAAAAATCGGGTTTGAATTGATTGCACACCAAGTGTTCGCGGCAAATTGCTTAAATTAGTTTTTGTTTAAACATTTCATTGGAAATCGATTACTATTGCGTTGTTGCTGAAAATATATTGATTGTTTTTCTCCTTTTACATATTTGTCCTATCGATTTAACGCATATCCGGTCTTTTCGATAACGGTTCAAGATAGACGGTTGCCGATTCGGGATTTTTTCCGTGCGCCATAGTTAAACATTTTTAAAACATAATTTTAAGTAAGAAAATTTCATTTGCGATCTATTAACCTCTTCTAGACCGTAGCCTATCTTCTAACAATCACACCTTCGTTGCAGATACTTTTGGTCTCTTCTTCTATAATCTTTAGTCTCTTATATTCTTTCTTTTTCACCTTCTTGTTTTTATGCTACTATCGTCTCTTCCAATTTTATTTTTATCGCATCTCTTCTTCTCTAATCTCTTCTCTTTTCTAATGTTTTTGATATTGTTTTATCCTATTGTTTTACGTTTATTATTCACTTTTGTCTAATGTGATTTTTACATATTAAATGGAAAGTTATTGTACAAATATGATGAGGTTTGTTGTTATTTGGTAGTGTATGAATGACTAAATACATAGTTATGTTGTCATCTATATGTGTATTTGTTTAATATTTTTTTTTAAATCGAACCAACCGAACCGAACCAAACCAAACCGCATTAGTTTGATTTGATTTGCTTCGGTTTTATTTATTAAAACCAACCAAACCAAATCAAACAACACATTTTTTCTCTTGCGGCTCAAATGTCTTTACAGTCAAAACCGCACAAACCGCACCGCGAATCTATTGACAAGAAGCCTTGATCTATTGACAAGAAGCCTTGTTACACAAGTAACCTCTCTAAACGTTAATCGTCCACGACCACCGCAAAGGCACCCGTTAAAAGCATTCAAATCATCACATGAATCATCCTCATGGATTGGTCATGTCGCTTCACTATAGCATTACAACATGAATAATCCTATAACATGAAATAACACCTACAATCTGAGTCCAATTCTCGTATGACATGTCAAGGTCTGATTCTCGTCCGACACTGTAGAGTTAGTTCTCGTCTCACCATTTCCAATTCCTGAAAGTCTATTTTTCAAGTAAGTATTTTTCTCGTCAGTCCATTTCCAATTCATCATGTTCACAAGAGTTACACTTTTTAATTGCCTTAAAAATGGTTTAAAATAATAATTTTATAATATTTTACAAATGATCCTATAAATAAAAATAAGACAGTATTCTATAAAGATCACGAATTGGAGCTATAATATTTAGTATGAGATTCTACAAATTTGAGCCTAAATTAATTTTACAATTATCACACTTAATAGAAAAACAATTTACAACCGTGTTCCTTCGATAAAATTTCATTTTACTAAAAATATTTTTGGTGCAAATATTAAGAATGCATCATTTAAATATTTTACGATTTTTGAATGATCTAATACCAAATATTTATAGAATTCAAAAAAGTTTCGAACATTTGAAATCCGGAATATGATCAAATGAAAATAATATGGGAGATCTTCAATACATTTCAAGGTAATAAAATATAAATTAGATTAATAAGAAAAAAAACCAAAAACACGTTCCCAAATACAGAAAAACAAAAAAACAAAACTAATCAAAATAACCTAAATGTAGTAATTTTAACCAAAATTTAGAAACAGATAAACTAATCCAATTCCTAGCCCCATCCCTGATATTCATGGGAGCATTTGGTAACATTGAAAGTAGATTCTAAGTTTTCATTGAAAATCAAAGGAACTTTCAAACCTAGACAATAAGCATATTGATCTAATTTCAAATCTAAATTAAAAACTCCCAATCGTGTTTCGTTATTATACTCAATAAATTGTTCAGCATTGAGTGTGATCAAACTGTTCCCGTAAAATACGACGGGCTTAAGCAAAATGGTAGTCTTAAATCTAAGGAAAAGGATTTCATGTCCACCATAGCAAATTTATTACCTTTATAAGAAGAAATCGCCTTGATCTTGATCCCATAGTGGTTGTTGTAGTTTGGATTTCTCACAGTAATATTGAACTTAAAATTATAGTATAAGGTGTTATCGTCTGTGAGATTGAACTGCGTGATTGAGGCATCTGCTATCACTACGCCAAAAAGCGCTTTTAACAGCGCTTCTTAGACAGCGCTTTTAAAAGAAAGCGCTGTCTAAGGTTAAAATTAAAAACAAACACGGAAAATGTTCCAAGAAAATAATAAAAGCGCTGTCTAAGGGGGGGTCTTAGACAGCGCTTTCTAAAAGCGCTGTCTAAGACCCCCCCTTAGACAGCGCTTTTAGAAAGCGCTTATAAATATAGACTTTAGACAGCGCTTTTGGTAAAGCGCTGTCTAAAGTCTTTAAATTAAAAAAAAAAATTAAAACCAAAAGCGCTGTCTAAGGGGGGGTTAAAAAAGCGCTTTTGGAAAGCGCTGTCTTAGGCATACCTTAGAAAGCGCTTTCCACAAAAGCGCTGTCTAAGGTCTTATTAAAATAAAATTTCAGGATTCTGTTTTCGTTCTCAGTCTTTTTGTTTTCCCTCTTCTTCACTCACCTCTCAGACACCCAAAACACGAACATACCCGTTTTCCTTCAACTTTCGAAAACCCTATTTTCCGCCTTCGAGGGTCCCTCCGCCGTCACCCAAACAAGCGACCGCCGCACTCGCCTCTCACCTCCGAACCTCCACCGTTTCCGCCACCGCACTCCTCATCTCAACAATCTCAACCGTGCCGCTATTCCCAAAATTTTTGGTGTGTACTGTATTCTTGATTTCTTGATTTTTTGTATCATTGCTTACTGTAATGTTCCATTGCTTACTGTATCATTTAATATCATTATATATTGTTCAGGCCAACGCCAAGGCAAAGTTTGACGAAACTGTTGAAACACATATAAAACCGGGCATCGATTCCAAGCGAACAGAACTGGTATGTTTCAAGATACTTCTTTTTCTTTTTTATTGTTTTTCTTGTGTTTGTGTGTTTTTTCTGAGCTAGGGTGATTCTATGAGTACCATGTAAATTTTAAAGCGCATATTCAATGAACAGAACTGGTGTGTTTGACTTGTGGACTTAAGTTCTTTAGGTTTGGCATATTCAATGAACTACATCCTATCTTCATTGATACTCTCAAAACTTGAGAGTCATATGCCCTTTGAAGACTAATTGTGTTAGGAGAGTTAGATTAGTAGTCAAAACAGTTAGGAAAATGTGTTATGAAAAATGTTAGTTAATAAGCTGTTAGTAATTAGAGGTGACATGAGTTAGAAGTCCATTGATCATGTTAGTTGAGGTTAGTATGGAAGTTAGAAATCATTATTGTGTTGATGAACGTTGCAATGATATGCTAAAGTTAATGATGCTTTGAAATCAATTTGAATGTTCAATGAAACTACTATGGAATATGGTTGGTTTATTGATTTTGAATGTTGATGTTAATTGAATTAATTCTAATTTTATTATGGTTAACTGTTTGTTGAAAATGCTATGCTAATCGGTTAGTTATTGGTGTTACAAATGCAATGTTTAATGATAGTTGGTGATTTGGGAGTTGTTAGTTTGTGTATGTATGTATATTGAGTTGTGTATGTATATGTGTATGCAATTTGATTTTCTTTATACTTGCTTGGTATGCATGATGAATTTTGAAATGCATTGCATGTTGGGGCTGTCATGACTAGGCTTGGATTTAGATGTTCAATATTGTTCAAACTTCATGCTTCCTTAGTGATTATACTTGAAGATTGAATAGGTAGTTTTTTTTCTTTTTAACTGTGAAAGTGTTGTTCATCTCACTTTCATTCTAAAGGATTAAGATTTCTCCCATAAAATGATTGAACGAACTCTAATATAGTTATAGGTATAGTTGTAATAGAAAAAGTTTGATTCTTGTAATATAAAAAATGAAAGTGATGAGGTAATTAAAGTTGGTATATTGGCGTATCGGATACGTTATTGAAGTTTATATTAACATTGGTTATGTATAGGTTTTTGAAGTTTAAAATGAATTAAAGCTTATAATTGTTAGGATATTCAAAGATACTACCTTAGTTATGTATTTTCGTCTGGATTAATTGTTTACTTTAATAAGTAGGAAAACCATGGATAAAACATGGATCTGTGCCGATCGAATGACCAAAGAGTACGAGAGTGGGGTTTTGGAATTCGTTAAGTATGCTGTTCAACATGCTGAAAACCCCAGACGAATGCATTGTCCTTGCTTGCGTTGTTGTTATATTGGTAAGGTTGACGCCATGGATTGAAATCGCATTTGCTGAGGCATGGAATTGATCAAAGTTATCAGTGTTGGATATTTCATGGTGAGAAAATTAACGAGAATGTTGAATCGAGTGGAAAAGGTAATACGACCTATGCTTCATACGACAAAGACACGGAAACATACGATTGTGATCGAGTTGAAGAGATTGTAGAAGCACTGGAAGAAGATCTTCATGATTGTCCTGAAATGTTTGAGAGGATGGTAAGCGATGCAGAGAAACCGTTGTACAAAGGTTGCACTAAATTCTCAAGACTTTCTGCGGTATTAAAGTTGTACAACTTAAAGGCGGGCAATGGATGGTCGGATAAAAGTTTCACAGAGTTGTTGGCCCTTATGAGAGAAATGCTACCGGATGATAATGTTCTTCCTAATCGAACCTATGAGGCAAAAAAAATGTTGTGCTCTATTGGCATGAGCTATGATAAGATACATGCTTGTCCTAACGATTGCATTTTGTTTCGTAACGAATATGCAATGTTAACTGAGTGCCCTAAATGCGGTTTGTCTCGATATAAGAAAAGATTATCTCCCGCAAAAGTCTTATGGTATTTTCCGATAATTCCGAGATTTAGGCGCATGTTTCGTAGTGAAACCGATGCAAGACATCTTACTTGGCATGCAGATGAAAGAATTATTGATGGAATGTATCGGCATCCGGCTGATTCACCACAGTGGTCGAAGATTGATAATGATTATCCTGAGTTTGAATCAGAAGCAAGAAACCTTCGATTGGCATTATCTACTGATGGAATGAACCCACATGGTCTTCAAAGTATCTCACATACCACATGGCCTGTGATTCTTATGATTTATAACCTACCTCCGTGGCTATGTATGAAGCGTAAGTACATGATGTTATCTATGTTAATCTCTGGGCCTAAACAACCAGGGAATGACATAGACGTATACTTGACACCTCTGATCGAAGATTTAAAGATTTTGTGGGAGAACGGTGTGGAGGTTTATGATGGATATAGGAAAGAAAGTTTCAATTTGAGGGCGATGTTGTTTGGCACAATTAATGATTTTCCAGCATACGGGAATCTATCTGGGTATAGCATTAAAGGTCAACGTGCGTGTCCTGTTTGTGAAGACGGAACCGATACGATTCGATTGGAACTTTGCCAGAAGAATGTGTTTCTCGGTCATCGTAGATTCTTACATTCTAAACATCACTACCGTGGGTGGAGAAAAGCATTCAATGGAGACACCGAACATCGTAGAGCTCCACCGCATTGTCAGGTGAACAAGTTTTTGAAAAGGTGAAAGATGTGCGTACTGAGTTTGGCAAGCCTTTTGCACATAAGATTGTGAAATGTGGGTGGAAGAAAAGGTCGATATTTTTTGAATTGCCATATTGGAAGTCTTTGTACGTGAGACATTTTCTCGATGTTATGCATATTGAAAAAAACGTATTTGAAAGTGTTATCGGTACATTACTCAATATAAAAGGCAAGTCTAAGGATGGCCTTAAAGCAAGGGAGGACATGTTAAAAATGGGAATGAGAACTGAATTAGCACCCGTGAAGAAAGGAAGACGAACATATCTACCACCTGCTGCTTTTACTTTATCTAGAAAGGAGAAAAAAAATTTGTGTAAGTCTCTGAGTGAAGTTAAGGTTCCAGAAGGATACTCATCTGATATCAGAAGACTTGTTTCTATGAAAGACCTCAAGTTGAAGAATTTGAAGACACATGATTGCCATGTTATAATGGAACATTTTCTACCGATAGGTATACGTTCTATTTTGCCAGAAAAAGTAAGAAGTGCCATAACTAAATTGTGTTTTTTTCTTTAGGTCAATTTGTAGTAAGGTGATCGATCCCGAGATCTTACCAACACTACAAAAAGAGATTGTAATTACCTTGTGTGAGCTTGAAATGTATTTTCCTCCGTCTTTTTTTGACATAATGGTTCATTTAGTTGTTCATCTTGTGAAAGAGACACAGTTGTGTGGACCAGCTTATATGAGATGGATGTACCCTGCTGAACGGTATATGAAAATATTAAAAGGGTACGTGAAATCCCGAAGTCGACCAGAGGGTTGTATTGTTGAACGATACATTGTTGAAGAAGCTGTTGAGTTTTGTACTGAATATTTGTCTAACGTTCAATCGATTGGACTCCCCAGAGCTCAGATTTTCGACAAAATGGAAGGTAAAAAATTAATTGGGAATAAAATTGTGACAATATCAAGGGATGAACGGGATCAAGTTCATTTGTATGTTCTGCACAATAATAATGAGGTTGAGCCATATGTTGAAATGCACAAGGATGTACTCCGAAGGTTAAATCCGAACAGAAATGAAAATTGGATAGCTATAGAGCACAATGAAAGTTTCATACAATGGTTGAAGGATCATATTTATTTGAAGCGCTCTTCAGATCCTTCTTCGGTAACAGAAAGGTTGAGATGTTTGGCATATGGTCCAAGTTTGCATGTGTTTTCTCATAGCGCGTATTCAATTAATGGATACACATTTTATACCAAAGAACAACATGATAAGAGTACTATGCAAAATAGTGGTGTCACCGTGCTAGCTGAAGCAATGCATATATCAAGTATGAAGGACTTAAACCCCAAATATGCAAATTTGTCATATTTTGGAGTTATTGAGCACATTTGGGTGTTTGATTACGAGAAGTTTCAGATTCCCATCTTTGGTTGCAAGTGGGTGAATAGTAGTGGCATACGAATGGATAAGTCTGGATTTTTGCAAGTTGATCTTACTAGGGTGGGGTACAAAGATGAACCTTTTATTCTAGCATCTCAAGCTAAACAAGTGTTCTATGTGAATGACCCGAAGAGTACAAAATGGTCTATAGTGTTTTTCTCTAACAAAGTGACTGATGATAGCGGTGTCGATCAATGTGATATTGATGTTGAGAATGAGTCATGCATTAGACGGAATGAGTTGAATAGAAATGATGAAGTTGAGGATCTTATACCGGATGAGTCATATATAAGAAACGATCATAATGAGGGAATTTGGATCAATTCATCCGTACGCATTGCTAAGAAACAAGTGATTAATATTCCAACAAAGAAAAGAAAGAGATGTTAGTGACTTAGGTAAATTATCCATGGTTTCTTTATTTTTTTTCATTTGTTTTGATTATAAGTTATATGTGATAATGCATGATTTCATTATATTTTTGTTTTCAATTGCTTTGATTATAAGTTATATCTGATAATGCATGATTTCTTTATTTTTTTGTTTTCAATTGCTTTGATTATAAGTTATATTTGATATTTGATGGTTTCCTTGGTTTATTACAGGTTAGACATGGCTGATGACCAACATGAGGAAGTTAGTAAAGTATCCGCGGAAGAAGAAATTCGAAGAGGCATCACAGTAATGCGAAGGGTGGTCCAAGGAAGATCTCGAGGCATCATACTAGATGTCTCTTGGAACAACCAGGGACAACTTATAGAACCTAATGGGCATACCTTAACTAGTTTCATCGGTGCACTAGTAAGGAATGAAATTCCCATTACATGTGATGATTGGAGAAATAAAGAGTTGAAAGACTCCAAAGAAAAAATTTGGAGTGAGATAAAGGTACAATCATTTGGCCCTTAATTATACGGTATCAATTATGTTTTTTCAATTACCGATACTAACTATCAATCTGTATGTTTTTCTTAGCGATGTTTTAACATCGAAGAAGAAAGAAGAGGATTTTGTATGAAATTGGCCGGAAAGCTTCTTAGAGGGTTTCAGACATTTTTATCATCCAAGTTCCTTAAGGATGCGGATGGTAATTTTGTGGATGCGGAGCTTCCTAGAAAATATGAAAGTTTGATATCGGCTGAAGAATGGGAAGCTTTCAAATCCAAAAGACAAGACCCGACTTTTCAAAGAATAAGTGCTACAAATCGGGAAAGAGCATCAAGTCCCGCATATCCGTACCGAAAAGGACGTGTCGGATATGGACGCTTAGAACAATCCATGGTAAGTATTTATAAATTGCGAAAACAAATTTGTTCATCATATATTAGTTTTATCTGATCAAATTGTATGATTTAATGTGTAGCTGCAGAAGGAGGAAAGTTCAGAAACATCTCTTCCTGCACATGTTTTGTGGAAGGAAGCCCGTGTGGGCAAATCTGGAGTTCCTCAAGAAGAAGTTTTAAACGTATACCAGAAATGTGTAAGTATAACATTTTTTCATTAATTGAATAACATTTTTATACACAAATATTGACAAGTATACGGTATTCATCTGATTTTTCAGGAGGAGCTATCTCAGTCTCTATCTCCCGATGATACTAAGAGCATACTTAGTCGGGCATTAGATGTCCCTGAGTATTCTGGTCGGGTGAGGGGTAAGGGATTTGGAGTCACTCCGACCTCCCTCAGTGTTAAAAAAGGAAAGGCTCCTAGTAATCGGGAGCTTCATGCAAGATTGGAAGCCATGCAAGCTGAGCTTGATGCATTGAGGAGAGAAAGAGAGGCTAGCGCCTCAACGGTATACAGAGATGCTTCGGACAAAAACAGTATCAACTGTACCTTTCAGCCGAACATTCCAGAGGTAATTACATATAATTGTCTTAAAATGAACTATTTGCTTAAATTATGTATTTGACATATATACACATTAACGATTTCTTGTTATTATTGGTTTTAGGTTTAATCTTAAGTAGACCGCATACCGTGACGGAGTATGTTCTTCGGATCCTCATGGACAATAAAGATGCGGAGAAGTTGTTTTTTATACCGTTTAATACCGGGTTAGCATTTCATTCTAAATTCATCTACTATAATTATTTTCCAAGTTACCATCTAACATTTGCCTAATCATTACAGTGGACATTGGTTGTTGCTCGCAATCAATCCTATCCGAGAAATTGTGTATTATCTTGACTCGTTAGGAAATGATTGGACAACATACCCGGATATGAAGGACCTAATTGACACGTAAGTGAGAATGTTCAAAATTTTTCTTAGTTTATGTGAATTGTTCTAATTGCTTCATTTTTATTTTATTAGCGTCCTACAAGCTTTTCGGGCCCAACGAGATATCCAAACCTCAAGGAGGAGCGCCAACCGCATTACATGGATTAAAGTGGCGGTATATTTTTAATTACCATATTTTTTATTATATTAGTGATGACACTTGATAAAACTTAGGATTTATAATCCATATTTTTTTTTCATGTAGTGTCCTCAACAACGTAATCAAATAGATTGCGGGTATTTCGTGTTGAGGTTTATGCGGGATACTCTTGCTTTGGGCCGATTAGTGATTCCCACCGATGTATGTATTTCTAACTTATGAGTTATTTTTATATTTACACATATCTCATATAATTAAATAGTTGGAATTAATTCAAAATATGTTATATTATTATGTAGTACTTTGAGGAATTCAAGTGTGCATTTTATACAAAGGATCAAGTGGACGAAATCAAAGAGGAGTGGTGTCAATTCATGATAGAGCTCAAAGTTTTTTCATAAATTTGTGTAATTAATGTGTACATTTGTAGTATATGTAATGACTTGTAAATGTGTACATAAATTTGTATATATTTTGATACATTTAAGGCAAAATTGGTTTGAATTGGTATATATATATATTTGTTAGCCAAAAATTGTTAGAAAAAGGCCAAAATGGCATGTATAAAATGTGATAACTGTCTGTCAAAATCTGGTTGAAAACAGGTAGAAATTCTGGTTTATAAACCTGGAAAAAATGTGGTTTAAAACAAAAGCTTCAAAAATTTTCGTATACATTAGACAGCGCTTTTGGAAAAGCGCTGTCTAAAGGGGGGATTAGAAAGCGCTGTCTAAGGGGGGGGGGGGGGGGGGGGCTTAGACAGCGCTTCTTGAAAAGCGTTGTCTAAGTCCCCCCCCCCCCCCCCCCTTAGACAGCGCTTTTGCCTTAAGCGCTGTCTAAGGTATACCTAAAAAATTAAAATAGGGGGGGCTTAGACAGCGCTTTTTGAAAAGCGCTGTCTAAGCCCCCCCCCCCCCCCCCCCCCCCTTAGACAGCGCTTTGGCCAAAAGCGCTGTCTAAGGTATACCTAAAAAAATTAAAATAGGAGGGTCTTAGAAAGCGCTTTTGGCCAAAGCGCTGTCTAAGGGGGGGGGGGGGGGGGGGGGGGCTTAGACAGCGCTTTTAAGATTTCAAAAAGTGCTGTCTAAACCTTTAGCAGCGGAGGTTTAGACAGCGCTTTAAAGCGCTGTCTAAGGCCAAAAAAAGCGCTGTCTAAGGTCTTGTTTGGCGTAGTGTATGGTGAACTCCGTTGGTGAATTGTTTTTCAAGATGAGAGAGCCCAAATATATTAGAATGCCGAAAGCTGCCAAAATACCTACAGTAAGCAAAAGGGTCTTGAGATTGCTGTACTTGCCCATGATTTGTGATTCAGATTGGTTTATGGGACATTGAAGACTTATGGTGCAACATATTTATTAGGAGTTATTAGAGTTTGTTATTCAGATTGATTGGATATTGAAAAAAACCTATAACTTAATCCTAAATAATATGATTTTTATAGTTTTGAATTGGTATCATACGTATAACTTAATCCTAAATAATAGGACTTCTTACGGTTTAAATTTGAATCATTTCATGACAAGGTAGGATGAGTAGGATATGGCCATGCTTCTTGCAATGTCAGGATGCTCATTTAGGAAGTGAGTTGTCTATCATACACTAAAATTTTTTTAAATAAATTTAGAGTTTATCAGAATTTAAATCATTACTTATATAAAAGAATTAAATAAAATATATATTAAAAATTAGTTGCGTTATTCTATAAAGTTATCAACATACTCGTCATTCTTCTTAATATGAAGCTTATTAATAAAATCATAATGAAAAAATAATTATATTTAATTAATATAAATAATAAATGAAAATATAATTATAAAATAATTAAATTTAACATCCATTGTACAATTTGGGGAACACTATACTTCTTTATGTATGGTTGCAGCTGTCTAGTTCATATGCTCTATTTTTTTCCTTTTTAGATACTTCTTTATACTTATCGAAACCCCACTAGAAAATTATTTCTTGATATATTTCCCCACCTATCCAACGAGGACATCATCCACGGATAATCCAACCAAGTCTAGTACACCTAAGCATGTCAGAAAGTTGGGTGACACATCTGTAGTGAAAATTATGCACAATCAGGTAGTAATCGCTTATGTCTCAAATACATTTCTCTTGCGTTGTTATATCAATTAAAAAAAATTAATAAAGTATAACAAGGAATATGTCAATTAACATGAAAGAAATTAAAATACAATTACTTAAATGAATTAGTTAGTTATACTTGAAAAAACTTAAACCAATATGTGTTATCTTAATAGGTAAGTGCCCCGTATGTCTTCCATTTTTTTATATTTTGCTTGAATTACCCTCTTTTATGCTTAATGCAACAGGCCTACTCGGCAAGAAACCGAATAACAATATTTTCAATTAGTATTTGTAATACCCCAAAATTTACCCTTCATTTTTCCTGGAAGCATACACTTTACACCTCATGCATGCATTCATTTTTAGGTCATTAACATTAGATACATTGCATTTCATCATGTCAATCAGAATTAGATCCAAGAAACTTAAAAAAAAAAAAAACGAAAAAGCAAAAAAAAAAAATAAAAAAAATAAAAAAATAAAAAATAAAATAAAAATAATAATAATAAAATAAATAAAATATAACAAAAAATTTTTTTTGGACTTGGGTCTCTCTTATTTGAGCCCACAAAGCCATGAAATTCAGTCTATAAATACCAAGGCTTCACTTGAGAAAAAGGGGGGGAAGCAAAATACTCTGAGGTTTCCTTGGAACAAAACCCTGAGGAAAAAGATAGTGAGAGAAGAACTAACAGAGTTCAGAGCAGCCTCCAAACCCTGAAGGGAACTCAACTGCACAGAATCACCTCTGCCTCACATAAATCCTAAAGATTGTTTTGTAAACCTCACGGGTGCAACTCAATTTCAATCAAGCTCTCCAATCAGGCACATGACTTTTGCAGGGATAACTTGCGTGGTTTCCCACTTTATTTGTGGGATAACCCCTGGAGGTTCATTCCGATTACCTGTACTGACCCACTTTCTTTGATGATGTTAGCTTGGAAGGATCTTAGGGTTTCCCATTCCTCTAATTGCTGTTACTTCGGATCTTTATCCGCGTGGTACTTTTACATTTTTCCCGCATTTTACTGCTTTCCTAGCTGGAAGACCTCGATAGGAGGCAATATTTTTGTGTTTACTTTATGCAGGTTCCTTTGTCCAGGGTTAAGAGCTATGAGGTCTTATCCTCATTACCCTTTTGCATGCGCGTTCCTACAATGCAAACAAACCCTTCATTGATTTTTCTTCTCCATAACACACGTTTACTCCTTCTACTACAGGTGAGTAAGTCTCCAAAGGTCGAGCATCCGGTAGATTGCGTAGTAACGTCGTTCGTCCAAAACCTAATCCACAACCCCGTAGTTAGCCGAACTACGGCTTGCTCTGATTCTCATTCCAGATGAGATACGTAGGCATAAGACGCGATGTCTTAGCGAGCACACATCCCCCCAACCCATAGGTCAACCGAGCTACGAAGACTCTGATTCTCATATTCAGATGAGATACGTATGCAGTGGATGCGACATCCGCACGAGTCATTCTCATTTAACCCTTTTTTTGGTAAACAGCACAAGATAAACTCACACCCTTTAGACAAAACTACAAAAGTGGATCCCGTAGAGTACTACGGATGCGTAGGGGTGCTAATACCTTCCCTTCGCATAACCGACTCCCGAACCCAAGATTTGGTTGCGAGACCCCGTCTTGTCCTTTCCTTTTTCAGGTTTACTTAAAGCGTTTCCTTTCCCTCCTTTGGGATGAATAACGCACGGTGGCGACTCTTCTGTCTTTTTCTTTCGCCGGTTGTTTTTTCGCGTACTGTATTTTTCAGGTTGCGACAGTATTAAATAACAAAACAACAACTCAAATATAAAATTTACAAGATAAACACTTATGATCATGCCTCGTACATAATGACATATCACTCCTTACTGTCTCCCACACTCTTGAGCTCCTTATTATCGTTGGAATCATGGTCAACAGCTCCTCATGTGCAAAATGCATGGATGATGAAGATGAATGTGTGGGATATGGAATGTTAGATCCCACAGCCTTCAAGAGTGAAGGTACATGTGTGGGCTACAAAATGTTGGATCCTCCATGATGCATGGATGACAAAGATACAAATGCGGGATGCGAAGTGCAGGATCCTATAGGCTGAATGGATGACATATGTGCAAATGCATAATTCTATATTCATTCGACAACATGGATGTCAGAGGTACATATGTGGGAATGTTAGATCCACCAGATTATTGATACAATTTGGGTTTAAATCCAGGGGAACTAATAAAAGTTGGTGAACACCCGGACGAGAATGTAAAGGAAACGTTGGTGGATAATAAAGTTGGTGACAAGTACCAAAGGCACTAGGTTAAACAAAACAGTAATTCAAGAAACCTTAGAAACACCAAGTGCCGAAGTAGATGAGGTCATGATATTGAATGAGGCTAGGGGTTGGATGACGCTTATCATCTGGTATTTAACTTAGAATGAACTACCTGAAGAAGAAAGAGAAACCTATAACTTAATCGTAAATAATATGATTTTTATAGTTTTGAATTGGTATTATACGTATAACTTAATACTAAATAATAGGCTTTTTTACGGTTTAAATTTGAATCATTTCACTCTTCAAAAAAAGTTGAATCATTTCAAATATATTTAAATTTAATTTTTTTATATAAAATATATAAGTATGCAATGACAATGACAATGTAGGATCAATAGGATATCGCCATGTCGTTCCTGCAATGTCAGGATGCTCATTTAGGAAGTGAGTTGTCTATCATACATAATTTTTTTTTTAGCGTTTATCAGAATTTAAATAATTTACTTATTTAAAAGAATAAAATAAAATGATTACATATATTAAAAATTAGTTGTGTTATTCTATAACGTTCATCAACATACTCAACACTCTTCATAGTATGAAGCTTATTAATAAGTGGAACTCTTCATGTCTCTTCACGCTAGTTAAATGAAATCATAATTAAAAAATAATTATATTTAATTAATATAAATGATAAATGGAAATATAATTATTAAATAATTAAATTTAATATTTATTGTGTAATTTGGGGAACACTAATATTTTTTATGTGTGGTTGCAGTTGTCTAATTCATATGCTCTATTTTTTTCGTTTTTAGATACTCCTTTAAACTTATCGAAACCCCAATAGAAAATTATTTTTTGATATATTTCCCAACCTATCCAATGGGGACGTCATCTATAGGTAATCCAACCAAGTCTAGCACACCTAAGCATGTCAGAAAGTCGGGTGACACATCCGTAGTGAAAATTATGCTCAATCATGTAGTAATCTCTTATGTCCCAAATACATTTCTCTTACGATGTTATATCATTAAAAAAAGTTAATGTATAATTTGCAATATGTCAATTAACATGAAAGAAATTAAAACACAATTACTTAAATGAATTAGTTAGTTATACTTGAAAGAACTTAAACCAATATGTGTTTTCTTCATCTGTTAGTGCCCCATATGTCTTCGATTTCTTTTTTAATTTTTTGCTTGAATTACCCTCCTTTATGCTTAATGCAACAGACCTACTCGGCAAGAAACTAAATAACAATATTTTCAATTAGTATTAATTAACAAAACAACAACTCAAATATAAAATTTACAAGATAAAAACTTATGATCCTGCCTCATGCATAATGATCTGTCACTCCTTACAGCCTCACCACACTCTTGAGCTCCTCATTATCCTTGGAATCATGGTCAACATGCTCCTCATGTGGAAAATGCGTGGATGATGAAGATGAATTTGTGGGATGTGGAGTGTTAGATCCCCCAGCCTTCATGAATGAAGGTACATGTGCGGGCTACGAAATGCAGGATCCTTCATGATACATGGATGACAAAGATACAGATGCGGGATGAGAAGTTCAGGATCCCATAGGCTGCATGGATGACCAATGTGCATATGCATACTTCTAGATTCATTCGGTAACATGGATGTCACAGGTGCATATGCTGGAATGTTAGATACACCCGATTATTGGTACAATTTGGGTCTAAATCTAGGGGAACTAATAAAAGTTGGTGGACACCCGAACGAGAATGTAGAGGAAACATTGGTGGATAGTAATATTGTAAAAGATGGAGATATGGATTAAATAATATGAGGTGGAGTAGGAAGTATAGTCAGACGAGCCACCTAACTCGTATGTGGCATAGAAATAAATAAAGGCAACTTAGATACCTCACGTGAAAAGATCTTTGTACTACGAGTCTTCTTACCCTTACCCTTGTCCTTAAGTCAGGGTGCCATTTTTTCTATTTTGAGAGAAAAACATAAATCAATAAATATAGCTCAACACTATCATAAGTAGAAAGAGTAAAATATAAAAAAAGCTTCTTATATAATATATTAAGTAATATATTTCAAGAAGTATATTACACAATATTCATTAAGTAATATTACAAAAGTTTCTTAGTCAAACTGTGTATTCTCAAAATCTCCATCGTCTTCATTTAATATGTTGATATCTTCAAACTCTAACTCTTCATGCTTTTCATCCACGAGATTTGTTAACAACAAGATAGTCACCTTAACTAGTTGACCCGCAACTACAATATCACACCAACTTGTAATCTCTTCAATTTAAATCACCTCATAAACTAGTAAAATCTCATATCTTTGTAGGCATCATCTTCCATTATATCACCATTTCCAATATGAGCCATTGGTTCCGAATTTATTACAGCACACCATCCTCGTAATAAAGTTTCCTAATACTATGTTCCATTAAGAAAGAGTCATACTATTTGTACCTTCTAACAATTCGAAATTCAACAATGTTATGTTTTTCTTAAATCTATTTTTGTTCCCCTGAAAGATGGATCATACCAGTCACAATAAAATATGACAAATTTATTTTCCGTGTCCATATAATTGTATATCAACTCGTAAATATATGTAATAACAACATAGGAAATGTCTTCACCACCCTATGTAACTCAAATTATGAATACACTGTTTCTTATGATTTTCTTCCCTTTTGTCCATGTTAGAGTGTAGAATTTATATTTGTTCATAAAATTGGTGCAACAATGCTTGAAAATTGTTGCTTGAACCATGCTAGAAAATAGGTATGTATGTAACTAATCAATTCTTGTTCACATGTGTTTTTGAAATAATAGGTATTATATTCCCTATATCGAAATAAAATATAAGTTAGAAGGTAACAAGTATTTTATCCAAGGCGTTTAAAATAAATATTTACTTTAATATACTTACTCAAGATATGGTTTAACTTTAACGTGGTTTATCAACACATGAACATGCGCATATTTCTTTTTCTGTCAGCTAATGCACATTCTCTGTCTAGAAGGATGGTTGGAATGACTGAAGATTGATAAGGTAAATTGACTGCTTTCACGGAATTCAACTTTGTTCCTTAGAGTATGCATCATGTGATTGAAATAATGAAAGCAAAAATGTGATGTTTCTAGATGCAAGTAATGTGCACATATAGATTTCTAAACTTTTTCCTTACTTTTCATTGATCGGTTTGAATTACCCATGAATATTTTAAATGGATATTGTACATTCCGGAAAATTAGTTGACCAATTAAGGTATGAGATCGACGTAACCTATTTGAGTTCATGAGTTCTTTGAGGCCGATTATGGTAGGGTTAGAAGGTCAAATAATCAGTTTGTCATCCAATTGGAATTCGGTTAAGATATCGGAAGGAGAGACGAAGCCGACCTCCTAAAAAGTTGGGAATGATCTGGTTAGTGCAACCCGGATGCGACATCAAGACCGAGATATCATCTGAAGGGTCCTAAGAAACGGTTACAAGATTATGTAATTTGGAAAGGGAGTTATATTTAGTGAAGGGGCGGACGTTACAATTATAAGGAGGAATACTTTTTGTCCATAAGTATTTATGAAGAATATAGATAATCAAGCGAAGGAAGAGGGAAGAAGATGGAGACCTATAAATAGGAGGATGTTTTGGAGGGTAGGGGACAAGCAAAAATGAGACAAACACACATAACAGACACCCCAACCATTCATTTTAGAATCTCATTGACTTAAAACAAGGAGGTCAACATTTTAGTGTTTTTTAACAAGAATATTTAGCACCCACCATGGGTCCTAGGTAAAACTTTCCCAGGCCACACAAAACCATCATCAAAAGAGGTAATACGTCAGTTGCACGATGTCAGGATCACCTCCCAGTCGAAGCGATCCACCCCGCCGTCAAATATAACTCACTTGCTCGCGGTGGTAGAAGCAATTCGTCAGAAAAATAAAGCCTTGCAAGATAGTGTCCAAGTTTTGCAAACACAAAGTCTTCAAGATGGGGATATAGAGGAGGAACTTCTGGACTCTCAGTCTTTATCCAAAGCTATCTGGGATGATCAGGTCCCAGAGAACTTCAAAACATTGTCGCTAGTATATTTCAATGGTAAAATTGATCCACATGAGCATATTATTGCCATTAATAATCAGATGGAAATAATGGGGGCTTCTGACTCACTCAAATATAAGAACATGACTCGTCATGCATTAAACACCATTGCTGGAGGATGTGCAGAAGGAGGAGAAACCAGCTCTGCCAGAAAAAGATATGCTCGGACATTGATGCCCGTCAAGAAGGAGTCGCCCTCGGAAGAGAAAGACAATCAGGCTACAGTTACCTTTTCAAAAAAGGACGTCGAAGGAGTGTTTCCTCATGAAGATGACCCGATGGTGATCAAAGTCCAAATCTGAAACTGGAGCGTGAAACATGTTCTAATTGACCCGGGAAGCTCTGATGATATTTTGTACTGGGATGCATTCAAGGGAATGAACTTTGATATCACCGACTTGTTGTCCTTTAAAGGTTCATTGGTTGTATTCTCGAGAGAATCGACGTAGATGCTGGGACACTTTCCCATGACGTCTACTTTTGGAAATGGGAAAAGCACAAAGAGTGTTATGGTGAAGTACTTAATTATCAATGTTGGCTCTCCCTATAATGTTATTATGGACATGCCTTACTTTATTTCTCTGGAGGCAGCATTGTCCACTATGTACCTCACACTGAAATACCCTCTAAAATATGGCCGAGTAGGAATAATAAAATGGGATCAGGAGATAGGAAGGAAATGTTATAAAGATATTCTGAAGCTTAAGAAGAGAAGTCACACTGACGAGTCACTCATAGACGATCAGGTAAAAGTGAACTTAGTCGACATCGACCCAAGGGAAGATCCCGTAGAGGATAGTCTTACACTTATTGAGTATGTATAGACTGTACATATTGGTGTTCAATCATCGCAAATAACTCAGATCTGCTCTAATCGATCAATTGAGGAAGAAGACGAGATCATCAGAATTTTAAGGTAGAATGAGGATTTGTTCGCATGGAAGCCGTATGATATGACCAGTATTGATCCTAGCATTGTTTGTCACCACTTAGCGCTGGATCCCTCCATTAAAACAATAATACAAAGAAAGCAGAAGGAAGGCAAAGAAGAGAGAAGAGTTGTAGAAGATGAAGTCGAAAAGCCTATGAAGGCCGACTTTATTAAGGAGATCAAATACCTAACTTGGATAGCTAACCTAGTTATGATGAGGAAGAAGTTTGGAAAATGGAGAATATATGTAGACTTCACCTCCTTGAATAAAGCATGTCCAAGAGATCCCTACCCATTTCCTCACATTGATCGACTCATTGATGAGATTTCCTGTTTTCATCTTCTTAGTTTGTTAGATGCCTACTCGGGATATAACCATATTCGAATGAATCCTTTAGATGCCCCAAAAATAATATTTATGACCAACAAGGACAATTACTATTACAAGGTAATACCCTTCAGGCTGAAAAATGTAGGGGCTACCTACCAGAGACTGATGGACATGATGTTCGCCTTCCAGATAAGACGTAATGTGGAGGTGTATGTAGATGACATGGTAGTGAAAACCCCAGAAGATCGAAAGCATGTCAGGGACATAGAAGTAACATCTGCATCAATCTGAGGTTACAATACGAGGTTGAACCCAGACAAATGTACGTTTGGAGTACATGCAGGGAAGTTCTTGGGAATTATGTTAACTAACTGAGGTATATAAGTAAACTCAGACAAGTGCCAAGCAATCATTAACATGAGGAGTACGTCGACAGTGAAAGAGGTGTAACAATTAACAGGGAGTTTGGCCACTTTATCTCGTTTTTTTAACTTGTGAATGGGATAAGTAGATCCATTTCTTCGCTACCGTGAGAAAATCAACGAAATTCCAATGGACGAAGGAATGCGAGGAGGCTTTTAAGGAGGTAAAGCGTTTCTTATCTGCACCTCCGATCTTGGTATGATCTAGGGCGAATCAACCATTTATCCTATACTTAGTGGTATTAGACAAAACTATGAGTTCACGAGATCGAGAAGGGAGAAAAGCCAGTATAATTTGTTAGTAAGGTGTTGAAATGGGCAAAATTACGCTACTAGAAGATTGAACATCTCACATTGGCAGTGGTGATCACAACCCGGAAGTTGAGGTACTATTTTCAAGGACATCCCATTATTGTTAGGACCAATTATCCTATTAAACAAGTCTTGAAAAAAGAAGATTTGGCGAGAAGGATGGTTTCTTGGGTGGTGGAGTTGTCAGAATATGATATAAAATTTGTGCCTCAACGTAGCATTAAGTCTCAAATCCTCGTTGTTTTCTTGAACGAGTTAAGTGCTCCGATTTCAGAAGAATCACCGTGCAAATGGACTTTGTTTGTTGATGGGTCATCTAATCTCAAAGAAGCGGAGCCTGGATAATGCTTGAAGGACCGGGAGATCTAATGCTTGAATAATATTTGTGTTTTGATTTTCAGGCTAGAAACAACCAGGAAGAATATGAAGCTTTAATTACAGGAATGAAGTTCATGAAAGAGGTCAGAGTGACGAATTTATTTGTCCAAACTAACTCTCAGTTGGTCACCAATCAAGTTAAGGGAGAATTTCAGACGAAGGATCCTTCGTTCACCAAATATCTACAAAAAGCTATCAAGATGTCCCAAACATTCAAATAATTTGAGATAAATCACATCCCTAGGGGAGAGAATACTAAAGCCGATCTCTTGGCACACTGGCAAGTACCATAGGTATTAGGTTAAACAAAACAGTAATTTAAGAAACCCTGGAAATGCCAAGTGCCAAAGTAGATGAGATCATGACATTGAATGAGGCTAGCGGCTGGATGATGCCTATCATCTGATATTTAACTTAGAATGAACTACCTGAAGAAGAAAGAGAGGCCAAGCATATTAGAAGAATATTCGTGAGGTGCCTCATTATGGTCGATCATTCGTAAAAGATGGGCAGATCAACTGCTATATTGAGGTTCATCTCAGAAGAAGACTTGATTTTTGTCATGAAGGGAGTGCATGGAGGAGTTTGTGGCAGTCACGAAGGAATGGTATTATTAGGAAAGATACTTAGAGCAGGATATTACTTGCTAAGCATGTTCCAAGATTGTGCACAGTTTGTAAGCTGATGTGAAAAGTGTCAGATGTTTTCTCCTTTTATTCATTTTCCCACAGAAGCGTTGCATTCAATATTTTCACCATGGTCGTTTTATCAATGGGGGGAAGATATCTTAGGTTCGTTTCCTGGGACAGTTGAAATTATTAATAGGGGCAATCAATTACTTCACTAAATGGGTGAAGGCGAAGGTTGTGGCACGGATCACAACAGAAAGGATACGTCGGTTCTATTGGCGAAACATCATATGCCGCTTTGGTCTGCCTGCAGTTATTGTATATGACAATGGCGCTCAATTTGCTAGCATCTCAGTTGTTGAATTTTGCAAAGACTTAGGAATATAAAATCAATTTATTTCGGTAGAGCATCCTCAGGCCAACAGTCAGGCAACAAAATCATTTTGTCAGGGATGAAGAACAAGTCGTGAAGCCAAAGGATTATGGGTTGAGTACCTGCATGAAATTTTATGGTTTTATCACACTATGCCGCATTCAACTACTCGGAAGACTCCTTTCATAATGGTTTACGACACGGGCACAATAATACCAGTTGAGATCAATTCACCAACATGGGGATACCTAAATTTTGATGAAAGCGTCAACTTATAAGGTTTGAACGTTTCAATGGACTTATTGGATGAAATAAGGTAAATGACTCACATCAGAGAATTCACAGATAAACAAATATTTTCTAGGAGGCAGGGGGGATTTCATGAGGGTGACTTAGTGGTAAAAAAAAGTGACTGATCCCATGAAGAAAGGAAAATTAGCTCCAAATTGGGAAGGACCCTACCGTGTTCGTCAGAGGTTAATTAAAGGGGCTTATAAGTTAGAGAGTCTAGAAGGTGTTGAAATATCCAGGACTTGGAATGTAACTAGTCTTAAATGTTATCTCAGTTAGACTATGTAATAAAATATTGAATAAAACTTATGGGATGCACTATTTTCCCATGCAAGGCCAAGGGTTTTTAATGAGGCACTCATAGTTAAAAACAAATGTATTTATAAAATCCTAAGACATGGTCCATGAAGAAGTCCAAGCGAACTTGAAGCCTCTGGCATAATTGGGTTCGGTCGGGTAACGTTTAACAAAACCTCTAGCCTAACTAAAGTCCAAGCGAACTTGAAGCCTCTAGCATAATCGGATTTGTATGGGTAACATTTAATAAAACCTATAGCCTAACTGAAGTCCCAGCAAACTTGAAGCATCTGTCATAATCGGATTTGGTCGGGTAACATTTAATAAAACCTCTAGCCTAACTGAAGTCCAAGTGAACTTGAAGCCTTTGGTATAATCGACTTTGGTCGGGTAATGTTTAATAAATCATATGGCCTAACTGAAGTCCAAGCAAACTTGAAATCTCTAGCATAATCTGCTTCAGTCGGGTAACGTTTAATAAAACCTCTAGCCTAAGTGAAATCCAAGAAAACTTGAAGGCTCTGGCATAATCGGCTTCGGTGGGGCAATATTTAATAAAATCTTTGGCCTAACTGAATTCCAAGCAAACTTGAACCCTCTGGTATAATTGGCTTCGGTCGGGTAATGTTTAATAAAACTTATGGCCTAACTAAAGTCCAAGAGAACTTGAAAACTCTAGCATAATCGACTTCGTCTGGGTAACGTTTAATAAAACCTATGGCATAACTGAAGTCCAAGCAAACTTGAAGCATATGACGTGATCAACTTTGGCGAGACTATGTAAATTGAAACCTTTGGCATAAGAAGAATCCAAGTAATTATGGGCTTCCAGCGACCGGGTAATGCTTAATGAGAACCTTTGTTCTTCATTTAAATGTCAAACCCATGGGGCTCTAAAAGTTGTGTAAAACTAGCACACCTTCGAATTCCAATGGTAAGATCGATTTATCGTCGGTAAAACATTCGACTGATCTTAACCTCCTAGACTCTGTGGTCAAAGAGAAGATAATTACGCCGACCTACAAAGTTGTCCATAAACCTATAACTCAAATAATAAAAAGTAAGGGCAAAGGGAATTCACAAAACAACAAAGAAATAATGTCATCACAAAGCCTTTGAAAGGCTTAATTATTCAGCAGGAAAGCAAAATATTGTTTAAAAAAGGTACAAGGTGCACATCACCATTGATGGCCAACAAAAAAAGTTAAAGTAAACTCAAATTTCATGCTCGTTTGCCTGAGCCTCTGATGTCAGATTGTCACCTGTCATTCCTCTCGAGCCTTCTGCTTCAGGCGAAGCTTCATCCATGTCGACTAGCTGCCTGTCCACCACAGTCTTAAAGAAATCCATCTTCGACACATCCAAGTATGGTGCGATGCATAGAGATAGGGCTTTGGCCATCAGCGGAAAGTAAGTCCACTTGAGCATCTTGAAGTGATTTCTTTAAAGTCTCGTTGAGATTCCGAGATTGCTCTACTTCTTGAGTTATGCTAATATTAACCACTTCCACATCCGAGTACCTAGTTTCCATTGATTCATTCTTCGCAGTTATCTCCAGTAAATTGAGATTCTGATAGCTACTTTTGTTTTTTCATCTTAGAGAGTTGTTTGTTCAATTCCTCTACTTGAGTGGTTTGGTTTTTTAAAACATCCCTTGACAGGTTCAGCTTTTTGTTAAGACGAATCTCGTTCTTCTCATATGCATCACCCACTTCAATTAAACCCCTAGTCATAACGACACACCTCATCAAGTATGCCCCAAGATTTTGGGTCAATTGTTGGGTACCAATACACTTTACCTTTTCAACATCTTCAGTTGTGTTTAAGTGATCATAGAGGAACCTCAACCCGTCAAAGTTATTGGACAAAAACTTAAACTCAGAAGAGGATTTGGCTTGATGACTACTACCTGAACCTTACATAAGAGTGGTAATTATCAAGTCGGCTTGACTGGCATCATCACTCATCAAGGTTTTCATTCTCTTTAGAGAAGTAGGTTTTAGCTCATCGGAATTAGGGATATATGTTGGTTGGGGGTCCGATGTGAAGGGAGCCACCTTAGAAATGTCCAACTTCTTTCGTTTAAGGGCTCGGGTCTGAATGCTTGTAAGGTCACTCTTGGAAGCAGATTGATCTTTGTGCCTTGCTCTAGCCTAGACTTTATGTTTCTTTTGTTAGGAGAGTTTGAGGTTTATTATGTTGGCTAGTAAAAAAAACCAGGATCAGTAAAAAGGATGATTAATGACATCGTACTAGAGTGATAAGTAAACATAGGGACGATTACCCAAAAAGTTAGAAATTTGTTTGGGTTCATTAATCATCTATAAAAGATCTTTGACTTTCACCACCCGTAAAGCATCCAAGATGGCCAAAGATCGAACTTCCAAATCATTTAATTTGTCATAGTCAAAGCCAGAAATAAGTAAATGGTAGTCCGACCAGTAGATCGGGAAGTGATGGTTCTCAGCTAAATCATACATCACTTGGGGACATTTTGTCCCACTTTTAATTTGAAGGAATTTGTATATAAATCCCTTATAATTAGTAATATAAGCCTGTAGAAATATCTTTCTCGAAATTCCACTAAGGGAAAACCAACTTCCCCTCTATGCACCCTTTAACTCGAAGAATGAGAATAATAAATATAACGTCGACACTATGTCTATTGTGTCGGAAACAATATCAAAAGCCTTAATTAAGCCCCATCCATTAGGACGTAATTATGCGGAAGCTATGTTTAGGGTTTTGAGAAGGTTAGCTTCAAAGTCGGTAATTGGAAAATAAACTTTAAAGTGTTCAATAACTCCTGAATAAAAATAAAAATATTCATCTGACACCTCTTTGGGACAAATAGTGCACACCCTTTCATCCGTTACACAGGGTTCCAAAGCCACGCCCTCTTCATTTCCAATAGAAGAGACTAAAGTAGTGGAATTAGAGATATAGCTTTCATCAATAATATTGTGGTTATATCTCTAAACCTCTTTGTCTATCAAGGATCCTGTTGCATCCATCTAAATATTTGAAAAACATGAGGAGGAAGACTCCAAATCAGCGTTACTAGTGGGTAAAGGGATTTCTCCGTAAACTTCTCTAATAATTCAGTCAAAATCCTCTCTATTCAAGTAACCCTCACATTCTCGCATATAGGAATTCCAAATAACATTCCTATCACTAGTGGTAAGAATGATTGAATAGGAAGACATAACAATAATAAAGAAAAAACGAAACATATAAGTAATGATACTTTAAGTTTGAAGGTTAGGAGACCAGTTGATAGATACTCAGGGAGAGAGATGTTTTGAAGAAATAGTTGGAAGAGATATTTGAATAAAATCTAAACCTTTAAAAGAAATATAGTTGTAACAGTCAGGAATTTATAGCAAAAGGAAAATGATGAATCGAAAGTTCCCATAAAAGTCATAATGATGATGAGAGAGAAAAACTTGTCATTATTAAAAAGAGGTTGATACCCAAATATCACAACATTGAGAGGTCGAGGAAGGCTTCGACTCTAAGTAGAAAGGCAATTTTTGGGCTTTTCTTGTCCGAACACTTCAATCTTTCATATCTCTTGCTCGGGGGGGCTTATGTACATCTCACAAAATTAGTTGACTAACCGAGGTATGAGATCGATGCAACCTATTTAAGTACATGAGTTCTGTCGCACCTCGAAAAATGAGAACACGACCTAGCGAAGCGCAATCGCACGCTCGCGGGATAAACTGAACAGAGTCGCCGTCGAACATATATTTATTCCTAAAAAGGAAAGGAAAAATATAGATAAAACCCAAGAAAGAACGATAATGATTATGGTCGTCGCAACCAAATCAGGGTTCGGGAGTCGGTTATGCAAGGGGAAGGTATTATCACCCCTCACGTCCGTTGTATTCAACGGGAACCGTTTAGTTAGTTTCGTTTTGAATGTTAGCTTATGTTAGTCTTCTCAAGTTATTATGAGGGAAATAATAATAGGATCAAAAGAAAAGAGAAGATGTTTTTGGATTTTTGCAATAAAGGGGACTAAACCTAAGTTTTGTTTATATTAATGGGCCTGACAAGATTTCGCAATCCTGCTCCTACGTATCTTAATAGAGAACTCAAGGCTTACGTAGTTCTGGGTAGAAAAATATATGTTTATTGGTCGATTTTAGCGAAAGCTATATTGTGTTAATCGACGAAAACATTGTTTTACCCAAAATAGATGAGGAGCGGACATATACCACACATCGAATGGATTTACGAATCAACATTCGAAAAAACGTCACTTATCTCAACTCAACAATTATGGTCGAAGCATTGCTTTACATCACCTTAAAACAGGATGTCTTTTGTTTTTGAAAAGGTTTTGAAGATTAATCGCACGGTGGTGAGAAAAAGTGTTTGATGTGTGGGATGTATTTTATAGATGAACGAAGAACGCTTGATGAGAATGAGACATAAGCCTCAAGATCAATCACTCAGGGTTCCACCAGAATGCTAGATTCCAATGGTCCTTTTTCATTCGAATTAATTGAGAAAATTGTTTGATGGACAACGAATGCTTGATAAGAATCAATTGTTCAAAGAGTTGCGCCAGAATGCTTGATCCCAACGACCCTTATTTTGTCCAAGTTAATTAAAGTGTTTTAGAGACGAAAGAAAAGAATGAACAGTTAACCCAAAATGCGAGGCTCAAGACCGATCATTTGAGGATTCCCACCGAAATGTTAGATTCCAATGGTCCTCTTCTTTCGTGTTTGTTTAGAAAAAAGTTTTTGATATTACGTTTGATTTGATTTTGAAAATGATTAATAAAATTATTTTAAAAATTATTTTGGTAACATTCACAAATTAATTAATTAATATAAAAAACAATTAATATAAAAAAAATAATAGAAAAAACTACACTTAAAGTGCAGTATGTGACTTGTAGCAACCTTTTGGTTATATAGGCTAAAACTATTAAAAAAAACTTTAGTTAGTAATATATTACCCATAAAACTAACATATAATTTTCTTATGTTAATAATATATTTCTCATAAAATTAACATATAGTTTTCTTATCTATATAATATATATATATATATATATATAATATATATATATATATATATATATATATATCCAATCTATACAGTATATAATAATGAAACACGTTTTGTACTTGTTTTATAAATTGCAATAAACCAATGTGTCCATATTCCACAATATTTACGCATATTAACTACACAACAACAACATAAAGACACTTTTATATAATAAACCAAACCTATCACTCTACACACATTATTTCAAATGAATATTAGACCATACAAAGGCAATATATCCAGCACATTCTATTCTTCAAATTAGAAACCAATTAATAATAAAAATAATACTTATCAATAATTAGAACACAAAGAGTAAAAGAATTAGAGATTAACGGTTACCACTTAGCATTTTTCTTTGTTGATTCAAGAGTTAAAAGCTTTGACTCAAACTGGGTTAACTGCATCTACTCCATTATTAACCTTGTCACCCTCTGATTTTTTTCTTCTTATCATGCCTTTTCATAACTTTGTCATAGCAAAAAAATGTTAACTTGATGAAACACTTGATCTAAAGAATCCTAGTATGAAAGTCAATCGGAAAAGGGGTGTGGATGAGAGTGACGATGAATCTACATTTCACACAGGTGTATTGGCAGTTTAAAAGAGAGGTTAGTTGAGACGGAACCACGGTGGGTTGAAAGCGAAGAACAAAGTTGCGACGAGATCGATTTCAGATTCATACTTCCATTTTTTACTCTTTTTTTTTTCTTCTTATTTGAAGTTGTTCTTGAAATATTCTTGTGAATGGAAGTGGTTGCGGCTTTTGATGCATGCAAAGGGTGGTGCACGACCAAGAGGAGGTGCAAAAAAATGGAAAAGTTAGACTTGTTTTTTACATGTTGAAAGGAGTGATTTGGCTGCTACTTTATGGTGTATAGAGGAATGATTTACGGTGGCAAAATGTGGCTATTGTATTATGGAAAATCAACTTCCATCCATCTTTTCTTTTTGTTAATTTGAAAATGGAAAGAATTGGAGTTACTCAGTGAATGAGGCGCCGTGTGGATGAGGTTCTTCCGGTCTCTCATGCATTGGCTAAATGATGATATTTATAGTGTGAAGTTAGGGTTAAATTTTTTAAGTAATTCCCACAATACCCTTAACATATTATTTATTAACTAAAAAAATCAAATTTTAAACAAGTTCTAAATTAATTTAAAAAAGTAAAAGTTTTGATGGTGTCAAAGTGATTTAAACAAATTAGAATGAAGAAAATAAAAACAATTTCAAATAAACAAAATAAAACAAGAATGAAAATATAGTAAATTCTAATTATTTTTTTATGAATATTTTGACAAAAGGATAAAAATAAAAATATTAAAAACAAATAAAAATTGGGCGCAAAAGTATCCAAAAAAATAAATTGAATGCACCAAAAAGATCAACACGAAATAAACTTCTCGGAAATATTCAGCGTTTGAGACAATTTTGAAATGAAAAATGACTGGTTAAATTCTCAGACGGACCAAAATGTGACCGAAAAATTAGCCGAAAAATAAATGGAGCACACCAGGTTAAGCTACGTGAAACGTAGATTAATAAAATTGATGTCTTCAAGTTTAATTTTGAAACTTTTTTGCCCGCTGTTTTGGCACACATTTGATAATTGATTCAAACGGTTTGCCTGTAAATCTGAAAATTTATTTCGACTGACATTCTAGGAATTGTGCGGTATGGAATGCATGTTATGATATGCAAATATGCAACGACTATGAAGAATTTGTTAATTGGTGATTCAGGGTCAAAATCGGGGTGTGACAAGTTCTTTGAGGTAGAGTAGGCATAATAACTGAGTATGGCAGGGTTAGCAGGTCGGGTAATCAGAATGTCATCCACTAATTGGAATCCAGTTAAGATATCAGAATAGGAAAGATGGAGCCGACCTCCTGTAAAGCTGGGAATGATTCGGTTAGTGCAAGTCTGATCCGACGATAAGGCTAAGATGTCATCTGAAGGGTCATAAGAAATAGTTACAAGATGATGCATTATGGAAAGTGAGTTATATTTAGTGAGGGGGCATTACAAATATAAGGAGGATGTCATTATTTCTAGAATTATTTATGAAGAATATGAAGAGTCAAGTGACGGAAGAGGGAAGAAGATGGAGACCTATAAATATGAGGATATTTTGGAGGGTAGAGGATAAGCAAAAACGAGACAAACACACATAACAAACATCCCAACCATTCATTTTAGACTCTCATTGGCTTAGAACAAGGAAGTTAACCTTTTAGTGTTTTTTAGCAAGAACAGATACATCCATCTATATTGAACTGGTTCACCAAAGAATTCTTCTTATGGAAGATGCTCGGGAAGAAGATCCATATAAGAAATAAACTAGGCGAAAAGGATTACTCCAAATTAAAGAGAATGGAAAAAATATTTTGGTCCAATTTAATGATGTCGTCTACTCTTAAAGTTGATGCATAAATGTCTCTAAAAATTTGACTCACTTTTGTAAGCGGATTAAGCACATGATTGGATATTGAACTGAACACAATCGGAAGCAATCATTCCATAAAAACATGACAATCATTATTTTTCATTCCATGCAACTTCCCTAATTTGGAGTCAACACACCTTGCTAAGTTAGAAGAATAACAAAACCAGGCATTCCAAAATCATTTAACCATTAGCCTTGAATTTTAAGAAGTTTTCATTTGGTTAGGGTTTCAACTCCAAGTCTTTTCGATTACACATCTATTCTAATTCCTTTTTATCCTTCTCATTATCTTTTGTCTTGCCTTGGACATCTATTAACGTGTTAAATACATTATAAAAAATTCTTCTCAATATTCACAACATCAAGATTATGTTGCAACAAATCATCATTCCAATAAGGAAGGTCCCAAAAAATAATTGTTTTTTTGTCCATTTTTGCTTTTCCACAAATCTTGGAATTGTGCAAGTTGTTACGTAACAAATGAATTTTTCCAGATCACAAACTCGATTCCATACTTTAGTCGGTGATAGTCGAGGGGACAACGATGTTATACCCTAATTGTGTCGGGTCATTTTTATTTCATTTGATCATTAACCATATTTGCATTTGGTGTAAATTTAGGATAGTTCATCTCATTTTGCATTAGTTCAAAAATATTCTCTTTATTTTAGAACCATTTCACTTTCCAATTAAATATCACATGTTTGTTTTATCTTTTTTTCATGTGAATTTTTATCCTACTAAAATTAACAAAAAAATCAAAGTTAAAATAAATATTTCATCATATACATCATTCCATTTCATTTTTATCATCATAAAGCCATTATATTTTACATATTTTTTGCACAAAATCTATAAAAGTCAATACTTGGCTTAAAACCAAAATTTAATTACATTCCTTTATTCCATGCATCATTACATAATCATCGTACATGCATCATTGATCCAAAGTCAACAAAAGTCAAGTTTTTAATACAAAAAGACAAACTTTGATCACATTGTTTTTCCTAACTAACTTTTCATGTCCATGCATCCATACATCATACAAATCTAACAAAATTCACAAGATATTTATTCTTTTAAAATTCAAATTCATTTGAAATTCAACCAAATTATATTCAAATTGTCTATCACACTTTTCACAATTTCACAATTTCACACAATCCTAATACTATCATTTAACCTAATTGCTAGACTATAAGTTGGATCATTTTTATCAATAAATTACACCAGAAAATCATACGCAAACCAATCCAAATCCCTGCATAATTCAACCTCTAAATTCAAGTTTCTTTACATTGAAGAAATCTTGAAAACTTGAGCAAAACCTTCCATCTTGTTATTAATATTCATTCCATTTCATTAAACCTTCCTCAACTTCATAATACACTATCAACCTTTTTCGTAAACAACCCAATCCATTGAGATCCTTCAAAATTGAGTAGGATCTAAGTTCAGGAATAAAAGTGTTGAATCCAATTTTATTGTGTTAGGAAAGGATAAAGGAGATAGAGAGGATTCAAAAAATTTAAAGAAAAGTAAAAAATTCACCTGACCGAAGCTTGAATCGAGCCTTGATAGAATCTACACCTATTGCCGAAATCTTCTTAAAGACCTTCTAGAATCGTTGAAGAACCACCCAAATATGGGTCCGTTCTTTCGTTTTTCGCTTATTTTCTTCGACTTAATCACTTCTGCGCGTTATATGATAGATTCCCCCATGAAATTTCGCTTCAATCCCCCTTAATTCATATAAACCAAGCCAATCCCTAAAACCTAGGGTTTTCATTTTGATTGTTTTTTGTTCATTTACTTTAGGTTTTATGTTGATTTATGTTTGTAATGATTGGAATATGTTAAATTTGTGTTTGATTTTGTCATTTATTTTTCATTTTCTGGGTTGGTGTTCATCATGTTCATGATGAACATGAAGAACACCATGAACATGCTATGAATAATGGGTGAAGGTAGAAAGAAGTAGAAAGGAGGTAGAGAGAATCAGAAGATAGAGAGAGTTTTTTTTTTTTGCAAATAAGGTGAGATTTGTTGGATCTCCCTCTTGATCTTTTCTTTTCTTCTCCCATGATGTCCACATGGAAAAATCAGGGGCCTTGGATCAATTTCAAGGATTCAACTGTACATAAGTCCTTACGGTGCCCCTTGAATTTAGGTCTTTAGATCTAGATCCATTGGTCTACAATGCTTCTTTTTGCTTGATGTCTATTTTTGATCAAGGTCATTTATTTTTCATCAGATGACCACATGTGTCTCAGAATTTTTCCCTCTTGTTTGGATCATGGGACTTCCACTTTAGGCCTTTCTCCTATTACTAGGTCACATCCCTTTTCTTTTTTTTTGCACCCCTTTATTTTTTATTTTAGTCCATTTAATTTTTGGGCTTGGAGCCCATTGCATTTTATTTTATATATTAACCACCATATTATTGTTGTACCCCTTTTTGTTAATTTTCCCCTTTAATTTATTTTTTTATTGGTTTAAATAATTTAAGTAAATAATCCATATTTAAAATCAATATATGTCTAAATTTCCAATGTTTGCGTGTGTGTGTGTGTGTATATATATATATATATATAATATATATATATATATATATATATATATAATATATATATATATATAATATATTATATATATATAATATATAATATATATATATATATATAATATAATTATATATATATATATATATATATATATATATATATATATATATATATATATTGAAATTCTAGTTATCAGACTTTGGATGTCACACTGGTTGTTATGACATCCAATTCTGCACAGACAGGGATTATGCAGAACTTAATTGTAAGTGCTGTAAATAACACAAGTAATTGTTCACCCAGTTCAGTCCAACATGACCTACATCTGGGGGCTACCAAGCCAGGGAGGAAATCCACTATTAGTAGTATCAATTCAAAGCTAAACTCACCCGTTTACAACTTATCACTTAATCCCTACCCAATGCAATTTCAATCTTAATCTAAGATCAGAGTTCCTACTCACTCCCCCTCAATCACCTCAGTGATATTAAAAACACTTTGAAGTCACACTTCAAAAACAACTCTTGGTTATGCTTCACAGCTTAAACCAAGATACACAGCACTCACGCTTAAAAGCTTTGAGTGACACAACACTTACAACTCAATGAACACCCTATGCCAAAGCAATCATCTATTTGATAATGACTTGGCTTACAAGATACGTCTAATTCTAGACTCACAAAAATACAGCAGTGAAGTAAGATGGACACACTAAATCTTCACGCCTCAAAATCCCTGAAACTGAATGGAGGAATGCCTTCCTTTTTATATTGCAGCACCTGGGCTTTTGCACCTGTATTTTCCTGAATTTTAGGTCACATACGTTCCCTCAAATTCAATATTTAGGTTGCTAACAAATAGGCTATTTGTTAGGTTCATTGAATGTAGCTTGGTTGTTGATTTCCTGGATTTTCTCTAAGCTGTTGACTTCCTAAAGAATAGCCTGAGAAAGCTGTAACAGAAAACTGAACAACCTACAATTTAGCATATGCTGTCAGGCATGAATGTCACGACATTCAGCTTGACATCAAGGTCCATATGCTGAGTCTGTTTTCCCAGAAAACAGACTGTACAAATCTGCTGACCTGTACATGATCAATATGACCATACTACAGTACCAGCTTACATTAGTAAATGTCAAAGTGTCCAACTTAACATTTACACAATTGGCCTTAAGTTAGTTCTGCTATTCTCTTGAATAACAAACTAAGTAAAGTGCTGAAGTATAGCAGAACACCACTCTGCCCAATCTTCAGTAGCTGCTGTCAATGATGAATGTCACAACATCCAGTTTGACATTCAATCAGTAGGCCTTATGCCAGGTCTGGTTCTTCCTTGATAACCAGACTGCAAGTGAATACTAAGTTCTAACAGAGCTTCTGTTCCTTAGTATCTGTTGACAGGTATGAATGTCACAGCATTCAATAATCCTGTGTTAGCTAGTCCTGCAGTAACTACAATGTAGTTACATATACATGTCATGACATCAGTCAAGACATTTGTGTTTTACCATACAATGCAGCCAATTAAACACCTACAAACTCCCCCTTTGGCAAATTTTTGGCTAAAACACTTTGATCCCCATAACAGAGTTCATAGCAGCGGAATAAGACTAGCTAGTACACTCAGAGTGGCAGCACACTCACACACATGGAAGTTAAATAAAAACTTCACATAGCAGCACACACATATTAGAAGTTGCACCTAAACTTCAATATCAGCTGCAGGGGGGAGGGAAGTTAAATAAAAACTTCACACACATATCAGCAAACACACAGAGGCATACAACAGTGTGTACACAGAAGTTAACTACACACTTCAACACACAGCAGCTGTAGTAGGGAAAACTTCAATCTGTTATGAAAGGGTACCTGTTTTAATACTAAAGTTTAACAATGTAAACTTCTGTTGTCCTGGGGTATCACTTGTCACTCCCCCTTTTTGTCAAAAATGTTGCCAAAGCAACACTTTAATATACAGACCCACAAAAGAAATATGAATTACACACATAACAGAAAGAAAAAACAGCAACAAAGGGATTAATCCTCTGCCTCATCATCAGCCTCCTCATCAGCCTCCTCTTCAGAGCTGGCCTCTTCCTCCCCCTCAGCCATTTGCCCTTCAGCTCCATCCGTGTCCTCAGCAGTAGACTCCAGCTGCAAGATGAGCTGTTCCAGTGCATTCTTTCTAGCTCCCAGTTCTTTGCAGGTCTCCTTGAGAACTGCAATGACATCAGCTTTGTCTGGTTGGTGGCTAGTTTTGGAAGTCTCTCCCGATGTCACGACTATGTCCGGGACATGCTTGCCCAGGAACAGCTTGTAGCTGAAAGCCAATGGACTTTCCCTTCTCCTCACAAAGTCATTATCTGTCAGGATGTGTGGAAATTGATTCAGCACAATTCCACATATTAGAGAGGGGAAGGCAATGGGACCCTTTACACTGAAGCTCCCAGCATGCTTCATTGTCTGATCAAATATGTAGGCACCATAGTCCATCTTAGCTTTGGTTCCCACTGCATAGATGAACTTCCCTAATGCCACAGACACAGTTGACTTGTGGTTAGTGGGTACCCAGTTGGCTGATCCAACTTTGTGCAGCATTGCATACTTGACACTTAGTTGACTGGCTACTAGCTTCCCTTTGAGAGGCCATTTTCGGACTTGCTTTGCTGTGATGACTTGACAGATTGTATTGTCAGTCACTTCAAGCTCAGGTTGCTCTTCATCCGCTCTTCCCAGATACTGATTTATTACAGAGGGGGAAAAAGTCACACATTTGCCGCGCACATAGACCTTTCGAAATTCCTTGGATCTCCCATCGGCACACTCCTCTGACAGATTTACAATAAACTCCTTCACCAAGGTCTCATAGCACTTAGGAAGTTGTGACACTGTTCTCATCAGCCCTGCCTCCTTGATGAGATCCACAATCTCTTTACAGTCCATGGCATTCTGTGCCAGTTCTCTTTCCAATGCCAGCCTCTTGTGGTACACATACTTCCACCTGTTAACACTAGAGGCAAAGTGGAAGGACACATTGTCAATGGGAACTTCTGGGACACTGGTTGCCAACCTACTGGAAGAGGGCTTCTTCCTGGACATGGATGTTGTGACATCACATGGGGCATCAGATTCAGATTCCGCCACCACAGCTTTGGTTTTCACCTTCTTAGGCACTTCTTTGCTCCAAGCTTTTGTAGGTCCATAGCTTTTCCTCTTGTGTGTGCTTTCTGACTCTGGTTGCTTGTGAGGGTTTGGTGCACCAACTTCCTTGGAGGGGGACTTCAACTCCACGGCCTTTTTCTCCCTTCTGGTCCTGACTCTCTTGGCTATCCTAGGAACAACTGTAGCCAGAAGATCATTGTCTGAGAGTTCTTCCACGTTAATCGTCTCAGCCCTAGACTTGTCCTCAACATTTTGAGTAACCTTGGCCTTCTCACTTATCACCTTGCCTGAGGGTTTTTCAACCTTTGATCCCTTATGAGCATTTGGTTGCTCAACATTGTCAGTGACATTTTTGCTCAACACAACAGCTTTCTCTTGACATGCAGCAATGTCAGGAATGATTGTGTTCAAGGGAACAGAAACCCCAGGAACATCTCGATTGCCAGATAGTATCTGAGTGACGATAGTTGCAATGGAGTTATGTACATACCTTGACCCTTCCCTTGTGTGTTCATCAAGAGCGATTTCTGATGAAAACCCAGTGACCGTTTCCTTAGGTCTTCTTGCATGGGACGAAGTTGCTGCGTCCACAACTGGTTCCTCCCGGGTAGGGTGGTGAGACTCGGTGCTGTAAGAATCAGACATGGTGGTGTACGAGGAGGTGTCGGATTGACGAGCCATGCTGAAAATTGGAGAGGGAAGATGAATCGTTTCTTTGGACGAGGGTTTGCACGAGTGGAGAATGAAACGACTGAATGTGAAACGCTTTGTGCAGGAGTAAGGTCTATTAGATTTTGACCACTCAGCGCTCACCATATGTTTAATAATTTGACTTATTAAACAGTAGCTAACTAACTTCATTAGTTGCTATAACTTTTCAGATGCACACCTTCCCTTTTTGTCCTCACTGTACAATGTCATGACATTCTGTGTGACATTGTACTCTGTCTGCATCAGGTTCCTCCAAACTGGAGGTGACCACCTGCCTCCATAGGCAAGGTACTGAGTTTCTGCAGACGTCAATAACATGCACCTCTGTCTATCCCTCGCTGTCATATCAGTTATATGATGGCCAAAGGTAACCAAGGGCTCATTACTTTTGAGCAGACACTTTCCATAGTATGTCCTTTTATCTAAGGACAGATATGAGGCTCTTCTCATAGTTCCCTTGGAAATGCTCTTCTTCACTCCTTTTACCTGAGGTGCATCAAGTTTTCCATGTCCCACCTTCCCTTCCTGATCTTCCTTGGTCAAAGGACACTTGGGGGGGTTGATAGAGTCTTTAGATTTCCATAGATAGCAATTATCTTTGGATCTATCTCCTCTCATCACTTCTTGATTGCCCCCATTCAACACCACACATCCTCCCTTGGTAAATTCCACCTTATATCCTTGGTCACACAGCTGGCTTATGCTTATGAGGTTCACAGTTAGTCCTTTTACTAACAATACATCACTCAATTTTGGAGCTTCTGGACAGTCCAGCTTTCCAACACCCATGACTTCTCTTTTAGTTCCATCACCTAATGTCACAGACTTGGTGTGAGAGGGATGTAGATTCACCACTAGGTAGTTCATCCCAGTCATATGCCTTGAGCAGCCACTATCAAGGTACCAATCTTGTTTGATATGTCCTCTTGAAGAAGTGTGAGCAAGGTTAGCAACACACTGTTGATTCTCAGGAGAGAAGTGCATCTTAGATGCCAGCTGCTTAGGATTGACCTGAGGTGTCTGCTTAGCCGCCCATGTTGGTTTCTTAATGGGAGCATTATGAGTAGACACCTTTTTCTTGGGCCTACCTTGAGGGGTCTGGTTTGGGTAACCATGCAGCCTGTAGCAGAATGGTTTTATGTGACCGAATCTACCACAGTAATGACATTTCCATCTCTTGAATTTCTTCTTCTGATGGTTGTTCATTCTGGTTCCTCGATGTTGTGACTTTGAATGAGACATCCCTTTGGACTTCTGAACTTTAGCCTTTGGGCGTTTGCGTTCAGTTGAGGATCTTTTCCCAAAGCCTAGACCAGATGTGTTTCCTGACTTCTGTCCTGTCTTTAGGATTTCTTCCAAGATGTCAGATCCCTTATTCAACCTTTTGATGGATTTGGTCATTTGGTCTAGCTTAGAGATTAGCAACGAAATCTCACTCTTCAGACCCTCTATGACTTTCAGCTGCTCTAGTTTCTCAGCTTCTAGTTCTTTGATGAGTTTCTTATGCTTTTCTCCTTGGATGCAAACTTCTGCACTTTTAACACATAATTCTTTATATGAAACAGCAAGCTCATCCAATGTGAGTTCATCTCCACTTGAGTTATCCTCTGAGGCACAAACACTAGTCAGAGCATTGACTTGTTTGGCCGATTCTCCTTCAGATTCACTCTCAGAGGCTTCTTCTGACCAGGTGACAGATAACCCTTTCCTTTGCCTCATGAGAAGGGTAGGGCAGTCATCCTTACTATGACCACATCCTTCACATCCATGGCACTGGATTCCCTTGCCTTGGTTGGCCTTTTCTTTATGAGTTGATCGTTTCTTTATGTCAGATGGGATGTTCTTAACATTAGATTTACCCTGTTGATCAACTTTCTTTATGAGCTTGTTGAACTGTCTCCCAAGCATGGCTAAGGCTTCTGATATACTTTCATCACCTCTAGTATATCCTTCTCCTATAAGGACTATGCTTTTCTTCTTCTCAGCATACTCACCTAAGCCCATTTCAAAGGTTTGGAGAGAACCAATGAGCTCATCTACCTTCATATTGCTGATGTCCTGAGCCTCCTCTATGGCAGTGACCTTCATAGCAAACCTCTTAGGCAAGGACCTGAGAATCTTTCTTACGAGTTTCTCTTCAGTCATTTTCTCACCTAGTCCACCAGAGGTGTTTGCAATTTCAAGAATATTCATGTGAAAGTCATGAATAGTCTCATCCTCTTTCATCCTCAGATTTTCAAGCTTGGTTGTCAACATCTGAAGTTTTGACATCTTCACCTTGGAAGTACCTTCATGAGTTACCTTGAGGGTATCCCAAACTTCCTTAGCTAGTTCACAATGGTGCACCAGCCTGAAGATGTTCTCAGTGATTCCATTGAACAGTGCATTCAAGGCTTTGGAATTTCCAAGAGCTAATGCCTCTTGTTCCTTGTCCCAATCTTCTTCAGGAATCTGCACACTGACTCCATCTTCACCTGTCCTCATTGGATGTTCCCATCCTTTGTTGACAGCTCTCCAGACTTTGCTGTCTAGAGACCTTAAGAAGGCTATCATACGAGGCTTCCAGTCATCATAATTAGAGCCATCCAACATGGGTGGTCTATTTGAGTGTCCTAAATCCTTGTCCATGGTACTAGAAAGTAACTTCCCTAGATCTCACCCAGAACTTCACAGGCAGGGTGCCTGCTCTGATGCCAATTGAAATTCTAGTTATCAGACTTTGGATGTCACACTGGTTGTTATGACATCCAATTCTGCACAGACAGGGATTATGCAGAACTTAATTGTAAGTGCTGTAAATAACACAAGTAATTGTTCACCCAGTTCAGTCCAACATGACCTACATCTGGGGGCTACCAAGCCAGGGAGGAAATCCACTATTAGTAGTATCAATTCAAAGCTAAACTCACCCGTTTACAACTTATCACTTAATCCCTACCCAATGCAATTTCAATCTTAATCTAAGATCAGAGTTCCTACTCACTCCCCCTCAATCACCTCAGTGATATTAAAAACACTTTGAAGTCACACTTCAAAAACAACTCTTGGTTATGCTTCACAGCTTAAACCAAGATACACAACACTCACGCTTAAAAGCTTTGAGTGACACAACACTTACAACTCAATGAACACCCTATGCCAAAGCAATCATCTATTTGATAATGACTTGGCTTACAAGATACGTCTAATTCTAGACTCACAAAAATACAGCAGTGAAGTAAGATGGACACACTAAATCTTCACGCCTCAAAATCCCTGAAACTGAATGGAGGAATGCCTTCCTTTTTATATTGCAGCACCTGGGCTTTTGCACCTGTATTTTCCTGAATTTTAGGTCACATACGTTCCCTCAAATTCAATATTTAGGTTGCTAACAAATAGGCTATTTGTTAGGTTCATTGAATGTAGCTTGGTTGTTGATTTCCTGGATTTTCTCTAAGCTGTTGACTTCCTAAAGAATAGCCTGAGAAAGCTGTAACAGAAAACTGAACAACCTACAATTTAGCATATGCTGTCAGGCATGAATGTCACGACATTCAGCTTGACATCAAGGTCCATATGCTGAGTCTGTTTTCCCAGAAAACAGACTGTACAAATCTGCTGACCTGTACATGATCAATATGACCATACTACAGTACCAGCTTACATTAGTAAATGTCAAAGTGTCCAACTTAACATTTACACAATTGGCCTTAAGTTAGTTCTGCTATTCTCTTGAATAACAAACTAAGTAAAGTGCTGAAGTATAGCAGAACACCACTCTGCCCAATCTTCAGTAGCTGCTGTCAATGATGAATGTCACAACATCCAATTTGACATTCAATCAGTAGGCCTTATGCCAGGTCTGGTTCTTCCTTGATAACCAGACTGCAAGTGAATACTAAGTTCTAACAGAGCTTCTGTTCCTTAGTATCTGTTGACAGGTATGAATGTCACAGCATTCAATAATCCTGTGTTAGCTAGTCCTGCAGTAACTACAATGTAGTTACATATACATGTCATGACATCAGTCAAGACATTTGTGTTTTACCATACAATGCAGCCAATTAAACACCTACATATATATATATATATATATATATATATATATATATATATATATATATATTATATGTGTGTGTGTGTGTGTGTGTGTGTGTGTGTGTGTGTGTGTGTTTCGCAATGCATCTTTATCCACCTTTTTGATTTTGACAAAAGGGGAGATGTGTACTCTTAGGGGGATGGGGTATAGTATACTCTCTATTTAAATTATGGTGAGTTTTATTAGTCCAAACATATATGTGTTTTTTTCTTTTACCACATCCCTTGAGAGGTATGTTATCATATTAAAAATGGGGAGAATTATGGAACCTTGTTTTACAGGTGATATGCTTTTACCAAGGACAACATTTTTTGATGATGACAACTAATGTTTATTGAACTAATGTCTTATGAACTGTCAAGTATAAGTGGTTAATCGGATAAAGATGCAAATATAAGTATTAGGGTTTGATTGACTTGACTATCCGATGATAGCAGTCAAATGGAATGTACCTCAAGCCTCATCTCAAGGGAACTCAAGCAAGTGTCAACAAAAGGAAGTATCTAAAAAAGTCTTGAAGTAAAAAAAGCCTACCTCAATTAGTATGAGTGAATAATTTGTAAAGCATACGGGTGTTCTCATAAAAGTACATAGCTAAAGCACATATACACTAAAACGTCTTTTCAAATTGATTTCTGTCAAGAAAATATCTTCAAAAATATCTTGAATTTGTTCCAAATGAATTGTGAGCTGTCAAAATAGCTATGGATAAAATTTTGACTTTGCCAATTGATTAGCACACTGGCCTAATCGATTGACTCAGTTCAAAATTGAGTCCCAAGTGATTAGGACAACACCTTAATTATGGACAATGGCTAGATATCTTTTTCCTTCCTGTTTTGAACTTATAATCAATTCTATTTTGAATATCTAGTCGGTTGTCATGAGGTGTTAATCGACTGGAAGGTCTTAAAAGTTATTAAATTCAAATTCCTTTTTGAGCCAACCTCTAGTATATAAATAAAGGCCCCTTCCATTATTTCCAATCATCCAAAACATTTTCTCTCTCTCTCTCTCTCTCTCTCTCTCTCTCTCAACCTTTCTTTTATTTTCTTTCATTAATATTTTAACCGAAGTGCGTCTACGAGATAATCCTTTTTGTGAGTGAGTATAAGTTATAATTCTTGAAGGGTAGAATTCTAAAATTAACCAAGAGAATCTTTTGTATACACCTTGATTGAATATTCTAGATTTAAGGATTATTTGCAAGTTATAAGATAAATTGGTAAAAAGCTTTGGTTTAGGGATTACGTGATTAAGCCCTTGTTTAGGTTCGAGACCAGCCTGTTATAAAATCTCTTTAGGTTCTTTGTTAGTCTAATATTAAAACCAAGATTAGGTTCAAGCTCAACCCCATATTAAAATCTTGATAGGTTCGAGATTATACTTGTACTAAAATCTACCAAGTTGTTGGTTATCCTGTGATAAAGCCAAGGTTTAAGGTCCATGATCTTAGTGATGACTTCTTGGCAAGTGTATCGATAGTGTCATAGTAATAAAAAAGATCAAATCCAAAGGGAATGCTATTTAACAAGACAATATTATGCAATACGTAGAAAATAGTAAAAGGGGGGGGGGGTGAGTTTGCAATGCGAAAAGTAAATAAGTGTTTAAACAAAATTACAGAATCAGTTAGGTTGTGTATTGAATCCCCTATTTCTCTATTGTTGATGTTTGATTCCTTATATGAATAGTCTCATCACTATAATCCCACAGTGAATTAGTCGCTATAACTGATCCCTCGCGAAATAGCTCACTGATAATTAGTTGGATCATCCTATCCCTATTCCACTAGCGTAAGTAGGATTAAGCGATGCACATAATATTAATTCCACATGCCACTACCCGTGGTCTCCTATTCCTATTCAACCAGCGTAAGTACACCAATTGTCATAGGTTCAACACATAGACTAATGGTCAGTATTCCCTATATGCCTACAATCAATTTAAAAGAGTATCTCACTTAAAAAGCATTAAGAACAATAAGAAATTGAATAGGATTATAGATCAAAGGATTCATACAAAGTCAAATCAACATGTTACCCAACAATATTGAAAAAGGTTCATCACCAACAACCTAACCTATAGGAGTTTAGCTACTCATAATTCAGATTACAATACCAATTGAATAAATAATAATAACATATGATTTTGCTTGAAGGATTGACATCCAATGGCTTCCAATGCTCTCCAAATCACCCTTGATGCAGTAACAATCGTACTTCCAGTGCCAATTTTTGTAACCCTTACCAAAGTGCAGAATTTCCCCTTAAAAGAGCTCAAAATGGACCAAACACGTCAGAAAATTCCCATAAAAAGAAGACATCGTACACGTGATGAATTGTATCATGCACACGATGCAACCTTTAAGCCACTGCAGCACACGCGATGTCGCATGTGATTATTCTAGTGGTTGCACGCTTTTGCTGCCTTTTCACCTGAATTTTCGCTAAGTCCAATTTCTTCACACTTAACTAATTTTTCCTTATTCTTTAGTCTTTCTTATTAATTTTAGCTCATCTTTCACTCATTTTTATCCAATTCTTCGACTAAATTCATGCAATGATAGACTGTCATCACAACCCCAAACTTGAATCGTCGCTTGTCCTCAAGTAACTCGCATGCAATTGCATATTTCAACAGAAAACAAGTCGCACAATAACAATCGAACATTACCAAATATATTTTTTTCTTTAACTGACCATCGTTCTAGCTTCCAACTTGCATCCATCAAATTCTAAAAACGTCTTCAATCATTGACAAGTACTCAACCTGTCTCTCAGCTCACTTTGACTCACTCAACGGATATGGTTATCTCTCAATCAACATGCAAAATAAATTATGTTTAGCTTGATCATGTTCTAATATAATTCATCACAAAAATCACAACACACACAATTGATGATTTTTTAGGTTGTAACTTGGCTTATGTTCGGGTAGGATATTTTTGGAAAAGTAGGTTTAAACCTTTGGAGTTAGGTGCCTAGTTCTCCTTCTATTACCATACCCCTTTGTTTCTTTTTAATGGTACTAGAGATCTTTCGTCCTTATTATGCTTACATTCTTTCTCTTTTCTCTTTTTTTTGAAGAAGTGTATTTTTCCACTTCTTATTTTCTCATAATTTTTTGAATTTTTGACCAAGTTACACATGCTCTCCTACACAATTCATTTATAACATAAAAATGCCCACAAGCCTTTTGTGCATCGTTAGCCATGTATTTGATATTTTCAGCAATTAACAATCCCAAGTTAATAGGTTCTCCCTCAAAATAGATAAAATACATAAACATCGCTTCAAAATGAATTGTGATTGATTAGATATAGCCTATAAGGTTTGTAAAAAATATAAGGCCCAAGCCCTCGGAATTTGGCAGAATTCGACAGTTTTGAGATGTAGTGCTAAGCCACACTCTACTACCCTTTTCCCCTGGTCTACAAAAAGTATATAACATTACCAAGGCCATTTCCTCGTTTATGAGTTTGTGCTCGTGTCTATAATTCATGAGAGCATACACGGGAGGAGGTTGCAAATTCAAAATAGATTTTATAGCTGAAGGAGAATAGTCAATACACTTACCTTGCACATAAGAGATGTAGGAGTTTACCTCGCCAAATTCCGCATTTGCGTAAAATTCTAGGCTGATACTCTTATTTGTTTCATGAATTAGATTATTGAAACTTACCCAATGCCTTTGTTGTAAAACTTCTCCCACTTCTCCAAAACCTTACAAATCATCCAAATCGAATGCCTTTCCTTCTATCTCTTCTTTTGTCTCTTCATATTCTTCATTTTCAGCCTCTTTAGTATCACCTACAACAATATTCGTCACCTTCATTGTATTTCGCTAAGAGAGACTTGCATATTCAGCAATATAAATTTCAATTCCATTTACTCTCATTAAACCACTACCAAACACACAGTTTTTCTTCACACCAAACCCTAAAATCATTTTTCGAAATCAAACTTATCTCTCCCACTCAAATCAAACTCTCCACCTTATCCAACACTCATTTTTCAAAACTCTCAAGCAACATAGAATCTTCTCACATTTTCTTGGTAATTTATCAACTTAACATTTGCAAAAAGGTACAAGGTTTATTTGCTTTGTATAGTTTTATCAATAAAATTCTGAAAAGGTTAATTTAGGAATTAGGGTTATTGGTATGAGTAGAAATTAGAATCACATGTTTCTAGGTTATTTTATGTGTTAAATGTTTTTAAGTTCAGTAATCATATATCTATGGGTATGCTGGGAAAATATAGTGCTCACTCAGAAATTTTGTTCTTTCGCTTGGCAAGAATTGCTCGCTAAGCAAACATTGTTCTAGGTTATCTCGCTAGGAGAGAATAGCTCGCTAAGCAAGCGTTTTTGTATCCATACCCTAGGTTTCTTCTCCAAGCAAGAATAACTCACTCATCGAGCATGACAGGACACCAAAATGTATTCTTAATTCAATTTAGAAGTTGTTTCGTGGTGCTTAGCCTTTTATAAATGTCTTTGATTCATTATCACTGATTTAAAGATTGAAATCATTTTTGCTTTACTTGAGATATCTTAAAATATTGCATGTTTTGGTAGGAATGAGTCCCCAAAAGAGCACTTCATCAAAGAAACAAAAGACAATCACAAGTTCTTCTGGGACACCAAGAACTTACAATGCTTCAATATTCTTAGGTGACAATCAACATACTAGATTAAGAGAGCTAGAAGATAGAAATACATGGTCGAAAAAAAAATCATCATTAAGGAGAATGGCGAATTTGTTAACACCACTCAGATGATTGAAGCAAGAAAATAGGCTAGGTTAGTTGATCTTCCTAAGCTGTTGAATAATGAATTAATAAGGGAGGAGTGGTGCATCTTGGGAAAAGTGATTTTTCTCCGTCAATGTTCAGTGATTTGCAGCTACCATCGTCTCAATTTTCACTATTAATTTTCAATTTTGAGAAAAGGAAAGTGAAAAAAAGTCTATAATTTGTTTTCTCAACATACTGCTTGTCAATCTACCCTTATTTTCTTTCTTCCAAAATCACATGATACTCCCTCTATTACAAACTAACCACCAATATATATATATATATATATATATATATATATATATATATATATATATATATAATATATATAATATATATATATATATATATATATATATATATATATATATATATATATAATATATATATATATATTTTATTGTTATATAGTTTTTTAGATACTAGCTTTTTTATTTCAAATTTTTATATATTTATATATCGTTTATTGTTGCATAAATTTTTAGGCATTAATTTTTACTTCAAATTATATATTTTTATTAACTTTTTTTATACTGTTTGTTTTTAAGAAACATATGTATTTGTTCAACTTATATATTTTTAGTTATATATATATATATATATATATATATATATATATATATATATATATATCTATATATATATATATATATATATATATATATATATATATATATATATATATATATATATATATATATATAATATATATATATATATATATGTATGTATATATATATATATATAAACTTTCATTTTGTATATATTTCTTCTTTTTATTTTTATTTTTTTCTATTATATACTCTAATTTGTTTATTGGTTGGTCCATCTATTTATTTTACTGGTATTATTATTTGTATTGGGCTATTGCTTTCCTTTAAAAAAAATAGGAGAGTCATTGAAATATAATTAAATCACTTCTTAGTAAGATTGGTTAATTAAAGGAGTTGTTTAAACTTGAGTGGCTATAATAATTTTAGTGACAACCATATACTAAAGTAGTTTTCTTGTTTTGTTCAAATTTATAAATTTTTGGATATTTATTTAGTTGTTTAGAGATTTAATTATTTGTTTGCGTTTTGATGAGGGGATTTTTTATTATTATTTGATTTTCATTTGTTAAGTCGATTTAATTAGGTTATCTCTGTCCATGCTCATATCCTCGTCCGTATAAATAATTCTCTTCCGCTTCGTTTCGTTTTAGTTAGTAGGTATTATTGTCATATTTTGCTTTTCTTTCCATTGCATTGCGATTTTGAAGCTTAAATTCAATTTTGATTTCGAGCATCCTTTGGACGCATAGATTTTGTTGGTCAACCTTCTTATAGAGTGATTCCTACATGAATCAACTTTAAGATAGCTTAGCGCTAAATTCATTATTTTTTTACTTTACTTTTGGTCTCTCGGCATACTCTTGGGCTTTTCTTACAATGAGCTTTTAAGTAATATCAACCTAATTTTCTATAATTTCAAACTTTCGTACATTGATCATTTTAATTTAATTTCAAACTCTTTTCTTAATTAAAATTGGAAGAAAAAGATTACCTGGGTGAAAGGTCCAGTCGTAATCCCGAATGCTAGGCCCAAGTTGAAAGAGCTTGCAAGTCATAAGTGTTCGTCTTCTTTCTAAAACACTTGTAAATATTCAAACTCTTTTCTTAATAAAATTGAAAGAAAAAGATTACCTGGGTGAAAGGTCCAGATGTAATCCCGAGTATTAGACCCAAGTTTTAAGAGCTTGCAAGTCATAAATACTCGTCTTTCGAGCCCAAAAATGCATCCAACCAATCAAACTCTTTTTTCTCGCCATCGTACGATTGATCAGAAAAACCTTTTTATAAACGAAAGACATCTTGTCTTAAGATGATGCAAATCAATGCTTCATCCATAATTGCTGAGTTAAGATAAGTGACATTTTTCCGAATTTTAATTTGTAAATCCATTCGATGTATTGTATGCGTTCGCTCCTCATCTGTTTTGGATGAAACAATGTTTCTCGTCGATTAATACAAGATAGATTTTGCTAAAATTGACCAATAAACAAACTTTTTCTATCCAGAACTACGTGTGCCTTGAGTTCTCTATTGAGATACGTAGGAGAAGAATTGTGAAATCTTGTCAGACCCATTAATAAAAAAAAACTTAGGTTTAGTCCCCTTTGCTGAAAAAAATCCAAAAAGATCTTCTATTTTCTTTGATCATATTTTTCTTTCCCTCATAATAACTTAAGAAGCCTAATATTTATAAGATAACACTGACGCACACGATTAACCTAATGGTTCCCGTTGAGTACAACGGACGTGATGAGTACTAATACCTTCCCCTTGCGTAATTGACTCCCAAATCCTCATTTAGTTGTGACGGCCATAATCACTGTCGTTCTTTTTTGGGTTTTATCGATATTTCCCCTTTTATTTTTAGGAATAAATAAAGTCCGATGGCGAATCTGTTCGGCCCATCATGCGAGCATGCGATTGCGCTTCGCTAGGTCGTGTTCTCATTTTTCGAGGTGCGGCAGGTTCCATCAGGAATTTGTCAAAGAGTTTCATCAGGGTTTTATCATCAGGAGTTCCATCAGAAGTTGTATCAGGGGTTTTATCAAGAGTTTTGTCAAGACTTTTAATAGGAGTTTTATCAAGGGTTCTACCAAGGTTTTATCAAACAATGACCAGAGGTTCGTTAGAGTCCTACCCAATTTCCGCAAAATGGTCGGATGATCATGGGAATCATATGAAAGTTTCACCCGGATGAGTTGAAATTAATATTAGGGTATCATCAGGGTTCCATCAAAGGTTGGTTTAGATACCAATAGAGCATCAAGAGTTGTTCAACCCTTACTCATCCCCAAAATCTACTAACTACATGGTCAAAATTAGGATCCCTCCCTATATTTAATCATCTTCCATCATGAGAGAATGAAGATCTATCTTCATCATCATCTCAGTTTGAAGCTGATTAAATAGGGACAACTATCGTACCCCAAATTTTGACTCCTATTCTCCTAACGTAGAGCTTAGATCACTAACATGTTCAAGGTTTATAAACCATCTAGTCAATCCTAACACCCTACAAAATAAAAGAGGTACCATTTTGACTCTTTAGGAGTTTTGATCTTAGCATAGGTCATAACTGCTATCTTTGGACTCTTAGGGTAATATATAGTTTTGACTTAACCAACTAATTAAGAGTGACATAATTATTAAAAAATTAAGCTAAAAGTTATTAGTTATTATTGACTATATTTTAGTTAGTGTCTATATTTTAATTAACTATATAAGTATTAAAATTATTATATTATTTTCCAATATCATTAAGACTTTGTATTTTTATTTAAATATTTAGAAATGTCATTACATTTTGAATGAGTGCAATGACCTAGTGGATAGTATTTCTAATATTATTATATTATTTTCTAATATCATTAAGGATTTATTTTCCATTTAAATCATTCTATTTTTAATATAATATTTTATTTTAGGAAATAATCAATTTAATTAGTTAAATCAAAATCATAAAAAATCATAAAGAAATAAATAAGGTAAACTTTTATTTAACTTTTTCACCAAGTTAATTTTATAGAAACTTTTTGTTTTTCTATTAATTTTTTAATTTAATTGTGTTAATGGTGTTAATCATAATTTATTTATTGTTTTTTTACTAACCTACTTTCTTAGTATAAATAGAGACCTAATCTTACCGATTGAGGGTCATTAATTAGACAAAATTAGAGAGAATTTCACACTATGTCTCACAAACCGGATTTTATCTAGTTCCAAATGTTGTTTTTTCAAGGGGTCCCAATTTTATTATGAAACATTTTTACATTTTATCTGATCTTAACTTAATTATTTTAAAACCAAATGATGATTCTATGATGGTTTTGTTTTCAATCTTTTTTATTATATGTGGTTAAATATATCACAATGACTACACATCTCAAGTCATAACACTCTTACGATGATTTTTTATTAATTTTTGAAAGGGAACATGCATCATAGTTGTTGTTATTGTTCAATACCCATACATAGTAATAGTAACTTTTTGGTTCAATTTTTTACAATATATTATTCAATTTATGCACTGGCTAAATTATACTTCTACAATATTATAAGACCCCAATTTTGACCCTAAGATCCCTCATGTCATCTCATCATTTGCATTGGCTTTGGGATCACACCTTGGCATTCTCCTTACCCCTCATTCATTGAGTTTGTATTGGGAGAGATCATCAAGCACATTTGATTGTAGCATACTTTATTTTTCTTTGTTTACTAACCAAAATACCAAAAATATGTCTATATATAGCCTTGTTTCTTTTGTAGATAATGTGTGCATCCACCACTGTCTCATCAAGCTCAGAACTAGGATTTGAGACCCTCAGTGCAAGGAGATTAATCAAGAGATGGTTCACAATGGTTCTAGACATCATATATGGATCCCCATGTTCTTCATTTATCATTTGGATCAACGAATCATCAAGAGTTTGAAGTTTGTTTACCTTGGAAACCCTAATTCATCTAGGTATCTTGTGTGACTTTGTCAGTAAGTTTCTTCAACAATTGGTCCAATATATCAAGGGATAATTCATCATATATCATCTTATACATATATGATCCTCCATGAGTCCCAAATATCAAGAGAACTTCAAGTTTGCAAGTTGGTCCAAAGAGGTTAACCAGAGAAAGTCAACTGGTCAAAACTGGGGTTCCCTAGACCCTATCTCCTATAATGTTTGTCATATGAAAATGATTCCAATAGAAAAGTTACTACTTATGACATTACAAATAACTTTCATGTTGACATCAAGAGCTAGTTTTTCTTGGAAAGTCATTTTTTATGGTGGAAGATTATATGTCATTTTGTCTGTGCCCTAGTTAGGAGGTCAACTTCCAAGGACCATAACTTTCTCAATTTGTATGAGATGAAGGAAATCTAAGTTTCATGATCAATTTTAAGATATATTATACAAATTTTATTCTTTGATAAATATCAAATTCAACTTTCAAGGGCATGTGCCAAGAGGAAACATTATAGGTCATTTTGGGCCATTACCATTAAACAAACAATTTTCCTCAACCTCTAAAATGCATAACTCCCTCATGCCAAATCCAAATGAGATCAAATTTGTTACCAAATTTAATATGTATGAAAGAGATAAAACTTTGGTGAAGAAACCATTTCCGTTTGACGCTCATAGCAAAAGTTATTCAAGGTGGAAGAAGTGGTCATTTGACTTGGTACTTAGAAAATTTTCAATTATGTTTGATTTCTCAAACTTCCACCTACAACTTCATCATTATCCAAGCTTCAAATGGAAAAGTGTTCAACATAAAAGTTGTTCCCCTTGATTTCACCTTTCCAAAAAGTTCAAGATCACTTCATTTGGACAAGATTTGAGGGACTTGTGCATGGTTCCTTTCATAGGTTTGTTTTGGCAAGATTTGAATTCATTTGTCCATTCCCTTTTGCATGCTTACATCTTAATGATTCAGGATCCATTGTGCATGAATTGGAGCAAGATTACATCATGAATTGGGCCCAAATCATTGTTCATTCATCCATGCCCCAAATTTTCTAAAATTGGCAAAATTTCAAAGTGTGTGAAAAGCAACTTGCTAGGCTATATATACATGACCATTGTGATCAGAATAAGGATCCCTTATGCCCAAGCTTTGAACTCTTGCACCCCTAGCCTCCATTAAAGGATAAACTTAAAGATTTCACTTGAAATCTAGTTTCAATTCTCCTTCTGTTTTGAAATTGAAACTCCAAGAATCCAAGCCTCTCTTTGATCCACTACACTTCCTGCAAACTTCTAGAGTCGAGCCAAGGAGAATTGGAAGCAAGATCAAGCTGAATTGAAGCCACCTGAAGGTGATTTTTCTCAAACTTCTCTTCTTCGATTCTCCCTCATTTCTCAACTATTTTGCTTGATTATTGGTTGTCTGAAGTCCTACTAATATGGGCAACAAGATTGAGTTGCTTTGAGGTCAAATCGAAGCAACTCAGATCATGAACCTCAAATTTCAAATTTATGTATCTTTCAATATACTTGGAATTGGATGAAATGGAGGTCAGATTCGAGCTCCTGAGTATTTTTCCGTTAAAACCATGTCTTTACTTTTCATTTTTGTGATGGTTTATGGTGGACCAGTCCGGTGAGGTCCACCAGAGAAGATGATCGGAGCCAGGGCTCCGGAGGTGCTTTGGCACCTTCCAAACCATTAGATCCTTTTAAAATGTTTTAATCTTGGCCCTTGATTCTGATTACCATGCGTGTGATGCATTAACTCATGTTCACCATGAAACAGGTGCGCACTTGGCCATCAGATCTGCCACCTCAATTAATGAGGGAGATCTGATGGCCCTTGTTTTTTTGTATTTTCTGAATTTCCGTTTAATCCACTTATTTTATTTAATTCATAGAAATTTCATTTTTAATCTAAAAAATATGGGATTTTCACCAAAAGTCTTTAAATATTTTTCTCTTCCATATTCTGAATTAAAATTATTTCTTGGATTAATTTTGGTATTTTCATAAATTAAATGTTTTTATGCATATTTTTAATTGTTTTAAAATACTCGTGACTTTCTAAAAATTGTGAAATTTTTTGTCTAAGGTCCTTTGACCTTGTTTGACCTAGGATAAATCCCTTGGCTATTTATTTGGTGTTTTGACCAAATTAAAATGCATTTTAATTCATTTTTAAATTGTTTTTCTTAATTGATTAGATGTTTAAAAATTATGTTGAGCCATTTTTATGGTCTTGTGATGTTTGACTTTCTATTTGGGCCTTGATCATGGTTGATTTTACTTTTGTTTGATCAAAACCATTAGATTTAGGGGATTGATGAAATGTACATTTCATCTCCCAAAATGAATGAATGGTATTGATCTGATGAATTTCCTCTCATGATCAATTTGTGTTTCTATTTCCCCCTTCCTCTTCATCTTCATCACTATACTTCCCCATTCCCTCATTTGACCAATAAATGTCTAATGTCTAAATGCTAATTGATTCATAAATGACATTGTGTCAGATGAATCAATATGAGTCTGACTGAGATAGGTCCCTCCCAGTTTCTTTTAGTGTGTGGTGTGTTTTAGGAGTTTGGTTCTTTATACCAAATCTTTAACATGCATTAACACCTATATTTTTATTTCCCGATCTCAGATAGTTGTGACTTCTACATAAGTCCAATTACGATTGCTTAACATAGAGCTAAATTTGACCCTCAAAGCATAACATTCTAGTAAGTGAGATTGTAAGTCTCCCATTCTTCATGGCATTGTGTGGAGACTTGACCTTTTTTCCTTTCATGAGAGCTAGTGGCACACTTGTTGAATTATCCAAGTTGGAGCCCTTCTCATGGAAGATGTCTTGGTTCAAGGATTCATACTTGTGAATGAATGGTTGAGTATTCTCCAAAGATTGACTTAATCAATTAAAACTCAACACTAACATTTGACTAACCATTGACTAACTCTTATTCATTATGCTTTTACTTTCAAGTCATTTATTTTATGCAATTTATTTTCACTCATTTATCATTCATTGCCATTTACATTTCATATAACTTGTTTATGTTTAAGTCTTTTTTCACTTTGCTCACTTGAGCCATATCTTGTGTTTGTACATATTTGTTTGTGTGTTTTGATTTTGTTTGTGGTCTTAGGACCGTAAAACACCTACTAACAACAAAAATCCTAAAAAATATTTGGTGGACTGTTGGGACTTGATCTGAACTGTTGGACTTAGGATTAGGCAGTTTTCCCTGTGCTAAAGGACTTGGCCAATGCCAACATTTGAGACTCAACTATCTTTGACAATGAATTTCATCTGATGCAAGACTTGGGATCTCTTTGATTCATCTGCTACTTTATCTCTGTGCTTAATTGTCTTATTATTGTCCAAGTCTGATGTTTTATTTTGAGTTGACTAAGGAATATTTCATCTGCTACAAGAGAAGAAGTTGAAGACTGCTAGCTATAGGAATGCTTATTTGGATATGACTATCTTTATTTGATGCATTGAGCTTCATATTGTCTGGATATTACTCATTGTTTCTTGCTTATTGCTTGATCAAAGTCCAAAGGAAAATGGGTTTCTATATGACATTCTTGTCTGTTGGATTGTATCCCATTGGTCAAATCTTTTCAACTCTTAACTTTTAAATTTTTACTTAGTGTAGTCTCTTCATCTCCTCCCAATTCTTTAATTTCAAAGTCTCTCTCTCTTTTCAAAAACCTTCTTTGATTGTGATTTCAAACTTAGACATGTTTTAATGATTAGACACTTTGGCCTTATGCCAATGAGGTTTAAAATCCTTTCTTAATCAAACTTGTAAATAAACTTAACCATATTGACTAAAATTTCAAAAGACAAAAAAATGTTGGTACGTAGACACAATACCGAAGGTCTTGTCAAACACACAAATATAATAATTGAATTATTTTCTCATCCCCACACTCTATATTTTATCAAACATCATTTATACCCAAAATCATATGCATATAAAAAGGGCTCCCTAGGAGTACCTAGGAAACTTTGGGTGCTAACACCTTCCCTCTGTGTAACCAACCCCCTTACCTGTAATCTCTGGCATTTTATTAGTTTTGATTTGAAAACTTCTTATCCTTGGGTTTTGTTTGTACTTTTCCCTTTTCCTTGGGAAACAATAAAAGCGCGGTGGCGACTCTGGTTTTATTGACGTCAAGTTTATCCATAGCTTGACGGTCATGAATTTACCGCTACAGAAATTAAGTGGCGACTGTGCTGGGGAGTAGTCCTCAGTGGGTTTAGCCTACTTTTTTAAGTGTATATATTTGTATATTTTATGTTTTTATATATTGTTTGTGTGATATAATCTGTCTGTTGTGCTTGGTGATCTCTGAGTGGTGAGATAAGTTCTAACCTGAACTTGAGTGCAATTAAGATAAGAGGATGGTATAGTCATGTTCAACTTGTGTGGAGTGGTCCTTAAAAAGTTGGCTTGAGACCCATCTACTCAGTGGAGACCTATTTGGAGTTACTGATGTCACACAAGTTATTTATGGATATGTGTAAGACCCCAATTTTGGGCCCTAAGATCCCTCATGGCCCATATCATTTATATCATAACCTCAAGGATCATTGCATGCCTTTGTCTCCTCCTAGTGGGTAGATTGCCTTGTAGGTTTGTTTCTTGATCACCAAGCATACTTTGCATTTGTATATCTTTGCTTTCATATGTTTATTAACCAAAAAGTACAAAAATATTGTCAGTCTAACCTTGTTGCTTGCAGTTGAAGCAATCATCAACAATTAGGTCAAAGATGGTCAACAGTCAGTCAAAACAATGGATGGTGGCCATTCTTGCAGAATTTGGACACCATGATCAATAATCAAAGGTTCATACATCTTGAGACATCATTTGAAGTCAAGTCCTCAAGGAATTAGGGTTTGGAATTCATCAGAAGAGGTTCAATCAGTCCAAAACCCTAGAAAAGTCAAACTTGGTCAACTGTTGATTTAATCAGAGATTTGATGGATAGAATTGATCTGAAGGAGCTCATTCATGCTTGTATAAGCCTCATCTATCATGTTCAACCTCATCATGGAAGAAAATCAAGTCAAATCAGAAAATTTTCCAGAAATAGCAAGTGGACCTGTAATTTCAACTGCCAAAAATGGAAACTTCTTGATCTTAAACTTACATCATGATACAAGCTTCAAATGAATTTTTGCCCAACATGAAAGTTGAAGATCTTGTTCTCCCATTTTCAAAAAGTCCAAGAACTCTCAAATCCCATGTGTGGTTGTCAAGATATGATCAAATCATTTTCATCAATTTTTGAACTTCAAAGAGCCATAACTCTCAAACCATAAGGCCAAATTTGGTGGGGTTTTTTTCCTACAAACCACATTTTTCATCCTCTTTCCAAAAATATAAATTTCATGACCTAAAACCTTACCATTCAAAATGGCATTTTTTTGACCTACTTCATTAAAAATCAAAGTTTGACCAAACTTTGACTTTTTGATTTATGGACTTTTTATCACATTGACCAATTGGGATTCACTTGATATCATATTTGTGACATGTTCCAAGCATCATTTCATGTTCATGCCATCTCCATACCACATTTTGGACCAAATGCAAAGTTGGCATTTTTTTTACAAATGAAGTCACAAGTGAAGGCAATGTTTAGCAATCCATGTGCCAACTTAAGACAGCAAATTTGCTGGTCATTAGCAGCTGGTTTAAGGCCCAAATGTGCAGCAATACACCTCCTTTTTTTTTCACTTATGCCAAGCTTAGCAAATGTACAATTGATGCATTTTAAACCAAACAAGTTAACCACTCATGAAACAACCAAAGACAGCATTTACAAAGGTCCTGTACAGCATCATTAAAGCCCAAATTCGTGCAGTTCACACCTCTCTTTTCACTTATGTGCATTTTAGCATTTTTTGCATTTTGGATTCATTAAGTTAAAACCTGATTAGCATGTTATTAGGCATGGTTAAACAGATGATATAAGCTTCATTTCTGTTCATTTCCACAACCCTAGAGCTGCCTTGGCATACCAGAGCCCTCCCTTTCTCTCATCTTTCAATTTTGCATTTGTGAAATTCTGACCAAAACTTCAAGAGCCCTCGAGCATTTCTTCTTTGCTGCACCGTCTAGGCATCACTGGAGATTGATTTCCACTATTATTCTCTAGCTGGAAGGAGTTTTGCTCCAGCTGTTATTCCAAAGTTCAGCCATGGCAGGTGGAGTTTCAAGGAAAAAATAGCTACACTGAACCAAGGAACCTTCACCCTTCACCATCTGAAGCACAAATCATCACTTGTTCAAGTTTGTTTTTGGCCAAACAGCAACTGTATCTCAGATTTCTTCAAGGATGAGTAAGTTTTCGAGTCTTTTATTTTTCAAAGCCATGCCATGTTTATGAAAGATCCTTGAATGCTGTTTCTAAAATACTATGCCTTGTTTGAAATGGTGCCCTTATGTTGAAGAAATCTGAGTTTCTTATTTTGTGTCCAAATGCATTTCTGCTCGATTTGTCATGCCTGCATTAGTTTGATGAGTTTCGATGCTCTATTCTTGTTGCCTATTGCTTGATGATGCTATTGGTACCCTTGATTTCAATTTTTGGGCACATCAAATTTTCGAGCTCATGATGGATGTATGCTGCTGTTGTTTGAAACTCTACCCTGCCCAGAATTTCCTATGATATGCTTGTTTTGTTGTTGGTTGAGGGTGCTTAATAATGATGATGTATTGTTTGTTTGGAATGTTGATGTTGGTTACGATTGGTGTTGAATGATGAATCATGAATGTTGAATGGATGTTGCTGTAAATGTCAAAACCATAGTTGCATGAAACCTGCCCAGAATTCACATGAGCTCGTGCTCCATTTGTTTGTGTCTTGATGTTGCATGATGCTTTTCAATATCGTGTTGTTGTGTTGGTTTGGTCGAATTTTGTTTGGCTGATGTGATTACATGAATGCCCTGCTTCCAAAACCCTAATACTGTATGTTAAACCCAGAAGAATGAACAACCATTGGCTGTTGCTGCGCCTGCCACTGTTCCATTGGCTGGGAGCCAATAGGAACATTTCCCGTGTCCCTCCAAAACTGTGTCGTTTTGATTAATGAAAGAATATCTACTCAAATGCCACCCGTTGACTTATGTTTGACCATCATGCCATGCCTTGTGTTCATACTTCACCCATAATTTCACCCAACTTCACAAATTAATTTCTCATTCAATTTTTATCCAAAATCTTGAAATTTTTTCCTCATACTCATGAATGTGTCTACTATTTTATGGTGAATTTTAATTAATTTTCCATTGGCTGGTTTTTAATTGATAATTATTTTCTTGACATGTATGCCAAAATGATACATTGTTCCATTCCTTTTGTGAAATTGTCATATTGCATCCAATGCCTTTGAAATTTTTTGTGGTGAAACTAGACACATTGATCTTCATTTCCATATAAAGTTTGTGCATTTATCATTTGTGGATTGAGAGTTATGATTTTCTGAAGTTATGTGTTACATTTGGTGCTATGCCATGATCATGCATTTTCCTGATTTTTGTTCACATGCTTCCTCTTATCCAATTGACCCCAAATTTTGCATGAATGATCCCTTGTATGTCTAATTGATGTATGAATTTTCTTGGAATTAATCTTGCTGTTTTCCATTTGATTGAGAATTTTCTTCCATATTTGGTCATTTGTTGACTTTTTGTGCTATGCCTTGCCAAATCTTTTGTGAAATTCTCAAATCTTATTGTATGATCATGAAATTTCATATGTGATAACTAGACATCTCAAGCTTTGCATTGGTGTTAATCTCATTCATTTCTCTTCTGTTTTCAAATTGATATGATTTTTTGAAGTTGACCCATGCTTGTTGACTTTCACCATGCTTACTTGAATTTGATTTGAATTCATGATTTTATTTGACTGCCTTCCTCTCATCCAAATGCATTGAAATTTGACATGTACACCAGGTTAGATGTTAGGATTGAGTGTGATTTATTTCATAATTTTTGAGATTGTTTGAGTTGACTTTTGAATGAAGTCTTTGCTGTTGACTTTTGTGTGCTTCCCTTGCCATGCTTTGCATTGTTTTGCATAGGAGATGACCATGATGCATGATTTGGTTATGAATCCAATTGAGAATGCTTCTTGAATGTTTAAACTTGGTTTGGGTTGATTTTTTTCTTGCTGCCTTGACTTTTTCTTTCATCTTTGACCCTAGGCTAGTCCTAGTGGTCTTCTGAGCTTATGTTTGAGTTCATCTGTTTCAGGTTAAGCACCAATGCCTTGAGGATCATTCTAATGTGATTAAATTTGATTGTTTGCCACATGCTAACCCTTGTTTTGTAGGTGACTCATACTTGAGTCTTTGTGCCTTGCACAATTGGTCCCACTGTGTGACTATTGGGTTATTTCCTTTTGATTTTGACTGTTGACTTGTTTACTAATGAGTCTGACTTTTGCAGGTGCTTTAGTTGCTTAAGTTCTTTGAACTTACTTGCTTGCTTTGCTTTTTAGCATTTGCTTTGAGGTATAATTACTTCTTCTTCATGTAGTCTGGAGACCCGGTCTGTTATTTGACCGGGCAAACTGTCTGAAGTCCTCCTTAAGAGGCAATGCCTGTGTTTGTTTAAAATTGTCCCAAGCAGGAAAAGTCCTTCAAGTAAGGCAATTGGTGGAAGGTAGGGATAAGCAATCTATCCCCCACTATTCAGTGTGTCCTCTCTTTGCTCCCATTACATGGTTGAAGCAATGAGATAAATACCCAAGATCTAATCGAGTCAATAATGTGGAGAGAGTTCCTACTTTCTGAACTCCCACACTTTCTTTGATGCTCTCTCTGATATGAGATTGAAGCAATGAGGCACACCCCTCATTTCCTATTCATCTGCTTCACCTGAGCCCCTCAATGGCCAGGTTAAGAGCGACCTTCACCCATTACAGTGGACTGTTAAAGTCAAACCCTCTTGTGTGAGCCCCCATTGTTTGGCTATAGAGTGTGCTGTTTGATATTCATGGATTGATTGATTGCTTCATATGCACTTGCTTGCTTGTATGCTATGCATTTATCATCATCATCAATTGCCATTAATGCATGATCATCTCATTTGCTTTTGTGATGCTATCATTGTTGTTTGCCCATTGAGGACAATTGTAAGTCCATTGTTTTGGCCTTTTGCTCCTATGATATGGAAGGATAGAGTGTAAGACCTCATTGGTCACTCATATCTTCTGTTTATCTGTTTGTATGTGAGGATACAGTTATAAGTCCCTGTAAGTTGGCATCTGTTATCCTGTGATCATAATTTGATCTGTTTGATGTTGTATGTGAGGATACAGTTATAAGTCCCTGTAAGTTGGCATCTGTTATCCTGTGATCATAATTTGATCTGTTTGATGTTGTATGTGAGGTTGCAGTTATAAGTCCCTGTAAGTTGGCATCTGCTTTCCTGTGATCATAGTTTGTTCATCTGTTTGTATGAGAGGTTGCAATTATAAGTCCCTGTAAGTTGGCATTTGCATTCCTGTGATCATGTTGTTGCTTTTGTTCTTGTATGTGAGGATCCATTATAAGTCCCAGTGATGTGGCATTGGATTTCCTAGGACCATACTGTGGGGTTAACCTAAGTCCAGACAGATTGGCAGTTGACTTCCACATTTCATATCCCATTTCTTGTTTTCTTCTGAGGAGATTGGTGTAAGTCCATTGAGTGGCATCTGATATCCTGTTCTGTTTTAGGAGACTGGTGTAAATCCATCTATTGGTATCCGGTATCCGCTTTTATTTCTTTGCCTGTGGAGATCGTGTAAGTCCATTGAGTGGCTTCTGACATCCCATTTTGTTTTAGGAGATTGGTATAAGACCAGTGATTGGCATCCGATATCCGCCTTTTGGATTTCATCCTTGCTTGTTTGTTATTATTAATTGTATTCCAAAGGACACACTTGAATCATCTGCTATATGATTTCAAGAAGTGAACCTTCTAAGAAGTTTTACTATCCATCTTCATCCATTCATCCTCATTATGTCCTAAACCTTTTCACACTTTATCTTTTAAACTTGACATAAGTGTTGTGCAAACATCTTCATGTTTTTCTAACTAAAAACCTGGACTCAAGTCCTTGACCTTTTTTTCAAAACTTCATTTCATAATACTTATTTGAATTGATCTTAATCATACTTTGACTCCATTTTCATAATCATAATCAATAACTCCACTCATTCACTTGTTTTGGCTTTGTCCATTAATGTTTTCATACATTGAGCTATAGGTTTGATTTATCTTAGTGGTTGATGTTAATCTCACCTTCTGTCTTTAGTGATTGAATTGTAAGTCTTCCTTGCCTATTATAGGGTTAACCCCTCCCTGGCAAGTTGAAGCCGTTCTCACATGGTGGACGTTGTTGTTTATATAAGGTTGAGTTTTCTCCCGTGGATAACGTAAGACCTAGGGTTTGTGTTTAAAATTGAACCTAACCCACTTTTGGAAATCTTTTAGCCGAACTACGGCGTTCTGATCCTTACCTTTGATGGAAGGTACGTAGGCAACGGGTTCATCCGTTCGAACCCAATAATAAGAATGTACATTCTTTTCTCATCATCCCAATCATGTTTGCACAATCTTTATGTCATAACAAATAACAATTTTTTACAACAAGTGTGAAAAGGGCTCCCTAGGAGTACCTAGGACGTAGTGGGTGCCTAACACCTTCCCATTGCGTAATTTACCCCTTACCCAGAATCTCTGATCTTTTTATTAGTTTTCTACGTGTAAAACTTCTTAGGCTTTTGTTCGCTTTTTAGCCAATCCTTTGGATAAATAAAAGTGCGGTGGCGACTCGAAAATTTCAATGTATCTCATAGCTTATGATTTAATCGATAGATCATATAGCGACGAATACACCGCTACAGAAAAGTGGCGACTCTGCTGGGGAAAATAACTCAGAATCCCTGGTTGTAGTGCCTACTTTTCACCATTGTTGTATGATATATTGTTATTCTTTATCTGACATATTTTTGTACAATTTGGGATCACTGTATTGATTGTAATGTGTGAATTGCTTGATATACATTTGCTGTGTGCTTTGGTGATCTGTGAGATGAGTTCTATACCCGAACTCGAGTGCACTCTAGGATAGGAGAATGGCATAGTCTCGTCGACTGGTGTGGAGTAGTCCTTAGCCAGTTGACTTGCGAGTCCATTCACTTGGTGGAGGTCATGTTGAACTAATAATGTCACACAAGTTATTTGTGGTTAGGCATTATTCTTTCAATCATGTTCCGCAGAAGCCAAGGACCTTAGTTTACCAAACCCATCTTGGCCTATTTTTAGGACCGTAGTGCGGAGGTCGTTCAGATGTCAGTTCTGATACGATTGTTACGCGATACTACACTCATAAGAGTTGCTCTTGAGAATATTCTTGGAATACGAGTATTCGTTCCTCCGATAATATTCGAAAGATGGAACGATGATTATGGGAACCTCTGATAGAACATGTCTGGCAGGTTTAAACCCTAGTACACTCCCTTTGGGTGGTTCTTAACCGAGACTCCATGCTCGTGACTCTCAACAAACCCGTGATTCGTGGTTGAGTCGTTCAAACATTGTTAATATCAATGGATCCCGGATCAGGTGTAAAACCTAAAATCCACCAAAGTGGCTGGTTGATATTAAGAATGTTTGAACCGGTTCATGTACCGTTAATATCAATGGAACTTGGGTGTCGATAAGGTGAAAACCTAAATCCACCAAAATGGATGATTGATATTAGGGATACATAGAGCTTTCCCACGACCTTTGTCTGGTATGCTTTGCTTGATCCTTGAGTGTGATTGTTGCATTCATACATTCACGCATTCATCCGCATCCATATCATCAGAAAAGAGAAAATTTTCAAGGAACTCAAAGGAGTTTATTTGCAAAAATTTTCAAAACATGAAAAAACCGGGAAAATTTTTTCACCTGATATATCTGATGAGATATTTTCATGTATGATCAAGATGCTTAATATTTCAAAGTTTGCAAATAAAACCCTCGGGTTCCTTTGATAAAAAACAAGCATATGCACAAACACTTCATGCATCATTTGCATAAGCAGGTGTTTTGTTCCGGTCTCCCGTCCAGTGGTCTGACCCTGCGATCTTCATTTATTTTGAAGACGCACCTCGCCGGTATTATACCAGAGCTATCTCTGCCAGATTGATGGATCATCCTGAGCAAGAGAGCCGTCAACTCAGAGAGGATTTTGCCAGCCTAAGTGCTTTTAATGGATTTATTCCTGTTGATGGATTTATTCCTGTTGATGGATTTATTCCTGTTGATGGATTTATTCCTGTTGATGGATTTATTCCTGTTGATGGATTCGTTCCTGGTTAACCAATCCCGGGCTGGCATTGGCTACTGTTCTGGGGCATTTAATGAGCAAGGTTTATTCAAGTGGAGGATTCATCCATGATGATCAACCTGAAGAGGCTGCTGCTTTCTTGAAAGAAGATGCAGAAGATCTGAACAATTTCATCGTTCCTGGTGGTGTCTGCCACAATTGGGTCGCTGTAGATGTTCCTACGGTCATTCATAAGTCAGCGTGATTTGTTCACCTTGTTTAAAACCCTTCTCCCATGCCAAAAGGAGAAGTGATGACATTGTTGGCAGCATTTAATACAATGATGTTTTCATTCAATTAATGCATTGTCAAACATTTGTTTTTCCATTTGTTTTCACTTTTTGCTTTTTTGCATGAAATCAGTGATCACAAAAAACCCTGAAAAACAAAAACAACATTTTTCATCTGCATAATTGATTTGCTTGTTTAAATACAAATGCTTTTCATTATCCAGAATCATTATGCAGGGATTTCTAAACCCATTGAACATAATGATCCAACGCCATCTCCTAATCTTGAAGTCCTTGTATCTGAGGCAGAGGAAGATGATGTTAAAGGGGATTCCTGACGAGATTACCCGCCTTCTTGAGCACACTAAGAAGCTCATTCAGCTGTATCATGAGAATCAGCAAAACAGTTAAACTGGGGCATTGCGAATGCAATCAAAAAAAAAAAAAAAAAAAAAAAAGGAAAGAGGGTGAAAAAGATGAAAAATCAAAAAAACCAGGAAAATTTTTTCAAAATTTTTCCAAAAGAAAAAGAAAGATTATACCCTCAAGTCCCTAGTTGACTGATGCTGAATGGATTCAGAGTCGTTATGACCATTTGAATTTGATCAAAGAGAAGCGTTTAACTGCCATGTGCCATGGTCAGTTGTATCAGCAGAGAATGAAGAAAGCATTCGACAAGAAGGTCAAGCCTCGTGTGTTCCGAGAAGGTGACCTTGTGCTCAAGAAAGTTTTGTCTTTCGCGCCCGATTCCAGGGGCAAGTGGACTCCAAACTACGAGGGTCCATATGTTGTTAAGAGAGCCTTTTCAGGCGGAGCTTTGATGCTCACAACAATGGATGGGGAGGATTTCACTCGTCCTGTGAATTCAGATGCAGTTAAGAGATACTTTGCCTAAAAAAAAAAAAAAAAAAACAAAAGTATATGCAAATGAAAAACAAATGAAAAAAAAACAGAATAGCTCGCTAAGTTGAAAACCCGAAAGGGCGGCTTAGGCAAAAATGAGCGTCTCGGTGGAGAACCCGCAAGGGTAATCCAGGTAAAAATTAGAGACTTGAAAAAAGATATATTTGCATCCCGCTAGATTGAGTACCTCACTCTGGGGCAATCTAGGCAAAAATTAGGGATTTTGGCAAGTAACTGCATCCTGACAAGACTTTCTGGTTCATCAGTCGTCATTTCGTCAGAAGATTCTCGATTCGTCGTCAACTGAAGCTTCGGATACATCGAGATTCAAATTGGTGAAGAAAGGATCATTATGTTCAATGTAGCCCTCTTCCAATATATATCACTGATTTCAAATTTGTACAGATCTATGGAGTCTTGCCATTTGCAGACTACCATTCCATCAAATCAATTTGAGCTTTTTATCCAATTATTTGCACTCTTATTTGTTTCAATTCAAACAAATGTTTTGCATGTTTTAAATTGATAAAAATGTCATTGTTTTAAACAAATCAAATTTTTCAAAATTTTTGTTTTAAACAAAGTGAATATTCATAAGATTGAAAGGATACTCAAGAATATCTCAGTGCTCTCCCGAGGGTGGCATGATTCCCAACAGGTAAGACATTTGTTCATATTCCTGGTTTGGTGGTATTTTCTTTCTTCAGATCTTTGTTGAGGTTGTTCCTCAAACAGAGTTGTTGTTGGGGGTTGTTCCCCAGTACAGTCGCAAGTAATGTGTTGTTGAAGACTTCGTTTTCTCCAGCAGCAGTTTTCCCCTAGCATGGGTGTTTTCTTGAGAAGTTTCGGCGGTTGATGGTTTGTTACCTTGGTGCCCCGTCACTTTCTCTAGTGGGTCGTATGCCCCAGACTTTATTTGTCTCCTCAGCACAGTCATGAGTGTAACTGATTGATTGATACTCCCCTCGGAGTCGCGAGTATAGCTGTTATTAATATCCCCACCAGGGTTGCAAGTGGAGTTGTTACCGCTTTTCCCCATGCAGTGTTGCCAGCGGAACTGTCTGTTTCCTCAGCACGGTTGCTTTCTTTTGGAAGACTCGGTAAGTCAGTGGTTTGATACCCGGTACCTTACCTTCTCCCCGGCGAGGTCGTCTGTGGAATTGTTGCTATCTCTCCATCAGAGTTTATTCTCTTCAGCAGAGCAGGATTTATTTTCCTACTCAGTGGTTGATTTGGGTTGACATCCCAGTTTTTCAATCATCTTTTCCTCAGCATAGTCTGCAGAGTGTTTGTTGTGGCAGCTTCGCCTGTTGAATACTCCTTCAACCCCCGGTATGGTCGGATGATGGCTTCAGCCTCCAGTGAACGGATTTATTTCCTGACTGTTTTGTGATCCCCAGTAGAGTGGCTTATATTGCAGAATCTACTTGTTGTGATCAGTTTGCTGTGTATTCTCCCCAAGTGGAACGGTTCGTCGCAGAATCTATCTGTTTGATCTGTCCTCCCTCAGTGGTTTGTTCCCAAGAGAGTAGCTGACAGTTTTCCCCAGTAGAATTGCTTATGCAGTTAGATTCTATTTGGATGATATCATTCTCCTTCAGTGGGTTGTTCCCCCAGCGGAGTTATGTGGATTTGCTTCTACAGCAGTTCGTGCTTACGCACTCTTTTGTTTCTCAGTTGACACTGAGATCCCCTGCAGATATACCTTTGGGACTTCTCTTGTTCCCCTACAGATTTGTCTTGGTGGCTGTTTTGCCCGTTGTGACTTTCTGTACCCTGATTGGGTTGTTCCCTAATATTTTTGATCTTCTGCTTCTTCAGCAGTACCTGCAGATCTTTGCTTTACAGCATGTAGATCTCCGCAGATTGGCTTTCCAGCTGGTTTTTCCCCTGGAAGTATAATACCGGACGTTTGGTTCCCGGACCTGTTTGTGTTAGAATTGTCTGTTTTGTCAGCATTCATCAAACATAAATCACGCATATTCATGCATATTCATAAACATTCAGATATTCATGTTGCATTTCTCGCCATGTATCTTTTGTTTGTCGTGTCTCCTGCAATGGGTGATATAGATCTCTTTACAGATCTCCCTAAGCAGATGTTGGGTGTTTAAAATCTCTCCATATAGAGTCAACCCCATAAGCAGAAAATGTTGTCTTTCCTTCTGCAGTTCCCCACTGAGATATATCCTCGTGGATGACGGTTTCTTCCGTTTCCTCCCAATGCATATATTGGGATGGATTTTCCTATTTGAGTTACATCCTCATTAGGACGTATCTTTATTCAGTCTGTCTTTTCGGATCATTCCCGAATTGGCTATTTGTCAAAATATCTTGTGCTTCCCAGTGGGTTGTTCCCCAGCGGAATGTTTTCGGGCCTCTGCCTACAAACCAGCAGTTGTAAGTCCTACTTTTCCTGGCTTTCTTGACAGAATTTGTGGTTATACACTTTTTATTCTCCAGCCAGAGTTTTTGGTTTTCTACCTACTACTGGTAGTTGTAAAATCCTTTTTCCCTGCTCTTCAGCAGTTTGTGGTTTGTTATAAACCCTATTTTGGTTTCCCGTGCGGATTTGTGTTTTGTTCTATCCCCACGCGGAGTTGTTGGTCTTCTACCCCGTATTCGGTAGATGTAAACCCTAATTTTGTGGTTGTCTTCATCTAGTTCTTGATGTGGATTTTCCTTTGCTTGGATAAGTTGCTCAGATCAGCACTTATATCCCTAGCAAGTCTTTTGTGGATAATTGCCGTATGCTAGCAATTTTATCCCCAGTGGGTCTTTTCACCGTTTGCTAGTGATTTGTTCCCTGGATCATTGATTCTTTATCAATGCATCCCCAGCTAGTCTTCTGTCGATAATTGCCGGATGCTTGCAATTTATCCTCAGCAGTTCGCCTTTCATTTACCCTTCTGTTGGTAATGTTTGTTGCTCCTTTTGATTAGTCATCATTATATACCTAATTTGGTATCCCGATGCCTTTCTGTTCGGTTGATTTATCCTTTTTTAACCCAGTAACCGGTTGTGGATAGTCTTCCATGCGAGTATATTATTCACGGTCTGCCGGTAATGAATAGTATATCTCATGCACTCTTCAGTCGAAGCCTTTTGTGTTTCCCCAGTCGAGTAAGATTCGTTATTTCCCTTTGCGGAGTCGAATATTTCTTTGTTGTTGGATAATTGCCGGATGCTTGCAATTTATCCCTTTGAGTTGTCTTTCGTTTACCCGGATGCTTGGTATCGATTGTCCCTCTTTTTGGTTAGTCACCTATTATATACCCAGTAACCGGTATCTCTGGTGTCTTTTCCTTTCGAGTATATTATTCACGTTTTGACGGCTATGAATAATATGTCTCATGCGCTCTTCGGTTGGAATCCTTTGTTGATCTTCCCCAGTCGAGTAAGATTCGCATTCTTTGTAGAATCGAATGTCCATCCTTTAACCAGTTTGTGTTCAGGATGATGAGTGTTTTGGAAGTGAAAACCAATTCACGATTTCGGACTTTATCCTATAAACAACCTACAACCCGGTTCAGGATAACTTTCCATGCGAGTATATTATTCACGTTTTGACGGCTATGAATAATATATCTCATGCACTCTCTTGTCGAACACTTTGTTTGTTTCCCCAACTGAGTAAGATTTGCATTCTTTACAGAATCAAATGTCCATCCTATAAACAAGTTTGCTTTCGCTCTCTTCAGGATGATGAGTGTTTTGGAACACACACCAATTCACGTCTTTGGTCGGTCACCTATTATATACCCAGTAACCGGTATCCTTGGTGTTCCCTCCCTTCTGCTCCCTATTATGACCTCGGTCCCCCTGTGGAGTCAGATTTTCCTGAGTTTGTTACCCGTATGCCTGGTAACATCTCATTTGCTTTGTTACCTTCCCCAGTGGAACCTTTTGTTGCCTCTCCTCAGGAGTCAGCTTGTGTCTATTCAATGGATTTATTTTCCAGTTGGAATTCTTTCCCAGTGTGAGTCCTTCACTCCCCAATGAGTTCTCCAGTCTGTCTTTTTTCTGTTACCTTAATCAGAGTTGTGTTTTGTTCACGTTATGTCAGTTTTGTTTTTCCCCAGTTTAGAGTCGTGTCCTGTTCACGCATCTCATTTCTGTTATTATCCCCATAGAGTCTTGTTAGAGTCTCTGTTCCTGGCGAGTGTACTACTCCGATGGATCGTCTTTTCTTCTGTGTGAATCATATTCCCCACAGAATTTGTGTCTTTTGCATGCATACATCTGCATCATGAGGTCTCTTAGGGACCAAAATTTGTCTCATTACTGTTATTTAAGTCCATTCTACCGCGTCGAGATGAAGATTTCTAAACTTCACTTCTCCGGCTAGAATGACCTTAAATAGGGGCATCTGTAAGACCCCAATTTTGGGCCCTAAGATCCCTCATGGCCCATATCATTTATATCATAACCTCAAGGATCATTGCATGCCTTTGTCTCCTCCTAGTGGGTAGATTGCCTTGTAGGTTTGTTTCTTGATCACCAAGCATACTTTGCATTTGTATATCTTTGCTTTCATATGTTTATTAACCAAAAAGTACAAAAATATTGTCAGTCTAACCTTGTTGCTTGCAGTTGAAGCAATCATCAGCAATTAGGTCAAAGATGGTCAACAGTCAGTCAAAACAATGGATGGTGGCCATTCTTGCAGAATTTGGACACCATGATCAATAATCAAAGGTTCATACATCTTGAGACATCATTTGAAGTCAAGTCCTCAAGGAATTAGGGTTTGGAATTCATCAGAAGAGGTTCAATCAGTCCAAAACCCTAGAAAAGTCAAACTTGGTCAACTGTTGATTTAATCAGAGATTTGATGGATAGAATTGATCTGAAGGAGCTCATTCATGCTTGTATAAGCCTCATCTATCATGTTCAACCTCATCATGGAAGAAAATCAAGTCAAATCAGAAAATTTTCCAGAAATAGCAAGTGGACCTGTAATTTCAACTGCCAAAAATGGAAACTTCTTGATCTTAAACTTACATCATGATACAAGCTTCAAATGAATTTTTGCCCAACATGAAAGTTGAAGATCTTGTTCTCCCATTTTCAAAAAGTCCAAGAACTCTCAAATCCCATGTGTGGTTGTCAAGATATGATCAAATCATTTTCATCAATTTTTGAACTTCAAAGAGCCATAACTCTCAAACCATAAGGCCAAATTTGGTGGGGTTTTTTCCTACAAACCACATTTTTCATCCTCTTTCCAAAAATATAAATTTCATGACCTAAAACCTTACCATTCAAAATGGCATTTTTTTGACCTACTTCATTAAAAATCAAAGTTTGACCAAACTTTGACTTTTTGATTTATGGACTTTTTATCACATTGACCAATTGGGATTCACTTGATATCATATTTGTGACATGTTCCAAGCATCATTTCATGTTCATGCCATCTCCATACCACATTTTGGACCAAATGCAAAGTTGGCATTTTTTTTACAAATGAAGTCACAAGTGAAGGCAATGTTTAGCAATCCATGTGCCAACTTAAGACAGCAAATTTGCTGGTCATTAGCAGCTGGTTTAAGGCCCAAATGTGCAGCAATACACCTCCTTTTTTTTCACTTATGCCAAGCTTAGCAAATGTACAATTGATGCATTTTAAACCAAACAAGTTAACCACTCATGAAACAACCAAAGACAGCATTTACAAAGGTCCTGTACAGCATCATTAAAGCCCAAATTCGTGCAGTTCACACCTCTCTTTTCACTTATGTGCATTTTAGCATTTTTTGCATTTTGGATTCATTAAGTTAAAACCTGATTAGCATGTTATTAGGCATGGTTAAACAGATGATATAAGCTTCATTTCTGTTCATTTCCACAACCCTAGAGCAGCCTTGGCATACCAGAGCCCTCCCTTTCTCTCATCTTGCAATTTTGCATTTGTGAAATTCTGACCAAAACTTCAAGAGCCCTCGAGCATTTCTTCTTTGCTGCACCGTCTAGGCATCACTGGAGATTGATTTCCACTATTATTCTCTAGCTGGAAGGAGTTTTGCTCCAGCTGTTATTCCAAAGTTCAGCCATGGCAGGTGGAGTTTCAAGGAAAAAATAGCTACACTGAACCAAGGAACCTTCACCCTTCACCATCTGAAGCACAAATCATCACTTGTTCAAGTTTGTTTTTGGCCAAACAGCAACTGTATCTCAGATTTCTTCAAGGATGAGTAAGTTTTCGAGTCTTTTATTTTTCAAAGCCATGCCATGTTTATGAAAGATCCTTGAATGCTGTTTCTAAAATACTATGCCTTGTTTGAAATGGTGCCCTTATGTTGAAGAAATCTGAGTTTCTTATTTTGTGTCCAAATGCATTTCTGCTCGATTTGTCATGCCTGCATTAGTTTGATGAGTTTCGATGCTCTATTCTTGTTGCCTATTGCTTGATGATGCTATTGGTACCCTTGATTTCAATTTTTGGGCACATCAAATTTTCGAGCTCATGATGGATGTATGCTGCTGTTTGTTTGAAACTCTACCCTGCCCAGAATTTCCTATGATATGCTTGTTTTGTTGTTGGTTGAGGGTGCTTAATAATGATGATGTATTGTTTGTTTGGAATGTTGATGTTGGTTACGATTGGTGTTGAATGATGAATCATGAATGTTGAATGGATGTTGCTGTAAATGTCAAAACCATAGTTGCATGAAACCTGCCCAGAATTCACATGAGCTCGTGCTCCATTTGTTTGTGTCTTGATGTTGCATGATGCTTTTCAATATCGTGTTGTTGTGTTGGTTTGGTCGAATTTTGTTTGGCTGATGTGATTACATGAATGCCCTGCTTCCAAAACCCTAATACTGTATGTTAAACCCAGAAGAATGAACAACCATTGGCTGTTGCTGCGCCTGCCACTGTTCCATTGGCTGGGAGCCAATAGGAACATTTCCCGTGTCCCTCCAAAACTGTGTCGTTTTGATTAATGAAAAGAATATCTACTCAAATGCCACCCGTTGACTTATGTTTGACCATCATGCCATGCCTTGTGTTCATACTTCACCCATAATTTCACCCAACTTCACAAATTAATTTCTCATTCAATTTTTATCCAAAAATCTTGAAATTTTTTCCTCATACTCATGAATGTGTCTACTATTTTATGGTGAATTTTAATTAATTTTCCATTGGCTGGTTTTTAATTGATAATTATTTTCTTGACATGTATGCCAAAATGATACATTGTTCCATTCCTTTTGTGAAATTGTCATATTGCATCCAATGCCTTTGAAATTTTTTGTGGTGAAACTAGACACATTGATCTTCATTTCCATATAAAGTTTGTGCATTTATCATTTGTGGATTGAGAGTTATGATTTTCTGAAGTTATGTGTTACATTTGGTGCTATGCCATGATCATGCATTTTCCTGATTTTTGTTCACATGCTTCCTCTTATCCAATTGACCCCAAATTTTGCATGAATGATCCCTTGTATGTCTAATTGATGTATGAATTTTCTTGGAATTAATCTTGCTGTTTTCCATTTGATTGAGAATTTTCTTCCATATTTGGTCATTTGTTGACTTTTTGTGCTATGCCTTGCCAAATCTTTTGTGAAATTCTCAAATCTTATTGTATGATCATGAAATTTCATATGTGATAACTAGACATCTCAAGCTTTGCATTGGTGTTAATCTCATTCATTTCTCTTCTGTTTTCAAATTGATATGATTTTTTGAAGTTGACCCATGCTTGTTGACTTTCACCATGCTTACTTGAATTTGATTTGAATTCATGATTTTATTTGACTGCCTTCCTCTCATCCAAATGCATTGAAATTTGACATGTACACCAGGTTAGATGTTAGGATTGAGTGTGATTTATTTCATAATTTTTGAGATTGTTTGAGTTGACTTTTGAATGAAGTCTTTGCTGTTGACTTTTGTGTGCTTCCCTTGCCATGCTTTGCATTGTTTTGCATAGGAGATGACCATGATGCATGATTTGGTTATGAATCCAATTGAGAATGCTTCTTGAATGTTTAAACTTGGTTTGGGTTGATTTTTTTCTTGCTGCCTTGACTTTTTCTTTCATCTTTGACCCTAGGCTAGTCCTAGTGGTCTTCTGAGCTTATGTTTGAGTTCATCTGTTTCAGGTTAAGCACCAATGCCTTGAGGATCATTCTAATGTGATTAAATTTGATTGTTTGCCACATGCTAACCCTTGTTTTGTAGGTGACTCATACTTGAGTCTTTGTGCCTTGCACAATTGGTCCCACTGTGTGACTATTGGGTTATTTCCTTTTGATTTTGACTGTTGACTTGTTTACTAATGAGTCTGACTTTTGCAGGTGCTTTAGTTGCTTAAGTTCTTTGAACTTACTTGCTTGCTTTGCTTTTTAGCATTTGCTTTGAGGTATAATTACTTCTTCTTCATGTAGTCTGGAGACCCGGTCTGTTATTTGACCGGGCAAACTGTCTGAAGTCCTCCTTAAGAGGCAATGCCTGTGTTTGTTTAAAATTGTCCCAAGCAGGAAAAGTCCTTCAAGTAAGGCAATTGGTGGAAGGTAGGGATAAGCAATCTATCCCCCACTATTCAGTGTGTCCTCTCTTTGCTCCCATTACATGGTTGAAGCAATGAGATAAATACCCAAGATCTAATCGAGTCAATAATGTGGAGAGAGTTCCTACTTTCTGAACTCCCACACTTTCTTTGATGCTCTCTCTGATATGAGATTGAAGCAATGAGGCACACCCCTCATTTCCTATTCATCTGCTTCACCTGAGCCCCTCAATGGCCAGGTTAAGAGCGACCTTCACCCATTACAGTGGACTGTTAAAGTCAAACCCTCTTGTGTGAGCCCCCATTGTTTGGCTATAGAGTGTGCTGTTTGATATTCATGGATTGATTGATTGCTTCATATGCACTTGCTTGCTTGTATGCTATGCATTTATCATCATCATCAATTGCCATTAATGCATGATCATCTCATTTGCTTTTGTGATGCTATCATTGTTGTTTGCCCATTGAGGACAATTGTAAGTCCATTGTTTTGGCCTTTTGCTCCTATGATATGGAAGGATAGAGTGTAAGACCTCATTGGTCACTCATATCTTCTGTTTATCTGTTTGTATGTGAGGATACAGTTATAAGTCCCTGTAAGTTGGCATCTGTTATCCTGTGATCATAATTTGATCTGTTTGATGTTGTATGTGAGGATACAGTTATAAGTCCCTGTAAGTTGGCATCTGTTATCCTGTGATCATAATCTGATCTGTTTGATGTTGTATGTGAGGTTGCAGTTATAAGTCCCTGTAAGTTGGCATCTGCTTTCCTGTGATCATAGTTTGTTCATCTGTTTGTATGAGAGGTTGCAATTATAAGTCCCTGTAAGTTGGCATTTGCATTCCTGTGATCATGTTGTTGCTTTTGTTCTTGTATGTGAGGATCCATTATAAGTCCCAGTGATGTGGCATTGGATTTCCTAGGACCATACTGTGGGGTTAACCTAAGTCCAGACAGATTGGCAGTTGACTTCCACATTTCATATCCCATTTCTTGTTTTCTTCTGAGGAGATTGGTGTAAGTCCATTGAGTGGCATCTGATATCCTGTTCTGTTTTAGGAGACTGGTGTAAATCCATCTATTGGTATCCGGTATCCGCTTTTATTTCTTTGCCTGTGGAGATCGGTGTAAGTCCATTGAGTGGCTTCTGACATCCCATTTTGTTTTAGGAGATTGGTATAAGACCAGTGATTGGCATCCGATATCCGCCTTTTGGATTTCATCCTTGCTTGTTTGTTATTATTAATTGTATTCCAAAGGACACACTTGAATCATCTGCTATATGATTTCAAGAAGTGAACCTTCTAAGAAGTTTTACTATCCATCTTCATCCATTCATCCTCATTATGTCCTAAACCTTTTCACACTTTATCTTTTAAACTTGACATAAGTGTTGTGCAAACATCTTCATGTTTTTCTAACTAAAAACCTGGACTCAAGTCCTTGACCTTTTTTTCAAAACTTCATTTTCATAATACTTATTTGAATTGATCTTAATCATACTTTGACTCCATTTTCATAATCATAATCAATAACTCCACTCATTCACTTGTTTTGGCTTTGTCCATTAATGTTTTCATACATTGAGCTATAGGTTTGATTTATCTTAGTGGTTGATGTTAATCTCACCTTCTGTCTTTAGTGATTGAATTGTAAGTCTTCCTTGCCTATTATAGGGTTAACCCCTCCCTGGCAAGTTGAAGCCGTTCTCACATGGTGGACGTTGTTGTTTATATAAGGTTGAGTTTTCTCCCGTGGATAACGTAAGACCTAGGGTTTGTGTTTAAAATTGAACCTAACCCACTTTTGGAAATCTTTTAGCCGAACTACGGCGTTCTGATCCTTACCTTTGATGGAAGGTACGTAGGCAACGGGTTCATCCGTTCGAACCCAATAATAAGAATGTACATTCTTTTCTCATCATCCCAATCATGTTTGCACAATCTTTATGTCATAACAAATAACAATTTTTTACAACAAGTGTGAAAAGGGCTCCCTAGGAGTACCTAGGACGTAGTGGGTGCCTAACACCTTCCCATTGCGTAATTTACCCCTTACCCAGAATCTCTGATCTTTTTATTAGTTTTCTACGTGTAAAACTTCTTAGGCTTTTGTTCGCTTTTTAGCCAATCCTTTGGATAAATAAAAGTGCGGTGGCGACTCGAAAATTTCAATGTATCTCATAGCTTATGATTTAATCGATAGATCATATAGCGACGAATACACCGCTACAATATGCATTACTTTCTCTAATTTGGGGTCCGAGAAGTTGAGGACCGTAGAACATTTAACCCAACTTGGCCTATTTAGGACGTAGTGTGGAGACTGTTCAAGTGTAGACTTGATAACAGTTGTTACGCGATACTACACTCAGACGAGTTTCTCTTGAGAATATTGTGGGTTGATGAGTCAGTCATCCTAACCTTTAATATCCGATAGATGGGATTAAGACTTTGGAAACTTTTATAGAACATGATCTATAGGTTTTTATCCTTAGTACACTCCTTTCGGATGGTTCTTAACTTGACTTTATGCTCGTGACTCATAATAAACCCTTTGATTCTCGATTGATCCGATCAAGTCTTATCAATATCAATGGAACTTGGGTATTGATAAGGTGAAAACCATAATCCATTAAAATGGATGATTGATCTTGATGATGACTTGATCCATCCCTTGACCTTTCTTTATGTTTTCCTTGTTTGTGATTGTTGCATTCATGCATACATGCGCATCATGACATTCATCACAGAAAATAAATTTCGAGGAACTAAGATCTTATTTGCAAATATTTTCAGACCATGGATTATGGACAGAGGAACACTAAGAAGTATAGTTTCAGATGTCGTGATTTGAAAGAGCTAAGGAAGTTGTGTTCCTTTATATTAGATCCCTTGGACTTCAAGCAACGTCATGGGAAGCTCTTGTTTGTGTTATCTACTGATGTGGTTAAAAGACTTTTGAGTGTTTTGGTTTAGTTCTATGACCCTCTTTATCGGTGTTTCACTTTTGCCAATTATCAGCTTGTGCCCATGTTGGAGGAGTATGCTCATCTCTTGGGTATACACATATCTGACAAGGTACCTTTCAGTGCATTGGAGGAGATCCTGAGATCTCATATCATAGATGAAGCTCTTCATATGAAGAAATCTGAGATTGATGCTCATTTGGTGAAGAAAGGAGGAATTCTTGGGTTAACTTATGAGTTTCTCACTGGTAGAGTTATGGTTTTTTCTCGAGCCGACAGCATGGATGCTTTTGTAGCTATCCTGGTATTGCTCATCTATGGCTTAGCCTTGTTTCCTAACATTGATGGTTTTGTTGATGTTAACGCCATTAGAATTTTCTTGATTGGGAATCCTGTTCCGACTCTGTTGGGTGACATGTATTTCTCTTTGGATTTGAGGAATTCTAAAGGTGGTGGGACTATTGTATGTTGTGTTCCTCTTATGTACAAGTGATTTATTTTACATTTTCCTCAGACGCCTGCTTTCGTGGAGAACCGAAAATGTCTACGATGGTCCCAGAGACTTATGTCTCTCACTAATGATGACATTGTCTAGTATGATTCTGCATTGGGTAGCTTGGAAATTATTGACAGTTATGGTGAGTTCTCTAATGTGCCTCTCATTGGTACACAAGGAGTAATCAACTATAGCCCATCATTGGCTCGTCGTCAACTTGGGTTCCCCTTGAGAGATAAGCCTAATAACACTCAATTAGAAGGTCTATTTTATCAATAGGGTAAATATCTTGTAAGACCCTGATTTTGAACCTAAGATCCCTCCTATTATCTCATCATGTGCATTAGCACTGGGATCACACCTTGTCATTCTCCTAACCCCTCATTCATTGGGTTTGCATTGGGAGATATCACCAAGCACTTTTAATTGTATCATACGTTGTTTTTCATTATTTACTAACAAAAATACCAAAAATATGTCATTGTATAGTTTAACTCTTTTGAAGGTAGTGTGTATGCTCACCTATGCTTTATCAAGCTCGTATCTATGGTTTAAGACCCTCATTGCAAGGAGATCAATCAAGATTGGTTTAATATGGATCTAAGTATCATATATGTATCCCCATTATATTCACATGTTATTTTGATCAAGAAATTATCAAGAGTTTGGAGTTGGTTTCCCTTGGAAGCCCTAATTCATCTGGGTATCTTGTGTGACTTCTTCAACAAGTTTCTTCAACAAGTTTCTTCAACAAGTTTCTTCAACAAGTTTCTTCAACATGTTTCTTCAACAATTAATCAAATATTCTAAGGGATACTCAATATTACATCATCTTATGCAGATATGATCCTCCATGAGTCCCAAAAGTCAAGATAATATCAAGCTAGCAAGTTGGTTCATAGTGGTTGACCAGAGTAAGTCAACTGGTCAAAACCGGGGTTCCCTAGACCCTATCTCCTACAATGTTTATCATATGAAAATGATTCCAAGATAAACGTTACTCTAAATGACATTCCAAACAAATTTCATGTTGAGGTCAAGAGCTAGTTTTTCTTGGAAAGTCATTTTTTATGGTGAAAGATTATAGGTCATTTTGTCTAAACCCTAATTTGGAGGTCAACTTTCCAAGACCATAACTTGCTCATTTTCTATGATATGAAAGGCATTCAAATTGCATGATCAATTCCAAAATGTCTACTTAAACTTTTATGTTTGGAGGAAGTGAAAATTAAACTTGCAAATACATGTGCCAAGAGGAAACATTATAGGTCATTTTGGACCAATACCATTGAACAAGTGATTTTCCTCAACTTCTAAAATGCATAACTCCTTCATGCAAAATCCAAATGAGGTCAAATTTGTGACCAAATTTAATAGGTTTGGAATAGATATAACTTTTATGAAGGAACCTTTCTCATTTGAAGTCCATAGAAAAAGTTATTCAAGGTGGAAGAAGCGAACATTTGACTTGGGACTTAGAAAATTTTCAAATATGTTTGATTTCCCAAACTTCCACCTCAAAATTCATTATGATTCAAGCTTCAAATTAAAAAGTGTTCAACAAGAAAGTTGTTCCCCTTGATCTTACCTTTCCAAAACATCCAAGAGCATCTTATTTGGATCGAAATTGAAGGACTTGAAAATGGATTCACTATGGGAATTGTTTTGGCAAGTTTGAACTTCAAATGATCATTTGCTTTTGCATGCTTGCACATTATGAGTTCAGTAGACTTTATGCATGATTTGGAGTTGGATTACATCACTCTCAAGGCCTAAATGATTTCCCATGCACCCATTCAAGTGAATTACTATTTTTGTCAAATTTTCAAGTGGTGTAAATATCAAACACAATGGCTATTTAAACAAGCTTAAGGCTTTAGATTCATCACTGACACCTTGCCCAAGCTTTGCTAGACGTCTGCAAACCCTCACTGCCATAGAATTTTCTGATATTTTTTTGAAATCGAGCTTGAACTTCACCATCTATTTGGAAGTTCAAACTCTTGAAAATCACTTCCATTTTTAGTTCATTTGGTTTCTGCAAGCAAGAGGAGGAGAAAGCAATCAAATCCAGATCATGATCAAGTCAAATTGGATCAACTCGAAGGTGAATTTTCAGAAACTTCCACTCTTCGATTCTCTCTTATTTCTCCACTATTCTTGTTGATTTTTAGTTGTCTGAAGTCCTACCAATGTAGGCAATAAGATTGAGTTTCTTTGAGGTCAAATCGAAGCAACTCAGATCATGATCCTCAAAATTCAACTCCCTGTATCTTTTCATATACTTGGAGTTAGACAAAATTGAGGCTAGATTCGAGCTCCTGAGCATTTTTTCTTTAAATCCATGTCTTGCTTTTCCATTTTGGTGATGGTTGAAGGTGGACCAGTCTGATGAGGTCCATCGGCGAAGAAGACCAGAGCTCTGGCTCCGGCGATATATTGGCAAGCTTCCCAACCACAAGATCCATTCGATTTGTTCTAATTTTGAGCATTGGTTGTGATTACCACGCATGTTGCGCAGTTGACTGATGACCACATGGAACACGCACTTTGGACCATTTGATCTGCCACATCAATTAATGAGGGAGACTAGATGGTCCACGTATTTTGTAATTTCTGAATTTACATTTTATTTGATTTATTTTCATTAATACATATTAATTTTAATATTGATCCAAAAAATATGGGACTTTCACAAAAAAAATTCAAATATTTTTCTTTTTCATTTTCTGAATTAAAATTATTTTTTGGATCAATATTAATATTTTTCATAATTTAATTGTTTTTGTGCATATTTCTAATTATTCAAAAATACTTCTGACTTTTCAAAAATAGTGATTTTTTTTCTCCAAGGTCCTCTGACCTTGTTTGACCTATGATAAATCTCTTGGCCATTTATTTGGTATTTTGAAGAGGTTTTAGGTTTTTGATCAAACATAATTTAATTTAATGCACTTTTAATTGATTGTTAATTTGTTTGATTGAAAGTAAATTGTGTTGATCTATTTTTATTGACTTGTGGAGTTTGACTATTGTGTTTGGGCCTTGGTCAAGGTTGATTTGATTTTTATTGGCTTAAAATCATTGGATTTAGGGGATTGATGAAATGTACATTTCATCTCCCAAAATGAATGAATGATTTTAATTTGATATATTTTCTCCCATGACCAATTTATGTTTGACTCATTTCCTCTCCCTCTTAATCTTCAATCCTTTCTATCCCACTCCTCTCATTGGCCAATGACATCTCAATATCCTAAGGCTAGTTGGTTCATAAACCAATACAGGTATGGATGAGATTAGGTCCACCCTTTTGATCATTTTATTTTTGTGTGTGGTATGTTTTATGAGTATGGCTCATAATACCATATCTCTAACATGCATTAACACCAAAAAAATTATTGCCCGACCTCAGATAGTTGTGACTTCTACATAAGTCCAATTACGATTGCTTAACATAACGCTAAATTTTGACCCAAAGGCATATCATTCTAGTAAGTGAGATTGTAAGTCTCCACCCTTTCATTGTATTGTGTGGAAACTTGGCCTTTTTTCCTTCATTTGGAAGATGTCTTGGTTCAAGGATGCATGCTTGTGAATAAAGGGTTAAGTGTTCTCCAAAGAATGACTTAAACAATAAAAAAGTAAAACTCCACTAACTCCTAATCAATTAAAATTTGACTAACTTTTAATTTCAAGTCATTCATGTTTATGCACTTTAAATTCAAGCCATTTATCATTTGTCATTATACATATCATTTGACTTGTTTATGTTTATGTCATTTTTACTTTGCTCACTTGAGCCATATATTGTGATTGTATATACTTGTTTGTGCATTTTTTGTTTGTGTTTATGGTCTTTTGACCTTAAGATACTTAATAAACTACAAAAAACCTAAAAAAATGTTTGTGTGGACTGTTGGATTTGATCTGAGACTTGGTCTTGGAATTAGGCAACATTCCCTAGGCAAAAGGACTTGGCCAATGCCAACTTTTCTAAAGTCAAACTTGTGAATTGAGCTTCCATCTTATACAAGTGTTGGAATCCTTATGAGTTCATCTGCAACTTGGTCTTGATGAAGATGTTACATTGAATCTGTGTCTAATGCATTATTCAGAGCCATTCAAGAAACATGTCATCTGATACATGGGGAAGATTATGAAGAACACTATGAAATTGTTTGCTTGGATGTGGCTATCTTTATTTGATGCCTTGCTCTTCATCTTGCTATTTGTGTATTGATATTGCCTGATTCTAAAGTCCAAGGAAAAAGTGGGTTTCTATATGACATTCTTGTCTATTGGATTGCATCCCATTGGTCAGATCTTTTCAACTCTTAACTTTTAAATTCTTTCTTAGGATTAGTCTCTTCATCTCCTCCCATTTCTTAAATTTCAAATCTCTCCCCCCCTTTTTTTAAAAATCTTCTTTGCTTGTGATTTCTAAACTTAGACTTTATTGCAAACTAGAAACTTTGGCCTTATGCCATTGCATTTTTAAACTCTTTTCTTAAACCAAACTTGTGAATGAATCTAACCATATTGACTTAAAATTTCAAAATACAAAAAGAATTAACACTCATTCAAACTCTTTTAGGCCCTTGCTGCCTTTATTAAACTTAAATTTTTTGTTAAAAGCAATTCACTAACTTTGTAATTGATACCACGAACTACGAGGTTTTGATCCCTCATTTTTATGTTGGTACGTAGGCACAAGTCCGAAGGACTTGTCAAACACAAAAATATAATTAATGAATTCTTTTCTCATCCCCACACTCTATTTATTGCAAACATCATTTCATACCAAAACACATGTACACACAAAAAAGGGCTCCCTAGGAGTACCTAGGATACTTTGGGTGCTAACACCTTCCCTCTGTGTAACCAACCCCCTTACCTGTAATCTCTGGCATTTTATTAGTTTTGATATGAAAACTTCTTATCTTTGGGTTTTGTTCGTACTTTTCCCTTTTCCCTTGGAAACAATAAAAGCGTGGTGGCGACTCTGGTTTTATTGACGTTAAGTTTATCCATAGCTTAATGGTCATGAATTTATCGCTACATAAATTAAGTGACAACTCTGCTGAGGATTAGTCCTCAATGGGTTTAGCCTACTTTTTTATGTGTATATAATTGTATACTTGATGTTTGTATATTTGTTCGTATGATATAATCTTCTTGTTGTGCTTGATGATCTCTGAGTGGTGAGGTAAGTTCTAACCCAAACTTGAGTGCAATTAAGATAGGAAGATGGTATAGTCATGTTCGACTTGTGTGGAGTAGTCCTTAACAAGTTGGCGTGAGACCCATCTACTCAGTGGAGACCCTTTTGGAGTTATTTGATGTCACACAAGTTATTTGTGGTTAGGCATTACTTTCTCTGATTTGGGGTCTGAGAAATCGAGGACCGTAGAACATTTAACCCAACTTGGTCTATTTAGGACGTAGTGCGAAGACTGTTTAAGTGTAGACTTGATAACAGTTGTTACACGATACTACACTCAGACGAGTTTCTCTTGAGAATTTATGGTTTGATGAGTCAGTCATCCTAACCTGTAATATTCGATACATGTTAAGACTCTGGGAACCTTTTAGAACATGATCTACAGGTTTTTATCCTTAGTACACTCCTTTGGGATGGTTCTTAACCTGACTTCATGCTCGTGACTCACAACAAACCCTTTGATTCTTGGTTGATCCAATCAAGTCTTGTCAATATCAATGGAACTTGGTGTTGATAAGGTGAAAACCATAGTCCACCATATGCCAATCAAGTCCTGGTTGTTGATAAGTCTTGTCAATGAAGTCTTGGGTGCCAATCAAGTCTTGTCAATATCAATGGAACTTGGGTGTTGATAAGTCTTGTCAATGATCCAATCAAGTCCTGATTCATCCCTTGACCTTTGTTTGTTTGCCTTGTGTGTGATCCCTTATTTGTGATTGTTGCATTCATGCATTCATGTGCATCATGACATTCATCACATAAAAAAATAACTTCAAGGAACTGAGACTTTATTTGCAAATATTTTCAGACCATGGATTGTGGACGAAGGAATACTAAGAAGTACAGTTTCAGATGTCCCGACTTGAAAGAGCTAAGGAAGCTATCATCTTTTTATTAGATCCTTTGGATTTCAAGCAACGTCATGGGAAGCTTCTATCTGTTTTGTCTGCTGATGTGGTTGAAGGACTCTTGAGTGTGTTGGTTCAGTTCTATGATCCTCTCTACCGCTGCTTCACTTTTCCTGATTATCAGCTTGTGCCTACGTTGGAGGAGTATGCCCATATCTTGGGAATACCTGTTTCTAACAAAGTGCCTTTTAGTGGATTGGAGGAGATTCTTAGATCTCATCTTATAGCTGAAGCTCTTAATCTGAAGAAGTCTGAGATTGAGGCTCATTGGGTGAAGAAAGGAGGAATGATGGGGTTAACTTCTGAGTTTCTCATTGGGAAAGCTACTGCCTATTCTCAAGCCGGTAGTGTGGATGTTTTTGATGCCATATTTGTGTTGCTCACATATGGTTTGGCTTTGTTCCCTAACATTGACGACTTTGTTGATGTTAACGCCATTAGAACTTTCTTAATTGGGAATCCTTTACCTACTCTGTTAGGTCTCAGAGACTTATGTCTCTCACTAATGATGATATAGTTTGGTATGACTCTTCATTGAGTAGCTTGGATATTATTGATTGTTGTGGTGAATTCTCTAATGTGCCTCTCATTGGTACACAAGGAGGAATCCACTAAAACCCTGCTTTTGCTCGTTGTCAACTTAGGTTCCCCTTGAGAGACAAACCTAATAACACTCAGTTAGAAGGTTTTTTCTATCAAGAGGGTAAAGATCCCCAATATTTGAAGCAGAAGATTGTGCATTCTTGGTATAATCTTCATAGGAAAGGAAGATCCGAGCTTGGTCCGTGCAATTGTGTAACTTTAGAAACTTACACTACTTGGGTGAAGAAGAGAACTTTGGAGTTGAAGATGCCATATGCTTGTGAGAGACCTGTGTCTATGGTTGTGGTTGAGCCATTAACTCTCCCTAACTAAGATGTAGAGGAGTTGGAAGACACACTCGTCAAGATGAAGCAAGAGAAGCACACGTGGGAAGAGCGGTACCATGCTTTGAGCCGAAAGCATTAGGAGTTGCAACTTGAGTCTAAGGACAAAGCTGCACTTATTGAGCTTCTTGAAGACTGAGCAGTGAAGAGACAGAGAGAGCCAGAGGGTCCATCTTCCTCTAGTATGCCTCAACCTTCTAGTGCTTGGAAGAAGATTGTTGATCAGCTTGTCCTCGAGAAGACTCAGATGAAGACATCTTTTGAGTTCGAGATTCGATGCATTCGAAGGAAATACGTCCTGCAGCCAGATCATCTGACACTGTTGTTAGAGGATCCTTAGGATGATTAGTTTCCTTTTCTCTTATATTTGTGCTTTGGTTTCTGAAATTGTACTCAGTGTAATCCTTCCAATTATATGAATACAAGAGATTTTTATGGCTAATCAAGTTGTTATAATTGTTATTATATATTTGCAAATAAAATAGTATGTTCCTTGAAAATAAAAACAATCAAAACATTGCCTTTCATGCATCATTTGCATAATAGGTTTTTTCTTCCGCCAGATGTCTTATTGTTTATTCTTCTGTGCTTCAGCCAAGCTGACTCACCGATACAACACTCGCGCCAATCAACCAAGAATCATGGAACATTTAGAACAAGAGAACCGAGAGTTGAAGGACGAAATTGCTCGTTTGACTTCCATGATGGAGTCAGTTCTAGCTACTTAAAGTTAGTTTTCTCCAGCACCCGCAACTCCTCCTCCTTCTCAGATGACTGTCATTTCGGAGGTTGCTACTTCAACCATGCCTGCTACTCAATTTACTCCTACTATGCCTGCCAGATTCCTGTGGGGAATGCCTACGAACTTTGTGCCCGAAGGGTTTGCGCCTACTTTTTCTTCCATGCCGACATCTAGCCTGATCATGTCTCTTCCGCCTCCAGTTGTTCACACTCTGCCTCGTGTCGAGGACACCATCTACCATTCTGAGCCGCCTGAAGGTCCAGATTTTTATGAGAAGATGGATGAGATGAAAGACCAATTCCTCGAGCTGTGAAAGGAGTTGAAGAACTTGAGGGAAAAATATTTGTTTGGTAAGAGTTCTGCTGAACTCTGCCTAGTGCTGAATGTCAAAATCCCGATGAAGTTCAAAGTCCCCAACTTTGAAAAGTAAAAGTGAAATACCTGCCCATTCAACCATATCATCATGTATGCCAGGAAAATGTCGATGCAAACTGATAATGATCAGTTATTAATTCACTACTTCCTAGAAAGTTTGATTGATGTTGCTTTGAGGTGGTACATGGGATTGGATAGTGTAAGTGTTTGCACATTCAATGATTTGGGTGAGGCTTTTATGAAGCAGTATAAGTATAATATGGATATGGCACCGGATAGGGACCAACTGAGGTCGATGTCTCAGAAGGACAAAGAGACATTCAAAGAGTACGCCCAGAGGTGGAGAGAGCTAGCTGCTCATATCAACCCTCTGTTGGAAGAAAAGGAGATGACCAAGGTTTTCCTCAAGACCCTGAGTTCGTTTTACTATGAGCGAATAATTGCTAGTTCCCCCAGTGACTTTACCAAAATGGTAAATATGGGGATGAGGTTAGAAGAAGGTGTCCGAGAGGGACGTTTGTCTAAGGAGGAGGTGTCATCGAGCAAGAAGTATGGTAGTGGGTTCTCCAGAAAGAAGGAAGGCGAAACCAATGCAGTATCAGTTGGGAGGAAAAGGAGACCTCATGTCAGAAGAAGTCCGTAATCGCATCAGCACCATCATCAAGTATCATCCATTATTCCAGTATTTTCTAATAATCAATTAATTCTAGTTCAACAACAACGTCAACAACAACCACAAAAAAGAACAAACAACTACAACAACAACAACAACAATAATCAACAACAACAGAACTTTGAGAGGAAGAAGGTCCCTTTCGACCCTATTCCTATGACCTATGCTGAATTATACCCGTCTTTGGTTCTCAAGAACCTCCTTCAACCGAGAAATCCGCCGCAAATTCCAGAACCACTTCCATGGTGGTATAAGCCAGAACTCCGCTGTGCCTTTCATTCAAGGAGCTCCCGGTCACGATATTGATAATTGCTACCCTTTAAAGTATGAGGTCCAGAAGCTCGTGAAAAACGGGATGGTGTCCTTTGAGGACAGTGTGCCTAATGTGAAAGCGAACTCATTACATGCTCTTGGTAATTCCTCTGTTAATATGGTAGATGGTTATCTAGGAAGTTTCTGAGTGTTTAATGTGCGACATATCAGTCGGTCCTTGGTAGAGATGCATAAGACCCTGTGTACTATTAGTGATTGTGAGCATGACCATGCCGGTTGTGCGTTTTGCAGCGTAAACCCCTGTTGGTGTTCAATTGTCAAGAGGGATATCCAGAAGTTGATGGATGAGAATGTAATCCAGATTCAATAGTCAAGGGATATAGATGATGTGAACGTGATAGTACCGGTATTTAAGACCCCTGAGCGGGTGGTAATCCAGTTTGATAGTAGCAGCAGTAACAACATTAATAGATCGATATCAGCGTTGGTAATACGGTTAATGGGCCCTATCCCGTATGCATCCGATAGAGCTGTTATGTATCAGTATTACGCTACTATGTTGGATAATGCTCAAGAGGTTTCGTTGCCTACGACCAATTCCGTGGTGAACATTGTTGATGTTATGAAGGTGACCCGCAACAGTCATGTTTTTTTGGTCCCATTTTCCTAGAAGATGTAGAAGATGTTGGTAAGAAGGTTGAGGTACCTGCAGCAAATCCAGTTAGTGCTCCAAAGTGTCAGTCTGGTGAATCCAGCAGTTTGAAGCCTAATGATGATGATGAGGTACTACGGTTAATAAAGAAGAGTGAATTCAATGTGGTGGAGCAGCTGCTCCAAACTCCTTCAAAAATTTCAGTGTTGTCTCTGCTTATGAATTCTGAAGCGTACAGAGAAGCATTGCAAAAAGTATTAGAGCAAGATTATGTTGAACGTGATGTAACAATGGATCAGTTTGACCATATTGTGGCTAACATCACTTCCTGCAACAACTTGAGCTTTTGTGATGAAGAACTTCCCGAGGAAGGAAAAAATCACAATCTAGCACTGCACATATCAATGAATTGTAAGGAGGATGCATTGTCAAATATGTTGGTTGATACCGGTTCTTCGTTGAACGTGCTCCCCAAGTCAACTCTGTCAAGGCTAATGTATCAAAGCGCCCCTATGAGGTACAATCACGTGATCGTCAAAGCATTCGATGGTTCTCAAAAGACTATTATTGGTGAAGTGGACCTTCCAGTGAAGATAGGTCCGAGTGATTTCCAAATTACTTTCCAAGTAATGGACATCCACCCGACCTATAGCTGCTTGTTGCGAAGGCCATGGATACATGAGGCGGGAGTTGTTACATCCACTTTGCATCAGAAATTGAAATTCGTGAAGAATGGTAAGCTCATCATCGTGGGTGGAGAGAAAGCTCTGTTGGTGAGTCATATGTCATCTTTCTCGTACGTGGAAGCTAAGGATGAGATTGGAACTCCGTTCCAAGCTCTATCTATTACTGAAGAAAAGAGAGTTGGGGAACCCATGTCCTCTTTTAAAGATGCTCAGAAGGTTGTTGAAGATGTTAGTTCTGATCAGTGGGGCCGGATGGTAGAGGTCGCCGAAAAAAAGAACCAAGCCGGTTTGGGTTTCCAGTAAGGGTCGTCTGTGATCAAAGTTGAAGAGGTGCAACCTAGTTTCCGTAGCGGAGGGTTCATTCATGGTAATGAACAACACTCAGTTGCAGTCATCGAGGATGACGAAGATGAAGACTGCGCCAATTTTATGACGTATGGAAAAGCTTACAACAATTGGGTCGCTGTCGATGTTCCTTTTTTTTGTTCATCACTCTAAGTAATTGTTTTTATTATTTTTGAAAACCCTTCTCTTATGCCTAAGGGAGAAGTGAACATTGTTGGGCATATTTCAAATTAATCATCAACAAAATGCAATTCTATTCATCCACATCTATGATGTTTTATTTTTACTTTTTACTTTTCTAAAAATGGTAATCACAAAAAACATAAATAAATAAATAATAATTGTCCATCTGCATAATATTTGGTCACAATTCACTTCTCTAAAATCAAAATATCAAATTATTATGCAGGTTGGTTTCTAAACCCATTGAGTACAATGATCATACTCCTTCTCCAAACTTTGAATTCCCTGTGTTTGAGGCTGAGGAAGAAGGTGATGAAGAAGTGTCTGATGAAATTTTCTCTTCTACTTGAGCACGAGGAAAAAGCCATTCAGCCATTCGAAGAGCAAATTGAGCTAGTCAACTTGAGCTCCGAAGATGGTGTGAAGGAGGTCAAGATTGGGTCTCAACTGTGTCCAGAGGTTAAGAAGGGATTAATTGATCTTCTCTGAGAGTATTCAGATGTGTTTTCTTGGTCCTATCAATACATGCCTGGTTTGGATTATGAGATTGTGAAGCATAGATTGTCGTTGAAACCAGAATGTCCGCTAGTCAAGTAGAAGTTGAGAAGAACTCATCCTGATATGGTAGTGAAGATAAAAGAAGAAGTGCAAAAGCAGATTGATGCCGGTTTCCTTGTTACCGCTGAGTATCCGCAATGGGTGGCCAACATTGTTCCTGTTCCAAAGAAAGATGGAAAAGTCCGTGTGTGCGTTGGTTATAGAGATTTGAACAAAGCTAGTCCGAAAGATGATTTCCCTCTGCGACACATTGATATGTTGGTAGACAATACAATTAAATTCAAAGTCCTTTCATTTATGGACGAATTTTTCGGATATAATCAGATCAAAATGGCACCCGAAGATATGGAGAAGACCATATTCATTACACCTTGGGGAACATTCTGTTATAGAGTGATGCCTTTCGGTTTAAAGAATACTGGTGCAACGTACCAGAGAGCTATGACCACTCTTTTTTATGATATCATGCATAAGGAGATTGAAGTCTATGTTGGTGACATGATTGCTAAATCCAATGATGAAGAAAAGCATGTTGAGCATTTGTTGAAGCTATTCCAACATTTGAGGAAGTACAAACTCCGCTTGAATCCCAATAAGTGTGCATTTGGTGTTCGTTCTGGTAAGTTGTTGGGCTTTATTGTCAGTGAGAAGGGTATTGAAGTTGATCCTGCCAAGGTCAAAGCAATACGAGAAATGCCTGCACCCAAGACTGAGAAGCAAGTTAGAGGTTTTCTCGGCCGCTTGAATTATATCTCAAGATTCATTTCACACATGACTGGCACATGTGCGCCTATATTAAAGCTTTTTCAGAAATATCAATCTTGTGATTGGATCGAGGATTGCCAGAAATCTTTTGACAGTATTAAAGAGTATCTGCTTACGCCTCCGATTCTGTCTTCGCCTGTTGAAGGGAGACCATTTATCATGTTTTTGACTGTGCTTGAAGAGAGTATGGGTTGTGTTTTAGGTCAGCAAGATGAAACATGAAAGAAAGAATATGCAATTTACTACCTCAGTAAGAAATTCACCGACTGTGATACTCGGTATTCTATGTTTGAAAAGACTTATTGCGCATTGGCTTGGGCTGCTAAGCGTCTGCGTCAGTATATGTTGAATCATATTACTTGGTTGATATCCAAAATGGATCCAATCAATTATATTTTTGAGAAGCCTGCTTTAACTAGGAGGATTTCCCGTTGGCAGATGTTGTTGTCCGAGTATGATATTGAATACCGATCTCAAAAAGCAATCAAAGGTAGTGTCTTGGTTGACCATTTGGCTCACCAACCGATTGAAGATTACCAGTCAGTGCAGTATGACTTTCATGATGAAGAGATTTTGTACTTGAAAATGAAGGATTATGATGAACCATTGCTTGAAGAAGGGCCCGGACCTGATTCTCGTTGGGGCATGGTATTTGATGGAGCTGTTAATTAGTATGGTAATGGCATCGGGTCAGTGATTATTACTCCTCAAGAAACGCATATTCCGTTTACAGCTAGATTGACTTTCAAGTGTACAAATAATATGGATGAGTATGAAGCTTGCATTATGGGGCTTGAAAAGGCCATTGATCTCAGAATCAAGTATTTAGACGTCTATGGAGATTCAGCTTTGGTTGTGAATCAGATCAAAGGTGAATGGGAGAAAAATCAACCCGGTTTGATACCCTATAGAGATTTTGCGTAGAGGATTTCAACTTTCTTTACAAAGGTTGAGTTTCATCATATCCCTCGAGACGAAAACCGGATGGCAGATGCTCTTGCAACTTTGGCTTCTATGATTGTGGTGAAGTTTTGGAATGAAGTTCCCAATTTGACTGTGATGTGTCTTGATAGGCCAGCACATGTGTTTGCTGTTGAAGATGTCAAAGATGAAAATCCGTGGTATTATGATATCAAATGTTTTCTCCAAAGTCAGAAGGGGCATCTTTGAAAGATAAGAATACTTTGAGAAGATTAGCTGGCAACTTCTACCTGAATGGTGATGTGCTTTACAAAATAAATTTCGATATGGTTCTGCTCAGATGTGTGGATAGACACGAAGCAGACCTGTTGATGGCTGAAGTCCATGAAGGTTCCTTTGGTAATCATTCCAATGGACATGCTATGGCTAAGAAGATGTTGAGAGCATGTTACTATTGGGTGACAATGGAATCTGATTGTTGCAAGTTTGTGAAGAAATGCCACAAGTGTCAAATATATGCAGATAAGATTCATGTTCCTCCGACACTGTTGAATGTCATTTCCTCTCCATGGCCCTTCTCCATATGGGGAATTGATATGATTGGCATGATTGAGCCTAAAGCTTCGAACGGACATCGTTTCATTCTTGTGGCTATTTAATACTTCACAAAGTGGGTTGAAGCGACATCATATGCAAATGTAATCAAGCAAGTTGGTGTGAGGTTTATCAAGAATCAGATTATATGCCGTTATGGTGTGCCAAGCAAGATGATTACTGATAATGGATCGAACTTGAATAATAATATGGTGGAAGCTCTGTGTAAAGACTTAAAGATTGCACATCATAATTCTTCTCCCTACAGATCCAAGATGAATGGAGTTGTTGAACCTACGAATAAGAACATTAAGAAGATCATTCAGAAAATGACTGTAATGTACAAGGAATGGCATGAGATGCTCCCATTTTCTTTGCACGAGTATCATACATCCATCCGCACTTCAATAGGGGCAACCCCTTTCTCACTCGTATATGGCATGGAAGATATGCTCCCGGTAAAGGTTGAGATCCCATCGCTGCGTGTTTTGATGGAAGCCAAGTTGACTGAAGTTGAATGGTGTCAGACCAGATTTGACCAGCTGAACTTAATCGAAGAGAAGAGATTGACTGCCATGTGTCATGATTATTTATATCAGCAGAGAATGAAGAAAGCTTTTGATACGAAGGTCAGACCTCGTGTATTCAGAGAAGGTGACCTTGTGCTTAAGAAGATTCTATCTTTCAAACCAGATGCTAGGGGAAAATGGATTTCTATCTTTTTGGGAGGTGCTTTGATTCTTACAACTATGGACGATGAAGAGTTTACTCGTCCTGTGAATGCTGATGCAGTCAAGAAATACTTCACCTAAAAAGAAAAGAACAGTTTGCTAAGTTGAAAACCTGAAAAGGCGACTTAGGCAAAAATGAGCGTTTCGGTGGATTGAAAACCCGAAAGGGCGATCTAGAAAAAAGTTAGAGACATAAAACAGAAGAAATTATCCCAATAAATTGAGTACCCCACCTTGGGGAAATTTATGAAAAAACTAGGGATTATGGCAAGTAACTGCATCCTGCTAATCTTCAGTCTTGAAGACATTCTTAAGCACAACCTTTGGTTTTAATTCGTCTTCAACCGAAGCCAAGAGCATAGTGGATATCAAAGTTGGTAGAAGGATTAGTGATCATTGTATTCAATGTAGCCCTTTTCCATGTAAATTACCATTTTTCAACTTTTGTAAAGATCTATGGAGTCTTGTAATTTACAGACTACCATCCTATTAAATAAAGTTGAGCTTTTTATCCAATTGTTTCTACTCTTATTTACCTTTCAGCCAAATAGATTTAAATTTTATGATGATCATTTTGAAATTGAATTTTTTAAAATCAAAATCATGTTTTCTTAAATAATAAAAGCATTTACTTTAAGAGCAATCAATTTTACTTAAGGAATGTCAACAGCGGTCTGAAAACTGGTAAGCCCTAAACGTGAAGCATTGTTGGTTTTCCCTAAGCAGTTAGAGTGAGCTCTGTTTCCTCCCCAGCAGCATTTCAGCATCTCCCGCCGAATCTTGTTAATATCCCCAACAGAGTTTGTGAATGCCTCCCTTGAGTTGTAGGCTCGTTGTCTCAACAGATACTGGTTTCCCCTCAAGTCTTCAGCGGATTTCATTTAACACTGATTCTTGAGCAACTGTTGGATCTTATTTAAGGTTGTCTCCCATTTGATTTAGTGTTGACCTAAAATTCTCCACATAATTGATGATGCAGATCCAACAGATTTTCTCTCTTCCCCAGCTAGGGTTGAGCATTTGAAATAGATGATTTACGTTCATCCTTTACCTATCCTTCTCCAGTTGGTTCCCTCCTGTGAAGATTGGTTGGGCATTGTATCGATGATTCAGATTAGTGACATTTGTATCCTTCGTGATCGTTTTGTCAGCATAATCATCATGCATATACATATACATTCATAAATTTTATTATCACATTTTTTATTATTTCTCTAATCCTCTACTGTGGTGGTATCCTTTCCTCCACACAGATTTGGTGAGTCTGTCCTCCTTCGATTGTAGAGTGTCAGCTCCTTAAGCATAAATAATTTAACCTTTCTCATTCCCCACTGAGTTATTTCCTCGTGGATGATCATTATTTTAGTTTCCTCCCCAGTTTATTCTCTGGATGGAACCATTCCCCCTGAGCTATATCCTCATTGGGTTGAGTCTTTGATTGACCGTTTCTTTTTAGATCTTACCTAGATAGATTGCTCTTGGTCCCCTGAGAGTCTATTACCTAGTGATTGGTAATATTCTTCTCAATTTGCGAGTTTTTCTTTTGCCCAACGGATTCGTTCCCCCGTTTCCCCAGGAAGTTTATCCTTGATATGTTCATCCTAATTGATGACGAATATTTTCTTCCCTTGCTGTGAGTTTATCCTTCATATGTGCATCTTAATCGGTGACATATATTCTCTCTTTGGTATTATACCCAGTAAAAAGGTAGTTGTAATCCCTATTTATTTCACCAGGAATTCTATCCTTGATATGCTCATCCTAACCGATGACGGATATTTTCTTCCCCTATTGTGAGTCTATCCTTGATATGTGACATCTTAACCGGTGACAGATATTATCTCTTTGGTATTCTATCCAGTAAAAAGGTAGTTGTAATCCCTATTTCTTTCCCTAGAGGGTTAATCCTTGATATGTTCATCCTAACCGATGACGGGTTTCCTTCTCTTTATGGTTTTCTACCTAGTAACCGGTAGTTGTAAATCCTGTTTTCCCATGCGGAGTCTATCCTTGATATGTGTTAGATACCCAAAAGTGCTTATTTGAGCTATCAAATATGGGTATCTTTCACTCAATTTCCTTGCTAAATTGTCAAAACCACCTTTGTTTTAGATGAAATGCAATACATTGATAAAAGATCTTGGTACCTTTGATTTGTGTGTTATTGTGCAGGAAGAAGGCATGAAATAATTGAAAATGAAGACACAAGAAAGTTGGCAAAGGAACCAAAGAGAAGATGCATTCATCAGCTTGCTCGCTAGGCGAGAGCTGTAGCGAAGGACTCGCTAGGCGAGCTTCCAGCGAACGTTGCAGCGAACGCGTCCAGACTTGGTGAAAAGCGCAGCCAGCACTCACTCGCTAGGCGAGCCATCAGCGAGATCCCAGCGAGGATTCCAGTAGCCAAACCTCTCAACCTCGCTGGAGCGAGGGTTGAAGCGCGCCCTTCGCTAGGCGAAGGTTTTGTTCGCTAGGCGAACATGACAGTCTGAGATAGGCTGTTTCTCTGGGCGCAGGTGCCTCATGTGCCTCAATTAGACCCTCGCTAGGCGAGCCATTCTGCTCGCCTAGCGAGCATGACAGCCCAGTACAGCTCTATAAGTAGCAAGTGCCACTTTTTGGAGCCATACCTAGTTTTTCCATACTTTTGCACTTTTTCTAGATATTTTTACAGCATTGTTCTTAGAAGCTTTTGTGCCCTAAATTTCATTTCTCTTCATCTCTTAACCATCTTTTACAAAAAGAAGGTGGATTCCCATCCAATCTCGATTATTCGACTCAGATGTTGATCAACCTTCTTCCGAAACTTGCCGACCAAGCTACCATGAAAATGAGTAGCTAAGTCCTCCATTTGTCAAGGTTAGATGTAGATGATCATTAGCTTTGTGTGTAAATGTAAGGATCTTCATGTGTAAACTCTTTAATGGTGAATATATGATGAAAGCTTTGTTCTTATTCAAAACTCTTTGTGTTGGTTTATGATCGAGAGATGTTTACCAACTCTTAACCTAGGTTTTCATCCAATCTTGTTTGTTAGCTAGAGATAGTAATGAATGATTTTGTTCACCATAAGGTTGAACCAAAAAGTTGTCATTTTGATAGGATGTGTTAGAGATAAACAATCGATCAAAATGGGAAAACTCACAATGTGTGTTCGAGAGAAACACATTGGGAGGACTTTGTGAAATAATTTATCATCTAAAGGAGTTTATAAGATTGTTGACCGAACAAATACATGCAAAGTGATCGTTGAACCCTAACTTTGGCAATATTTCTCAAATATTCAAATCAAACTTTTACCGCATTGTATTACCTTTTTTATGCAAGATAACGTGATTAAAACCAAAACCCCCTATGTTACTTAAGCTAAGATTAATACAACCATCGAACGGCGGTGATATCTTACAATCCCTGTGGATACGATAACAAAAACCCGACACTTAAAATTACAACTAACAAAATGGTGCCGTTGCCGGGGATAGATATGCACGACTCTATGCAGCGGTTACAGCTGCGGGGAAGTGGTGCTCATGCCTTGATGACGCGTGAGCAATTTCTGCTTAACGCCAACTGGCCTGTGGACAGGCCTGTGTATGGTGAGGGGGCGGGCGCTGGTGCGTCTTCTGGTGGTGCAGCTGATGATGATGATGATGATGATGATGAGGCTACCGGTTCTGAAGCCGGTAGCGAGGAGGATTCTGAGCCCTTGGAGGGTTAAGTTATTGTATTTTTCAGTTTTTATGTTTATTTCTATTTTATTTTCGGATTCTGTATTTTGACTGGTTTTGTACTTTTGGGGTGTTTTGTCCCCCACGAACAAATTTAAATTTTGAAGTTTATATTATTATTTCTGTTTTAAATTTTGTTGTTTTAATAAATTTTTGGTTGATTGAGTGGCAAACCCTCTAGATTGGTTGCTCCTCAAAGAAGTACCCAATGAAGGTGCATCCGAGCTTGGATGGCAATAATAAGAATAAACAAGTGAATGAGGCTAAGGTACATGGTTACCTCCGGCTAGAATTTTAGAATGCATTAAGAACTTTACTCTTTTTGGTAAATTGAATATTGTCTTTTTGCAACATAATTGAATGAATGTTTCATCTAGAACTTAAAACCACAAATTGTGAGGAAACCTCCATTGTACACTTAAATGCTGGATTCTAATAAGTTTTGTTGATTCATTTGATTCATGCTTTGTCTTTTATTATTGTGAAAATGTGGAAGCAATTAGAAATGATCAAGGCACTTGTTTTCTATCGAGCACAACTACATCCAAAAACAACTTACCTGTGAGCAGAGAGAGTATTCGTTAACCCCTTTGAGCTTAAACAGTTGAATCTCAGCTTGAAATAAAGCGAGATTTCAAAAATCTTTTTTTTACAACCCGGAAAATCTTGATTATTGTTCTTTTGCCGTAAAAAGTTAAGAGCATTCACTTAGGGTGAGTAAGAAATAAGTTGGGGAGAATCGATAAGTACCACAACTCTTGGAAAAAAAATGAAAAACCGAGCAAGCATTGAAAATAAAAATATAGAAAAGAAACATCTGTTTTGTAAATATGATGTGAAAGAAAAGAACAAAAATAGAAAGAATGAAAATGAATGCTTGCTTGGAAGAAAAATAGTGAAAAATAAAAATTGAGTTGTGAAATAAGAGTTGTGAAGGTTTCAAATAAGAAACAAATGGAACGAAGTCGAGATGTGTGAATATGTGTACAGTGAATGTCTCTTTTGCATTGGCAATTTCGTTTTCAATGGCCTTAGAAATGACCCTTGTTTGTTAACCTGACCAAGCTTCAACCGAAAAGCCCTTAGTGATCTTCGTGCTTCCACATTACCATTTATAATTGTTAGACATTGTATGAATCGAATTGATTTCTTCATTATTTGTTAGAGAGTGAGATTATTCCCGCGGTTGCAAACGCGTAATTTCTTCATTCCTTATTCGAAGAGGAGAGATAGGGTGATTCATTCAGAATAATATTGTTGTAGATAGATAAATATTTCGCATAGCTATTAAGTTTTAGTTCTTGTGTATTATTTTATTCGAACCATTGGAAACTTGTATATGCTGATTCGCTTGTGTTTGAGCCGTTTTATCCAACTTCGGAGAAACCATTTTCTTAAAGCAAATCCTCTTATCCTTCAAGAGGCATACTTTGCTTGAGGACAAGCAAGAATCTAGTTGGGGAGAGTTGTTAGATACCCAAAAGTGCTTATTTGAGCTATCAAATATGGGTATCTTTCACTCCATTTCCTTGCTAAATTGTCAAAACCACCTTTGTTTTAGATGAAATGCAATACATTGATAAAAGATCTTGGTACCTTTGATTTGTGTGTTATTGTGCAGGAAGAAGGCATGAAATAATTGAAAATGAAGACACAAGAAAGTTGGCAAAGGAACCAAAGAGAAGATGCATTCATCAGCTTGCTCGCTAGGCGAGAGCTGTAGCGAAGGACTCGCTAGGCGAGCTTCCAGCGAACGTTGCAGCGAACGCGTCCAGACTTGGTGAAAAGCGCAGCCAGCACTCACTCGCTAGGCGAGCCATCAGCGAGATCCCAGCGAGGATTCCAGTAGCCAAACCTCTCAACCTCGCTGGAGCGAGGGTTGAAGCGCGCCCTTCGCTAGGCGAAGGTTTTGTTCGCTGGGCGAACATGACAGTCTGAGATAGGCTGTTTCTCTGGGCGCAGGTGCCTCATGTGCCTCAATTAGACCCTCGCTAGGCGAGCCATTCTGCTCGCCTAGCGAGCATGACAGCCCAGTACAGCTCTATAAGTAGCAAGTGCCACTTTTTGGAGCCATACCTAGTTTTTCCATACTTTTGCACTTTTTCTAGATATTTTTACAGCATTGTTCTTAGAAGCTTTTGTGCCCTAAATTTCATTTCTCTTCATCTCTTAACCATCTTTTACAAAAAGAAGGTGGATTCCCATCCAATCTCGATTATTCGACTCGGATGTTGATCAACCTTCTTCCGAAACTTGTCGACCAAGCTACCATGAAAATGAGTAGCTAAGTCCTCCATTTGTCAAGGTTAGATGTAGATGATCATTAGCTTTGTGTGTAAATGTAAGGATCTTCATGTGTAAACTCTTTAATGGTGAATATATGATGAAAGCTTTGTTCTTATTCAAAACTCTTTGTGTTGGTTTATGATCGAGAGATGTTTACCAACTCTTAACCTAGGTTTTCATCCAATCTTGTTTGTTAGCTAGAGATAGTAATGAATGATTTTGTTCACCATAAGGTTGAACCAAAAAGTTGTCATTTTGATAGGATGTGTTAGAGATAAACAATCGATCAAAATGGGAAAACTCACAATGTGTGTTCGAGAGAAACACATTGGGAGGACTTTGTGAAATAATTTATCATCTAAAGGAGTTTATAAGATTGTTGACCGAACAAATACATGCAAAGTGATCGTTGAACCCTAACTTTGGCAATATTTCTCAAATATTCAAATCAAACTTTTACCGCATTGTATTACCTTTTTTATGCAAGATAACGTGATTAAAACCAAAACCCCCTATGTTACTTAAGCTAAGATTAATACAACCATCGAACGGCGGTGATATCTTACAATCCCTGTGGATACGATAACAAAAACCCGACACTTAAAATTACAACTAACAAAATGGTGCCGTTGCCGGGGATAGATATGCACGACTCTATGCAGCGGTTACAGCTGCGGGGAAGTGGTGCTCATGCCTTGATGACGCGTGAGCAATTTCTGCTTAACGCCAACTGGCCTGTGGACAGGCCTGTGTATGGTGAGGGGGCGGGCGCTGGTGCGTCTTCTGGTGGTGCAGCTGATGATGATGATGATGATGAGGCTACCGGTTCTGAAGCCGGTAGCGAGGAGGATTCTGAGCCCTTGGAGGGTTAAGTTATTGTATTTTTCAGTTTTTATGTTTATTTCTATTGTATTTTCGGATTCTGTATTTTGACTTTGGTTTTGTACTTTTGGGGTGTTTTGTCCCCCACGAACAAATTTAAATTTTGAAGTTTATATTATTATTTCTGTTTTAAATTTTGTTGTTTTAATAAATTTTTGGTTGATTGAGTGGCAAACCCTCTAGATTGGTTGCTCCTCAAAGAAGTACCCAATGAAGGTGCATCCGAGCTTGGATGGCAATGATAAGAATAAACAAGTGAATGAGGCTAAGGTACATGGTTACCCTCGGCTAGAATTTTAGAATGCATTAAGAACTTTACTCTTTTTGGTAAATTGAATATTGTCTTTTTGCAACATAATTGAATGAATGTTTCATCTAGAACTTAAAACCACAAATTGTGAGGAAACCTCCATTGTACACTTAAATGCTGGATTCTAATAAGTTTTGTTGATTCATTTGATTCATGCTTTGTCTTTTATTATTGTGAAAATGTGGAAGCAATTAGAAATGATCAAGGCACTTGTTTTCTATCGAGCACAACTACATCCAAAAACAACTTACCTGTGAGCAGAGAGAGTATTCGTTAACCCCTTTGAGCTTAAACAGTTGAATCTCAGCTTGAAATAAAGCGAGATTTCAAAAATCTTTTTTTTACAACCCGGAAAATCTTGATTATTGTTCTTTTGCCGTAAAAAGTTAAGAGCATTCACTTAGGATGAGTAAGAAATAAGTTGGGGAGAATCGGTAAGTACCATAACTCTTGGAAAAAAAAATGAAAAACCGAGCAAGCATTGAAAATAAAAATATAGAAAAGAAACATCTGTTTTGTAAATATGATGTGAAAGAAAAGAACAAAAATAGAAAGAATGAAAATGAATGCTTGCTTGGAAGAAAAATAGTGAAAAATAAAAATTGAGTTGTGAAATAAGAGTTGTGAAGGTTTCAAATAAGAAACAAATGGAACAAAGTCGAGATGTGTGAATATGTGTACAATGAATGTCTCTTTTGCATTGGCAATTTCGTTTTCAATGGCCTTAGAAATGACCCTTGTTTGTTAACCTGACCAAGCTTCAACCGAAAATCCCTTAGTGATCTTCGTGCTTCCACATTACCATTTATAATTGTTAGACATTGTATGAATCGAATTGATTCCTTCATTATTTGTTAGAGAGTGAGATTATTCCCGCGGTTGCAAACGCGTAATTTCTTCATTCCTTATTCGAAGAGGAGAGATAGGGTGATTCATTCAGAATAATATTGTTGTAGATAGATAAATATTTCGCATAGCTATTAAGTTTTAGTTCTTGTGTATTATTTTATTCGAACCGTTGGAAACTTGTATATGCTGATTCGCTTGTGTTTGAGCCGTTTTATCCAACTTCGGAGAAACCATTTTCTTAAAGCAAATCCTCTTATCCTTCAAGAGGCATACTTTGCTTGAGGACAAGCAAGAATCTAGTTGGGGAGAGTTGTTAGATACCCAAAAGTGCTTATTTGAGCTATCAAATATGGGTATCTTTCACTCCATTTCCTTGCTAAATTGTCAAAACCACCTTTGTTTTAGATGAAATGCAATACATTGATAAACGATCTTGGTACCTTTGATTTGTGTGTTATTGTGCAGGAAGAAGGCATGAAATAATTGAAAATGAAGACACAAGAAAGTTGGCAAAGGAACCAAAGAGAAGATGCATTCATCAGCTTGCTCGCTAGGCGAGAGCTGTAGCAAAGGACTCACTAGGCGAGCTTCCAGCGAACGTTGCAGCGAACGCGTCCAGACTTGGTGAAAAGCGCAGCCAGCACTCACTCGCTAGGCGAGCCATCGGCGAGATCCCAGCGAGGATTCCAGTAGCCAAACCTCTCAACCTTGCTGGAGCGAGGGTTGAAGTGTGGCCTTCGCTAGGCGAAGGTTTTGTTCGCTAGGCGAACATGACAGTCTGAGATAGGCTGTTTCTCTGGGCGCAGGTGCCTCATGTGCCTCAATTAGACCCTCGCTAGGCGAGCCATTCTGCTTGCCTAGCGAGCATGACAGCCCAGTACAGCTCTATAAGTAGCAAGTGCCACTTTTTGGAGCCATACCTAGTTTTTCCATACTTTTGCACTTTTTCTAGATATTTTTACAGCATTGTTCTTAGAAGCTTTTGTGCCCTAAATTTCATTTCTCTTCATCTCTTAACCATCTTTTACAAAAAGAAGGTGGATTCCCATCTAATCTCGATTATTCGACTCGGATGTTGATCAACCTTCTTCCGAAACTTGCCGACCAAGCTACCATGAAAATGAGTAGCTAAGTCCTCCATTTGTCAAGGTTAGATGTAGATGATCATTAGCTTTGTGTGTAAATGTAAGGATCTTCATGTGTAAACTCTTTAATGGTGAATATATGATGAAAACTTTGTTCTTATTCAAAACTCTTTGTGTTGGTTTATGATCGAGAGATGTTTACCAACTCTTAACCTAGGTTTTCATCCAATCTTGTTTGTTAGCTAGAGATAGTAATGAATGATTTTGTTCACCATAAGGTTGAACCAAAAAGTTGTCATTCTGATAGGATGTGTTAGAGATAAACAATCGATCAAAATGGGAAAACTCACAATGTGTGTTCGAGAGAAACACATTGGGAGGACTTTGTGAAATAATTTATCATCTAAAGGAGTTTATAAGATTGTTGACCGAACAAATACATGCAAAGTGATCGTTGAACCCTAACTTTGGCAATATTTCTCAAATATTCAAATCAAACTTTTACCGCATTGTATTACCTTTTTATGCAAGATAACGTGATTAAAACCAAAACCCCCTGTGTTACTTAAGCTAAGATTAATACAACCATCGAACGGCGGTGATATCTTACAATCCTTGTGGATACGATAACAAAAACCCGACACTTAAAATTACAACTAACAATATGTCCATCTTAACCGGCGGAGGATATTCTCTCTTTTGGTTTTCTATCCAGTAGCGGATAGATATAATTCCTATTTCTCCCCTTAGAGTCTATCCTTGATATGTTCATCTTAACTGATGACGAATATTCTCTTTTCGGTATTCTATCTAGTAACCAATAGATGTAATTCCTGCTTTTTTCGGCAGTTTATCCTTGATATGTTCATCCTAACCGATAGTGGATATTCTTCCCTTCGACTCTATCCTTGATATGTTCATCCTAACCGGTGATGGATATCCTCTCCCTTTTGGTTTTCTGCCCAGTAATCGGTAGTTGTAAACCCCATTCTTGGCATTTTCCCCGGTAGGATATTCTTACCCAGTCACTGGTAATGAATACACCTCCCGTTTTCCCTCAGCGAGTCATCCTTGATATGTTTACCCTAACCGGTAACAGATGTCCTCCCTGTCAGATTTGTTATCACCTTACCTATTAACCGGTGGTGGATAATACATTTCTGTTACTCCTTTGTTAAAGATCATTTCTTCCCCAATCGAGTTTGAGATCCTATTTCCTCAGTGAGATCGATTTTTCCTGTTTGGTTCGAGTATTTCAGCTATGTTCTGATCTACCCGTTTCCCCTGCAGATTTTCCTTTTATCCCCAGTTGAGTCTTTCCACTGATTTATTTTCATGGAATCCCTCGTGTCCCTCATCAGTTTTAAGTCGTAGCCTGGCTTATGCATAGCTTTTATCCCCCAAAGTCTCTGTCTCCCCAATGAGTTTTCTTTACGAAATGCATCATGCTCCTGCGGACTTTCAGTCTCTCCGAATTCTTTTCCTTTGTGGCAACATTATCCCCACAAAGATTATTTTAGCATTCATATCATATGCATCATGAGGTCTCTTAGGGACCAAAATTTATTTATATATGTTGTTATTTAAGCCCATTCTACTGAGTCAATGCGAAGATTTTAACCTTCACCTCCTCAGCTAGAATGTCCTTAAATAGGGGCAGCTGTAAGACCCCAATTTTGACCCTAAGATCCCTCATGTTATCTCATCATATACATTAGCACTGGGATCACACCTTGGCATTCTCCTTACCCCTCATTCATTGGGTTTGCATTGGGAGAGATCACCAAGCACTTTTGATTGTATCATACTTTGTTTTTCATTATTTACTAACCAAAATACCAAAAATATGTCATTTTATAGTTTAACTCTTTTGAAGGTAGTGTGTATGCTCACCTATGCTCTATCAAGCTCATATCTAGGGTTTAAGACCCTCATTGTAAGGATCTTAATTAAGATTGGTTTACTATGGCTCTAAGTATCATATATGGATCCCCATGATCTTCACATGTTATTTTTATGAAGAAATCATCAAGAATTTGTAGTTGGTTTGCCTTGGAAGCCCTAATTCATTTGGGAATCTTGTGTGTCTTCTTCAACAAGTTTCTTCAACAATTGATCGAATATTCTAAGGGATACTCTATATTACATCACCTTATGCATATATAATCCTCCATGAGTCCCAAAAGTCAAGAGAATATCAAGCTAGCAAGTTGGTTCATGGTGGTTGACCAGAGTAAGTCAACTGGTCAAAACTGGGGTTCCCTAGACCCTATCTCCTACAATTTTTATTATATGAAAATTAATACAAGAGAAAAGTTACTCTAAGTGACATTCTAAATAACTTTCATGTTGAGGTCAAGAGCTAGTTTTTCTTGGAAAGTCATTTTTTATGGTGAAAGATTAATGGTCATTTTGTCTAAACCCTAATTTGCAGGTCAACTTCGCAAGACCATAACTTTCTCATTTTATATGAGATGAAAGCCATTCAAATTGCATGATCAATTCCAATATTTTTACTTCAACTTCTATGTCTGGAGGAAGTTCAAATTCAACTTGCAAATGCATGGTACAAGAGGAAACATTATAGGTCAGTTTGGACCAATACCATTGAACAAGTGATTTTCCTCAACTTCTAAAATGAATAACTCCTTCATGAAAAACCCAAATGAGGTCAAATTTGTGACCAAATTTAAGAGGTTTGAAAGAGATACAAATTTGATGAAGGAACTTTTCTCATTTGAAGTCCATAGAAAAAAGTTATTCAAGGTGGAAGAAGCGAACATTTGACTTGGGACTTAGAAAAATATCAAATATGTTTGATTTCCCAAACTTCCACCTCAAAATTAATCATGATCCAAGCTTAAAATGAAAAAGTGTTCAACATGAAAGTTGTTCCCCTTGATCTTACCTTTCCAAAACATCCATGATCATCTCATTTGGATCAAAATTGAAGGACTTGCACATGGCTTCATTATGGGAAGTGTTTTGGCAAGTTTGAACTTCAAATGATCATTTTCTTTTGTATGCTTGCACATTATGAGTTCAGTAGACTTTGTGCACGATTTGGAGTTGGACTACATCACTCTCAAGGCCCAAATGATTGCCCATGCACCCGTGCAAGTGAATTACTATTTTTATCAAATCTTCAAGTGGTGCAAATATCAAACACAATGTCTATTTAAACAAGCTTAAGGCTTCAGATTTATCATCAACACCTTCCCCAAGCTTTCCTAGACCTTTGCAAACCCTCACTGCCATAGAATTTTCTGAGATTTCTTTGGAATCGAGCTTGAATTTCACCATTTGTTTGGAAGTTCAAACTCCAGAAATTCACTTCCATTTTCAGTTCATTTGGTTTCTGCAAGCAAGAGGAGGAGGAAGCAATCAAATCCAGATCAAGATCAAGTCAAATTGGATCAACTCAAAGGTGAATTTTCATAAACTTCCACTCTTCGATTCTCTCTTATTTCTCCACTATTCTTGTTGATTTTTGGTTGTCTGAAGTCCTATCAATATAGGCAATAAGATTGAGTTGCTTTGAGGTCAAAACGAAGCAACTCAGATCATGATCCTGAAAATTCAACTCCCTATATCTTTTCATATACTTGGAGTTAGACAAAATTGAGGCCAGATTCGAGCTCCTAAGCATTTTTCTTTAAATCCATGTCTTGCTTTTCCATTTTGGTGATGGTTGAAGGTTGACCAGTCCGGTGAGGTCCACCGGAGAAGAAGACCGGAGCTCTGGCTCCGGCGATGTGTTGGTAAGCTTCCCAACTACAGGATCTATTCAATTTGTTTTAATCTTGAGCGTTGGTTGTGATTACCATGTGTGTTGCGCAGTTGACTGATGACCACATGGAACGCACACTTTGGACCATTTGATCTGCCACCTCAATTAGTGAGGGAGATCAGATGGTCCACGTATTTTGTAATTTCTGAATTTACATTTATTTGCTTTATTTCCATTAATTCATATTAATTTTAATATTGATCCAAAAAATATGGGACTTTCACCAAAAATTTCAAATATTTTTCTCTTTCATTTTCTGAATTAAAATTATTTTTTAGATCAATATTAATATTTTTCATGATTTAATTGCTTTTGTGCATATTTTTAATTGTTTAAAAATACTTCTGACTTTTCAAAAATAGTGAATTTTTTTCCCAAGATCCTTTGACCTTGTTTGACCTATGATAAATCTCTTGACCATTTATTTGGTGTTTTGAAGAGGTTTTAGGTTTTTGATCAAACATAATTTAATTTAATGCACTTTTAATTGATTGTTAATTTGTTTAATTGAAAATAAATTGTGTTGAGCTATTTTTATTGACTTGTGGAGTTTGACTATTGTGTTTGGGCCTTGTTCAAGGTTAATTTGATTTTTATTGGCTTAAAATCATTGGATTTAGGGGATTGAGAAAATGTATATTTCATCTTCCAAAATGAATGAATGATTTTAATTTGATAAATTTCCTCCCATGACCAATTTGTGTTTGTCTCATTTCCCCTCCCTATTCATCTTCAATCCTTTCTATCCCACGCCTCTCATTGGCCAATGACATCTCAATATCCTAAGGCTAGTTGGTTCATAAACCAATACAAGTATGGATGATATTAGGTCCACCTTTTTGATCATTTTCTTTTTGTGTGTAGTATGTTTTAGGAGTATGGTTCATTATACCATATCTCTAACATGCACTAACACCAAAAAATTTATTGCCCGACTTCAGATAGTTGTGACTTCTACATAAGTCCAATTACGATTGCTTAATATAGCGCTAAATTTTGACCCAAATGCATAGCATTCTAGTAAGTGAGATTGTAAGTCCCCCCCCCCCCCCCCCCCCCCCCCTTTCATGGTATTGTGTGGAAACTTGGCCTTTTTCCCTTCCTTTGGAAGATGTCTTGGTTCAAGGATCCATGCTTGTGAATAGAGGGTTGAGTGTTCTCCAAAGAATGACTTAAACAATAAAAAAGAAAAACTCCATTAACTCCTAATCAACTAACATTTGACTAAGTTTTAATTTCAAGTCATTTATGTTTATACATTTTAAATTCAAGCCATTTATCATTTGTCATTATACATATCATTTGACTTGTTTATGTTTATGTTATTTTTACTTTGCTCACTTGAGCCATATATTGTGATTGTATATACTTGTTTGTGCATTTTTTGTTTGTGTTTGTGGTCTTTTGACCTTAAGATACTTAATAAACAACAAAACCCTAAAAATATTTTGTGTGAACTGTTGGGTTTGATCTGAGACTTGGACTTAGAATTAGGAAACATTCCTTATGAAAAAAGACTTGGCCAATGCCAACTTTTCTAAAGTCAAACTTGTGAATTGAGCTTCCATCTGATACAAGTGTTGGAATCCTTATGAGTTCATCTACAACTTGGTCTTGATAAAGATGTTACTTTGAATCTGTGACTAATGCATTATTCCGAGCCATTCAAGAAGCATGTCATCTGATACATGGGGAAGATTATGAAGAACACTATGAAATTGTTTGCTTGGATGTGGCTATCTTTATTTGATACTTTTCTCTTCATCTTGCTATTTGTGTATTGATATTGCTTGATTCTAAAGTTCAAGGGAAAAGTGGGTTTCTATATGACATTCTTGTCTATTGGATTGCATCCCATTGGTCAGATCTTTTCAACTCTTAACTTTTAAATTCTTGTTTAGGATTAGTCTCTTAGTCTCCTCCCATTTCTTAAAGTTCAAATCTCTCTCCCCTTTTAAAAAAAAATCTTCTTTGCTTGTGATTTCTAAACTTAAACTTTATTGAAAACTAGAAACTTTGGCCTTATGCCATTGCATTTTAAAACTCTTTTCTTAAACCAAACTTGTGAATGAATCTAACCATATTGACTTAAAATATCAAAATAGAAAAATAATTAACACTCATTTAAACTCTTTTAGGCCATTGGTGCCTTTCTTAAACTTAAATTTTTTGTTAAAAGAAATTCACTCACTTTGAAATTGATACCACAGACTACGAGGTTTTGATCCCTTATTTTTATGTTGGCACGTAGACACAAGTCCGAAGGACTGGCCATTAATAAAAATATAATGAATGAATTCTTTTTTCATCCCCACACTCTATTTATTGCAAACATCATTTCGTACCAGAACACATGTACACAAAAAAAAGGGCTCCCTAGGAGTACCTTGGACACTTTGGGTGCTAACACCTTTCCTCTGTGTAACCAACCCCCTTACCTATAATCTCCAGCATTTTATTAGTTTTGATTTGAAAACTTATTATCTTTGGGTTTTGTTCGTACTTTTCCCTTTTCCCTTGGAAAAAATAAAAGCGCGGTGGAGACTCTGGCTTTATTGACGTTAAGTTCATCCATAGCTTAATGGCCATGCTTTTACCGCTACAGATCCCCAACATTTGAAAAGTAGGATGATACATGCTTGGCATAATGTGCATAGGAAGGGAAGATCCGAGCTTGGTCCACGCAATTGTGTAGCTTTGGAAGCTTACATTATTTTGGTGAAGAAGAGAGCTTTGGAGCTGAAGATGTCATACGCTTGTGAGAGACCTACGTATATGGTTGTGGTTGAGCCATCAACTTTCCCTAACCAAGATCTAGAGGAGTTGGAGGACGCACTCGCCAAGATTAAGCAAAAGAGAGATATGTGGGAAGAGCGGTTCCGTGCTTTAAGCCGAAAGCATGAGGAGTTGTAGCTTGAGTTGAATGTCATGGATGCATTTATTGAGATTCTTGAAGACCGTGTAATGAAGAGACACAGAGAGCCAGAGGGTTTAGTTACCTTTACTATGCCTCAACCTTCCGGTGCTTGGAAGAAGATTGCTGATAAGCTAGTCCTCAAGAAGGCTCAAATGAAGACATCCTTTGATCTAAGATTCAACGCATCCAAAGGAAGTATGCACCCATGGCCAGATCATCTGATATGGTTGCTAGGGATCCTTAGGATGACATTTTCCTTTTTTCTTGTATTTGTACTCTGGTTTATGGAAATGTAATCAGTGTAATCCTTCCATTTTATGAATAAAGAGAGATTTTATGGTCATCAAATTGTTATTATTATTATTATTATTTATTTGCAAATGAGACCTCATATATTCCTTGACATTAAAAACAATAAGAAAGCATTGCATTTCATGCATCATTTGCATGATAGGTTTCTTCCGCCAGATGTCTTATCAGTTCTTCTTATGTGCATCAGCCAAGCTGAATCACTGCTATAACACTCGCGTTAATCAACTGAAGAGAATGGAGCATCTAGAGCAAGAGAATAGGGAGCTGAAGGATGAGACTGCCAAACTTACGAAACTAATGGAATCCGTGATTGTTGCTCTGAACCATCCATCACTGTCTCCTACAACTCCTCCTCCTTAAAGGACTGTCATTTTTGAGATTGCTTCACTGTCTATTCCTGTGACTGCTGTCAGCCAACCCATTCCTGCTATGCCTGTTGGATTCCCTTGGGGAATGCCACCAAATTTTGTGCCAGAGGGGTATGCGCCCATGTTTGTTTCTCTGTCGGCATCTAGCTCGGTCATGTTAGTACCTCTTCCCATCGTTCATACTCTGCCTCGTTTTGAGGAGACTATGTACCATTCTGAACCGTCTAAAGGTCCAGATGTCTATGAAAATGTGGATGAGATGAAAGATAAATTCTTTGAGTTGCACAAAGAATTAAAGACTCTGAGAGGGAAAGATTTGTTTGGGAAGAGTGTTGTTGAACTCTGTTTGGTTCCTAACATTAAGATTCTGGTGAAATTCAAGGTCCCAAATTTTGAAAAGTACAAAAGGAATACCTGTCCATTGAGCCATCTTGTTATGTATGCCAGGAAAATGTCTACTCAAATTTATAATGATCGGCTCTTGATTCACTACTTCCAAGATAATTTAACTGGAGTCGTCTTGAGATGGTATATGGGCCTAGATAGTGCTAGCATCCGTACTTATAACGACTTAGGTGAGACCTTTGCTAAGAAGTATAAGTACAAAATTCATATGGCACCAGATAGGGACCAATTGAGGTCAATATCTCATAAGGATAAAGAGACGTTTAAAGAATATGCTCGAAGATGGAGAGAATTAGTGTAAGAACAAAGTTGGTTCTACAATGTAGCTCTAAGACTTTGATGATAACAAAGGATGAAACAAAAATGGTACCCTAACGAAAATTTTCTTAAGTGTGCAGGACTCTGATCAAACAATCAGATATATAAAACATCAGATATAGAATCCAACGTTATATGCTACTCAGAGGACACGTAACCAGAAGGTTCTGACTCTAATACAAGCGCTAGCAAAACGAAAAGAAGTCAGAAACTCTGAAAGAGAAGAATAAATCCAAACTTTGAAGACGTACAATATGAAGAAGTCAAGATTAAAGAGAAACTCTAAGATAGTCAGATTCAATTAACCTCTGAAGAAGAACATTGCATAGCAAGACTCTGAATACAGGATTTACTGACTCAGAATGTATAACCATGAAGAAATCTGCATTTAGAAAGAAACTATTTCTAGAAGGAAATTATGACGCACCCAAAACTGTTTTGGAAAGAACCAAGGAGAGTAATGACATTAATCAGTCTTCAATGACCAAGATTCCGTCATCAACCAACGATCTCTCAAACTCCTATATAAAGGATGGAATGCCTCACAAGAAAACACCTGAGACACTCAAGAATACAAATCTCTCAATCATCCTCTTTCACTATTTCACGAGCTACTGTCTTACGTGAAAAAATTGTTGTTCTTATATTTCTGTAATATTTTCTTATTGTTAGAAGCATTGTGTATTACTAATCATCTCATTACTAAGATACTTCCTCAAGTGACTCTGTGCAGTCTGAATACATGAGAGGGCTAAGGGATTATTCTCTTAGATGGTTGTTTGTGTAATCTTTCATGATTAGTGGATTAAGTCCTTTTTGAAGGCGAAATCACCTTGGCCGGGTGGACTGGAGTAGCTTTGAATTTCAAGCGAACCAGTATAAAATTCTGTGTCTAATTCCTTTATTCTGAGGGTGTCTATATTCTTTAAAAAAATTATTTTCCAAAACAATTCAAACCCCCCGTTTCTTGTTTTTCTCTACCTTCAATTGGTATCAGAGCTTCGGCTCTATTATTGATTTTCTAATCAAACACTTAACAATGTAGAGAGATCCAGCGTGAGAAAAAACTATGGCCAACACCAATGAAAGAGATAGTTACAATGCTAAACCTCCAATCTTCGATGGAGAAAATTTTGATTATTGGAAAGACAGAATTGAAAGTTTCTTTTTGGGCTACGATGTTGATCTATGGGATATAGTCACAATCGGCTATGCACCACCTGTGACTGACGCTGGCGTTGCCATTCCTAGAAGCAGAATGACAAATGCTCAGAAGCGTGAATTCAAAAACCATCACAAATCCAGAACGATACTAATAAATGCCATTTCCTACAATGAATATGAAAAGATCACGAACAGGGAAACAACTAAAGAAATGCTTGACTCCCTGAGGATGACTCACGCAGGAAATTCTCAAGTCAAAGAAACAAAGGCTCTGGCTCTAATTCAGAAATATGAAGCCTTCAAAATGGAGGACAATGAAGCTATAGAGGTAATGTTTTCTAGATTTCAAACTTTAATTGCAGGACTCAAAGTTCTGGACAAGGGCTATACAACTGCAGATCATGTCAAAAAGATAGTCAGAAGCATACCAAAGAATTGGAGACCCATGGTCACAACTTTAAAGTTATCCAAAGATCCGAACAATATCAGCCTTGAGGAACTCGTCAGTTCACTCAGAAGCCACGAGAACTTGAGGAAGATGAGCCTCAAAAGAAGATCAAGTCTGTAACACTAAAGTCCATATTTGAAAGATGTAAACCAGAAAGAAACAAAGCCTTCCAAGCTGAAGAGGAAGATAACGACGACTCTGAAAAAGAAGACTCTAACGATGAAGAAGAGTTATCCATTTTGACCAGAAGAGTGAAACAACTCTGGAAAAAAAGGAATAATAACTTCAGAAGACCAAGACCCAAGGGAGATTGCTCAGAATCAACTTCCAGAGGTAAGTCAAACAAAGAAATAACATGTTATGAATGCAAGGAAACAGGTCATTACAGAAACGAATGTCCCAAGCTGAAGAAAGAAAGCTCCAGAACAGAAAGATTCAAGAAAAGCTCATTCAGAACCAAAAAGGGACTGATGGCCACCAGGGATGACAGTGGATCTGATTCCTCTGAATCAAACTTTGAAGAACAGGAAAATGTTACACTCATGGCTACCACCTCCAGAAATACATCAGATAGAGAATCTGATTCTGAAGAGGTATTTTCTGATCATTCTCGCTCTGACCTTGAATCATGCCTTTCAGAAACTCTAAACTTATATCAAAAACTTAAACAAAATTTAAGGCTTTAAATGGAGTTCTTGAAAGAACCATCGAAGAATGTGATAAGCTTGAGATAACTGCTTCAGAACTAAAAGATGAAAATCAAACTTTGATAAAAGAAAGAGACTCCACAAATAAACAATGTTTAAAACTTGAAGAAGCACTATCTCAAGCCCCACAAACTTCTAACACAATAATATATGAATATGAAAAATCTTTTCAAAAATTTCTGAAAAATGGGATAGAGAGGAGCAGAATGGCATCCATGATTTATGGAGTAAGTCAGAATAATAAAAGAGGAATAAGGTATGTCCTTAGTAAAGATAAATCTTCTACAGATGACAAACCTAAATCTCATTTTTCTTATCACTACACACATACACAAGCACAACGTCTTGATAATGCTAGAAAACCCAAAGTTCTAAGAAACTCTGGGAAAACTAATCACAAAAAACCCAAAAGATTCTGGGTACCAAAGGATAAGATTTTTTATGTTGCAAATATCTTATGCAATAGAGTTAAGACACCAATCATGGTACTTGGACTCTGGATGCTCACGACACATGACGGGAAGAAAGTATATGTTCCAAAGCCTGGAACTTAAAGATGTTGGTTTCGTAGGTTTCGGAGGAAATTAGAAAGGAAGAACCAGAGGCTCCGGTACTATTGGTAATGGAACTTGTAAGACCCCAATTTTAACCCTAAGATCCCTCATGTAATTCCATCATATGCATTAGCATTGGGATCATACCTTGGCATCCTCCTTACCCCTTTTTCATTGGGTTTGTTTTGGGAGAGATCACCAAGCACTATGTGATTGTATCATACTTTTATTTTATCATTTCACTAACCAAAATACCAAAAATATGTCTTTGCATTTGCCTAACTCTTTTGTAGGTAGGGCATGATATCCATTGATCTATCAAGTTCACATCTAGGGTTTGAGACCCTCATGACAAAGAGCACAACCATGAATCGATCCAAGAATGGTTATGGGCATCACATATGAGTCCCAATGACATGTTATATTGATCTATTTTTCTTCAAGAGTTTAAGGGTGATTTGCCTTGGAAACCCTAGTTTACTGGGTATTTTGAGTAACTTCTCCAACAAGCTATATCACCAATTGATCAAATTTCTCAAAAGACACTTCAAAATTCATCATCTTATGCATATATGATCTACCATGAGTCTATAAAGTCAAGAGAATTGAAGATTAGCAAGATGGTTGATGGTGGTTGGCCAGATGAATTCATCTAATCAAAACTAGGTCTCCCTAGACCCTATCTCCTACAATTTTCACCATATGGAAATGATTCCAAGAGAAAACTTACTCTGAATTACATTCCAAACAACTTTCATGTTGAGATCTAGAGCTAGTTTTTCATGGAAAATCATTTTCTATGTTGAACCATTATAGGTCATTTTGTCTAAACCCTAATTTGAAAGTCAACTTCCCAAGGCCATAACTTGCTCAATTTTTATCAGATGATATATTTCCAAGTTTCACAATCAAATCCAATCAGTCTACTTCAACGTTTATGTTTGGAGTGATAGCTAATTCAACTTTTATGAGCATGTGATATGAGGTTACATTATAGGTCACTTTTGACCTATACCATTGATCAAGTGATTTTTCCAAACTTCAAAAATGCATAACTCTATCATTTCAAATCCAAATGACATGAAATTTGTTACCATTTTGAAGGTCTTTGAAAGAGCTACAACTTTGATGAATACACATTTCTCATTTGAACCTCACATAAAAAGTTAAGTAAGGTGGAATATTGAGACATATGGCTTGACACTTAGAAACATTTTCAATATGTTAAAATTTCCAAACTTCCACCTCAAAATTCTTCAAGTTCCAAGCTCCAAATGGAAAAGGGTTGAACAAGAAAGTTGTTCCTATTGATCTAACCTTCCCAAAAAGTCCAAGTTCATTCATTTTGGACAAGAAATGAATAGGCTGCGCATGGCTTGAACAAGGTGTCATCATTTGGCAAGATTGCACTTCAAACATCCATGCATAATTGCCTAGCATTCCAACATGACTTTAGCCTTGCTTACACTCAATTATGGATCAGATGGAAAGATTTTATGGGCCTGTACACGCCGATGCACTCATGCATCACACATTGCTAATTTTGGAAGTTCACTTCAAGTGTGCAAATATCAATTGAATTGGCTGTAAATAGAGCTTCATATGCTCAGAATTTCATACATATTCGCGCCTGCTTTGATCCCAAACCTCTAACCCTCTCATTCCAAAGGATAATCTTGAGAATTTAACTTGAAATTGAGTTTTAATTCTCACTGTTTGGAGATTCAAAACTCTAGGGATGCAAGACCTTTTGAGCATTCAATTCTTCTTCTGCAAGCATTTGGAGTGAGATCAAGCACGAGCCAAGGCAAAAACAGCTAAATCCAGACCTACATAGAAGGTATTTTCCAGAAATTTTAATCTTTTCGATTCTCTCTAAATCTTGCTTAATTCTATTGATTCTTTGGTTGTCTGAAGTCCTACCAATGTAGGCAAGAAGATTGAGTTGCTTTGAGGCCAAATCGAAGCAATTCAGTTCATGTACCTCAAATTTCAACTCCATGTATCTCTCAATATACTTGGAGTTAGGATGAATTAAGGTCAGATTAGTGCTCAGTGCCATTTTTACTTTGAAATCATGTCCTTCTTTTTAACTTTAGTGATGGTTATGATTAAACCAGTTCGCCCAGGGTCGCCGGAGAAGACGACCAGCCGTTGGACGCCGATGATGAGCTGGATGGTTCTGAGTCACATGATCCTTTTGAAATAAAATAATCTCGTGTGTTGGTTTGAATTACCAAGTTTATGGCGCGCTGACTAGGGTGTATCGTGGATTGCACGCTTGTGGCCACTTGATCTGCCACCTCAATTAATGAGGGAAATCAAGTGGTCCACGCTTTTTCTGTTATTTTAATTTTCAATTTAATTGCTTTATTTTCATTAATTCATATTAATTTTAATATTGATCCAAAAAATATGGGAGTTTCGCCAAAAATTTTCAAATAATTTCCTCTTTCATATTCTGAATTAAAATTATTTTTTGGATCATTATTAATATTTTTCATGATTTAAATGATTTTGCATTGGTTTTTCAATTGTTTAAAAATACTTTTAAATGTCCAAAAATTATGAATTTTTTTCTCCAAGGTCCTTTGACCTTGTTTGACCTATGATAAATCTCATGGTTATTTATTTGGTGTTTTGATGAGGTTTTAGGAATTAGACAAACCATATTTAATTTAAATGCACTATTTTAGTATTTTTAATTTGAATAAATGCCAAATAAATTTGTTGACCAATTGCGATGACTTGTTTGAGTTTGATTATTGTTGTTGGGCCTTGGTCAAGGTTGATTTGACTTTGTCAAATTAATATCATTGGATTTAGGGGAATGATGGAATGTATATTCCATCTCTCAAAATGAATGAATGATATTAATTTGTTAAAAGTCTTCCTTTGACTAATTTGTGTTTTCACCTATTGCCCTCCCACTTCATCTCATTCCCCTTCTTCATTCATTCATTCCATTTGGCCTATGATATCTCAAAATCCTAAGGCCAGTTGATTGAAAAATTAACATGAGTATGGATGAGATTAGGCCACACCTTTTGCATATTCTTTTTGTGTGTGGTATGTTTCATGAGCATAGTCTATTATACTATGTCTCTAACATGCATTAACACCAAAATTCTATTGCCCGAACTCAAATAGTTGTGACTTCTACATAAGTCCAATTACGATTGCTTAACATAGCACTAAATTTGTGATATAAAAGGCATAAGCATTCTAGTTAGTGAGATTGTAAGTCTCTCCGCTTTCATGGTATTGTGTGGAAACTTGGCCTTTTTTCTTTCCTTTGGAAGATGTCTTGGTTCAAGGATCCATGCTTGTGATAAGTGGGTTGAGTGTTCTCCAAAGAATGTCTTAAAATGAAAAGCAAAAGCAAAACAATACTAACTTCTAACCTATTAACTACTAATTTTTAATTTCAAGCCCTTTTCTTTAATGCCATTTAATTCTAGCTTTTATACATTTGCCATTGTTCATACCATTCTAATTATTTATGTTAATGCAATTTTCACTTTGTCCACTTGGACCATATTTTGTGATATATTTTGTTTGTTTATACTTTGTTTTTTTGTGTGGTCTTTGACCATTAATGTACATAATAACAACAAAAACCCTAAAAAAACTTTTGTGCGGACTGTTGGCTGGATCTTGGACAAATGGACTTAGAATTTAGGCAATATTCATATGCTAAAGTACTTGGCCAATGCCAACTTATTGAGAAACCAAGTTCTTGAAATTTGAAACTTCATCTGATACATCATTCAAGATCCTTCTGAGTTCATCTGCAACATGATCATTGTGAAGCTGTTATTTTGAACCTGTGACTTGTGAAATTCATTTGTTACATGGGCTATTTTGAAGAAGATCATGGAATGGATAAGCATGGATATGGCCATCTTTATTTGATGCCTTAGCTCTTAAAGATTAATATAATTGTGCAATTGTGTCTTGCTGGATTCTAAAAGTCCAAGAGAATTTTGGGTTTCTATTGACATTCTTGTCTATTGGATTGCTACCCATTTGGTCAGATCTTTTCAACTCTAAACTTTTAATTTTGTACATAGGATAGTCTCTTCATCTTATCCCGACTTTCTTTAATTTAAAAATCTATCCCTCTCTTTTTCAAAACCTTCTTTGATTGAACTTATTTTGTTCTAAACTTTGACCACTTTGCAAAAACATATAAACTTCGGCCTTATGCCATTGCACTTTCAAACCTCTTTTCTTAAATCAAACTTGTGAAAAAATTTAATTATACTTGACTTTAACTTTCAAAAAGCCAAAAAAGAATTAACTCATTCAAAACATTTTTCGGCCTTTGTGCCTTTCAAACTCAATTTTTTTTAAAAAGCAATGCATCCACTTTGAAATTTGTATCACGAACTACAAGGTTTTGATCCCTCATTTTTATGTTAGTACGTAGGCACAAGACCGAAGGTCTTGTCAAACACAAAAATATAATTATTGAATTCTTTTCTCATCCCCTCATTCTATTTGTTTGTAAACATCACTTTATACCAAGTACATATTGTAGCGGCAAATTCATGATCATCAAGCTATGGATAAACTAGACATCAAATAACAAGAGTCACCACCGCGCTTTTATTGTTTCCAAGGGAAAATGGAAAAAGTACGAACAAAACCCCAAAGTAAGAAGTTCTCAAATCAAAACTAATAAAATGTCAGAGATTACAGGTAAGGGGGTTGGTTACACAAAGGGAAGGTGTTAGCACCCAAAGTGTCCTAGGTACTCCTAGGGAGCCATTTTTGTGTGCATATGTATTTGGTACAAAAATGATGTTTACAAACAAATAGAATGGGGGAATGAGAAAAGAATTCATTAATTATATTTTTGTGTTTGACAAGACCTTCGGACTTGTGCCTACGTACCAACATAAAAATGAGGGATCAAAACCTCGTAGTTCGTGATACAAATTTCAAAGTGGATGCATTGCTTTTAACAAAAATTAAGTTTAAAAGGCACAAAGACCTAAAAATGGTTTGAATGAGTTAGTTCTTTTTGGCTTTTTGAAAGTTTAAGTCACGTATAGTTAACTTTATTTACAGGTTTGATTTAAGAAAATAAGTTTGAAAATGCAAATGCATAAGGCTAAAGTTTCTATCTTTTTACAAATGCGGTCAAAGTTTATAATAAAATAAGTTCAATCAAAGAAGCTTTTGAAAAAAAGGGAGGGAGAGATTTTGAAATTAAAGAAGTTTAGAGTTGTAAAGATCTGACCAAATGGGTAGCAATCCAATAGACAAAAATGTCAATAGAAACCCAAAATTCCCTTAGACTTTTAGAATCAAGCAACACACAAATGCATAATTATATTATCTTGAAGAGCAAGACATCAAATAAAGATGGCCACATCCAATACTTATCCATTCCATGATCTTCTCCAAAGTAGCCCATGTAACAGATGAATTTCACAAGTCACAGGTCCAAAATAACAACTTCACAATGATCATGTTGTAAATGAACTTAGAGAGATCTTGAATGATATATCAGATGAAGTTTCAAATTGCAATCACTTGGCTTCTCTATAAGTTGGCATTGGCCAAGCACTACGCCAAAAAAGACCTATGAGAGCGCTTTTTTTGGCCTTTAAAAGCGCTTAAAAGCGCTGCCGTAGGTGGCGCTGCTATAGGTTTTAGCAGCGCTTTTTGTTTACTAAAAAGCGCTGCTAAAGGTTGTCAATAGAGAGCGCTTTTTAGTAAAAAGCGCTGCTAAAGGTGGTATATAGACAACCTTTAAGAGCGCTTTTTACTAAAAAGCGCTCTCTATTGACAACCTTTAGCAGCACTTTTGAGTAAAAAGCGCTCTTAAAGGTTGTCTATATACCACCTATAGCAGCGCTTTTTACTAAAAAGCGCTCTCTATTGACAACCTATAGCAGCGCTTTTTAGTAAAAAGCGCTCTCTATTGACAACCTATAGCAGCGCTTTTTACTAAAAAGCGCTCTCTATTGACAACCTTTAGCAGCGCTTTTTAGTAAAAAGCGCTCTCTATTGACAACCTTTAGCAGCGCTTTTTACTAAAAAGCGCTGTCTTTTCCTCTAGTAAAATAACAAAACGCTGCCTTCAGTTTAAGCCTACCATTTCAACCTGTAATTTTTTTGGGAATAATCCCATAAACCTGTAAATCAAGCCTCTCTAATTCAAGCATTTGGAGTCATAATTCAAGCATTTGTAATTTTTTAAACCAACACAAGCAAACCAACACAAGAATGAACACATTTGGAGTCATAATTCAAGCAAACCAACACAAGGATAGATAGGCACTGAACACATTTGGAGTCATAATTCAAGCATTTGTAATTTTTTAAAGCAAACCAACACAAGAATGAACACATTAATCTATCCATGAAATTAAAGATATCACTAAAATTATAAAGAACTATACACAAGTCAAAACTAATATGTTATACGGCCTATTTAGAGTCATAACTAATCTGTTAAAAATATAAAGAACTATACACTTGCCAACCAGAAACCATTCTTCATCAAAGTATTCATGTTATTTTGAAACCATTATATACTAATTAATCTTTTCTCAATAAAATATTGACACAATTCCTCCTTGATTTGTTCCAACTGCAGTCTCGTGTAATGAGCACACTTGTATTCATCAAAGTACTACATAACAAAACATAATATGCATGATTTAGTTAAAAGTAATAAATAATATGAAATATTCGATAAATATTAAAACAAATCCTAAGTTATAAATCCATACCGTGATTGGAATCTCTATTTGATTCATATTAATGATTTCCCTCATAAACCTCATTACAAAGTATCCGCAATCGATACCGTTGCGCTGTAGAGGACACTACATAGAAAAATAAATAAGAATGTATAGTTATCTTTTCTTATCAAGTAGCATCACTATTATAAGCAAAATTGTGAAAATTAAAGTACCTGCACTTTTATCCACGTAATGTTGCTGGATTTAGTACGTGGTACTCGAGCTTGTCTTTGAGATCGGAACACTTTTATTGATCTAACAAAATAAAAACATATTTAGAACAATCTCACATAAATATACACGAATATTTAGAACAGTCTCACTTACGTATCAACTAATTGCTTCATATCCGGATAATTTGTCCATTCACCATCTATCGAATTCAGAAAATATACCACTTCTTTTAAAGGATCAATAGCAAGCAACAACCAGTGACACCTATAAATTAAAACAAAAGTTTATATGGAAATTTTTACGTAAAAGAAACAATTAAAGATTAGAATAAACTTAGAATTAAAATCTAACCCTGAATTATACGGCCAAAGATACAAGTTGTTTGTACTGCTGGCCATGAATCTCTTGACTAAGTACTCTCTACATGAATCCGGTTCCCTACAAATTAATGCTTTGTTGACCAGGGAGGAAGACACGAAACGGAATCTGTTTGACAATTGATCATTCCCGCGCATGAAATTGTCATACAAGAACCTTCAATAAAAACATAATAAACATTAGACTATTTTTATTGAAATGTGTAAATAAATTGTTCAAGTAATTAAATAATATATAGATCGGATTACCGGATGTATGTGTGTATAACACCGACGCCTAATTCTTGATGCCGAAAAATATGTTCCAGATCTTCTTTTCCGATTGTTTCAGTGCATGAATAACCAAAGATATCTTCCTCCATATCCAGTAAGCGAATAGCACCAGCTGTTGCCATATCTGATGAGTCAACAAGTGTTTCAAGAGGTATCTGGTATCGAGGCACAAAAGCACCTTTTTTTGGCAAAGAAGTCACTGGAAGATCCCTTTTGTTTTTCTGTCGACTACCAATTTTCTGGCTCAGTTGTTGTGACCCTTGAGCAAATACCTATAAATCATATAACATAGGTAAATTATAAAATCATGCATTTTTTGATTCGGATCATATAATTAACACTTTCAATATACCTCTTTTTGTGATGCAACAGACTCGTTGTGCCGCAAAATCCCTTCATCCTTAGATGCGGGTTTTGTAGGCGTCTAAAATTACCATGTAAAAAAAATTAACTTAACGGTTCAGAATTGACATTTGAATACTAAAAGATTCATAGTGGTTTTTGAATTCAACATACCTCATCATCAATGTAAATGAGATCCAAGGGCCATGCAACAAATGATCCTATTGCATCTCGCAGCAATGTTGTCTCTGAAACAATGTCAGGTATCGGTAGCAACGCATTCTTATCTAATACAACATCAACCGATACTTTAAGGTGTCCATCCGGGAGCGGTCTATGGTGAAGTAAATCTCCCGAAGTGTTGTGCACTTTTCCCTTGCCAACTAGGCGATAAGTCGGTGACGATAAGTATAGCTGACAAGATGAAATGCCCTAAACCAATAATAAATATGTTACTTTTAATGTGTATATATTTCAATTAACATAAATGTGCTATTTTAATTTCAAAATAACATATATAATTACCTCGGGAAATTTATTTTGACAATTGATACTGGCTTTCTCACTAGTTTCTTTCAACTGTGAACTGCACTTTTCCATACACCTATATCTCTCATTATCCTTTTGCAATTGAAGAACTTGCGCTTGTAATGCCTGCAACGTCTCCATCACTTCTTGATTGCTAGGATTTCTTCTCCTTGGATTCTTATACAAGGAAGTTGGAGTACAACCATGCCCTTTACCCCTCACCCGACCGGGATACTCAGGAACATTTAGTGCTCTACTAAGTACGCTCCTGTTCTCCTGGTCCTCAGCTGTGCTTATCGATTGAGATAGGGTCTCCTGAAATTCATTTACATATCGGAAATTATTAGTGGAGAAAAAAATTAATTATATATTATTAAACTTTTGATTTAATTAAAGACATAATGTTCTACTTACACATTCATCATAAATATGTTGAACGTCATCCCTAACAGTTCCATCCTTTCCCACACGAGCTTCTTTCCACAAAACATGTGGCGGAAGTGATGTTGCGTCACTTTTCGTCTCGTCTAACTACGCATTGACACAAATAATAAGATAATCAATTATAACACATTGAGACAATTAATAAGATCGTAGCATTTTTGTATACTTACAATTTTTTCCTCTAAGCGTGCATATCCCAAACGCCCTTTTTTGTATGCATACGTGGGATTTGACGCTCTCTCGCGATTTGTGGCACTCACTTTCTTGAAATTTTCGTCTCTTCTTTGGGCTACAAAAGCAACCCATTCTTCATCTGTAATGAAGATCGCATACTTCACTGGATATTCCGGATCATATTCAACAAAAAAAATTTCTTTGTCCTTAAGATACTTGTTTGTTAAAAACGTTCTCCACCCTCTGTGTCTTTTTCCGGCCAATTGAAGTATATACTTTTTTCGGATAGTTGTATCTTCAATGTTAAAAGACCTCTACGAAAAAATATTGGAATAGAGTGTGTTAGTATAAGTAATTTAAACACATTATCGTCAATATAAAGAAAATATAAACAATCATATATTGTACCAGTATCTCAGTCCAAATCTTATCTTTAGCGCTACCCAACTCTTTATTACTCCATCTTGTAGCAGTGATTGGAATGTGCATACGAACAAGTGTACCAATGTAGCTTGCCAACTTTGCAGCATTAGACCCAATTAGTTGGTTATCAGCATTCCAATTTACATTATATGTTACTGCTTTATCTCTATCACGAATGATACTCTTCATAATAGTGATGCCTCGTGTAATTTCTTTTTCTGAAGTATCATCAGGAGCATTTGCATCTTGTGAGTTTTCTTGATCACTAGCCATTTAACCTGTAATAAAGAAAAAATATAAAAATGAAATGAAAAATATAAAAATCCATAATCAATAATCCATATATATATTGAATAATATAAAATGACATAGGCTATAATTAACATTCTTCGACTCGATCATAATCATATGTATCTGTGCAATCGTCGTTTGAAGCATAGGTCGTATTATACCCCGATTCAACATTCTCGTTACTTTTCTCACCATGCAAATTCCAACATGTATAACTTCTATCAATTCCATACCGTAGTAAATGCGATGCCAACTGAACCGCGTCAACCTGACTCCCATAACAGCAACTCAAGCAAGGACATGTCATTCGATTGGGGTCTTTGGCGTGCGCAATAGCAAACTTAACAAATTTCGATACCCCATTCTCGTACTCTTTCGACAATCGATTGGAATACATCCATGTCTTATCCATGGTTTTAACGCAAAGTAATTAGGGTACAAAACGGTATAACGCGTTTCTGTCAAAACCCAAAGTATACACGGAATGAATACGGAGCAAGAAAACACAACATATTCACGCAATTTCAGACAAATTCATCACAGTGTACCAGTAATTTGAGGAAGCAATTTACCTCGGATTTACCGAACAGCAACGTCGAGAAGGTCAAACTCACGGAAACACAGGGAATGAGCGCTGTACATATAAAACAACATCAAGGATAAGTCATAACGTATAAAACAATTCAAGAAACTTATATGATGCACATGAACAATTCAAGAACCAAGTAATCGATCATTCAAGAAATTCAATTCACAAGTAAGAACCAAGAAATTCAAGAACCAAGAAATTCAATTCACATTATCAATTTTATTAAATTATCAACTCGATGGGGATATAAGGTTAGTGTGTCAATGGACGAACCGGTATATCAATAGTTAAACTACGTGGACTAATATTAATAAAAGGAGTGCTAACAATACCAACTCTAACACTCTTTTATTGGGTGAAACTCGTCTAAGTCCCACTATTTTGAGTCTTTTGTTTGTCTCCTTTCCAAGAACTCAAGAGCTTGTTGCGACCAAAACACAGTTCCAAATATCATAACTGCTTCCTAATGCATAACTAGAGCTAAATAATATAAAACTGTCTAATTAGCTCAGACCAATCACTTTGAACCTCTAGGCCACCACTCATGATCTTTACTAGTAAGAGGTCATATAGATTTAAGACGGAATACATCCCACACAGGCAGTTTAATTGGAACAGTACCACATATAACTGGTTGTACATAGTTACTGGTTGTAAACAGAACTATACTAAGTGCACAAGTACCTGAGTTTGTCGCTTTGAGATTAAAATATATAGGACAGAACCGGACAGCTACAACAGCTTTGCTTGCGCAGGGAATCTGTATAGCAGGCCTGCATATCAAGGTCAAATAATAAAGCAACATACATAACTAACATATTTTGGTAACTTGATTCATTAGCTTAACATGAATAATTGAACATAATGATTCATTCTAGATACTAAATGATTAAACACATGCTTTGGGTTTGTATAATATCTAAGCTGAAAGACATACCGAGAAAGATCTTTTCTAGAAAATATGTAAGCTGCATTAACAGATTCAGACACAGTACCGATTTTGTAAGAACCTGAAATGGGCAAAGACGTGAAGTTTTCAATTAGACGCAAACCATGTAATAAAAGCTAAGCAAGAATTTATCTATAAAGGAAGAAAACAACATATATGGTTCCCTCAGATCCTCAAGACCTCCTATTTGCTCACCACGATACTCAACAACCTGCAGACAAGCACATGAAAAATGTACATATAGTCCATCAGGGTTCATTTTACACTACAGTGACCATCTTAAAAATTCACATAATATTAAAACATCATTTTACAACATTAAATAGGATTGCCAAAATATGACTGTAGCAGACAAAGTTATGCCAAAATATGAATGTACATTTTGAAGTTTAACTGTTCATTCAAACCAACATGTAATAGGATTGCCAAAATATGAGACATTGCTCTAAGTTCTTGAAACCATATCACATATATCACTGTAGCAGACAAAGTTATTCCATTTGAGTATCCAACATTTAACATCAAAATCACTTTCTGAAATTTCAGTAATAGTTAGAATATGAGGATACAATGGTGCAAACATATCAGTTCATTCCTTCCTACTTTCTCAGCAAATTTAAACAAATGTTGAAAAGGCACTGATTCTATTAGAACTCCCAACATTATTTCTAAGTCAATGGCGATGCAAGTTACAGAATATCATTTATATCAGAACAAGATGAAACTTTTGGTAAGTTACAGAATATTAAGCAAACATAGTCACAAACTCTAATAATCGATACTGACAAATAAATAACCCATAATGTAGCAATGCAAGTCCATTCAAACCAAAATCGACCACCTATTCTTTGACTTCTAGGGCAAAACAGAAAGACACGGAAACCTAACCTTAAAACGCAATGAGATTTCCAGGTATTGAATCCTTCTCTTTCGAATGCAGTCTCTTTCAAATTTGCAGTGTTTATCGTTGAGATTTCCAGGTACTCTGTGGAATTTTGAGAGCTTCGAACGAGAGAGAGTGAAAGAGGGATTTCTGAAAGTCAGGGATTTTGTAATATTAGATTTATTATAATTTTTATAAATGACCTATGAGAGCGCTTTTACCATGAAAGCGCTTTCATAGATGTGAGACTGAGACCTATAAGAGCGCTTTTACCTTAAAAGCGCTTTCATAAGTCTGAAACCCATGAGACCTATAAGAGCGCTTTTACCTCAAAAGCGCTTTCATAAGTGTGAAACCCATGAGACCTATAAGAGCGCTTTTACCTTAAAAGCGCTTTCATAAGTGTGTGAGACTGAGACCTATAAGAGCGCTTTTACCTTAAAAGCGCTTTCATAAGTGTGAAACCCATGAGACCTATAAGAGCGCTTTTACTTTAAAAGCGCTTTCATAAGTGTGAAACTCATAGATGTGAGACTGAGACCTATAAGAGCGCTTTTACCTTAAAAGCGCTTTCATAAGTGTGAAACCCATGAGACCTATAAGAGCGCTTTTACCTTAAAAGCGCTTTCATAAGTGTGAAACTCATAGATGTGAGACTGAGACCTATAAGAGCGCTTTTACCTTAAAAGCGCTTTCATAAGTGGAGACCTATAAGAGCGCTTTTACCTTAAAAGCGCTTTCATAAGTGGAGACCTATAAGAGCGCTTTTACCTTAAAAGCGCTTTCTTTACATAGGCGAATTTTTTTTCAAGCTATTACAGCGCTTTTTTTAAAAAGCGCTTTCTTTTTGGTGCTGCCAAAAGCACTTTTTGGCGTAGTGAAGTCCTTTAGCATATGAAGGTTGCCTAGATTCTAAGTCCATTTGTCCAAGATCAAGCCAACAATCCACACAAAAGTTTTTTACGGTTTTTGTTGTTATTATGTACATTAATGGTCAAAGACCACACAAACAAACAAAGTATAAACAAACCAAATATATCACACAATATGGTCCAAGTGGACAAAACGAAAATTGCATTAACATAAACAATTAGAATGATATGAACAATGGCAAATGTATAAAAGCTAGAATTAAATGACATTAAAGTAAATGGCTTGAAATTAAAAGTTAGTACTTAATAGGTTAGAAGTTAGTATTGTTTTGCTTTTGCTTTTTAATTTGAAGTCATTCTTTGGAGAACACTCAACCCACTTATCACAAGCATGGATCCTTGAACCAAGACATCTTCCAAAGGAAGGAAAAAAGGCCAAGTTTCCACACAATACCATGAAAGGGGGAGACTTACAATCTCACTAACTAGAATGCTTATGCCTTTTATTTCACAAATTTAGCGCTATGTTAAGCAATCGTAATTGGACTTATGTAGAAGTCACAACTATTTGAGGTCGGGCAATAGAATTTTGGTGTTAATGCATGTTAGAGACATAATATTATGAACTATGCTCATGAAACAGACCACACACAAAAAGAATATGCAAAAGGGATGCCCTAATCTCATCCATACTTATGTTGATTTTTCAATCAACTAGCCTTAGGATATTGAGATATCATAGACCAAATGGAATGAATGAATGAAGAAGGGGAATAAGATGAAGTGGGAGGGGAATGGATCAAAACACAAATTGGTCAAAGGAGGAATTTTACCAAATTAATATCATCCATTCATTTTGGGAGATGGAATGTACATTCCATCAATCCCCTAAATCCAATGATATTAATTTGACAAAGTCAAATCAACCTTGACCAAGGCCCAACAACAATAGTCAAACACAAACAAGTCATCACAATTGGTCAACAAAATTATTTGACATTTATTCAAATTAAAAATACTAAAATAGTGCATTTAAATTAAATATGGTTGATCCAATTCCTAAAACCTCATAAAAACACCAAAGAAATGGCTATGAGATTTATCATAGGTCTAACAAGGTCAAAGGACCTTGGAGAAAAAATTTCATAATTTTTGGATATTTAAAAGTATTTTTAAACAATTAAAAACAAATGCAAAATCAATTAAATCATGAAAAATATTAATAGTGATCCAAAAAATAATTTTAATTCAGAATATGAAAGAGGAAAGTATTTGAATTTTTTTTCCGAAACTCCCATATTTTTTGGATCAATATTAAAATTAATATGAATTAATGAAAATAAAGCAATTAAATTGAAAATTAAAATAACAAAAAAAAAACGTGGACCACTTGATCTCCCTCATTAATTGAGGTGGCAGATTAAGTGGCCTCAAGCGAGCAATCCACGATACGCCCTAGTCAGCGCGCCATAAACTTGGTAATTCAAACCAACACATGAGATTATTTTATTTCAAAAGGATCATGTGGCTCAGAACCATCCAGCTCACCACCGGCGTCCAAAGGTCGGTCATCTTCTCGGGCGACCCTGGCTGGACTGGTTTAGTCATAACCATCACCAAAGTTAAAAAGAAGGACATGATTTCAAAGTAAAAATGGTACTGAGCATGAATCTGACCATCATTCATCCTAGCTCCAAGCATATTGAGAGATACATGGAGTTGAAATTTGAGGTACATAAACTGAATTGCTTCGATTTAGCCTCAAAGCAACTCAATCTTCTTACCTACATTGGTAGGACTTCAGACAACCAAAGAATCAATAGATTTGAGCAAGATTTAGAGAGAATCGAAGAGATCAAAATATCTAGAAAATACCTTCAATGTAGGTCTGGATTCAGCTGTTCTTGCCTTGGCTCGTGCTTGACCTCACTCCAAATGCTTGTAGAAGAAGAATTGAATGCTCAAAAGGTCTTGGATCCCTGGAGTTTTGAATCTCAAAACAGTGAGAATTCAAACTCAATTTCAAGTGAAATTCTCAGGATTATCCTTTGGAATGTGAGGGTTAGAGGTTTGGGATCAAAGTTGGCGCGAATGTGTGTGAAATGCTAAGCATATGAGGCTTTATTTATAGCTAAAACCATTGATATTTGCACACTTCCAATGAACTACCAAAATTAGCAATGTGTGATGCATGAGTGCATGGGCGCACACAGGCCCATGAAATCATTGCCTTAGGTCCATAAGTGAGTGTGAGAGAGTCTGAAACCAGCTTGGATTACAAGGAAAGTGTGTGTGAATATTTGAAGTTTGATCCTTGCCAAATGATGATACCATGTTCAAGCCATGCGCAGCCTATGCATTCCTTGTCCAAAATGGATGAATTTGAGCTCTTTGGAAATATGAGATCAAGAGGAGCAACTTTCATGTTCAACACTTTTTTATTTGGAGCTTGGAACATGAGGAAATTTAAGGTGGAAGTTTGGAAATTTTTGACATGTCAAAATTTTTCTAAGTGCCAAGCCATATGTCTCAATATTCCATCTTGCTTAACTTTTTATATGAGCTTCAAATGAGAAACGTGTCTTCATAAAAGTTGTAGCTCTCTCAAATACCTTCAAAATTGTCACCAATTTTATGTCATTTTAATTTGAAATGATAGAGTGATTCATTTTTGAAGTTTGGAAAAATCACTTGATCAATGGTATAGGTCAAAAATGACCTATAATGTAACCTCATATCACATGCTCATAAAAGTTGAATTAGCTCTCACTCCAAACATCAAAGTTGAAGTATACATCTTGAATATGATTTTTAAACTTGGAAATATTTCATCTCATAAAAATTAAGCAAGTTATGGCCTTGGGAAGTTGACTTTCAAATTAGGGTTTAGACAAAATAACCTATAATGTTTCAACATAGAAAATGATTTTCAAAGCAAAACTAGCTCTAGGTCTCAACATGAAAGTTGTTTGGAATGTCATTTAGAGTATGTTTTATCTTGGAATAATTTTCATCTGGTGAAAATTGTAGGAGATAGGGTCTAGGGAGACCCATTTTTGATCAGATGAATTCATCTGGCCAACCACCATCAACCAACTTCCTAATCTTCAATTATCTTGACTTTATAGGCTCATGGTAGATTATATATGCATAAGATAATGAAATTTGAAGTGTCCCTTGAGAAACTTGATCAATTGGTGAGATAGCTTGTTGGAGAAGTTACTCAAGATACCTAGTCAAAATAGGGTTTCCAAGGCAAATCACCCTCAAACTCTTGTTGAAAACTTGATCAGTATAACATGTAGATATCATTGGGACTCATATATGATTCTCATAATCATTCTTGTATCAATCCATGGTTGTGTTGTTTGTCATGAGGGTCTCAAACCCTAGATATGAACTTGACAGACCAATGGAGATCACACCCTTCCTATAAAAGAGTTAATCAAATGCAAAGACATATTTTTGGTATTTTAATTAGTAAAGTGATAAAATACAAGTATGATACAATCACAAAGTGCTTGGTGATCTTTCCCAAAATAAACCCAATGAAGGAGGGGTAAGGAGGATGCCAAGATATGATCCCAATGCTAATGCTTATGCTGAATTTGCATGAGGGATCTTAGGGTCAAAATTGGGGTATTACACATATGCACAAAAAAAGGGCTCCCTAGGAGTACCTAGGACACTTTGGGTGCTAACACCTTCCCTCTGTGTAACCAACCCCCTTACCTGTAATCTCTGACATTTTATTAGTTTTGATTTGAAAACTTCTTACTTTTGGGGTTTGTTCGTACTTTTTCCCTTTTCCCTTGGAAACAATAAAAGTGCGGTGGCGACTCTTGTTATTTGATCTCTAGCTTATCCATAGCTTGATGATCATGAATTTACCGCTACAAAAATTAAGTGGCGACTTTGTTGGGGAGTAGTCTCCAGTGGGTTTACCCTACTTTTTGTGTGAATATATTTGTATATATGTGTTGTTTGTATATATGTATGTTTGATATAATCTGCTTGTTGTGCTTGGTGATCTCTGAGTGGTGAGATAAGTTCTAACCCAAACTTGAGTGCAATTAAGATATGAGGATAGTATAGTCATGTTCGACTTGTGTGAAGTTGTCCTTAACAAGCTGGCTTGAGATCCATCTGCTTAGTGGAGACTCCTTTAGATTTGGAAATGTCACACAAGTATTTGTGGTTAGACATTACTATCTCTAATTGAGTCTGAGAAGTTGAGGACCTTAGAACATTTAATCCATCTTGGCCTATTTAGGACGTAGTGCGGAAACTGTTCAAGTGTAAACTTGATAACATTTGTTACGCAATACTACACTCAGACAAGTTTCTCTTGGGAATATTATGGGTCGATGAGTCAGTCATCTTAACCTGTAATATCCGATAGATGGAATTAAGACTCTGAGAACTTTTTAGATCATGATCTACAGGTTTTTATCCTTAGTTCACTCCTTTGGGGTGGTTCTTACCCAGACTCCATGCTCGTGACTTACAACAAACCTTTGATTCTTAGTTGATCCAATCAAGTCTTGTCAATATCAATGGAACTTGGGTGTTGATAAGGTGTAAACCATAATCCACTAAAATGGATGATTAATATTGACAATGACTTTATACATCACTTGACCTTCGTTTTCCTTGTGTGTGATCCCTTATTTGTGATTGTTGCATTCATGCATTCATGCGCATCATAACATTCATCACACGAAAATATCAAGGAACTAAGGTATCATTTTCAAATATTTCCAGACCATGGTGTAGCACCTCAAATTTGCACCTATCATTATACATACATTTTCATATTAGGTCATAGCATGTCATGATCCATTGCATAGCATTTGCATTGTTCCTCAGTTGCCTCAAGTGCAAGCAGTCAAGAATTAGGTCAAACTAATCTCCTGATCAGTCAACCCAGCAAGCAAAGGAATTTCTCATTGAATCAAGGCCTTGGGGTTGGTCCAACAAGTTCACATGGCTTGGAGGTCTATTTGAAGTATTTTGGTCAAGGGTTGAAGACTCAGAAGTCATCAGTTCATACACAGACAGTCAAAAACCCTAAAAAAGGTCAACTGTCAGTCAAAGCAGTGGATGGTGGTCATTCTTGTGGAATTTGGGCACCATGATCAATAATCAAGAGTTCATACAACTTGGGACATCATTTGAAGTCAAGTTCTCAAGGAATTAGGGTTTGGAAGTCATCAGTCAATGCACAATCAGTCAGAAACCCTAAAAGTCAACTGTTGGTCAACTGTCCATTTAATCAGTGATTGGATGATTGGAATTGGTTTGTGGGAGTTCATTCATGTCCAAATAGTCATCATATACCATGCCAAACACCATCATGGAAGAATTTGGAGCCAGATCATGAATTTCCCAAAACGGAAACTGGGCCTGTAACTGAAACTTGCCATAAATGGAAAGTTTTGATCCTCAAACTTACATCATGATACAAGCCTCAAATGAATTTTTGCCCAACATGAAAGTTGAAGATCTTGTTCTCCCATTTCCAAAAAGTCATAGAACTCTCAATTCCCATGTGTGGTTGGCAAGTTATGATCGAATCGATTTCAGAAAATCTTGAACTTCAAAGGGCCATATCTCCCAAACCGTTTGGCCAAATTTGGTGGGGTTTTTTCCTACAAACCACATTTTTCATCCTCTTTCCAAAAATATAAATTTCATGACCTAAAACCTTACCAATCAAAATGGCATTTTTGGACCTTTTTCATTTAAATTCAAAGTTTGACCAAGAGTTGACTTTTTGACTCAAACATTTTTTCAGCATTTGGCCAATTGGGAAAGCTCATAAATGTCATTTTAAGTGTGTTTGCAAAGCCAAATTATGCAGAACATGTGGATATTGCTTGGTTGCTTGGATTGTAAGAAAGGTACCATTGCACCATACTTGTTTATGCATCCACCATACCATGGTTTGTACTCTCAAAACAGAAGTTAGCAAGCCATTTTTTCTGTCATGTTGAAGCCTCATTGTGCAGCCAAACAACCAACAAGTACACATAGCCATGCTTGCTCATTTGAGTTTTGGCAAAAAGGACATGTCCAATTCATGAACCATACCTCTTGCAACCATACTTGTACCACCACATTGCAGATTGTTGCCCATGTTTTTCTGTCAAAACCAGACAGTAACAGCATGGCTTTCCCTCTTTTTTTCCTGTCATGAGTAACATGTTGCAGCAAAAAGCCAAAGAGAAAATTCATTCATTTGGGCACTTGGCATTTCCCTCCACAAAAGTGGGAAGACCCTGTTAGAAATAGGAGCACCATACTGCAGCAGAAGAGAAAAAGCCTTGGCAATTGCTCCATACCACACTTGTATTATCACATAACTTGCACACATACTGCACCATATACTGCATCATATACAAAGGCTGTCACACACCATACTTGTACCTCCAGGCCATGATTTGAACTGGCCAACAGCAACACAGCAGCAAGGGTGCAGTTTCTTTCTGTCATCTTTTAGGCTACACAATACCACAGAATGGGGGGGGGGCTGCAAAAAATATCATCTTGGTTTTTGGCATTCTGATTTTTCTGTCAACAAAGATAGCAAGACTAAGCTGAAAAGTCAATTGCCTGCAGCATTCTAAAAACTCACCTGCCATCAAAATAAACCAGGAAGAGCAGCATCAATCCAACACACTGCAGAAAGAAATCATGCTCTTACCTCACTTTTGGCATTTTCAAATTCTGTCCAAAAGAACTTAAAGAGACAAAACCCTGCTTTGTTTGATAGCATTCTTCCTTATCATTTTCCTGTCAAAGCCAAGCCATGAGATTGCCAACAGAACTGCATTCATTTTCTCAAACATGATCTCACTTACAATTACCAAACCAGTCCAAACTTCAAAGAATAAAAACACTGGCCTTTGTTGCAGCCACCAACATAACAGCTGACCAACCACTTCACTGAGGCAAAGGATTGATTTTCTTGGCATGCTGTCCAGGAAATTTCAAAGGACACAAACCTTGTTCTGATTGATACCTTGTTCCCTCACCTTTTTTCTGTTAAAACCAAAACACTAGTTGCAGACAGCAAAAAACCACCAAATAGCCAAAACATGCCCTTACCTGGCTGCTGCACTGAAAAAGACTGATCCTCTCATTTGGCAAAGACAGCAAATTCCACCAAGACCAACTACACACACCCTTAGCCACCCCTCAAGGAAAAAACCTACAGGCCAACCTTGCCCTCACTTGCATTCACTGTCAAAGGAGCAGACCACAAAGGACCATCATCCATTTTCCAACCAAAAAAAAAAACCCTTGCTTTGCACATTACTTCTACTGTCCAAACCAGTAACATTTCAAAACCTCACTTGCCAATACAACCACCTTGCCACTTGCATCTTGCTGTCATCAAACAAAAGAACACAACTATGCAACAGAAAAATCTTGATTCACCTTGTCCACAATACTAAAACAGACCAACCTTGCCTTGCTTTGGCCAAGAATCCTGCCTAACTCTAAACACTGCTTTGCCAACCATAACAGTTTGGTTCATCCCCATTTTCTCATCATTCCTAAACCTTGCTAGCATGACCTAAACCCTGCAGCATCCAACAAAACCAACATAACCAATCAAAGTTGCCCAAACCCTGCATTCAACCTTTGGCCATTGCTCAAACCATACACCCTCCCAAATCACCTTTGGCTATTTGCATTTGAATTTTGTTTGGACAAACTCCAAAGAACCTGTCAAGCACAAACCAACTGCCAGCAGCACCAAAACCTCATTTGCATTTTTCAACTTTGACAGTCCATGATCTAAGCACTTCCAAAATGCCTTGAGCCATACCATCATCATTTTCCATCATTGGCAAGTTGAAGGCTCATCTGTTTTGGCAAGGCATCACAAAACAACACCAAGAACACAAACTGCCCTCCAAATTGGTAAGTTTTCAACTTCCACCATTTCTAAAATTGAGACATGTTTTGAATAGTTTTTTTAATGCTGAGTATCATGTTGCTTTCCTTTTTGAAAATGATCGCCTGTCCATGAAGAAATGATGAGATAAAGTTTGATGTTTGAAAATGTTTCTTGTGATTTCTTGTTGTATAGTTCAAATTGATGAAATTAGGGTTTGGATTGTTGTTGTATGGTGTTTGATGTTTACGATGGTATGCTTAATTGACACTTTGGGGAAGAATTGAGAAATCACGATTTTTTGATAAGAACCCTAATCCCAAATCTGCCCAGATTTTGGTCCATTTTCGTGTGCATGACTTTTCTCCCTCCAGCCAATCAAAACATTTCATTTTCTGGACCAAAACACGGTCGTTTTGATAAGTGACTGGGTTATTTACCAAAATGCCATTTTCTCCATATAAATTCAATTAATTTCTTCAATAATTTCATCAATCTTCCAAAATTCACAACTTGCTCATTTTTGGTCCAAATTGAGTGGGATTTTTTGTGTTGTGTTCATCATGATCTCTACTTTTTTATCATTATTTTTCCAGAATTTTTGGATGGATGGTTTTTAAATGGCCTTAGGGTTTGTGACATGTGACCAAATTTTGTACACTTTGCCAAATCAATTGTGAAATGATGAGAATGTATCCAATGGCTCTCAAATTTTTTGTGCTTAAACTAGACACCTTCATGGTGATTTTGGTATAAAGTTTGTGCATTTATCATTTGTGGATTGAGAGTTATGATTTTTTGAAGTCATGTGTTGCATTTGGTGTCATACCATGATCATGTATTTTCACAAATTTTGTTCACACACTTCCCCACATCCAAATGACTCCAAATTTTGCATGAATGATCCCTTGTATGTCTAATTGATGTATGATTTTTCTTGAAATTAATCATGCTGTTTTCCATTTGATTGTGAATTTTCTTCCATATGTGGTCATTTGTTGACTTTTTGTGCTATGTCTTGCCAAATCTTTTGTGAAATTCTCAAATCTTATTGTATGACCATGAAATTTCATATGTGATAACTAGACATCCTCATCTTCACCATGGTTTTGGTCCCATTCATTTGTCATACACCATTCTAGACTTATGATTTTTCTGAGTTGATGCATGTTTGGTTGACTTCATTGAGCATGTTCAAATTGACTTTGTCTTTCTGATTTTCATTGACTGCCTTCCACTTGTCCAAATGGGATGAAATTTGACATGCTTACCATGCTATGTGTTAGGTTTGATCATGATTTATTTGGTGATTTTTGAAAAATGTTTAGATTGGTTTTGAATCAAGTCTTTCTGTTGACTTCTGTGGGTTTCTGTTTGCCTTACTTTGACCTAATTGGTTCATGAAATGATGACAGTGATTGGTATGAATGTGAATCCAATTGGTTTTGTTTCCTAATTGTTTGAACATGATTTTGGATACTTAACCCTTGCTGTTTTGACTTTCTCATTCACTTTTGACCCTAGGCTTGCCCTAGTGGTCCTGTTACTCACCTTTGAGCTTGTGATTTCAGGTTGACCACCAAATGGCCATTGTGACCCATTCTTTTGACTGAGCTTGGTTAAATGTTGTTGTCTAACATCTTTGTTTTGTAGGTGGCTTGGCTCATATGCCATAAGCCTTGTGCCTTGCACATCCATGTGCCTCCAATTGACTGTTGGTTTCTGTTTCTGTTTGTTTTGTTTGAAGTTGCATACTAACATCTGCTTGACTGTTTCAGGTGCTTTAGTTGCTTAGTTCCTTGTGAACTTTTTGCTTTGCTTTGCTTGTATAAGCAATTCGCATTGAGGTATGCCTCCTTTACTTCATGTAGTCTGGAAGACCTGGTCTGTTACTTGGCCAGGCAACTGTCTGAAGTCCTCCTTAAGAGGCAATGTTTGTGGATGTTTACTTTTGTCCCTGCATAGAGTCAAAGTCCTCCTAAGAGAAGAGGCAATTGGTGGAAGGTAGGGATATGCAATCTATCCCCCACTATTCAGTGTGTCCTCTGCCTTGCTCACACCACTGTGTTGATGCATTGCAGATACAAAACCAAGATCTTGTACAATTGTACAGTTGAGTCAGTTTTAATGTGTAGAAGGGTTCCCACTTTCTGAACCCACACATTCTTGTCTTGAGCTCTCCCAGGCCAGGGATAAGAGCTGTGAGGTCTCATCCTCACTTCATCCTTTCATCTGCTTCACCTTAGCCCCTCAATGGCAAGGTTAAGAGCAACACTCACCCAGTTCCAGAGGTTTGTTTGTTGAGGTTGATATGACCCCTTGACTAAAACCTAACCCTTGTTTGAGCCACTTGTTTGTGTATAGCGTGTGCTATCTGTGCTTGTAGGATTGTTTGACTTGCTTCCTGTGCAAGTTAGGATAGTTTGACTTGCTTCCTGTGCAAGTTAGGATAGTTTGACTTGCTTCCTGTGCAAGTTAGGATTAGTTTAGACTTGCTTCCTGTGCAAGTTAGGTTTTGCTTGGCTTGCTTCCTGTGCAAGTTAAGTGTGTGTGGTTTGCTCCCTGTGTGAGCCATACTCAGGATAGGTTGGCCCTTGTGCCATTTAGCTAGAAACCATAACTTAGGGTTGATTTTGCATGACAACATCTAGGCTCGAGTCGTAGTCTCCCTAGAGTTGTGTCTCCCTCTGTTATCTGGCTAGGCTAGTCCTTTATCCCTCTGTAGGGGAACTACATCGCCCTGATCTTCATACCAGATGAAGTATGTAGGCAGGAGATTGAGCTGATCTCTCCGGGCGCCTTTTCTTTCTTTTGTGTGTGTTGTTTGACCTATGTTAGGCTCGAGTCCCTGACTCCTTAGCATGTGCTGTCTGTCTGTTTGTGTGTGTGTGCTTAACAGTTGTAGGCTGAGTCCCCGACTCCCTATCAACCTGTTGTTGTGTGCTTGGAAGCCGATGTAAGTCCATCGAGTGGCATTTGGGTTCCAGTGTGCGTGCGTTTTGGTTTGGATGCTGATGTAAGTCCAGTGATTGGCAGTCGGGCTCCACGTTTGCCTTTGCCTGTGTTTGTTTGTGTGCGTGTCAGCCGAGCTACGAATGCTCTGATTCTTCTCTCGTCCGAGAAGATACGTATGCATAGGATGCGATATCCTAGCGAGCATGTGTCGTTTCCCCAGTCCGAACTACTTCGACTCTGATGTCTATGCCTGATAGACTAAGTAGGCCCAGGATGCGATATCCTGCCGAGTCAGTTTCAGTCAGTCTCTTTTGTTTCTTTCAGCCAGTGTGTGTGAATATTTGAGCAGTGTTTAGCAACCAATTTCCTTTCTAGTGTGCGTGGATCCCGTAGAGTACTACGGATGCGTAGGGGTGCTAATACCTTCCCTTCGCATAACCGACTCCCGAACCCATACTCTTTGGTCGCGAGACCATGCTTTTTTCCCAGGTTTACTCTGAGCGTTTCCTTTCCCTCTTTTGGGATAAATAACGCACGGTGGCGGCTCTGTTGTTTCTTTCTTTTCCCGCCGGTTTTTCGCGCGATGCGACAGCTGGCGACTCTGCTGGGGATTATAGAGAAGTTGACCTATGCTGGTCCATCTTCCCTGAGCGAGTCTCTCCTAGCGCTCTCTAGGTTAGGGTTTTGGTTGCTTTGTGCTGTATTTATTTATTGCATTCATTATTCACTGTTTGCATTCATTGTTTATTGTTTGCATCTATGTTTGCATTAATGTTTGCATTTATTCATCTGTTCACCTGGCTGGTTGTTTGTTTCTCTCTGTGTGGGGGGGAAGAGTCAGTTGAGGTAAAAGGTCCAATACCCAGACCATGAGTGCAACCTAGGATACCTAGGAATAGAGTGATTCATGGAAAGCGGGTGGTATGGCGCCACTTAGCGGAACATTGATATCACGAGCAGTTCAGACCCTGGTGGGATGCTGTCGTTACATACTTCGGGTGTGTATATGACAGTATTCTGCGAAAGGTTATTTATGCTGCGTTTCTCTCAGCCTTACCCTGGCCTAGACTACACCCGTGAGTGGGGAAGGATTATTCATTACAGGTACCGTTGGTGACTCGGTTCTGTTGGTGACTTGGTTCTGATGGTGACTTTGTGTTCAGACAGTGCTCAGTTGACCTTAAGTTGGATTTATGTTCTGATTTTGACTGAAGCTTTGACCTAGTATCAGAGTTTGCACAACCAGCCAGTCCAGTCTGCATCATTTGCATCATAGCATATTTATTTTTCAAAAGAAACGCAATGAAAAAAAAATCAAAAAAAAAAAGAAAAAAAAAGAAGAAAAAAAACTAATCTCTGCATGCATATCATTTCTCAGGTACATTCCAGAGCTTGTCTACTGATAGAGATGGCAACAGTCTCAGAGCCGAAGCGGAAGACCTGTTCCTACAGCTTTCATCGTGAGCCGTTGACTTCACTGATTGAGTTGGGTAGCTTTGTGACAGATGATCGTCTGAAGAGTTTCGTTAGACAGTATGGAGATATCTTGACAGTGCTGAAGACAGTAGTGGATCCGGTGCCTCTACAGACACTACTACAGTTTTATGACCCAGAGCTCAGATGCTTCACTTTCCAGGATTATCAGCTTGCACCTACTCTCGAGGAGTATTCTATCCTGTTGAGTATCCCTATTCAGCATCAGACTCCCTTCTTGGACGTCCCAAAGGAGGTCGACTTCAGATTGATTGCCAGAGCTCTCCGGTTGAGTGTTGAGGAAGTTGGTGAGAATTGGAAGCCCTGTGGGGAAGTTGTGGGTCTGCCATTGAAGTTCCTGTTGATAGTAGCCAGAGTTGAAGCAGAAAAGGGGAATTGGGAAGTTTTTCACGCACAGCTTGCCACCATGATCTATGGGGTTGTCCTATTTCCCAGTATGCCAAATTTTGTTGACCATGCAGCTATCAGTATTTTCATCAGAGGGAATCCAATCCCTACTCTTCTAGCTGATACTTACTATGCCATCCACAGTAGGCATGGTAAGGGTGGAGCCATCAGGTGTTGTCTACCTCTTCTGTTCAAATGGTTCATGTCTCTTCTGCCAGCCAGTGGACCATTTGTGGATACCCAGAGCACTCTTAAGTGGACTCAGAGGGTTATGTCTCTTACCTCTTACGACATCAGGTGGCAGTTGTACCGGATGGATGTGCGTAACGTCATTATGAGCTGTGGAGGATTCCGTAATGTGCCACTCGTAGGGACTAGGGGTTGCATCAATTACAACCCGGTTCTTTCTCTTCGCCAGTTGGGGTTTGTGATGAAAGGAAGACCGCTCGAAGCTGAGATAGCTGAAAGTGTGTATTTTGAGAAGCAGAGTGACCCTGTTAGATTGGAGCAGATAGGGAGAGCTTGGAAGTCTATTGGTGTGAAGGATGGATCTGTCTTAGGGAAGAAGTTTGCGGTTGCTATGCCTGATTACACCGATTGGGTCAAGAAGAGAGTGGAAACTTTGTTGTTACCCTATGATAGGATGGAGCCGTTGCAAGAGCAACCACCCTTGATCCTTGCTGATAGTGTACCTGCTGAGCACTATAAGCAAGCCCTAATGGAGAATCGTCGTTTGAGAGAGAAGGAGCAAGACACTCAGATGGAGTTGTACAAAGCTCATGCTGATAAGCTGCACTTGGCCCATCAACTCAGGGAGGTGCAAGGAGAGGATGCTAGCAGACTGAGAAGCAAGAAGAGATCCTACGAGGAGATAGAGTCTATGTTAGATGCAGAACATCGGGAGCGCTTGAGGCTGCAGAGAGCAGAAGCCGGTTATCAGAAGAAGATCAGAGACTTGGAGAAGCAACTCAGAGATAAAGACATCCAGTTGAGGAAGGAAGTAGACTTGAGACAGGCATCAGAGGACCACCTTGGAGGAGAAGTCTTGGAGCTGAGAAGACAGTTGAAAGAGAAGATCACTCCTTTACCAGATTGCTCAGAATGTTCGCTGTTGATCGACCAGTGCCATTACCTGAAGACCCTCATTCCGGAAGACCGTCTGTCTTAGTTTGTATCTCTGATTGTATTTTGTTGAGAATCACCTCCAGGTTTGTTGGATGGGATTCATTTGCGTGTAAGCCATCCCTTGGATCTTTTTGTTGAGAATCACCTCCAGGCTTGTTGGATGGGATTCTTTTTCTTTGTACGTCGTTTATTCAGATATTCTGTTGACATTGGTTGTATGCCTTTTTACCCTTATGTATGTATAAGGATGTCAGCATTTCCCTGTATCTGTTTGTCCTCTTGTTGCTGCAGGTTGTCATCTTTTCAGGATGGGTCAGGCTCTTTGAATGCCTGAGAAATGAGCATATCATGTGCATCATACGCATCATTAGCATCATACTCATATCATTTTGCATAACAGGTGTTCTTGATCGTGACTTCTCACTCTTGGTTCCTGTTCAGGCAGGATAGCTGATCAACGTCCGCACCGCTACTCAACGAGACTCAACCATCAGAGGAATATGGACCAGTTTCAAACCGAGTTAGCTGAGATGAGGGCAAGCATGGCCCAATTTATGAACATGATGCAAGGGGTTGCGCAAGGTCAAGAAGAGCTTCGAGCTATGGTTCAGAGACAAGAGGCTGCAACTCCACCGCCCAACCATGCTCCACCAGAGGGGAACCCAGTCCCTGATACTCCTGCTGCTGCCATCAACAACTATGCTGTAGGTGATGAGTTGGGGGGTATTCGAATCAACGGTCAACCAATTGCTCCAGATGCTGCTAATGCCAGAGTCATTCATGCTCCGGCCCGTGATAGAGTTCCGATCGTTGATAGACAAGAAGATTTGTTCTCTATGCTCAGCGAAGACGGAGATGTTCCGGGAAGAAACAATGAGAGAGACCGCAAGGTTGAAGCTCTTGCTGAGAAGATCCGTGCTATGGAAAGTCAGAATTCTCTCGGTTTTGATGTTACCAATATGGGGTTGGTTGAAGGTTTGAGAATCCCTCACAAGTTCAAAGCACCGTCCTTCGACAAATACAACGGTACTTCTTGCCCTCGCACCCATGTGCAGGCTTATTATCGAAAGATCTCTGCATATACCGATGATGAAAAGATGTGGATGTATTTTTTCCAAGATAGTCTATCTGGGGCTTCTTTGGACTGGTACATGGAATTGAAGAGAGATTCGATCCGATGCTGGAGAGATCTGGGTGAAGCGTTCCTCAGACAGTACAAGCACAACATGGACATGGCACCGAGCCGGACTCAGCTGCAGAATCTTTGTCAGAAATCCAATGAAAGCTTCAAGGAGTATGCCCAGAGGTGGCGTGAACTGGCTGCTAGAGTTCAACCCCCTATGCTGGAGAGGGAGTTGACAGACATGTTTATTGGTACTCTTCAAGGTGTGTTTATGGACCGGATGGGGAGCTGCCCATTCGGTAGCTTTTCTGATGTTGTCATTTGTGGAGAGAGGACTGAGAGTCTAATCAAAGCTGGTAGGATCCATGATGCTGGTTCCTCGTCTTCATTAAAGAAACCCTTCTCTGGGGCACCTCGCCGTAGAGAAGGAGAGACCAATGCTGTACAGCACAGAGGGGGTGTGTACAGAACAAATGCTAACAGAGATCAATATCGTCCAGTAGCTGCAGTGACTATTCCTGCACCTCAACCTCGTCCACAACAACAACAAAGAGTTCAACAACCGCAACAACAACAACAGCAACGTCCTTATCAGCCCAGACAGAAATTGCAGGCTGATAGAAGATTTGATCCTCTGCCCATGTCTTACACAGAATTATTACCCGAACTACTCAAGTTGGGGATGATTGAGCTGCGTACAATGGCTCCGCCTACAGTGCTGCCTCCCGGTTATGATGCTAATGTTAGATGTGACTTTCATTCTGGGGCATCAGGCCACCTTACTGAGAAGTGTCGAGCTCTCCAGCACAAGGTCCAAGATTTGATCGATGCCAAGGCAATCAACTTCGCTCCAGTGCCTAACGTCGTGAACAACCCTATGCCTCAGCATGGTGGGCATAGAGTGAACAATATTGAAGGGAAAGAAGCTGAAGATCTGGTTGTTAATGTTGATGATGTTCAGACTTCTCTGCTAGTTGTGAAAGGCCGTCTGCTAAAAGGGGTGTCTACCCGGGCTGTGATGAGAATTGTTTGGGCTGTGCAGAATCTGAGAATGGTTGTGACCAGTTGAGGACCGGTATCCAGGGTATGATGGATGAGGGTTGTTTGCAATTCAGTAGGACTGTAAAAGATCGTGGAACAGCGTCAACTATCACCATTTACTTTAAACCGTCTGAAGAACGTGGACAAAGGGTTGTCAGTGCACCTGCAGCAAATGGTACCCCAGTTACCATTCCCGTGCCTGTAACCATTAGTGTTCCAACTACTATCGTTGCGTCTGAAAGAAGGGCTGTTGAGAATAGTAGAGCTGTGCCGTGGAAGTATGATAATGCTCACCGCAGTTACAGAAGGGCTGAAAGTCAAACAAGACCAGTGAATCAAACTCCAGTGACAATTGGTTTACCGAATAGAGTTCCTGCAACTGTTGGTCCGGCTGTGGATAATGTAGGAGGTCCAGGAGGTTTTACCAGAAGCGGTCGTCTGTTCGCACCGCAGCCTTTGAGGGACAATAACGCTGAAGCTCTCGCCAGAGCAAAGGGTAAGCAAGCTGTGGTAGAGGAAGAGCCTGTCCAGAAGGAAGCGCCCGAGGGGTCATTTGAGAAGGACGTAGAGGAGTTTATGAAGATAATCAAGAAGAGTGACTACAAGATTGTGGATCAGTTGAATCAGACTCCGTCCAAGATTTCTATACTTTCACTGTTGATGTGCTCTGAGGCACACCGTAATGCCTTGCTGAAGATGTTGAATCTGGCTTACGTGCCTCAAGAGATTTCTGTCAATCAACTGGAGGGTGTGATGGCCAATGTGAGCACCAGGCATGGTGTGGGTTTCACCAACTTGGACTTACCGCCTGAAGGGCGGAACCATAACAAAGCCTTGCACATCACCATGGAGTGCAAGGGGGCAGTGTTGTCTCATGTATTGGTAGACACCGGGTCGTCGCTGAATGTGTTGCCTAAGCAGATTTTGAAGAAGATTGAGGCGGAAGGGTCCGTGCTTACTCCCAGTGACCTGATCGTTCGTGCTTTCGACGGATCCAAACGTTCTGTGTGTGGAGAAGTTACCTTGCCTGTGAAGATAGGTCCTGAGGTATTCGATATCATCTTCTATGTTATGGACATCCAGCCTGCCTACAGTTGTTTGTTGGGGCGTCCGTGGATTCATGCAGCAGGGGCAGTCTCGTCGACTCTCCATCAAAAGCTCAAGTATGTCTGGAATGGTCAGATTGTGACTGTGTGCGGTGAAGAAGAGATTCTGGTGAGTCATCTATCCTCGTTCAAATATGTTGAGGTGGACGGCGAGATCCACGAAACATTATGCCAGGCATTTGAGACTGTGGCTCTTGAGAAAGTGGCGTACGCTGAGCAGAGGAGGCCAGGTGCTTCAATTACTTCTTACAAGCAGGCTAAGGAGGTTGTTGATTCTGGAAAAGCTGAAGGCTGGGGCAAGATGGTGGATTTGCCGGTTAAAGAAGACAAATTTGGTGTTGGTTATGAGCCTCTCCAAGCAGAGCAGAATGGTCAAGCGGGTCCGAGTACCTTTACCAGCGCTGGGCTGATGAATCATGGCGACGTCTCTGCAACCGGTAGTGAAGACTGTGACAGTGATTGTGATTTGGACAACTGGGTTCGCCCGTGTGCACCAGGGGGGTCTATCAACAACTGGACGGCTGAAGAAGTGGTTCAAGTTACTCTTCTGACAGAGTAATTTTCTGTTGTTTTGTCATTTTGCATGAAAATCCTACGTTCTGCCCAAGGCGTAGTGATTCATTTTTGTAGGGCCTCATCATGTTTTGAATGATTATCATTAATGAAGGACATTTTTTGAACAAATTCTGTGATCCCTGTCTTTCTGTTTTTTCTGTTTTCACTTTTTTCAAAACAATAAAAATGGCAATGTTTTTGTTTTTGTGACTTTTTGAACTCTTTTTCTAAAGCAAAGCATTAAACATGCAGAAGCGATCTTGTGGCATTCACTATGAACAGTTCTGTTATGGCTCAGTATGATTTCGATAATCCCATTTACCAAGCTGAAGAGGAGAGTGAGGAAGACTGTGAGCTCCCTGCAGAATTAGCCAGATTGCTGAAGCAGGAGGAAAGGGTCATCCAACCTCATCAGGAGGAGTTGGAAACCATTAATTTGGGTACTGAGGACGACAAAAAGGAAATCCAGATTGGGGCTACTTTAGAGGACTCTGTCAAGAGGAGGCTGGTTGAGATGCTGAAAGAATATGTGGAAGTGTTCGCCTGGTCGTATCAAGATATGCCTGGGTTAGATACAGATATTGTGATGCACCGATTACCTCTTAGAGAAGGATGTCCTTCGGTCAAGCAGAAGCTTCGTAGAACGAGTCCTGACATGGCAACTAAGATCAAGGAAGAGGTTCAGAAGCAGTGGGATGCAGGTTTTCTGGCTGTCACCAGTTATCCCCCGTGGGTTGCCAACATTGTTCCCGTGCCGAAGAAGGATGGTAAAGTCAGAATGTGTGTCGATTACCGGGATTTGAACAGAGCGAGTCCGAAAGATGATTTCCCATTACCTCACATTGATGTATTGGTTGATAATACGGCTCAATCCTCGGTATTCTCTTTCATGGATGGTTTCTCCGGATATAATCAGATCAAGATGGCGCCAGAGGACATGGAAAAGACGACATTCATTACACCTTGGGGCACGTTCTGCTATAAGGTGATGCCATTTGGGCTGAAGAATGCCGGTGCTACCTATCAGAGGGCAATGACGACTCTCTTCCATGACATGATGCACAAAGAAATCGAAGTGTACGTGGATGATATGATTGCAAAGTCGCAGACAGAAGAAGAGCACCTGGTTAATTTGCAGAAGCTGTTTGACCGGTTGAGAAAGTTCAAGCTGAGGTTGAATCCGAACAAGTGTACGTTTGGAGTGAGATCAGGGAAGCTTCTAGGCTTCATTGTCAGCGAGAAAGGGATTGAGGTTGATCCAGCAAAAGTCAAAGCTATTCAAGAGATGCCTGAACCAAAAACGGAGAAGCAAGTCCGTGGGTTTTTAGGGAGATTGAACTACATTGCAAGGTTCATATCTCATCTAACTGCTACATGTGAACCAATTTTCAAACTGCTCAGAAAGAATCAAGCGATCAAGTGGAATGATGATTGTCAGAAAGCTTTTGACAAAATCAAGGAGTATTTACAGAAACCTCCAATCCTTATACCTCCAGTTCCAGGGAGACCTCTGATAATGTACCTGTCAGTGACTGAGAACTCAATGGGGTGTGTATTGGGACAGCATGACGAGTCTGGTCGAAAAGAGCATGCCATATACTATCTTAGCAAAAAGTTTACCGACTGTGAAACAAGATATTCACTGCTCGAGAAAACTTGCTGTGCTTTGGCCTGGGCTGCTCGCCGACTAAGACAGTATATGTTGAACCACACTACCTTATTGATTTCTAAGATGGATCCAGTCAAATACATCTTTGAGAAGCCAGCTCTCACCGGACGTGTTGCCCGTTGGCAGATGATCTTAACAGAGTATGACATTCAGTACACGTCTCAGAAGGCCATCAAAGGTAGTATTCTGTCAGACTATCTCGCCGAACAACCGATTGAAGATTATCAGCCTATGATGTTTGAATTCCCTGATGAAGACATCATGTATCTGAAGATGAAGGATTGCGAAGAGCCTCTTGTCGAGGAAGGACCGGATCCAGATGACAAGTGGACACTGATGTTTGATGGGGCCGTGAATATGAATGGTAACGGCGTTGGGGCAGTATTGATCAATCCTAAAGGTGCTCATATACCTTTTTCTGCCAGACTGACGTTTGACGTCACCAACAACGAAGCTGAGTATGAGGCTTGCATCATGGGGATAGAAGAAGCCATTGATCTGAGGATCAAAACACTTGACATTTATGGAGATTCAGCTCTAGTGGTCAATCAAGTCAACGGAGATTGGAATACGAATCAGCCGCATTTGATTCCGTATAGAGATTACACCAGAAGAATATTAACGTTCTTCAAGAAAGTGAAGTTGTATCATGTCCCCCGGGATGAGAATCAAATGGCTGATGCCTTGGCTACTTTGTCGTCTATGATCAAAGTTCATTGGTGGAATCATGTGCCACATGTTGCGGTGAATCGACTGGAGAGGCCTGCGTATGTGTTTGCAGCCGAGTCTGTTGTGGGTGATGAGAAGCCGTGGTATTATGACATCAAGAACTTCCTCAAGACTCAGGAGTATCCTGAAGGTGCGTCAAAGAACGACAAGAAAACCCTGAGGAGGCTAGCTGGAAGCTTCTATTTGAATCAGGATGATGTGCTATACAAAAGGAACTTTGACATGGTCTTGCTCAGATGCGTGGATAGACACGAAGCGGACATGCTAATGCAAGAAGTTCATGAAGGTTCCTTCGGTACTCATGCCGGCGGACATGCAATGGCTAAGAAATTGTTGAGAGCGGGTTATTACTGGATGACTATGGAATCCGATTGTTTCAAGTATGCTCGGAAATGCCATAAGTGTCAAATCTATGCTGATAAGGTGCACGTACCACCAAGCCCTCTGAATATCATGAATTCGCCTTGGCCGTTTGCCATGTGGGGCATTGATATGATTGGGAAGATTGAGCCTACTGCTTCGAGTGGACATCGCTTCATCCTGGTTGCGATTGACTATTTCACCAAATGGGTAGAAGCAGCTTCTTATGCTAACGTTACCAAACAAGTGGTTACCCGGTTCATCAAGAAAGAAATCATATGTCGTTATGGAGTCCCTGAGAGAATCATCACTGACAATGGTTCGAATCTCAATAACAAGATGATGAAGGAGCTGTGTAAAGATTTCAAGATTGAACATCACAATTCTTCTCCCTACAGACCGAAGATGAATGGTGCTGTGGAAGCGGCAAACAAGAATATCAAGAAGATTGTGCAGAAGATGGTCGTTACGTACAAGGATTGGCATGAGATGCTGCCTTTCGCTTTGCATGGGTACCGTACCTCAGTACGTACGTCGACCGGGGCAACCCCTTACTCCCTTGTGTATGGCATGGAAGCTGTCCTACCTGTTGAAGTGGAGATTCCTTCTCTGAGAGTTTTATTGGATGTCAAGCTGGACGAAGCCGAGTGGATTCGAACAAGGTTTAACGAGTTGAGCCTTATCGAGGAGAGACGGCTAGCAGCTGTATGTCATGGACAGTTGTATCAGCGAAGGATGAAGAGAGCCTTTGATCAGAAAGTGCGTCCTCGAAGCTATCAGATCGGTGATCTAGTTTTGAAGAGGATCCTCCCTCCCGGTACAGATAACAGGGGCAAGTGGACTCCTAATTACGAAGGTCCGTATGTTGTGAAGAAGGTTTTCTCCGGTGGGGCCTTGATGCTTACAACTATGGATGGTGAAGATTTTCCGTCTCCTGTCAACTCAGATGTAGTCAAAAAATACTTCGCATAAATTGACCCGCTGGATAAGAAAAAAAAGAGAGTCCAGGCAAAAAAGGGCATCCCGACGAACCAAAAAAAAACAGAAAGAAAAGGTTCGGGCAAAAATTAGGGATAAAATAAAAAAAAAATTTACACCCGGTAAGTCGAAAACCCGCAAGGGCGGCTTAGGCAAAAGAAGGGTATCCCGGTGGATTGAAAACCCGAAAGGGCGATCCAGGCAAAAGTTAGGGATTAAAGCGAAGACTACAGTCTGAGTTTGTCTGTACTTCATCAAGCTTTATCGTCTGCCATCTCGAAAGATGTGATCCGTCCAGTCATTCTTCTCAGAAAGCAAGGAGTTGGGAGGAAAACTGATGATCTGTGAGTTATAACAGAATTAGGAAATAGTGGATGCCGTGTCCACATTGCCATTAGGATAGATTTTTTCCTTTTTATGCGCAATTACCTCTTTCTAGGAATTGCTTCCTAATGTATTTTGCCTCTTCAGGCACATTTTCAATCAATAAAAGTCGTTATTCAGATAAATAGCTCTCTTGTTTTTATTTTTACTGTTTTGTTTGCAAAATGTCCGAATTTTTGATAAGCATTGCATATAAAAACATGGAGGTTATACAATAACATGCAGAAATGTGAAACATTTGAAAATCATTTTGAATGTTGAGGACACTTGAGCGTATCTTGTCCATGTATCCCTTGGAGGCATTTTTTTGTTGTGCTGTTTTTCAGATCGGCGTCTGTGAGGACGTTTCCTCAACAGATATTTGCCCCGAGCAAGTTTGGAAGCTATCAGAGTTGTGTTCCCCCGCAAAGACGTCTGTGGATAGTGCCTTTTATTCCCCAGCAGATCTAAGGATTGCCTATCCCCAGCAGGCCGGTATTTGCCAATTTCCTCCCCGAGTGAGGCAGGTTCATCGAAGTTTATCTCCAGCATTTATTCTACCTGTGGACTGAAGGATATCCCCAGCGGAGTTTATATTTCCCCAGCAGCAGTGCTGTTCTTCAACAAAAGTGAGAAATCGCTTTACCATTCCTCAAGCAGAGTTCCCCGCAGAGTATTTCCCCAAGAGGAGTCTCCCCGCAGAGTCAGAGTATCTGATCATTTTGGCTCCCCAGCCAGAGTCTTTCATCATCTTGCATTTTTCATGTAGTAATCATTGCATCCTCAAAAACCGCGTAGCATTTCCATTCCATGTGGAGCATTACGCCATAGAAAAATTCAAACATATGCATTCATGTGTTAACTTCACCAGACCGTATCCCCGGTAGAGGCGGATCATTTCATTCAACATCAGCACCAAGACTGCTACAGTTGCTCTTGACAGCATTCAGATTTGTTTATTCCCCACAGAGGTTTATTTCCTCACCCGATGGTGACAGAGGTTTATTTCCTCACCCGATGGTGACAGAAAGTTTGCTTCTCCCCAGTGAGACCCCCAGCAAGTGGTCAACCTTGCCTTAACAGATCTAAGATGTCGTTCTCGTGATGCCGGTAAGTGTCATGCCGGCACCCACGTGTGTTTTCTTTGTTTGGTGTCGGTAAACACCCTTGTTTCGGTGTCTGTAAACATCGAGTATTCGCTCCGGTCATCAGTAAATGTCTGGTCGTCATCTTTGTTTGGTATCGGTAAACACCATTGTTTCGGTGTCTGTAAACATCGAGTCTTACTCCAGTCATCGGTAAATGTCTGGTCATTTTTGATGTCGGTAAACATCATCTTTCGATGTCAGTAAACATCGAGTCTTTTCTCCAGTCATCGGTAAATGTCTGGTCGTTTTTGATGTCGGTAAACATCATCTTTCGATGTCAGTAAACATCGAGTCTTTTCCTCAGTCATCGGTAAATGTCTGATAATTCCCAGCTAGAAATCCCCAGTAGAGTCATCTGTAAATGTCCTATCTGGTTTCCGGTTGCAAATATTTGTATCTCCCCACTAAATTTCTCATTCCCAGTCATCGGTAAATGTCTGGTCATTTCTTTGGATGTCGGTAAACATCACCTTTCGATGTCGGTAAACGTCGAGTCTCATCCCAGTCATCGGTAAATGTCTGGTCAACAAAATCAAAATCCCCAGAAGTCGTCGGTAAACGTTTTGTCCGGTATCACCACAAAGATTTTGTTCCTCCCCAAGTGGAGATGCCATCGGTAAATGGCCCCGTTTTCTTCGATATCGGTAAATGTCGAATTCCCAGTTGCAGCAGCCATCGGTAAATGGTCTCGCTAAGTTTGACATCGGTAAATGTCAAGTTTCTTTGAAGCCACCATCGGTAAATGGTCTTGCTTCCTTATTACATCAATTCGTTTTGCCCAGCAGCCATCGGTAAATGGTCGTGTTGAAGTTGATATCGGTAAATATCAAAGTTCTAACCATCGGTAAATGGTTTCGTTTCTCAGAAGTTTGTTTTCCCCAGCCGCCATCGGTAAATGGTCGTGCTGCAGTTGATATCGGTAAATATCAAGTTTCCAGTTCTCAACCATCGGTAAATGGTTTTGCTTTTCTGAAGTTGTCATGCAGTTTGTCATCGGTAAATGACATGGTTCTTTTGTATTATATCCAGTCTGTGCAAATTCTACGGTTCTTTGGTATTCAATCCCTGTTTACCCTGAAAGTCTGACAACCATCGCTATCATCCGTTCGGGTTCCCAGCTGATTGAATAGGGGCAGCTGTAGCACCTCAAATTTGCACCTATCATTATACATACATTTTCATATTAGGTCATAGCATGTCATGATCCATTGCATAGCATTTGCATTGTTCCTCAGTTGCCTCAAGTGCAAGCAGTCAAGAATTAGGTCAAACTAATCTCCTGATCAGTCAACCCAGCAAGCAAAGGAATTTCTCATTGAATCAAGGCCTTGGGGTTGGTCCAACAAGTTCACATGGCTTGGAGGTCTATTTGAAGTATTTTGGTCAAGGGTTGAAGACTCAGAAGTCATCAGTTCATACACAGACAGTCAAAAACCCTAAAAAAGGTCAACTGTCAGTCAAAGCAGTGGATGGTGGTCATTCTTGTGGAATTTGGGCACCATGATCAATAATCAAGAGTTCATACAACTTGGGACATCATTTGAAGTCAAGTTCTCAAGGAATTAGGGTTTGGAAGTCATCAGTCAATGCACAATCAGTCAGAAACCCTAAAAGTCAACTGTTGGTCAACTGTCCATTTAATCAGTGATTGGATGATTGGAATTGGTTTGTGGGAGTTCATTCATGTCCAAATAGTCATCATATACCATGCCAAACACCATCATGGAAGAATTTGGAGCCAGATCATGAATTTCCCAAAACGGAAACTGGGCCTGTAACTGAAACTTGCCATAAATGGAAAGTTTTGATCCTCAAACTTACATCATGATACAAGCCTCAAATGAATTTTTGCCCAACATGAAAGTTGAAGATCTTGTTCTCCCATTTCCAAAAAGTCATAGAACTCTCAATTCCCATGTGTGGTTGGCAAGTTATGATCGAATCGATTTCAGAAAATCTTGAACTTCAAAGGGCCATATCTCCCAAACCGTTTGGCCAAATTTGGTGGGGTTTTTTCCTACAAACCACATTTTTCATCCTCTTTCCAAAATATAAATTTCATGACCTAAAACCTTACCAATCAAAATGGCATTTTTGGACCTTTTTCATTTAAATTCAAAGTTTGACCAAGAGTTGACTTTTTGACTCAAACATTTTTTCAGCATTTGGCCAATTGGGAAAGCTCATAAATGTCATTTTAAGTGTGTTTGCAAAGCCAAATTATGCAGAACATGTGGATATTGCTTGGTTGCTTGGATTGTAAGAAAGGTACCATTGCACCATACTTGTTTATGCATCCACCATACCATGGTTTGTACTCTCAAAACAGAAGTTAGCAAGCCATTTTTTCTGTCATGTTGAAGCCTCATTGTGCAGCCAAACAACCAACAAGTACACATAGCCATGCTTGCTCATTTGAGTTTTGGCAAAAAGGACATGTCCAATTCATGAACCATACCTCTTGCAACCATACTTGTACCACCACATTGCAGATTGTTGCCCATGTTTTTCTGTCAAAACCAGACAGTAACAGCATGGCTTTCCCTCTTTTTTTCCTGTCATGAGTAACATGTTGCAGCAAAAAGCCAAAGAGAAAATTCATTCATTTGGGCACTTGGCATTTCCCTCCACAAAAGTGGGAAGACCCTGTTAGAAATAGGAGCACCATACTGCAGCAGAAGAGAAAAAGCCTTGGCAATTGCTCCATACCACACTTGTATTATCACATAACTTGCACACATACTGCACCATATACTGCATCATATACAAAGGCTGTCACACACCATACTTGTACCTCCAGGCCATGATTTGAACTGGCCAACAGCAACACAGCAGCAAGGGTGCAGTTTCTTTCTGTCATCTTTTAGGCTACACAATACCACAGAATGGGGGGGGGGGCTGCAAAAAATATCATCTTGGTTTTTGGCATTCTGATTTTTCTGTCAACAAAGATAGCAAGACTAAGCTGAAAAGTCAATTGCCTGCAGCATTCTAAAAACTCACCTGCCATCAAAATAAACCAGGAAGAGCAGCATCAATCCAACACACTGCAGAAAGAAATCATGCTCTTACCTCACTTTTGGCATTTTCAAATTCTGTCCAAAAGAACTTAAAGAGACAAAACCCTGCTTTGTTTGATAGCATTCTTCCTTATCATTTTCCTGTCAAAGCCAAGCCATGAGATTGCCAACAGAACTGCATTCATTTTCTCAAACATGATCTCACTTACAATTACCAAACCAGTCCAAACTTCAAAGAATAAAAACACTGGCCTTTGTTGCAGCCACCAACATAACAGCTGACCAACCACTTCACTGAGGCAAAGGATTGATTTTCTTGGCATGCTGTCCAGGAAATTTCAAAGGACACAAACCTTGTTCTGATTGATACCTTGTTCCCTCACCTTTTTTCTGTTAAAACCAAAACACTAGTTGCAGACAGCAAAAAACCACCAAATAGCCAAAACATGCCCTTACCTGGCTGCTGCACTGAAAAAGACTGATCCTCTCATTTGGCAAAGACAGCAAATTCCACCAAGACCAACTACACACACCCTTAGCCACCCCTCAAGGAAAAAACCTACAGGCCAACCTTGCCCTCACTTGCATTCACTGTCAAAGGAGCAGACCACAAAGGACCATCATCCATTTTCCAACCAAAAAAAAAAACCCTTGCTTTGCACATTACTTCTACTGTCCAAACCAGTAACATTTCAAAACCTCACTTGCCAATACAACCACCTTGCCACTTGCATCTTGCTGTCATCAAACAAAAGAACACAACTATGCAACAGAAAAATCTTGATTCACCTTGTCCACAATACTAAAACAGACCAACCTTGCCTTGCTTTGGCCAAGAATCCTGCCTAACTCTAAACACTGCTTTGCCAACCATAACAGTTTGGTTCATCCCCATTTTCTCATCATTCCTAAACCTTGCTAGCATGACCTAAACCCTGCAGCATCCAACAAAACCAACATAACCAATCAAAGTTGCCCAAACCCTGCATTCAACCTTTGGCCATTGCTCAAACCATACACCCTCCCAAATCACCTTTGGCTATTTGCATTTGAATTTTGTTTGGACAAACTCCAAAGAACCTGTCAAGCACAAACCAACTGCCAGCAGCACCAAAACCTCATTTGCATTTTTCAACTTTGACAGTCCATGATCTAAGCACTTCCAAAATGCCTTGAGCCATACCATCATCATTTTCCATCATTGGCAAGTTGAAGGCTCATCTGTTTTGGCAAGGCATCACAAAACAACACCAAGAACACAAACTGCCCTCCAAATTGGTAAGTTTTCAACTTCCACCATTTCTAAAATTGAGACATGTTTTGAATAGTTTTTTTAATGCTGAGTATCATGTTGCTTTCCTTTTTGAAAATGATCGCCTGTCCATGAAGAAATGATGAGATAAAGTTTGATGTTTGAAAATGTTTCTTGTGATTTCTTGTTGTATAGTTCAAATTGATGAAATTAGGGTTTGGATTGTTGTTGTATGGTGTTTGATGTTTACGATGGTATGCTTAATTGACACTTTGGGGAAGAATTGAGAAATCACGATTTTTTGATAAGAACCCTAATCCCAAATCTGCCCAGATTTTGGTCCATTTTCGTGTGCATGACTTTTCTCCCTCCAGCCAATCAAAACATTTCATTTTCTGGACCAAAACACGGTCGTTTTGATAAGTGACTGGGTTATTTACCAAAATGCCATTTTCTCCATATAAATTCAATTAATTTCTTCAATAATTTCATCAATCTTCCAAAATTCACAACTTGCTCATTTTTGGTCCAAATTGAGTGGGATTTTTTGTGTTGTGTTCATCATGATCTCTACTTTTTTATCATTATTTTTCCAGAATTTTTGGATGGATGGTTTTTAAATGGCCTTAGGGTTTGTGACATGTGACCAAATTTTGTACACTTTGCCAAATCAATTGTGAAATGATGAGAATGTATCCAATGGCTCTCAAATTTTTTGTGCTTAAACTAGACACCTTCATGGTGATTTTGGTATAAAGTTTGTGCATTTATCATTTGTGGATTGAGAGTTATGATTTTTTGAAGTCATGTGTTGCATTTGGTGTCATACCATGATCATGTATTTTCACAAATTTTGTTCACACACTTCCCCACATCCAAATGACTCCAAATTTTGCATGAATGATCCCTTGTATGTCTAATTGATGTATGATTTTTCTTGAAATTAATCATGCTGTTTTCCATTTGATTGTGAATTTTCTTCCATATGTGGTCATTTGTTGACTTTTTGTGCTATGTCTTGCCAAATCTTTTGTGAAATTCTCAAATCTTATTGTATGACCATGAAATTTCATATGTGATAACTAGACATCCTCATCTTCACCATGGTTTTGGTCCCATTCATTTGTCATACACCATTCTAGACTTATGATTTTTCTGAGTTGATGCATGTTTGGTTGACTTCATTGAGCATGTTCAAATTGACTTTGTCTTTCTGATTTTCATTGACTGCCTTCCACTTGTCCAAATGGGATGAAATTTGACATGCTTACCATGCTATGTGTTAGGTTTGATCATGATTTATTTGGTGATTTTTGAAAAATGTTTAGATTGGTTTTGAATCAAGTCTTTCTGTTGACTTCTGTGGGTTTCTGTTTGCCTTACTTTGACCTAATTGGTTCATGAAATGATGACAGTGATTGGTATGAATGTGAATCCAATTGGTTTTGTTTCCTAATTGTTTGAACATGATTTTGGATACTTAACCCTTGCTGTTTTGACTTTCTCATTCACTTTTGACCCTAGGCTTGCCCTAGTGGTCCTGTTACTCACCTTTGAGCTTGTGATTTCAGGTTGACCACCAAATGGCCATTGTGACCCATTCTTTTGACTGAGCTTGGTTAAATGTTGTTGTCTAACATCTTTGTTTTGTAGGTGGCTTGGCTCATATGCCATAAGCCTTGTGCCTTGCACATCCATGTGCCTCCAATTGACTGTTGGTTTCTGTTTCTGTTTGTTTTGTTTGAAGTTGCATACTAACATCTGCTTGACTGTTTCAGGTGCTTTAGTTGCTTAGTTCCTTGTGAACTTTTTGCTTTGCTTTGCTTGTATAAGCAATTCGCATTGAGGTATGCCTCCTTTACTTCATGTAGTCTGGAAGACCTGGTCTGTTACTTGGCCAGGCAACTGTCTGAAGTCCTCCTTAAGAGGCAATGTTTGTGGATGTTTACTTTTGTCCCTGCATAGAGTCAAAGTCCTCCTAAGAGAAGAGGCAATTGGTGGAAGGTAGGGATATGCAATCTATCCCCCACTATTCAGTGTGTCCTCTGCCTTGCTCACACCACTGTGTTGATGCATTGCAGATACAAAACCAAGATCTTGTACAATTGTACAGTTGAGTCAGTTTTAATGTGTAGAAGGGTTCCCACTTTCTGAACCCACACATTCTTGTCTTGAGCTCTCCCAGGCCAGGGATAAGAGCTGTGAGGTCTCATCCTCACTTCATCCTTTCATCTGCTTCACCTTAGCCCCTCAATGGCAAGGTTAAGAGCAACACTCACCCAGTTCCAGAGGTTTGTTTGTTGAGGTTGATATGACCCCTTGACTAAAACCTAACCCTTGTTTGAGCCACTTGTTTGTGTATAGCGTGTGCTATCTGTGCTTGTAGGATTGTTTGACTTGCTTCCTGTGCAAGTTAGGATAGTTTGACTTGCTTCCTGTGCAAGTTAGGATAGTTTGACTTGCTTCCTGTGCAAGTTAGGATTAGTTTAGACTTGCTTCCTGTGCAAGTTAGGTTTTGCTTGGCTTGCTTCCTGTGCAAGTTAAGTGTGTGTGGTTTGCTCCCTGTGTGAGCCATACTCAGGATAGGTTGGCCCTTGTGCCATTTAGCTAGAAACCATAACTTAGGGTTGATTTTGCATGACAACATCTAGGCTCGAGTCGTAGTCTCCCTAGAGTTGTGTCTCCCTCTGTTATCTGGTTAGGCTAGTCCTTTATCCCTCTGTAGGGGAACTACATCGCCCTGATCTTCATACCAGATGAAGTATGTAGGCAGGAGATTGAGCTGATCTCTCCGGGCGCCTTTTCTTTCTTTTGTGTGTGTTGTTTGACCTATGTTAGGCTCGAGTCCCTGACTCCTTAGCATGTGCTGTCTGTCTGTTTGTGTGTGTGTGCTTAACAGTTGTAGGCTGAGTCCCCGACTCCCTATCAACCTGTTGTTGTGTGCTTGGAAGCCGATGTAAGTCCATCGAGTGGCATTTGGGTTCCAGTGTGCGTGCGTTTTGGTTTGGATGCTGATGTAAGTCCAGTGATTGGCAGTCGGGCTCCACGTTTGCCTTTGCCTGTGTTTGTTTGTGTGCGTGTCAGCCGAGCTACGAATGCTCTGATTCTTCTCTCGTCCGAGAAGATACGTATGCATAGGATGCGATATCCTAGCGAGCATGTGTCGTTTCCCCAGTCCGAACTACTTCGACTCTGATGTCTATGCCTGATAGACTAAGTAGGCCCAGGATGCGATATCCTGCCGAGTCAGTTTCAGTCAGTCTCTTTTGTTTCTTTCAGCCAGTGTGTGTGAATATTTGAGCAGTGTTTAGCAACCAATTTCCTTTCTAGTGTGCGTGGATCCCGTAGAGTACTACGGATGCGTAGGGGTGCTAATACCTTCCCTTCGCATAACCGACTCCCGAACCCATACTCTTTGGTCGCGAGACCATGCTTTTTTCCCAGGTTTACTCTGAGCGTTTCCTTTCCCTCTTTTGGGATAAATAACGCACGGTGGCGGCTCTGTTGTTTCTTTCTTTTCCCGCCGGTTTTTCGCGCGATGCGACACATGGATTATGGACGAAGGAACACTAAGAAGTACAGTTTCAGATGTCCCGACTTTAAAGAGTTAAGGAAGCTTGCGTATTTTGTATTAGATCCCTTGGACTTCAAACAACGCCATGGGAAGCTTTTATCCATCTTGTTTGCTGATGTGGTTGATGGAATCTTGAGTGTGCTAGTGCAGTTATCTGATCCCCTCTACCATTGTTTCACTTTCCCAGATTCTCAGCTTATGCCTACCTTGGAGGAGTATTCTCATCTTTTGGGGATACCTATTTCTAGTAGAGTGCCTTTTAGTGGATTAGAGGAGATTCCCCGATTCTAGTATTATTGCTGAAGCTCTACACTTGAAGAAGTCTGAGATAGAGGCTCTTTGGGTGAAGAAAGGAGGATTATTTGGGTTGCCATATGATTTCCTCATCAAGGAAGCTACTGCTTTTGCTCAAGCCGGTAGTGTGGACGCTTTTGAAGCTATCTTTGTGATTCTCATTTATGGATTAGCTTTGTTCCCTAACATTGACGGTTTTGTTGATGTTAACGCCATTATACTTTTCTTGATTGGGAATCATGTGCCTACTTTGTTGGGTGATATGTATTTCTCTTTGCATCTAAGGAATTCTAAAGGTGGTGTAACAATTGTTTGTTGAACCCCTCTTATGTACAAGTGGTTTATTTCACACTTGCCTCAGACGCCTACTTTTGTGGAGAACAAACAATGTCTACGGTGGTCTCAGAGACTTATGTCTCTCACTAATTATGATATAGTTTGGTATGATCCGTCATTGGGCAGTTTGGATATTATTGATAGTTGTGGTGAATTCTCTAATGTGCCTCTCATTGGTACACAAGTAGGAATTAACTACAACCCTGCTCTGACTAGTCGTCAACTTGGGTTCCCCTTGAGAGACAAACCTAATAACACTTTGTTAGAAGGTCTTTTCTATCAAGAGGGTAAAGATCCCCAACATTCAAAGCAGAAGATTGTGTATGCTTGGCATAATGTGCATAGGAAAGGAAGGTCCGAGCTTGGTCCATGCAATTGTGTATCTTTGGAAGCTTACACTCTTTGGGTGAAGAAAAGAGCTTTGGAGTTGAAGATGCCTTATCCTTATGAGAGACCTATGTCTATGGTTGTGGTTGAGCTATTAACTCTCCCTAACCAAGATGTAAAGGAGTTGGAAGACGCGCTCGCCAAGATGAAGCAAGAGAAAGATATGTGGGAAGAGCGTTTCCGCGCTTTGAGTAAGAAGCATGAAGAGTTGCAGTTGGAGTCTAAGGACAAAGATGCACTCATTGAGCTACTTGAAGACCGAGTGACAAAGAGGCAGAGAGAGCCAGAGGTTTCATCTTCTAGCATGCCTCAACCTTTCGTTGCTTGGATGAAGATTGTTGATCAGCTTGTCCTCAAGAAGACTCAGATGAAGGCTTCTTTTGAGATTGAGATCCGTCATATTCGAAGGAAGTGCGCGCCTTCAGCTAGGTCTTCTGACATTGTTGTTAGGGATCCTTAGGATGTCTAGTCGCCTTTTCTCTTGTATTTTTCATTTGGTTTCTGAAAATGTACTCACTATAATCCTTCCAATTATATAAATGAAAAGAGGTTTTTGGTCATATATTTTTTTTCAATTTATTGTTAAATATATATTTGCGAATGATATAGTAAGTTCCTTGAAAATAAAAATAATCAAGCATTGCATTTCATGCATCATTTTCATAAGTAGGTTTTCGCCAGATGTCTGATTGGTGTTTCTTCTGTGCTTTAGCCAAGCTGACTCACCGGTACAATTCCCGAGCCAATCATCTGAGAATTATGGAGCATTTGGAGCAAGAGAACAGAGAGCTGAAGGACGAGATGGCCTGCCTGACTTCAATGATGGAGTCGGTTCTTGCTACTTAGAGTCAATCTTCTCCAACGCCTGCAACGCCTCCCGCGAGGACTGTTACTTCAGAGGTTACTACCTCTACCATGCCTACTGCTATCACCCACTTCATGCCAAATATGCCTTCCGGATTTCCATGGGGAATTCCGCCCAACTTTGTGCCCGAAGGCTATGCGCCTACTTTTGCTTCCATGCCGACATCTAGCCCGGTCATGTCCGTGCCACCTCCCATTGTGCACACTTTGCCTCGCGTAGAGGATATCATCTATCATTATGAGCCGTCTAAGGGTCCAGATGTTTATGAGAAGATGGATGAAATAAAATATCAGTTTCTTGAGTTGCATAAGGAATTGAAGACACTGAGAGGTAAAGATCTGTTTGGGAAGAGTGCTGTCGAGTTATGTTTGGTGCCCAACGTCAAGATCCCGATGAAGTTTAAAGTGCCAGACTTTGAAAAGTATAAGGGGAACTCTTGTCCGCTCAGTCATCTTGTGATGTATGCTCGCAAGATGTCTACTCAAACCGGCAATGATCAATTGCTTATTCACTACTTCCATGATAGTCTGACCGGCGTTGTGCTCTGTTGGTACATGGGATTGGACAGTGCCAACATTCACACCTTCAATGACTTGGGGGAGGCTTTTGTTAAGCAATATAAGTATAATGTGGACATGGCGCCTGATAGAGACCAGTTGAGGTCTATGTCTCAGAAGGACAAAGAGACATTTAAAGAGTACGCGCAAAGATGGAGGGAATTGGCTTCCCAGATCACTCCTCCTTTGGAGGAAAAAGAGATGATCAAGATCTACTTGAAAACTCTGAGTTCATTTTACTATGAACGAATGATTGCTAGTTCCCCCAGTGACTTTACCGAAATGGTGAACATGGGGATGAGGCTTGAGGAAGGAGTCCGAGAGGGACGTTTGTAAATAGATGAGGCATCAACAAGCAAGAGGTATGGCAGTAATTTCGATAAGAAGAAAGACAGTAAGACAAACGCAATAAGCAGTGGGAGGCAGAAGAGACCTCAGATCAGAAGGAACCCAACATCCCGTCAACATCATCATCATCAAGTATCCTCGATAATTCCGATATTTTCTAATCAACAAGCAACACCAATTCAACAACAACAACAACGTTAACAATAACAACCGCAACAACGAATAAACACCTACAACCACAACAATACCAACAACAATCATCATCAACAAAAATTTGAAAGGAAGAAGGTCTCTTTTGACCCGATTCCTATGTCTTACGTAGAACTTTATCCATCCTTGGTTCTCAAGAACCTGATCCAACCAAGAAACCCGCCACAGATTCCAAAACCACTTCCTTGGTGGTATAAACCTGAGCTCCGTTGCGCTTTTCATCAAGGAGCACCCGGACATGATATTGAGAATTGTTATCCGCTTAACTATGAGGTTCAAAAATTGATGAAGAGTGGTATGGTGTCCTTTGAGGATCATGTGCCGAATGTGAAAGCAAACCCTTTGCCCACCCATGGGAACTCTTATGTGAATATGGTGGACGGTTGTCCTGGAGAATTCGAAGTTTTTGATGTGCGTTTTATCAGGAGGTCCTTAGTGCAGATGCATACGGATTTTTGTTTGGTAAGTGCATGTGAGTATGACCATGATGGTTGTGCTGTTTGTAGTGTTAACTCGAGGGGTTGCAAAGTTGTGAAAAGGGACATCCAACAACTGATGGATGAAGGCATGATCCAAATTGTTCAATCCCGTCATGTAGATGACAATGTTAATGTCATAGTGCCCGTTTTCAAGCAACAAGAGCAGTTGGTAATCCAGTATGACTCCAGTAATAGCAACGGTCAAAGATCAGTATCGCCGTTGGTAATACAGTTAGTGGGCCCAGTCCCGTATTCATCTGATAAAGCTGTTCCATATCAGTATAATTCTACGATGATGAAGGATGGTCAAGAGGTCCCGTTGCCTATGAGCAGTTCAGTAGTGAGCATTGCTGATGTTACAAAGGTGACCCGTAGTGGTCAAGTGTTTGGGTCGGTGTTCCCAAAGGATAAAGAAGAAGCAGTTGTGAGTAAGAAAGTCGAAGTGCCTGTTGAAAACCCAGTTGGCTGTTCAAAAGATAAGTCTGGTGAGGCCAGCAACTTGAAACCCAATGATGATGATGAGGTACTTTGTTTGATTAAAAGAAGTGAGTTTAATGTGGTGGAGCAGCTGCTCCAAACCCCCTCAAAAATCTCAGTGTTGTCTCTGCTGATGAATTCTGAAGCGCACAGAGAAGCACTGCAGAGAGTTATAGAGCAAGTGTTCGTAGAGGATGATGTTACTGTGGAACAGTTTGATCACATTGTGGCTAACATCACCTCTTGCAATAATATGAGCTTTTGTGACGAAGAACTCCCTGAGAAGGGCAGAAACCATAATCTGGCTTTGCATATTTCCATGAATTGCAAGGAAGATGCTTTGTCAAACATGCTTGTTGACACCGGGTCGTCACTGAATGTGCTTCCGAAGTCAACTTTGTCGAAGCTATCTTATCAAGGAGCACCCATGAGGTATAGCGGTGTAATTGTCAAAGCCTTTGATGGTTCGCGCAAAACGGTAATTGGTGAAGTGGACCTTCCAGTCAAGATAGGTCCAAGTAATTTTCAGATTACTTTTCAAGTAATGGACATCCATCCGGCCTACAGTTGCTTATTGGGAAGGCCATGGATCCTTGAGACGGGAGCTGTTACTTCCACGTTGCACCAGAAATTGAAATTTATCAAGAATTGCAAGCTGGTGATTGTGGGTGGAGAGAAGGCGCTATTGGTTAGCCATTTGTCATCTTTCTCTTATGTTGAGGCTGAGGATGAGATTGGAACTCCGCTCCAAGCCTTATCTATTATTGCTGATAAGAGAGTTGGGGCACCTATGTCCTCATTAAAAGATGTCCAGAAGATTGTTGATGAAGGAACTGTTGATCAGTGGGGGCGCATGGTAGAGGTATCCGACAACAAGGGAAGAACTGGTTTGGGGTTCTAGAAAGGATCATCGATTGCAAGATCTAAAGATATGCAACTTAGCTTCCGTAGCGGAGGGTTCATTCATGGCAATGAACAACACTTAGTTGTTGTGCTAGAGGAGGACGAAAAGGAAGACTGCACCAACTTTGTAATGCATGGAAAGATGTGCAACAATTGGATTGATGTTGATATTCCTGTTATTTTGCATCGATCTAAGTAATTGCTTTTATGTTTTTTTTAAAAAAAAAAATACTTCTCGTATGCCTAAGGGAGAAGTGAACATTGTTTGGGCATTTCAATTTGATCATTAATGAAATTAATTCTATTCATCCACATCTATGATGTTTGTTTTTACTTTTTGATTTATTCTGAAAATGGTAATCACGAAAAAAAAACATAAATAAATAATATAATTGTCCATCTGCATAATATTTGGTCACAAATTCACTTCTCTAAAATCAAAATATCAAATCATTATGCAGGTTGGTTCCTAACCCCATTGAATACAATGATCCTTCTCCTTCTCCAAATTTTGAATTCCCTGTGTTTGAGGCTGAGGAGGAAAGTGATGTAGAAGTGAGTGATGAATTATCTCGTCTTCTTGAGCAAGATGAAAAGATCATTCAGCTGTTCGAAGAGCAGATTGAGCTAGTCAACTTGGGTTACAAGGATGATGTGAAGGAATTCAAGATTGGGTCTCGCCTGTAGAAGGGGTTGATTGATCTTCTTCGAGAGTATTCATATGTGTTTTCTTGGTCCTATCAAGACATGCCTAGGTTAGATTCTGAGATTGTAGAGCATAGATTATCGCTGAAACCAGAATGCCCGCCAGTCAAGCAGAAGTTCAGAAGAACACATCCTGATATGGCTGTGAAGATCAAAGAAGAAGTGCAGAAGCAGATTGATGTCGGTTTCCTTGTGACAGCTAAGTATCCGCAATGGGTGGCCAATATTGTGCCAGTGCCGAAGAAAGACGGAAAAGTCCGCATGTGCGTTGACTATAGAGATTTGAATAAAGCCAGTCCGAAAGATGATTTCCCTCTACCACACATTGATATGTTGGTAGACAATACTGCTAAATTCAAAGTCTTTTCGTTTATGGATGGATTTTCCGGATATAATCAGATCAAAATGGCACCCGAAGATATGGAGAAGACCATATTCATTACACCTTGGGGAACATTTTGTTACAGAGTGATGCCTTTCGATTTAAAGAATGCTGGTGCAACTTACCAAAGAGAAATGACTACTCTTTTTCATGATATGATGCATAAAGAGATTGAAGTTTATGTCGATGACATGATTGCTAAATCGGTTGATGAGGAGGAACATGTTGAGCATTTGTTGAAGCTATTCCAGCGTTTGAGGAAATATAAACTCCACTTGAATCCCAATAAGTGTACTTTTGGTGTTCGTTCTAGTAAGTTATTAGGCTTTATTGTCAGCGAGAAGGGTATTGAGGTTGATCCTGCCAAGGTCAAAGCAATACAAGAGATGCCTGCGCCCAAAACTGAGAAGCAAGTCAGAGGTTTTCTTGCCCGCTTGAAATATATTTCCAGATTTATTTCCCACATGACTGCCACGTGTGCGCCTATATTCAAGCTTCTTCAGAAAGATCAGTCTTGTGATTAGACCGAAGACTGCCAGAAAGTTTTTGACAGTATCAAGGAATATTTACTTGAACCTCCGATTTTGTCTCTGCCTATTGAAGGAAGACCGCTGATCATGTATCTGACTATGCTCAAAGATAGTATGGGTTGTGTCCTTGGTCAGCAAGATGATACTGGAAACAAAGAATTTGCAATTTACTACCTCAGTAAGAAATTCACCGACTGTGAGACTCGGTATTCGATGCTTGAGAAGACTTGTTGCGCATTGGCTTGGGCTGATAAGCGTCTGCGCCAATATATGTTGAATCATACCACTTGGTTGATATCCAAAATGGATCCAATCAAGTATATATTTGAGAAACCTGCTTTAACCGGAAGGATTTCCTATTGGCAGATGTTGTTATCAGAGTATGATATCGAATACCGATCTCAAAAAGCGATCAAAGGTAGTATCTTGGCTGACCATTTGGCTCACCAACCAATTTAAGATTACCAGTCAGTACAATATGATTTTCCTGATGAAGAGATTTTGTACTTAAAAATGAAGGATTATGATGAACCATTGCTTAAAGAAGGGCCAGAGCCTGGTCCCCATTGGGGCATGGTATTTGATGAAGTTGTTAATCAATATGGAAATGGAATTGGGGAAGTGTTTATTACTCTTCAAGGCACGCATTTACCATTTACATCTAGATTAACTTTCAAGTGTACAAACAACATGGCAGAATATGAAGCTTGCAATATGGGGCTTGAAGAGCCCATGAATCTCAGAATCAAGTATTTAGATGTCTTCAGAGATTCCGCTTTGGTTGTGAATCAAATCAAAGGTGAACGGGAGACGAATCAACCCGACTTGATACCGTGTAAAGATTATGCGAGGAGGATTTCAACTTTCTTTACAAAGGTTGAGTTTCATCATATCCCTCAAGATGAAAACCGGATGGCAGATGCTCTTGCAACATTGGCATCAATGATTATGGTGAAGTATTGGAATAAAGTTCCCAATTTATCTGTAATACGTCTTGATAGGCCAGCTCATGTGTTTATTGTTGAAGAAATCAAAGACGAAAAGCCGTGGTATTATGATATCAAATGTTTCCTCCAAAGTCAGATTTACCCGCCTGGGGCATCTTTGAAAGATAAGAAGACTTTGAGAAGATTAGCCGACAATTTCTACTTGAATGGTGATGTATTGTACAAGAGAAACTTCGACATGGTTTTGCTCAGATGCATGGATAGACACGAAGCAGACTTGTTGATAACCGAAGTGCATGAAGGTTCCTTTGGTACTCACTCCGATGGACATGCAATGGCGAAGAAGATATTGTGAGTTTGTGAAGAAATGCATGAAGGTTACTATTGGCGGACAATGGAATCTAACTGTTGCAAGTTTGTGAAGAAATGCCACAAGTGTCAAATATATGATGATAAGATTCATGTTCCTCCAACACTATTGAATGTTATCTCTTCCCCATGGGCCTTCTCCATGTGGGGAATTGGTATGATTGGGATGATTGAGCCTAAAGCTTCAAATGGACATCGTTTCATTTTGGTGGCAATTGACTACTTCACAAAATGGGTGGAAGCGGCATCGTATGCAAATGTAATCAAGCAAGTTGTTGTAAGGTTTATCAAGAATCATATTATATGTCGTTATGGTATGCCAAGCAAGATCATTATTGATAATGGATCGAACTTGAAAAACAATATGGTGGAAGCGTTTTGTAAAGACTTCAAGATTGCACATCATAACTCTTCTCCCTACATACCTAAGATGAATGGGGTTGTTGAAGCTGCGAACAAGAACATCAAGAAGATTATTCGGAAGATGGTTGTCACGTGCAAGGATTGTCATGAGATGCTCCCATTTGCTTTGCATGGGTATTGTACACCCATCCGAGCTTCAACAGGGGCAACCCCTTTCTCTCTTGTGTATGGTATGGAAGCAGTGCTCCCCGTAGAGGTTGAGATTCCTTCATTGAGTGTGCTCATGAAAGACAAGTTGACTGAGGCTGAATGGTGTCAGACCAGGTTTGACCAGTTGAATTTAATTGAAGAGAAAAGGTTAACTGCCATGTGTCATGATCAGTTATACTAGCAGAGAATGAAGAAAGCTTTTGATAAGAAGGTCAGACCTCGTGTGTTCAGAGAAGGTGACCTTGTGCTCAAGAAGATTCTATCTTTCATACCAGATTCTAAAGGAAAATGGACTCCTAATTATGAAAGACCATATGTTGTTAAGAGAGCCTTTTCAGGCGGTGCTTTGATTCTTAAAACTATGGATGGTGAAGAGTTCACTCGTCCTGTGAACGCAGATGCAATCAAGAAATACTTCGCATAAAAAGAAAAGAACAACTCGCTAAGTTGAAAACCCGAAAGGGCGGCTTACGCAAAAATAAGCGTCTCGGTGGATTGAAAACCCGAAAGGGTTGATTCCGGCAAAAATTAGAGACATAAAACAGAAAGAATTTCCTGATAAGTTGAGTACCCCACCTTGGGGAAACTTATGCAAAAATTAGGGATTGTGGAAAGTAATTGCACTCTGTTGATCTTCAAGGTTTCGAAGACGTGTTTGAGCACAAGGGCTGACACTAGCTCATCCTAGCAGCAGTCAAGAGCACAATGGATATCAAGAGTTGGTAGAAGGATTAAGGATCATTTGTATTCAATGTAACCCTTTTCCATGTAAATTACCATTTTTAACTTTGTAAAAATCTATGAAGTCTTGTCATTTACAGACTACCATTCCATTAAATAAAGTTGAGCTTTTATCCAATTGTTTCTACTCTTATTTGCTTCAACCAATAATTTTAAAATTTTATTATGGTCATTTTGGAATTAAATTTTTAATCAAAATCAGTTTTTCTTAAATATATAAAAGCAAGAATTTTTCAAAGCAATTAAAAAGAAATATCAATAACATTTTGATGGATAGCAAGTCCTTAAGTGCGAAACATCAAAGGTTCCCCAAGCAGTTAACCCTTCGGGTATCCCTAGATGTTTGTGTTGATTCAGTTCCTCGGCGGAGTGTTTGATCCCTAGTGGAGCTTTGTTCCTTGTCCTCAGCTGAGTTGGTTGATTCAGATACCCTGCGATGTGTTGTTATCCCCGACGGAGTTTCGGCCTTCCCAAGCGGAGTGCGTATTTCCTCAGCAAGGTGGATCTTCAGCAGAGATGGTTGATCTTCCCCAGTATATCGCATTGGTTTCCTTTCTAATCGCCATTCAACTTGCTCCCAGTCAGAGCTTTCTCCTAGTTTCTGAGCAGCTTTTGATTATTCTCTGTAGGGTTGTCTCCCATTTTTATTGTGTTGACCTAAAATTCCCCACATATTTGATGTTCTTTCCTTAGCATATCTCCTTCTTCCCCAGCTAGGGTTGAGCCTTTGAGATGTTGATCTCTCTATTCTCTAACAGTTGTCTCCATATTTTGTGGATTGACTGAGGATTGTACCAATGATTCAAATTCTTTGTGACGCCTTTGTATCCTTTGTGATCGTGTTGTCAGCATAATCATCATATATACATATACATACACATTCATATAGTTTCATGATTTGCATTATCATATTTGATTGATTCATTCGAGATTATTCTTTGTTATGGCGGTACTCTATCCCCATACAAAATCTGGTATCTGTCCTTCTTCAATTGTAGAGTGTCAGTCCCTTAAGTAGAAAGACTTTAACCTTTCTCCTTTACCCCACCGAGTTTGTTTCCTCGTGGATGATTATTATTTTAGTTTCCTCCCCAGTTAATTATCTGGATGGGATCACTCCCCTTGGGTTATGTCCTCAATGGGTTGAGTCTTGATTAACCGTTTCTTCCTAGCTCTTACCTAGATAGATGCTTTGAGTCCCCTAAGAGTCTATTGCCCAGTAACTGGCAATAGTCTTCTTAGTTTGCAGTTTGTTACTTCTTTCCCAATACCCGACAAAAGTACCCCAACTTTCCCAACAGTGGAGTCCCTAGTGGATCTGTTTCCCCAGGAAGTATATCCTTGATATGTTCACCCTAACCGGTGACAGATATCTTTCTCTCCCCTACTTGAGTCTATCCTTGATATGTTTATCCTAACCGATGACGGATATTCTCTTTTTGGTATTCTACCCAGTAAAAAGGTATTTATAATCCCTATTTTTGTTCCCCAGAGAGTTAATCCTTGATATGTTCATCCTAACCGATGACGGGTTTCCTTCTCTTTGCGATCTTCTACCCAGTAACCGGTAGTTATAAATTCAGCTTTTGTTCATTCCGCAGAGTTTATCCTTGATATGTTCACTTTAACCAATGACGGATTCTCTCTCTTGGTATTCTATCTAGTAACTGATAGATGTAATTCCTATTTTATCTCCTCACAGAGTCTATCCTTGATATGTTCAGCCTAACCGGTGACGGGTTTTCTCTCTGACGATATTCTATCTAGCATTCGATAGATGTAATTCCTACTTTTTGTTCAGTTGGTTTACCCTTGATATGTTCATCCTAACCGATGACGGGTATCCTCCTTGGCAATCCCAGGAAAGTCTATCCTTGATATGTTCATCTTAATTGGTGACGGATTTTCTTCCCTGTCGAGTTTATCCTTGATATATTCGTCCTAACCGATGATGGATACTCTCACCCTTAGTCTTCTGCCCAGTAACTGGTAGTTGTAAATCCTATTTTTCTACAGTTTTCCCCAGCAAGGCTATTCTTACCCAGTAACCGGTAATGAATAATCCCTCATAGAATCCTCAGCGAGTCATCCTTGTATATTCATCCTAACCGGTGACGGATGTCCTCTCTCCCAGGTCTTTATTATCTCCTTACCCAGTAACAGGTAGTAGATAATAGATTTCTGCTCCTCCCGTGTTGATGTTTATCTTCCCCAGTTGAGTTGAGTGCGCATTTCCTTAGAGAAATCATTTTCCCTACATGATTCAAGTACTTCAGTTTTATCCTGACTTACTCGTATCCCCTGCAGATGTTTTTAGTTCTCTGGTTGAGTCTTTTCCATGTTTGTATGGAATCCCGCGAGTCCCCCTGTTAGTTTTAAGTCGTAGCCTGGCCTACGCATAACTCCTTTTTATCCCCTCAGAGTCTCTGTCTCCCCAGTGAGTTTTCCCTACGGAATGCATTATACTCCTACGGATTTTCGATCCCTCTTATTTCTTTTCCTTTGTGGCAGTATTTCCCCAAAAAGCATTAACTTTTGCATTCATATCATATGCATCATGAGGTCTCTTAGGGACCAAAATTTGTTTCTATATGCTTTTATTTAAGCCCATTCTATTGAGTCGACATGAAGATTTTAACCTTCGCCTCCTCAGTTAGAATGTCCGTAAATAGGGGCAGTTGTAAAACCTCAATTTTTATAAGATCCCTCATGCAATTCCATCATATGCATTAGCATTGAGATCATACCTTGGCATCCTCCTTACCCCTTTTTCATTGGGTTTGTTTTGGGAGTGTAGGTGTTTAATTGGCTGCATTGTATGGTAAAACACTAGCTGGATTCTAATGTCTTGACTGATGTCATGACATGGTGTGAAGGTGTGACTGCATTGTAGGTTAGAATATCTAACTGTACTCTGATGTCATGACTGATGTCATGACACACTTGAGTAGTTTACTGCAGGATTAGCTAATACAGGATTTGTTGAATGTCAAATTGGATGTGGTGACATTCATCCCTGTCAGCAAATACTGAGGAATAGAACAGTTGGTGTTCTGTTAGAACTCAGTGTTTATTTCCAGCCTGGTTATCAAGGAAATACTAGACCTGGCATAAGGCCTACTGTCTGAATGTCAAACTGGATGTTATGACATTCATCATTGACAGCATATACTGAACAATAAAAAGAGTGGAGTTCTGCTACACTTCAGTATGTTTCTGAGTCTGTTCTTCAAGAGGAAAACAGAACTGACTTAAGGCTAAATGTGTAAATGTCAAATTGGATGCCTTGACATTTATTATTGTAAGCTGCTACTGTAGAATGGACAGGTTGGTCCTGTACAGTTCAGCAAATTATGTACAGTCTGTTTTCAGGAAAAACAGACTTAGCATATGGTCCTTGATGTCATGCTGAATGTTGTGACATTCATTCCTGACAGCATATGCTATATTGTAGGTTGTTTAGTTTTTCTGTTTCAGCATTTTTCTCAGGCTAAAATCCAGGAAACCAACAACCAAGCTACAATTAAGGAACCTAACAAATAGCCTATTTGTTAGCACACTAATATCTGGAAATTAGTTAGAATCTTATGTGGCATTATTTGTGGAGGTCTTGGAATATATATAGGCTCAAAATAAGGAGATATATATGGAGAGATTTTAGGATTGAAGACCTTGTTTGTAGCAGAAAGTTTCTGCTGACTTTGTAACAGCAAAGAACAAGTTGCTGCGATTTTCTGAAGGCCTAAATCCAGTTGGGTGATTAGGTTATAAATAGCACTTTGTAACCTAGTATTTGTAAGCCTCTTAGAATGAATTTTTAGGGGTGTGTGTAAGGTAAACCTCCCAATCTGTGGGAAGGTTACCATGTGTTTCTCAGTGTTCAAAGCTGAGAGTATTTGTAACTCAAAGCCTGTAGGCAAGAGTGATTATGGTCTTGAATGAAGCTGTGAAGCAAGTTCAAGTCGTTTACCATTACATTGTGATTGTAGTGATAGGAATGGAAACTGGAGGTTTCTATCTAGGAGTTCCTAGGTATAGATTGCATTGGGTAGGGATTAAGTGAAGAGTTGTAAACGGGTGAGTTTAGCTTTGAATTAATACTACTGATAGTGGATCTTCTTCCTGGCTTGGTAGCCCCCAGACGTAGGTGATGTTGCACCGAACTGGGTTAACAATTACTTGTGTTTTTACCTTCTGCACGTTATAACTCTGTCGGTTATAAAATAAGGTCAAATTGTAATGTTGTAATAGCTGATGTTCAAATCAATGTTGAGACATCATGCTGATAACTATGCAGGCTCAACAAAAGTAAGTGCTATGTTTGATCTCTGCTGTGCCTTTGCACCAGATGGACAGAACTGGGTGTTCTTCCACTCTATGGTGATATAGTAGCAGATGTCAGGACATCTGTGAATGTGTGCATATCAGTACTAGATTTTAATTTGTATAACCGTCTTGCTATATTAGTAACAATGTTAGATCAGATGTCATTACTTGGAGTAGAATATCTAAACTCTGACTACACCAGAATTTCAATTGGTATCAGAGCAGGCATCCTGTTCTGCTTCTGGATGAGATCCATGGGTGATACTTTCTGGTATCTTGCAAGGAGTTATGTTAGTACTGATGCTGGAACCTGTGAAAGGTTCTGTAATTTCCCTGAATGGTCCCTTGAAGTAGGTGAATGGACTGTTCATGACAGGAATGGTGTGTACCTGTCTCTGGAGGGTGGCAATTGGCCTGTGTGTGGGACAGCTGTGCCAGTATTGAATCACATTCAAACTTGGTATGGTCTTGGAGGTTGATCTGGTGAAGTGTGTGTTCATAGGTTAAGTTGTATTATGATTTTCGCTGCATAATACCTGGCAAAACTCAAACTCTGATATTGTTTCCCCTCATGTGGATGAAAGGCTGCTGTATTCAAGATCTCATCATAATCTACTGAAGATGTCAAAGATACTTGAGTCTCCTCAAGTCCACTCATCATGACGTTCTCACTTCAGGATGGTAAGAATCACTTAATCACTGATTCTTTTACTCACTTGAGTAGGGTGTATGAAGACCTTGAAGACCGTCAAGGAAGGTTTGTTCCAAGGAGGTGGAACTAATGTTCTATGTGATGTTAGAACATGTTGTTCAACAAGTATGCAGCTACTGGTTGAAGAGCAGATGTTTTTAGGTATCAAACAAAGGGATACTTCTGTTTGGAACCTACTCCTGACCTGGAAGAGGGGACATCTGTGTGTGCTAAGTTGACAAGGGTAGGGTCAACTGTGTGTGTGCTCAAGAAGGTGACCTTTAGAAGTCTGATCTCTAGAAGTTGAGCTGGTTGAGATGTGATATTGTGCAATCTCCTACTGTTTGGCATATTCCTGTTGATTGATCAGGGTTGGATAGCTGTTCCCTGAAGTACTATGTTGTGTTGGAAGACAAGTCCCCTGGATGTTAGTAGTCAATAATGGGATAACCTGATTGCTATACCATTTAAGAGGATTGGAACCATGAATCTTGTTATTCAAACACCACGTTTCAGAAGTGGCAGTTCTTTCGAGGAGTGAGAATATGAAGATTCAGAGGTTAGTTGAGGTAGTATGCTCTAGCAATGCATATTTACCATTGACTGGTGTTGTTTTGTATCACTAGTACTTATGGTCAGCTGGAGTCTGATTGGTGTGATTGGAGTATGTATAGGTATAACTCATAGAGTTAGTTGCCACTGGTAGGGATGGTGTATGTCAGATTGAGACATTTATATACAATGCATGGTTATTGGTGTGGAGTTTCCATGATTGTTAAGTTGAGGGGGAGTTTTGGTTAACCTCCTCAAGTCTGGTCAGCCTAGGGTCTGGTTGGCTGTTGACCTGTGTCACATGGGTTCTGGTGGTAGTGTGACACATTTGCAAGGAAGAATTCATCTCTCTTATTCCTAAGGGTGAATTTAATCTGGGAAGACTTTCAAAATTGTCGAGGTGCTTGCAAGCAGAAGATGTTGACACAAGAAGAGTACTTTCAAAGTAGTCTTATGGTGGAAGTATCTGAAAGGATAATTGGAAAGGATTTAAGATCAATGTCTACTTGTGCCAAGTACAAGTGTTTAATTGATTATCCTTGGAGCTCAAGATAACTGATGTTCTTAAAGATGTTGGAACATCACTTCTTCAAGACCCTGTGCAGAATCACAGGAAGGATAGTACATTGGCTTATGATCTATCTCTTTGGTGGCAGCAAAAGCATATGATCTCTGAAAAGGTTTCCTGGCAAGAAACATGTTCAGCCTTGGTATGTACAAGAAGAAGAAGACATCATAGTCTTGATGGTGGTTACTTGGATCACTTTATTTCTGATCTAGGTAAGGAAGTGCATTAGCTTATGCACACTGTGGAGTCAAGAACAAGTGGCAGCATTCTTGACATCATGGAAACAGCCTTGCCTTAGGACGTGGAATCCTTGGTATAGCTGAAGGGTTAGTCTCTAACTGGTCCTTCTGAAGACTCATGCACCAGAGTGTCTGATGTCTTTGGAGAAGAAGCAGGGATTCATCAAGGTGTGAACTTGGATGACTTAACTGCAAACCTGCAGGATGGAGGTTGTTTACTCAAACTTGGTTCCACAATCAAGTCTATGAGAACATTGAACTCTTGTTCTGTGAAGGGAGGAAGTTCTTTCAAGTGGCAGAAGAAGGAGCTGAATTCAACAGCTGGATGTCAAAACACAATGTTGTGACATTTGGTTCAACATCAGATTCTTAGTTGGTGAAGTGGCACATCAACTTGAGATAGAAGGGTCTACAGGGTTGTAGATTGGACACTTCAAAAAGCTTGAAGTTCAAATCTCACTTGGAAGGTCAGAACATCTTTGGGAGAAGTCTGATAAACTTGGAGAGGTCAAAAAGTGGCATTTGACTTTTTCATATGAGGACTCATGAAGGAGGTAATCAACCAGTAGCATTTGGTCTATCTCAGAAGTGAGTTCGAAGGATCAAGATAATCAACATATGGCAGCTGATTATTCTTGAGGAAAGTCTGAGACAAATTACTTTTGAGCAGAAAAGTAGTAAGTTGAAGACAAAAGGAGATGTCTCTCTATTCATCTCTTGGATCTTGTGGTAGGAGTTCTAAGCTATTTATGGAAGATTATCTCTTGTAATGGGATGAGAATGTATGTGTCCCAATTTGTGTCTGGATCTTTTGGACTAAGCTGGTGTGCCCTGTTATGTTGTGAGGATGTCGTAACTAATGTTAGAACATTTTGTGAAGTGGTTTTCTGTTCTGGTTAGAAGAGTGATTGACACAGAGTGTGGATGTGTTCAGCCAAGAGGGTTGAACAGAGGGTGTGCTCTTGAAGACATGAAGATGCGTCTTATATTTTCCATTCATCAAGTGGTTTGGGTTCTCTTTGAATCAGGAAGTATGTGAAGGTCCAACCTTGGGATGTTGGATATGATCATGTGTGATCTCCCAGTTTCAAGAGGAGAGTAGGTTGTTCATGACAGGGGGAGTTTTGTCCTTGCACTGCAAGTAATCATCAAGCTTGTGGTCTATGTGTTCTCAGATAACAAGGTTTGGAAACCTGTTAGCTAGTGGGATGAAGTGGTATGTGTCAAGGCTGAGTGAGCAGAAGAATGTCTGACCGGATGTCATGACATTGCCTTGGACAATATTTTTATTTCCTTCTGAAACTTACAGTCATAAGGAAATATGGAGGCAGATGCCAGTAGGACATTCTGGCTGGTACAGGTGCTGGAGTTACAACAACTGTTATTTGATGAATGCACAGAGTTAGGGGGAGAAGAAGTACCCTTGTGCATTTTACATTTGTGTGTCTTACTAGTTGCATCCATAACTAGTAATTGGTTTTACGCCTGCTGCTGATTAAACTACTATTATGTGGTTTAAACTGCTGATAGTTTGCCTTGTTAACAAAAAGGACATAGTATTCACAAGATGTCATATGTGATGTCTTAACATAAGATATCTTATGTGCCTGCTGGAGTTTAAGAAAGTGTTCATGCAGGAGTGGATCAAGATGTCAGACTCAAAGTCTTGGAATCTGATATGGCTGTACCTACTGTAAAGCAAAAGTGGGTGATTACTTGATCAAAGCTGTGAAGCAATATCAAGTGGATGCTAACTTGGTTGAAATTGTGGCGTAAAACCAAGTCTGTAACTCTGTCATTGTTCTCTGGTTTTGTTGTTGGCTTTGGCAACATTTTTGACAAAAAGGGGGAGTAATAACCACCACCCCTGACAAACAGAGTGGGTCTCTACAACAGACTCTCGTGACAGATTCCCTCCCCTGCAGCTGCTGTGTGTTGAAGTTTAGATTTAACTTCTGTATGTGTGTGCTGCTGTGTGAAGTTTTTCTTTAACTTCCATGTGTGTGAGTGTGCTGCCACTCTGAGTGTATTAGCTAGGTTTATTTCCTGCTAGATGTGTGATTCCGCTGCTATGAACTCTGTTATGGGGATCAAAGTGTTTTAGCCAAAAATTTGCCAAAGGGGGAGTTTGTAGGTGTTTAATTGGCTGCATTGTATGGTAAAACACTAGCTGGATTCTAATGTCTTGACTAATGTCATGACATGGTGTGAAGGTGTGACTGCATTGTAGGTTAGAATATCTAACTGTACTCTGATGTCATGACTGATGTCATGACACACTTGAGTAGTTTACTGCAGGATTAGCTAATACAGGATTTGTTGAATGTCAAATTGGATGTGGTGACATTCATCCCTGTCAGCAAATACTGAGGAATAGAACAGTTGGTGTTCTGTTAGAACTCAGTGTTTATTTCCAGTCTGGTTATCAAGGAAATAAAAGACCTGGCATAAGGCCTATTGTCTGAATGTCAAACTGGATGTTATGACATTCATCATTGACAGCATATACTGAACATTAAACAGAGTGGAGTTCTGCTACACTTCAGTATGTTTCTGAGTCTGTTCTTCAAGAGGAAAACAGAACTGACTTAAGGCTAAATGTGTAAATGTCAAATTGGATGCCTTGACATTTATTATTGTAAGCTGCTACTATAGAATGGACAGGTTGGTCCTGTACAGTTCAGCAAATTATGTACAGTCTGTTTTCAGGAAAAACAGACTTAGCATATGGTCCTTGATGTCAAGCTGAATGTTGTGACATTCATTCCTGACAGCATATGCTATATTGTAGGTTGTTTAGTTTTTCTGTTTCAGCATTTTTCTCAGGCTAAAATCCAGGAAACCAACAACCAAGCTACAATTAAGGAACCTAACAAATAGCCTATTTGTTAGCACACTAATATCTGGAAATTAGTTAGAATCCTATGTGGCATTATTTGTGGAGGTCTTGGAATATATATAGGCTCAAAATAAGGAGATATATATGGAGAGATTTTAGGATTGAAGACCTTGTTTGTAGCAGAAAGTTTCTGCTGACTTTGTAACAGCAAAGAACAAGTTGCTGCGATTTTTTGAAGGCCCAAATCCAGTTGGGTGATTAGGTTATAAATAGCACTTTGTAACCTAGTATTTGTAAGCCTCTTAGAATGAATTTTTAGGGGTGTGTGTAAGGTAAACCTCCCAATCTGTGGGAAGGTTACCATGTGTTTCTCAGTGTTCAAAGCTGAGAGTATTTGTAACTCAAAGCCTGTAGGCAAGAGTGATTATGGTCTTGAATGAAGTTGTGAAGCAAGTTCAAGTCGTTTACCATTACATTGTGATTGTAGTGATAGGAATGGAAACTGGAGGTTTCTATCTAGGAGTTCCTAGGTATAGATTGCATTGGGTAGGGATTAAGTGAAGAGTTGTAAACGGATGAGTTTAGCTTTGAATTAATACTACTGATAGTGGATCTTCTTCCTGGCTTGGTAGCCCCCAGACGTAGGTGATGTTGCACCGGACTGGGTTAACAATTACTTGTGTTTTTACCTTCTGCATGTTATAACTCTGTCGGTTATAAAATAAGGTCAAACTGTAATGCTGTAACAGCTGATGTTCAAATCAATGTTGAGACATCATGCTGATAACTATGCAGGCTCAACAGAAGTAAGTGCTATGTTTGATCTCTGATGTGCCTTTGTACCAGATGGACAGAACTGGGTGTTCTTCCACTCTATGGTGATATAGTAGCAGATGTCGGGACATCTGTGAATGTGTGCATATCAGTACTAGATTTTAATTTATATAACCGTCTTGCTATATTAGTAACAATGTTAGATCAGATGTCATTACTTGGAGTAGAACATCTAAACTCTGACTACACCAGAATTTCAATTGGTATCAGAGCAGGCATCCTGTTCTGCTTCTGGATGAGATCCATGGGTGATACTTTCTGGTATCTTGCAAGGAGTTATGTTAGTACTGATGCTGGAACCTGTGAAAGGTTCTGTAATTTCCCTGAATGGTCCCTTGAAGTAGGTGGATGGACTGTTCATGACAAGAATGGTGTGTACCTGTCTCTGGAGGGTGGAAATTGGCCTGTGTGTGGGACAGCTGTGCCAGTATTGAATCACATTCAAACTTGGTATGGTCTTGGAGGCTGATCTGGTGAAGTGTGTGTTCATAGGTTGAGTTGTATTATGATTTCCGCTGCATAATACCTGGCAAAACTCAAACTCTGATGTTGTTTCCCCTCATGTGGATGAAAGGCTGCTGTATTCAAGATCTCATCATAATCTACTGAAGATGTCAAAGATACTTGAGTCTCCTCAAGTCCACTCATCATGACGTTCTCACTTCAGGATGGTAAGAATCACTTAATCACTGATTCTTTTACTCACTTGAGTAGGGTGTATGAAGACCTTGAAGACCGTCAAGGAAGGTTTGTTCCAAGGAGGTGGAACTAATGTTCTATGCGATGTTAGAACATGTTGTTCAACAAGTATGCAGCTACTGGTTGAAGAGCAGATGTTTTTAGGTATCAAACAAAGGGATACTTCTGTTTGGAACCTACTCCTGACCTGGAAGAGGAGACATCTGTGTGTGCTAAGTTGACAAGGGTAGGGTCAACTGTGTGTGTGCTCAAGAAGGTCACCTTTAGAAGTCTGATCTCTAGAAGTTGAGCTGGTTGAGATGTGACATTGTGCAATCTCCTACTGTTTGGCATATTCCTGTTGATTGATCAGGGTTGGATAGCTGTTCCCTGAAGTACTATGTTGTGTTGGAAGACAAGTCCCCTGGATGTTAGTAGTCAATAATGGGATAACCTGATTGCTATACCATTTAAGAGGATTGGAACCATGAATCTTGTTATTCAAACACCACGTTTCAGAAGTGGCAGTTCTTTCGAGGAGTGAGAATATGAAGATTCAGAGGTTAGTTGAGGTAGTATGCTCTAGCAATGCATATTTACCATTGACTGGTGCTGTTTTGTATCACTAGTACTTATGGTCAGCTGGAGTCTGATTGGTGTGATTGGAGTATGTATAGGTATAACTCATAGAGTTAGTTGCCACTGGTAGGGATGGTGTATGTCAGATTGAGACATTTATATACAATGCATGGTTATTGGTGTGGAGTTTCCATGATTGTTAAGTTGAGGGGGAGTTTTGGTTAACCTCCTCAAGTCTAGTCAGCCTAGGGTCTGGTTGGCTGTTGACCTGTGTCACATGGGTTCTGGTGGTAGTGTGACACATTTGCAAGGAAGAATTCATCTCTCTTATTCCTAAGGGTGAATTTAATCTGGGAAGACTTTCAAAATTGTCGAGGTGCTTGCAAGCAGAAGATGTTGACACAAGAAGAGTACTTTCAAAGTAGTCTTATGGTGGAAGTATCTGAAAGGATAATTGGAAAGGATTTAAGATCAATGTCTACTTGTGCCAAGTACAAGTGTTTAATTGATTATCCTTGGAGCTCAAGATAACTGATGTTCTTAAAGATGTTGGAACATCACTTCTTCAAGACCCTGTGCAGAATCACAGGAAGGATAGTACATTGGCTTATGATCTATCTCTTTGGTGGCAGCAAAAGCATATGATCTCTGAAAAGGTTTCCTGGCAAGAAACATGTTCAGCCTTGGTATGTACAAGAAGAAGAAGACATCATAGTCTTGATGGTGGTTACTTGGATCAGTTTATTTCTCATCTAGGTAAGGAAATGCATTAGCTTATGCACACTGTGGAGTCAAGAACAAGTGGCAGCATTCTTGACATCATGGAAACAGCCTTGCCTTAGGACGTGGAATCCTTGGTATAGCTGAAGGGTTAGTCTCTAACTGGTCCTTCTGAAGACTCATGCACCAGAGTGTCTGATGTCTTTGGAGAAGAAGCAGGGATTCATCAAGGTGTGAACTTGGATGACTTAACTGCAAACCTGCAGGATGGAGGTTGTTTACTCAAACTTGGTTCCACAATCATGTCTATGAGAACATTGAACTCTTGTTCTGTGAAGGGAGGAAGTTCTTTCAAGTGGCAGAAGAAGGAGCTGAATTCAACAGCTGGATGTCAAAACACAATGTTGTGACATTTGGTTCAACATCAGATTCTTAGTTGGTGAAGTGGCACATCAACTTGAGATAGAAGGGTCTACAGGGTTGTAGATTGGACACTTCAAAAAGCTTGAAGTTCAAATCTCACTTGGAAGGTCAGAACATCTTTGGGAGAAGTCTGATAAACTTGGAGAGGTCAAAAAGTGGCATTTGACTTTTTCATATGAGGACTCATGAAGGAGGTAATCAACCAGTGGCATTTGGTCTATCTCAGAAGTGAGTTCGAAGGATCAAGATAATCAACATATGGCAGCTGATTATTCTTGAGGAAAGTCTGAGACAAATTACTTTTGAGCAGAAAAGTAGTAAGTTGAAGACAAAAGGAGATGTCTCTCTATTCATCTCTTGGAGCTTGTGGTAGGAGTTCTAAGCTATCTATGGAAGATTATCTCTTGTAATGGGATGAGAATGTATGTGTCCCAATTTGTGTCTGGATCTTTTGGACTAAGCTGGTGTGCCCTGTTATGTTGTGAGGATGTCCTAACTAATGTTAGAACATTTTGTGAAGTGGTTTTCTGTTCTGGTTAGAAGAGAGATTGACACAGAGTGTGGATGTGTTCAGCCAAGAGGGTTGAACAGAGGGTGTGCTCTTGAAGACATGAAGATGCGTCTTATGTTTTCCATTCATCAAGTGGTTTGGGTTCTCTTTGAATCAGGAAGTATGTGAAGGTCCAACCTTGGGATGTTGGATATGATCATGTGTGATCTCCCAGTTTCAAGAGGAGAGTAGGTTGTTCATGACAGGGGGAGTTCTGTCCTTGCACTGCAAGTAATCATCAAGCTTGTGGTCTATGTGTTCTCAGATAACAAGGTTTGGAAACCTGTTAGCTAGTGGGATGAAGTGGTAGGTGTCAAGGCTGAGTGAGCAGAAGAATGTCTGACCGGATGTCATGACATTGCCTTGGACAATATTTTTATTTCCTTCTGAAACTTACAGTCATAAGGAAATATGGAGGCAGATGCCAGTAGGACATTCTGGCTGGTACAGGTGCTGGAGTTACAGCAACTGTTATTTGATGAATGCACAGAGTTAGGGGGAGAAGAAGTACCCTTGTGCATTTTACATTTGTGTGTCTTACTAGTTGCATCCATAACTAGTAATTGTTTTTGCGCCTGCTGCTGATTAAACTACTATTATGCGGTTTAAACTGCTGATAGTTTGCCTTGTTAACAAAAAGGACAGAGTATTCACAAGATGTCATATGTGATGTCTTAACATAAGATATCTTATGTGCCTGCTGGAGTTCAAGAAAGTGTTCATGCAGGAGTGGATCAAGATGTCAGACTCAAAGTCTTGGAATCTGATATGGCTGAACCTACTGTAAAGCAAAAGTGGGTGATTACTTGATCAAAGCTGTGAAGCAATATCAAGTGGATGCTAACTTGGTTGAAATTGTGGCGTAAAACCAAGTCTGTAACTCTGTCATTGTTCTCTGGTTTTGTTGTTGGCTTTGGCAACATTTTTGACAAAAAGGGGGAGTAATAACCACCACCCCTGACAAACAGAGTGGGTCTCTACAACAGACTCTCGTGACAGATTCCCTCCCCTGCAGCTGCTGTGTGTTGAAGTTTAGATTTAACTTCTGTATGTGTGTGCTGCTGTGTGAAGTTTTTCTTTAACTTCCATGTGTGTGAGTGTGCTGCCACTCTGAGTGTATTAGCTAGGTTTATTTCCTGCTAGATGTGTGATTCCGCTGCTATGAACTCTGTTATGGGGATCAAAGTGTTTTAGCCAAAAAATTTCCAAAGGGGGAGTTTGTAGGTGTTTAATTGGCTGCATTGTATGGTAAAACACTAGCTGGATTCTAATGTCTTGACTGATGTCATGACATGGTGTGAAGGTGTGACTGCATTGTAGGTTAGAATATCTAACTGTACTCTGATGACATGACTGATGTCATGACACACTTGAGTAGTTTACTGCAGGATTAGCTAATACAGGATTTGTTGAATGTCAAATTGGATGTGGTGACATTCATCCCTGTCAACAAATACTGAGGAATAGAACAGTTGGTGTTCTGTTAGAACTCAGTGTTTATTTCCAGTCTGGTTATCAAGGAAATACCAGACCTGGCATAAGGCCTACTGTTTGAATGTCAAACTGGATGTTATGACATTCATCATTGACAGCATATACTGAACAATAAAAAGAGTGGAGTTCTGCTACACTTCAGTATGTTTCTGAGTTTGTTCTTCAAGAGGAAAACAGAACTGACTTAAGGCTAAATGTGTAAATGTCAAATTGGATGCCTTGACATTTATTATTGTAAGCTGCTACTGTAGAATGGACAGGTTGGTCCTGTACAGTTCAGCAAATTATGTACAGTCTGTTTTCAGGAAAAACAGACTTAGCATATGGTCCTTGATGTCAAGCTGAATGTTGTGACATTCATTCCTGACAGCATATGCTATATTGTAGGTTGTTTAGTTTTTCTGTTTCAGCATTTTTCTCAGGCTAAAATCCAGGAAACCAACAACCAAGCTACAATTAAGGAACCTAACAAATAGCCTATTTGTTAGCACACTAATATCTGGAAATTAGTTAGAATCCTATGTGGCATTATTTGTGGAGGTCTTGGAATATATATAGGCTCAAAATAAGGAGATATATATGGAGAGATTTTAGGATTGAAGACCTTGTTAGTAGCAGAAAGTTTCTGCTGACTTTGTAACAACAAAGAACAAGTTGCTGCGATTTTCTGAAGGCCCAAATCCAGTTGGGTGATGAGGTTATAAATAGCACTTCGTAACCTAGTATTTGTAAGCCTCTTAGAATGAATTTTTAGGGGTGTGTGTAAGGTAAACCTCCCAATCTGTGGGAAGGTTACCATGTGTTTCTCAGTGTTCAAAGCTGAGAGTATTTGTTACTCAAAGCCTGTAGGCAAGAGTGATTATGGTCTTGAATGAAGCTGTGAAGCAAGTTCAAGTCGTTTACCATTACATTGTGATTGTAGTGATAGGAATGGTAACTGGAGGTTTCTATCTAGGAGTTCCTAGGTATAGATTGCATTGGGTAGGGATTAAGTGAAGAGTTGTAAACGGGTGAGTTTAGCTTTGAATTAATACTACTGATAGTGGATCTTCTTCCTGGCTTGGTAGCCCCCAGACGTAGGTGATGTTGCACCGAACTGGGTTAACAATTACTTGTGTTTTTACCTTCTGCACGTTATAACTCTGTCGGTTATAAAATAAGGTCAAACTGTAATGCTGTAACAGCTGATGTTCAAATCAATGTTGAGACATCATGCTGATAACTATGCAGGCTCAACAGAAGTAAGTGCTATGTTTGATCTCTGATGTGCCTTTGTACCAGATGGACAGAACTGGGTGTTCTTCCATTCTATGGTGATATAGTAGCAGATGTCGGGACATCTGTGAATGTGTGCATATCAGTACTAGATTTTAATTTGTATAACCGTCTTGCTATATTAGTAACAATGTTAGATCAGATGTCATTACTTGGAGTAGAACATCTAAACTCTGACTACACCAGAATTTCAGGGAGAGATCACCAAACACTATGTGATTGTATCATACTTGTATTTTATCATTTCACTAACCAAAAAACCAAAAATATGTCTTTGCATTTGCCTAACTCTTTTGTAGGTAGGGCATGACCTCCATTGATCTATCAAGTTCACATCTAGGGTTTGAGACCCTCATGACAAAGAGCACAACCATGAATTGATCCAAGAATGGTTATGGGAATCATATAAGAGTCCCAATGATATCTACATGTTATATTGATCAAGTTTTCTTCAAGAGTTTGAGGGTGATTTGCCTTGGAAACCCTAGTTTGACTGGGTATCTTGAGTAACTTCTCAAGCAAGCTATCTCACCAATTGATCTAATTTCTCAAGGGACACTTCAAAATTCATCATCTTATGGATATATGATCTACCATGAGCCTATAAAGTCAAGAAAATTGAATATTAGCAAGATGGTTGATGGTGGTTAGCCAGATGAATTCATCTGATCAAAACTGGGTCTCCCTAGACCCTATCTCCTACAATTTTCACCATATGAAAATTATTACAAGAGAAAACATACTCTAAATGACATTTAAAACAACTTTAATGTTGAGACCTAGAGCTAGTTTTGCTTGGAAAATCATTTTCTATGTTGAAACATTATAGGTCATTTTCTCTAAACCCTAATTTGAAAGTCAACTTCCCAAGGCCATAACTTGCTCAATGTTTATGATATGAAATATTTCCAAGTTTCACAATCAAATTCAAGAGGTCTACTTAAACTTTCATGTTTGGAGTGAGAGCTAATTCAACTTTTATGAGCATGTGATATGAGGTTACATTATTGGTCACTTTTGACCTATACCATTGATCAAGTGATTTTTCCAAACTTCAAAAATGCATAAATCTATCATTTCAAATCCAAATAACATTAAATTAGTGACCATTTTTAAGGTCTTTGAAAGAGATACAACTTTTATGAATACCCTTTTCTCATTTGAAGCTCACATTAAAAGTTAAGCAAGGTGGAATATTGAGACATATGGCTTGACACTTAGAAAAAAATTCAATATGTTAAAATTTCCAAAATTCCACCTCAAAATTCTTCAAGTTCCAAGCTCCAAATGGAAAAGTGTTGAACTTGAAAGTTGTTCCTATTGATCTAGCCTTTCCAAAAAGTCCAATTTCATTCATTTTGGACAAGAAATTAATAGGTTGCGCATGGCTTGAACATGGTGTCATCATTTGGCAAGATTGAACTTCAAACATCCATGCACAATTGCCTAGCATTCCAACATGACTTCAGCCTTGCTTACACTCAATTATGGATCAGATGGAGTGATTTTATGGGCCTGTACACGCCGATGCACTCACGCATCACACATTGCTGATTTTGGAAGTTCACTTCAAGTGTGCAAATATCAATTGAATTGGCTATAAATAGAGCTTCATATGCTCAGAATTTCATACACATTCGCGCCAGCTTTGATCCCAAACCTCTAACCCTCTCATTCCAAAGGATAATCCTGAGAATTTCACTTGAAATTGAGTTGGAATTCTCACTGTTTTGAGATTCAAAACTCTAGGGATCCAAGACCTTTTGAGCATTCAATTCTTCTTCTGCAAGCATTTGGAGTGAGATCAAGCACGAGCCAAGGCAAGAACAGCTGAATCCAGACCTACATTGAAGGTATTTTCCAGAAATGTTAATCTCTTAGATTCTCTCTCAATCTTTCTCAATTCTCTTGATTCTTTGGTTGTCTGAAGTCCTACCAATGTAGGTAAGAAGATTGAGTTGCTTTGAGGCCAAATCGAAGCAACTCAGTTCATGTACATCAAATTTCAACTCCATGTATCTCTCAATATACTTGGAGTTAGGATAAATTGAGGTCAGATTCGTGCTCAGTTCCATTTTTACTTTGAAATCATGTCCTTCTTTTTAACTTTGGCGATGGTTATGACTACACCAGTCCGGCGAGGCTCGCCTGAGAAGGAGACCGGAGTTGTAGCTCCGGTGGTGAGTTGGTGTGTTCAGAGCCACATGATCCATTTGAAATGAAATAATCTCGTGCGTTGGTTTGAATTACCTTTCCTGTGGCGTGCTGACTCAGGCGTATCGTGGATTGCGCGCTTGTGACAACTTGATCTGCCACCTCAATTAACGAGGGAGATCAAGTGGTCCACGTTTTTCCTGATCATTTAATTTTCATTCTAATCATTTTATTTTCATTAGTTCATATTAATTTTAATATAGATCCAAAAAATATGGGAGTTTCACCAAATAATTTCAAATAATTTCCTTTTGCATATTCTGCATTAAAATTATTTTTTGGATCATTATTAATATTTTTCATGATTTAATTTATTTTGCATTTGTTTTTATTTGTTTAAAAGTACTTTTAAATGTCCAAAAATTATGAAATTTTTTCTCCAAGGTTCTTTGACCTTGTTTGACCTATGATAAATATCATGGTCGTTTCTTTGGTGTTTTGATGAGGTTTTAGGAATTGGAGAAACCATATTTAATTTAAATGCCTTATTTTAGTATTTTTAATTTGAATAAATGACAAATAAATTTGTTGACCAATTGTGATGACTTGTTTGAGTTTGATTATTGTTGTTGGGCATTGATCAAGGTTGATTTGACTTTGTCAAATTAATATCATTGGATTTAGGGGACTGATGGAATGTATATTCCATCTCCCAAAATGAATGAATGATATTAATTTGGTATAAGTCCTCCTTTAACCAATTTGTGTTTTCACCTATTCCCTTCCCACTTCATCTCATTCCCCTTCTTCATTCATTCATTGCATTTGGCCTATTGTCGCAACCTACCTGCGAAAAAAACAACCGGGGAAAAAGGAAAGACAGAAGAGTCGCCACCGTGCGTTATTTATCCCAAAGGAGGGAAAGGAAACGCTCGAAGTAAACCTGGAAAAATGAAAGGAAAAGACAAGGTCTCGCAACCAAATCTTGGGTTCTGGAGTCGATTATGTGAAGGGAAGGTATTAGCACCCCTACGCATCCGTAGTACTCTACGGGATCCACTTTTGTTGTTCTTGTCTAAAGGGTGTGGTTTTATCTAATGTACTATTTACTTAAAAAAAGGGTCAAAAGGAAATGACTCGCACGGATGTCGCATCCACTGCATACGTATCCCATCTGAATATGAGAATCAGAGTCTTCGTAGCTCGGCTACCTATGGGTTAGGGGGGAGTGTGCTCGGTAAGACATCGTGTCTTATGCCTACGTATCTCATCTGGAATGAGAATCAGAGCAAGCCATAGTTCGGCTAACTACGGGGTAAGGGTTGTGTTTTGGGGTGAACGACGTTACTACGCAATCTACCGGAAGCTCGACCTTTAGAGACTTACTCGCCTGTAGTAGAAGGAGTAAACGTGTTCTTAGGAGAAGAAAAATCAATGAGTTTGTTTGGGGTTTTAGGGATGCTCATGCAAAAGGGGTAATGAGGATAAGACCTCATAGCTCTTAACCCTGGACAAGGTGAGCTCATGACAAAAAGTGGGGGCTCAAAAAGGTGGAACCCTCTCCACTGACTGACCGGACAAAAGATCTGGGGTTTTTGTTCTTAAGCAACGACACGTAGTGTGATCTTAAAGAACGACGCACTGAATAACGGGGGATTGACTATTGATCCCTTTTATCCGTTAATTGCCTCTTCATGGAGGTCTTTAGGCAAAAAGTAGTAAAAGGCGGGAAAGATAAAGGGGGTTAAGAGATCTACCACACGGATAAAGATCCGAAGCAACAGCAAATAAAGAGATAAGAAACCCAAAGATCTCTCAAGCTAGCACCATCAAAGAAAGCGAGTCAGTACAGGTAATCGGAATAAACCTCCAGGTGGTATCCCACAAATAAATTGGAACACCAGGCAAGCCATCTCTGCAAGAGTCATATGAGCCCTCACAAAACAAAACTCAACAAATAGGTTAGAGAAACAAGATAGGGTAATCAAGAGTTGCCCCCAAATCAAAATGTAACCACATGAATCATGCCATTAAAATTCACAAAAAGCTCACAAAAAGCAACCAAATGTAGGAGGCCTAAACCTCTTGTCAAACACATCCATCAAAAGGGTATCAAATTCACCCATAATACCTCATACATTCAGAGCATTCAAATTAAAAACATAAAGTAATGGGAATAAGGCAAACCTGACTGGAGAGATCGAATGAAATTGAATTGCCCGGTTGGGTTTGCAAAGCAATCTGAGGGTTTATATGAGATGGAATTGGTTCTTTGCAGATGAGTTCCCTTCAGTCTCTGGAGGTTGCTCTGAACTCTGTTAGCTCTTCTCTCACTATCTTTTTCCCAAGCAGGGTAATAGGAATAGAATGACCTTTTGTTTCACTGAAACTCTGAATTTATAATCTGATTTTTGTGGACCTGTGGGCTCAAATGAGAGAGGTCCAAGTCCAAAAAATTTCTGTTATATTTTATTTATTTATTTATTTTATTTATTTATTTATTTAAATTTTTTTTTTAATTTTATTTTATTTTCGTTTAAACACGTGGGCTTCGCCTAGCGAGCATGACAGTTCAAGAAATTCCTTTGAGCGTAGGTGATTCTGGTGGCTTTTCTTGGGACTCGCTAGGCGACCCATTCTGCTCGCCTAGCGAGCATGACAGCTCATGAACAAACTTTTGCTCCTTCAAGATTAATGTTTTGACTGACGAATAGACCCCATTTGAACCTGTTGGAAGTATCTCAAGGCATTCCCTTGTGTTGACTGATCATCTAAATAGAACCCACAAAGTGTCCTGGATGATGTTCAAGCTTCTTGGAGGTAATCCCGATTGACATGATGAAATGCAATGTATCTAATTCTGATTGATAATGATGAAATGCAATGTGAAATGTTAAATGACCTAAAAATGAATGCATGAATGAGGAGGGCAAATTTTGGGGTGTTACACCTATGATATCTCAAAATCCTAAGGCTAGTTGATTGAAAAATTAACATGAGTATGGATGAGATTAGGCCACACCTTTTGCATATTCTTTTTGCGTGTGGTATGTTTCATGAGCATAGTCTATTATATTATGTCTCTAACATGCATTATCACCAAAATTCTATTGCCTGGCCTCAAATTGTTGTGACTTCTACATAGGTCCAATTATGATTGCTTAACATAGCGCTAAATTTGTGATATAAAATGCATAAGCATTCTAGTTAGTGAGATTGTAAGTCTCCCCTCTTTCATGGTATTCTGTAGAAACTTGGCCTTTTTATCTTCCTTTGGAAGATGTCTTGGTTCAAGTATCCATGCTTGTGATAAGTGGGTTGAGTGTTCTCCAAATAATATCTTAAAATGAAAAGCAAAAGCGAAATAATACTAACTTCTAACCTATTAACTACTAACTTTTAATTTCAAGCCATTTACTTTATGCCATTTAATTCTAGCTTTTATACATTTGCCATTGTTCATATCATTCTAATTGTTTATGTTAATGCAATTTTCATTTTGTCCACTTGGACCATATTGTGTGATATATTTGGTTTGTTTATACTTTGTTTGTTTGTGTGGTCTTTGACCATTAATGTACATAATAACAATAGAAACCCTAAAAAACTTTTGTGTGGACTGTTGGCTTGATCATGGACAAATGGACTTAGAATTTAGGAAATATTTCTATGCTAAAATACTTGGCCAATGCCAACTTATTGAGAAACCAAGTGCTTGCAATTTCAAACTTAATCTGATACATCATTCAAGATCCTTCTGAGTTCATCTGCAACATTATCATTGTGAAGCTGTTATTTTGAACCTATGACTTGGGAAATTCATCTGCTACATGGGCTATTTTGAAGAAGATCATGGAATGGATAAGCTTGGATGTGGCCATCTTTATTTGATGCCTTTGATCTTCAAGATTAATATAATTCTGCATTTGTGTGTTGCTTGATTCTAAAAGTCCAAGAGAATTTTGGGTTTCTATTGACATTCTTGTCTATTGGATTACTACCCATTTGGTCAGATCTTTTCAACTCTAAACTTTTAATTTTGTACATAGGATAGTCTCTTCATCTTCTCCCACTTTCTTTAATTTCAAAATCTCTCTCTCTCTCTCTCTCTCTCTCTCTTTTTCAAAACCTTATTTGATTGAACTTATTTTGTTCTAAACTTTGATCTGCAAAAAGATAGAAACTTTGGCCTTATGCCATTGCATTTTCAAACCTCTTTTCTTAAATCAAACTTGTGAATAAATGTAATTATAGTTGACTTAAACTTTCAAAAAGTCAAAAAAGAACTAACTCATTTAAAAATATTTTTAGGCCTTTGTGCCTTTCAAACTCAATTTTTGTTAAAAAGCAATGCATCCACTTTGAAATTTGTATCACGAACTACGAGGTTTTGATCCCTCATTTTTATGTTGGTACGTAGGCACAAGATCGAAGGTCTTGTCAAACACAAAAATATAATTAATGAATTCTTTTCTCATCCTCCCATTTTATTTGTTTGTAAACATCACGTTATACCAAGTACATATGCACACAAAAAGGGCTCCCTAGGAGTACCTAGGACACTTTGGGTGCTAACACCTTCCCTCTGTGTAACCAACCCCCTTACCTGTAATCTCTGACATTTTATTAGTTTTGATTTGAAAACTTCTTACTTTTGGGTTTTGTTCGTACTTTTTCCATTTTCCCTTGGAAACAATAAAAGCGCAGTGGCGACTCTTGTTATTTGATCTCTAGCTTATCCATAGCTTGATGATCATGAATTTACCGCTACAGAACTCTTCCCTCTATATCTGATGTTCTCTATGTAGAAGGATTAATGCATAACCTGTTATCAATAAGTCAGTTAAGTGATAACGATTATGATGTAATCTTCAATCAAAAAACATGTAAAGCAATTAATCAGAACAATGGAACAGTTCTATTCATTGGCAAGAGGAAAAACAATATTTACAAGATAAATATTTCAAACCTAAAAGAACAAAATGTAAAATTCCTGATGTATGTTCATGAAGAGCAATGGGTATGGAATAGACGCTTAGGCCACATTAGCATGAGAAAACTCTCTCAGCTAAATAAACTCGAGTTAGCCAGAGGCCTACCTAAACTGAAGTATTCTTCAGAAGCTCTATGTGAGGCATGTCAGAAAGGTAAATTTTCAAAAACATCTTTCAAAAAGAAAAATATTGTATCTACCTCTAAGCCTCTAGAACTTCTTCACATTGACCTGTTTGGGTCTGTTAAGACAGCGTCAGTCAATGGAAAGAAGTATTGACTAGTTATTGTTGATAATTTTAGTCACTGGACATGGGTAAAATTCCTAAAGCACAAGAGTGAGTCTCATTCTGTATTCACTAGCTTCTGTTCCAAAGTGCAAAACGAATTTGACTCTAAAATCATCAGAGTCAGAAGTGATCATGGTGGCGAATTCGAGAATAAATTTTTTGAGGAACTATTTGATTCTAATGGAGTATCCCATGATTTCTCCTATCCTAGAACTCCACAACAAAATGGAGTTATAAAGAGGAAGAATAGGACACTCCAAGAGATGGCTAGAACCATGATCAATGCAACAAATATGGCTAAGCACTTTTGGGCTGAAGCAGTAAATAGAACATGTTATATTCAGAATAGAATCTCTATAAGACCTATTCTGGAGAAGACTCCCTATGAACTGTGTAAGGGAAGAAAACCCAACATTTCTTATTTCCATCCTTTTGGATGCTCTTGTTTTATTGTCAATACTAAAGAACATCTGAACAAGTTTGATTCAAAAGCACAAAAAGGTATTATGTTAGGATACTCAAAACGCTCTAAAGGCTACAGAGTATATAACACAGAAACTAAAATTGTGGAAGAATCAATACATGTCAGATTTGATGATAAGCTTGACCCTAAAAAGTCAAAGCTAGTTGAGAAACTTGCAGATTTGGAAATCACTCTTGCAGGTTCTGACGAAAAGACTATAGCACCAGAAGTATCTGATAAACAAAGTCCAGATGAAATTGAAGCTTCAACTATCCAGAAAAGATCAAGAAATCGCCCCAACATCTCTGAAGATTTGATTGGGAAACAAGGATGAACCTGTCAGAATTAGGTCAACATTCAAAGTATCTGAAGAAACTCCTCTAGGACTAGTATCTCTGATTGATCCTACTTCCTATGATGAGGAACTTATAGACAACGACTGGGTTCTAGCCATGAAAGAAGAGCTAGATCAATTCTCAAAGAATGACGTTTGGGATCTTGTTCCAAACCTAAAGGAACTCACATTATTGGAACCAGATGGGTGTTCAGAAACAAACTGAACAAAAAGGGAGAAGTTGTCAGAAATAAAGCACGACTGGTGGCACAGGGGTACAATTAACAAGAAGTTATTGACTACAATGAAACCTTTGCCCCAGTCACCAGGTTAGAATCTATTTGCTTACTTGTTTCATTTGCTGCAAATCATTCAATCATACTATATCAAATGGATGTCAAGAGTGCATTCCTTAATGGTTATATATCAGAAGAAGTCTATGTCAATCAACCTCCAGGTTTTGAAAACTCTAAATGTCCAGAACACGTTTTTAAAATTAAGAAATCACTATACGATTTAAAACAAGCTCCTAGAGCGTGGTATGAAAGATTAAGTAACTTTCTTCTGGAACACGATTTTATTAGAGGAAAGGTTGACTCTACACTCTTCTGTAATAACATTAGAAATGATCTCATGATATGCCAGATATATATTGATGACATTATTTTTGGTTCAGCTAACCCTTCTGTATGTCAAGAATTCTCTGAGCTAATGCAGGAAGAATTTGAAATGAGCTTAATGCAAGAACTAAAGTTCTTCCTATGGATTCAAATTAATCAAGCTTCAGAATCCACCTACGTTTATCAAAGTAAATACATAAAAGACATTCTAAAGAAGTTCGAAATGGCTGAATGCAAACCTGCTAAGACACCAATGCATCCAACTTGCATTCTGGAAAAAGAAGAAACTAGCCAGAAGGTTTGTCATAAGCTCTATCGTGGTATGGTAGGCTCTCCTCTCTATCTGACGGCTAATACTCTATTTAGTGTATGTCTCTGTGCCATATTCCAATCAGATCCTAGAGAATCTCATTTAACAGTTGTTAAAAGAATCCTCAGGTATCTGAAAGGGACCCCTAACCTTGGCCTGATGTATGAGAAAACATCGGAGTATAGGCTCTCTGGTTATTGTGATGCAGATTATGCAGGAGACAGAATGGAACATAAAAGTACATCAGGGAACTATTAGTTCTTGGGAAATAATCTCATATCATGGGCCATCAAAAGATAATCAACAATAACGTTGTCCACTGCAGAAGCAGAATATATATCAGTGCCACTTTGCACTACTCAGATGCTCTGGATGAAAAATCAACTTGAAGAGTAACGTTCCTATTTTTTGTGACAATACTGTTGCCATTTATTTAAGTAAGAATCCTATTTTGCATTCCAGAGCCAAGCACATAGAAGTAAAACATCATTTCATTAGAGACTATGTTCAGAAAGGGTAATAACTTTAAAATTTATTGATACAGACCATCAATGGGCTGACATTTTACTAAACCCCTCGCTGAAGACAGATTCTCTTTCATCTTGAAAAATTTAAACATTCAAATTTGTCCGGAATAAAAATGTGCCTCTCTGGAATAACAAAATAAGACTCTGAACTAAGCATATGGTATATGGATCTAACTCTGACGCTACTACGGTTAGAAGCTATCTGAATCAGAAATCCTCAGGAACCAAACCTTTGGTATTCCTGAAGAATAGATTAAGTAACACGTACCTCATGTGTCTGACCTTGGAACTTTTAGACAGCTGTCTAGCAGAAATCAAGAGACAGACTCTTGAAACCTCCTCGAGCAGTGTACTGATTTGGGGATTAGACCTCCATCATGGGATGTAATCATTCTCCTTCAAACGTGCTAACTTGGTTAACATGCTGCATTTAATGTTTTAACAGTTAAACTACTCTTAATGTTGTTGTTTTGCATGCATTTTTATGGGTATATAATCTCTTCACTTCTCCCAATCTCACACTTTACACTCACGTTTACACTAAAACCACTCCCTCTCAGTTCTTCATCATCTTCAAGATTTCTACAGTTTCTTCATCAAGTTCTTCATTCAACCTTCATCATCAACATTGTTCTTCATGGTCGCTCAACAACAATCCGTCTACAACTTCTCTCAACAAATGAACTCAACAGAGTAGACACCCATTTCTACTCAACAAACAACAACAACCACCAGCGTCGTCTCAACCCCCATCTACAGGGAACCCCATATCCTTGATCGTGAACCCCACATCCACCTAGCAACACTGTTTGAAAAACTTGAAGTACTGTGTGAGTCGCTAGTGAATTTTGAAAATATTAAGAAGAATGGCGTAGACCTAATTGAAGATTTAAGGTTGCAAGGGTGGGAAACCTATTTTCAAAGACTCTATGGTCCTATGTACACAAACCTAGTGAAGGAGTTCTGGCGTTTTGCAAACTCAGATGATCACTACATTTTCTCTTATGTTTTGAAGAGTCAAGATAGTCATCACTGAGAAATCTATCGCCTCTCTTCTAAACATGGAGAAGACAAGATGAGGACGCATCTACAACATCAACCCTAGGGCAAAATACTTGTCCCAGGAAATCAACCCTACTATCTTTCAACATAATGCTGAAGGCAAACACTTAAAGAACAAGGAGCTCCATCAGAACCTCTGTGTCTGGTTGAAGATCATCTTAGGCACCATTCATCATCACCCTGCATCAAACTCTTTTGACTACATCAACACAGATAAGAAGTGTATTATGTACTGCATCCACAAGGGGCTGAAATTGTGCCTGCCAGCATTACACTTCAAGTATCTCAAAGACTCTGTCAAAGATACCAGAAACAACATGAAGACTAGGAACTACATCCCTCTAGGAAGCCTTATCTCAAATGTTCTTATCGAAGTGGCTTAGTGGATCACCTGATCCATCTCAAACTAATGGAAGATGTCACTATTGACATTGGGAGGCCTTTGAACACTCGGAATATGAAGAGCATGAGGATCATTGATAAAGTCAGATCTAAACCAACACTAGACACCTCCTGGGAAGCACTCATGGATCATAGGAAGATTCCCAACGGACTCTATCTGTTCTCCAAGATTGATCCTCCAGAAGTGGTAGCTTACTATCTACATGATCTTGCCAATCAAGGGGTGGACATCTCTAATTTCTCAGTGGACTAGCTACCTGAGCATCCACCACACTTCATGAAGAGGATGCGAGAGCCCTCTGAGAATTCCAAGAAGGGAAAGAAAGCAAGACTGGGAGAATCCTCTGGGTCAAGACCTCCAGCCCCTCTGGTTGGCTCTCCAAGTAAGTCTATACCTCTCTCTCTCGCTCTGTTAAAATAAAACCTATTGCTTATTCTCTTCCCCAAACCACTCCAATATACCTCCTCTGAAACACCTCCCTCAACCACCAGAACCTCTAACCCACCCTCACTTAAATTCAACCTTGCTACCACCACACTACCCGTTTCTGAAGCAGAAATGCTGAATGAAACTACCTCACCATCATCATCATCCTCACCCCAATCCCTACCATACTATGTTCTCTCCTCTGACAATGAACCATCTGACCCTCAATCCCCCACTCTGGCTCAGCTAAAAGCTCGTGCTCTGGCCTCTCAACAGCCATCACACTCTGAACCTAAACCAAAAGTCACTTCCCCACCCCCTGAACATCCAAATCCCACTACATATGAACAACCTCAAACACCACCATTTGTACAACAACCAAATCCACCTCCTGAATAACCAATCAACTCTGAACCTCAACCAATCCACTCACCATCTGAACCAAATTCACAACCTAAACAAACAACATCGTCCCCCTCTTCCATTCCCACACCATCAACCTCTGTTGCCTCCATCACTCCCACTCTCAAACTTGGTGACACCAATCCACCTTCTCCACCCTCCCCAACCTCTCCCACTGAACCAGAATCAACCTTCCCTACCCTAGAAGAAGTAATAAATTTTTTTGTAGAGTCTTTAGTAGAGAAGATCAAGTGTCTGACTATCAATTTTGGCATCAATGATGATCCCTCTGAAGTAAGGATCCACTGGAACAAAGTGATCAGTTGGATGACCTCTAAAGCCTTCAAACTGAAAGGCCTCTCTAAACAAGTCCACAACGACTTCATCAGAGATGCTAGTATAAGGCTCCAAGATCGCCTGGCCAGAGAAGCTGAGGAACAGGTTATAAAGGAAGCAAAAGAGAAAGCGTGCCTAGAAGAAGAACAGCGTATCAGAGAAGTCGAAGAAAAAGTTGTTGTTACGATTGCTGTTGAGGATGAGGCTAAAGCTAAAGCAGAAGCTGAAGAAGCAGCACGTGTTGCTGCAGAGGAAGCTTCCAAGGCCAAAGATGATGCTCTGACTCAGGGGGAGCACTCTAACTCTGGGTTTACCCCTCTGGTCTTGAAGACTCTGGAGGAGCTACAAAAAGAATAACAAGTGGTTCGAGCTAGGCAAGATCAATAGGACTCGGTCAACATCAACATTCAGAACATGTTGTCTCAGCTGCTACAAAGGATGCCTCCTCCCCAAACCCTTAGGCACCTAGGCTATTTGTTTGTTGCTTCTTCTTCCGATGTTTTTTCTTGCTTTCTGATCTATGCCCTTTGTGCTTCTTATCTGTACTTGTTTTTCTATGCTATATAAATATCTGTTTTTTTTTCTATGTCTTTTTGATTCTGACAAAAGGGGGAGAACTAAAATAGCTCTGATGGAAACATAACTAAAACCTCTCAAGGCATTGCAAACATTAAAATATTAAACTAATGACTTAAGATATGCAGAAAAGTAACTAAACCAAGAAAGGTCCGATAATAACCTCTAATTAACCTAAAGATTTAACTCAGAGGGAGTCCCCTTCCTTATTTGATCTAAGATTGTTTTTTTTGTTTCACCTCTGCTCTGTCTTGTTTTGTCATCATAAAAAAGGGGGAGATTGTAAGAACAAAGTTGGTTCTACAATGTAGCTCTAAGATTTTGATGATAACAAAAATGGTACCCTAACGAAAATTTTCTTAAGTGTGCAGGACTCTGATCAAACAATCAGATAGATAAAACATCAGATACAGAATCCAGCGTTAGATGCTACTCAGAGGACACGTAACCAGAAGGTTCTGACTCTAATACAAGGGCTAGCAAAACGAAAAGAAGTCAGAAACTTTGAAAGAGAAGAATAAATCCAGACTCTGAAGACGTACGATCTGAAGAAGTCAAGATTAAAGAGAAACTCTGAGATAATCAGATACAATTAACCTCTGAAGAAGAACATGGCATAGCAAGACTCTGAATACAGGATTCGTTGACTCAGAATGTGTAACCATGAAGAAATCTGCATTTAGAAAGAAACTATTTCTAGAATGAAATTATAACGCACCCAAAACTGCTTTGGAAAGAAACAAGGAGAGTAATGACATTAATTAGTCTTCAGTGACCAAGATTTCGTCATCAACCAATGGTCCTCTCAAAATCCTACATAAAGGATGGAATGCCTCACAAGAAAACACCTAAGACACTCAAGAATACAAATCTCTCAATCATCCTCTTTCACTATTTCACGAGTTGCTGCTCTTACGTGAAAAATATTGTTGTTCTTATATTTCTGTAATATTTTCTTATTGTTAAAAGCACTATGTATTACCAATCATCTCATTACTAAGATACTTCCTCAAGTGACTCTGTGTAGTCTGAATACTTGAGAGGGCTAAGGGATTATTCTCTTAGACGGTTGTTTGTGTAATCTTTCAAGATTAGTGGAATAAGTCCTTTTTGAAGGCGAAATCACCTTGGCCGGGTGGACTGGAGTAGCTTTGAATTTCAAGAGAACCAGTATAAAATTTTGTGTCTAATTCCTTTATTTTGAGTGTGTCTATATTCTTAAAAAAATTTATTTTCCAAAACAATTCAAACCCCCTTTCTTGTTTTTATCTACCTTCAATTAGCTGCTCAAATAAGTTTGCCTCTTGAAGAGAAGGAGATGACTAAGATCTTCCTAAAGATGCTGAGTTCATTTTATTACGAACGTATGGTTGCAAGTTCCCCCAATGATTATACTGGAATGGTAAACATGGGGATGAGGCTAGAGGAAGGAGTCCGTGAAGGGCGTCTGTCCAAAGAGGAAGCTTCGACCAGTAAGAAGTATGGTGGGAGTTTTTCTAAGAAGAAAGAAGGAGAAACTAATCTAGTGTCAGTGGGGAGGTAGAGGAGGCCTCATGTCAGCACAATTTCTCAATCCCGTCAACATCAGCACCAAGTTTCTTCACTAATTCCACTTTTTCCCAACAATTCAACCAATAAATTAGTTCCAATTCAGCAACAACAACATCAGCCACAACCACAACAAAGAACCAACTACAACAACAACAATATAAGACCCCAATTGTAACCCTAAGATCCCTCATACAATTCCATCATAAGCATTAGCATTGAGATCATATCTTGGCATCCTGCTTACCCCTTCCTTCATTGGGTTTATTTTGGGAGAGATTACCAAGCATTTTGTGATTATCATATTTGTATATTATCATTTTACTAACTAAAATACCAAAAATATGTCTTTATATGTATCTAACTCTTTTGTAGAAAGGGCATGATCCCATTGATTCATCAAGTTCACATCTAGAGTTTGAGACCCTCATGAAAAAGAGCACAACCATAGATTGATTCAAGAATGGTTATGAGCATCATATATGAGTCCCAATGTTCTCTACATGTTATATTGATCAAGTTTTCTTCAAGATTTTGAGGGGGGTTTGCATTGGAAGCCCTTGTTTGACTGGGTATCTTGAGTAACTTCTCCAACAAGCTATCTCACTAATTGATCAAATTTCTCAAGGGAAACTTCAAAATTCATCATCTAATGCATATATGATCTACCACGAGCCAAGAAAGTCAAGAGAATTGGAAGTTAGCAAGTTGGTTGATGGTGGTTGGCCAAATGAATTCATCTAATCAAAACAGGGTCTCCCTAGACCCTATCTCCTTCAATTTTCACCATATGAAAATTATTACAAGAGAAACCTGACTCTAAATGATATTATAAACAAATTTCATGTTGAGACCTAGAGCTGGTTTTTCTTGGAAAATCATTTTCTATGTTGAAACATTATAGGTCATTTTATCTAAACCCTAATTTGAAAGTCAACTTCCCAAGGCCATAACTTGCTCAATTTTTATGAGATGAAAGTTTTCCAAGTATCACAATCAAATTAAAGAGATCTAATTCAACCTTTATGTTTTGAGTGGGAGCTAGTTCAAATTTTTTGAGAATGGAATATGAGGCTACATTATAGGTCACTTTTGACCTATACCATTGATCAAGTGATTTTTCCAAACTTCAAAAATGCATAACTCTGTCGTTTCAAAACCAAATGACATGAAATTGGTGACCATTTTGAAGGTATTTGAGAGAGCTATAACTTTGATGAATACACTTTTCTCATTTGAAGCTCCCATAAAAATTTAAGCAAGGTAGAATATTGAGACATATGGCTTGACACTTAGAAAAAATTTGATATGTCAAAAATTTCCAAACTTCCACCTCAAACTTCTCCAAGTTCCAAGATCTAAATGAAAAAGTGTTGAACATCAAAGTTATTCTTCTTGATCTCACCTTTCCAAAGAGCTCAAATTCATTCATTTTTGATGAGAAATGCATAGGCTGCGCATGGCTTAAACAGGCTGATATCATTTGGCATGGATCAATCTTCAAACATCAATGCACATGTGCCTTGCAATCCAAGCCTACTTCAACATATTTGATCTTCAATTATGGACTTCAAGCTATCATTTAATGGGACTATGCGCTCCCATGCAACATTACATCACATTTGTCAAATTTGGAAAGTGGAAGTGAGTGTGCAAATATCACTTGGTTCAGCTATAAATAGAGCTTCAATTGCTCAGAAATGTACACACCATTGCGCCAACTTTGATCCCCCATTGCTAACCCTCAATTCCTAAAGGATAAGCCTGATAAATTCGTTTGAATTTAAGCTTGAATCTCCACTATTTTGGAATTCAAATCTCCAGGAATCCATTGCTTCTAAACATTTCCATTCTTCTCCTACAAGCAAGTGGAGTGAGTCCAAGCACAAGCAAGCTCAAGATCCATCAAATTCAGACCTACATTGAAGGTAATTTTCAGAAATTTTAAACTCTTCGATTCTCTCTATTTCTTGCTCAATTCCATTGATTCTTTGGTTGTCTGAAGTCCTATCAATGTATGCAAGAAGATTGAGTTGCTTTGAGGTCAAATCGAAGCAACTCAGTTCATGTACCTCAAATTTCAATTCCACATATCTCTCAATATATTTGGAATTGGAATGAATGGAGGTCAGATTCGAGCTCAGTGCCATTTTTTTCTTCAAGATCATGTCCTTTTTTTTCTTTTTGGTGATGGTTCATGTTGACCAGTCCGGTGAGGTTCACCGGAGAAGATGGCCGGAGCTCTGGCTCCGGTGGTGACTTCGCAAGGCTGTGAACCATAGGATCTATGTATCACGTTCTAATCCTGAGTGTTGCTTTTAATTACCATTGGTACAACACAGTTGACTAATGTGCACGTGGAACGCGCATTTTGGATCATCAGATCTGCCACCTCAATTGATGAGGGAGATCTGATGGTCCACGTAATTTAGACTTTTCTGATTTTTATTTTAATTGCATTTTCTTCAATAATTCATATTAAATTCAATATTGATCCAAAAAATATGGGACTTTCACCAAAAAAATTCAAATATTTTTCTCTTTCATATTCTGAATTAAAATTATTTTTTGGATCATTATTAATATTTTACATGAATTAATTGATTTTTCATTTGTTTTTAATTGCTTAAAAATATTTTTAAATGTCCAAAAATTATGAAAATTTTTCTCCAAGGTCTTTTGACCTTGTTTGACCTATGATAAATTTCATGGCCATTTCTTTGGTGTTTTGATGAGATTTTAGGAATTGGACAAAACATATTTGAATTAAATGCACTATTTTATTATTTTTAATTGAATAAATGTTATTTAAATTTTGTTGACCATTTGTATTGACTTAATTGAGCTTGTTTATTGTTGTTGGGCCTTGGTCAAGGTTTATTTGACTTTGTCAAGTTAATATCATTGAATTTAGGGGATTGATGGAATGTACATTCCATCTCCCAAAATGAATGAATGATATTAATTTAATAAAAGTCCTCTTTTGACCAATTTGTGATCTCATTCATCCCCTTCCCACTTCATATCATTCCTCTTCTTAATTCATTCATTCCATTTGGCCTATGAGATCTCAAAGTCCTAATGGTAGTTGATTGAAAAATTGACATGAGTAAGGATGAGATTAGGCCACACCTTTTGCATATTCTTTTATGTGTGTGGTATATTTCATGAGCATAGTTCATTATACTATGTCTCTAACATGCATTAACACCAAAAATTCTATTGCCTGGCCTCAAATAGTTGTGACTTCTACATAAGTCCAATTATGATTGCTTAACATAGCGCTAAATTTTTGACACAAAAGGCATAAGCATTCTAGTTAGTGAGATTGTAAGTCTCCCCTCTTTCATGGTATTGTGTGGAAACTTGGTCTTCTTTCCTTCCTTTGGAAGATGTTTTAGTTCAAGGATCTATGCTGGTGATAAGTGGGTTGAGTATTCTCCAAAGAATGTCTTGAAAGCAAAAGCAAAGCAAAACAAAACTAACCTCTAACCTACTAACTATTGGCTTTTAATTTCAAGTTTTTATCTTATTGCAATTTAATTTTTGCACTTTATTTCATTTGCCATTATACATATCATTCTAATTGTTTATGTTAATGTGATTTTCACTTTGTCCATTTGGACCACATTGTGTGATATATTTTGTTTGTATATACTTTGTTTGTTTGTGTGGTCTTTGACCATTAATGAACATAATAATCACAAAAACCATAAAAAACTTTTGAGTGGACTGTTGGCTTGATCTTGGACAAATGAACTTAGAATCTAGTCAATCTCCCTAAGCTAATGGACTTGGTCAATGCCAACTTGTTGAAGAACCAAGTACTTGCAATTTGAAATTCATCTGATACATCTTCGAAGACCTCTCTAAGATTCATTTGTAACATGATCATTATGAAGTTGTTATTTTGAACCTGTGACTTGTGGAATTCATCTTTTACATGGGCTATTTCTAAAGAAGATCATGGAATGGATATGCTTGGATGAGGCCATCTTTATTTGATGCCTTTGCTCTTCAAGATAATATAAATGTGCATTTGCGTGTTGCTTGATTCTAAAAGTCCAAGGGAATTCTGGGTTTCTATTGACATTTTTGTCTATTGGATTGCTACCCATTTGGTCAGATCTTTTCAACTCTAAACTTTTAAATTTTGTGCATAGGGTAGTCTCTTCATCTTCTCCCCATTTCTTTAATTTCAAAATCTCTCCCTCAATTTTCAAAATCTTCTTTGTGTGAACTATTTTTGTTCTAAACTTTGACCACTTTTGCAAAAGGTAGAGACTTTGGCCTTATGCCATTGCATTTTCAAACTTATTTTCTTAAATCAAAATTGTGAATAAACATAATTATACTTGACTTAAACTTTCAAAAAGCCAAAAAAAAGAACTAACTCATTCAAACCATTGTATGCCTTGGTGCCTTTCAAACTTAAATTTTGTTAAAATCAATGCATCCATTTTGAAATTTGTATCACGAACTATGAGGTTTTGATCCCTCATTTTTATGTTAGTACGTAGGCAAAAGACCGAAGGTCTTGTCAAACACAAAAATATAATTAATAAATTCTTTTCTCATCCCCTCATTCCATTTGTTTGTAAACACCACTTTGTACAAAATACATATGCACACAAAAAGGGCTCCCTAGGAGTACCTAGGACACTTTGGGTGCTAACACCTTCCCTTTGTGTAACCAACCCCCTTACCTGTGATCTCTGATTTTTATTAGTTTTTATTTGAAAAATTCTTACTATTTGGGTTTTGTTCGCACTTTTCGCTTTTTCCTTGAAGACAATAAAAGCGCGGTGGAGACTCTTGTTATTTGATCTTTAGCTTGTCAATAACTTGATGATCATGAATTTCCCGCTACAGAAATTAAGTGGCGACTCTGCTGGGGAGTAGTCTCCAGTGGGTTTAGCCTACTTTTTGTGTGAATATATTTGTATATATGTGATGTTTGTATATATGTATGTGTGATGTAATCTGCTTGTTGTGCTTGGTGATCTCTGAGTGGTGAGATAAGTTCTAACCCGAACTTGAGTGCAATTAAGATAGGAGGATGGTATAGTCATGTTCGACTTGTGTGGAGTAGTCCTTAACAAGTTGGCTTGAGATCCATCTGCTCAGTGGAGACTCCTTTGGATTTGAAAATGTCACACAAGTATTTATGGTTAGGCATTACTATTTCTAATTGGGTCTGGGAAGCTAGGGACCTTAGAACCTTTAACCCATCTTGGCCTATTTAGGACGTAGTGCGGAAACTGTTCAAGGGTAGACTTGATAACAGTTATTATGTGATACTACACTCAGACGAGTTTCTCTTGAGAATATTATGGGTCGATGAGTCAGTCATCTTAACTTGTAATATCCGATAGATGGAATTAAGACTCTGGGAACTTTTTAGAACATGATCTACAGGTTTTTATCCTTAGTTCACTCCTTTGGGATGGTTCTTACCCAGACTTCATGCTCGTGACTTGCAACAAACCTTTGATTCTTGGTTGATCCAATCAAGTCTTGTCAATGTCAATGGAACTTGGGTGTTGATAAGGTGAAAACCATAATCCATCAAAATGGATGATTGATCTTGACAATGACTTGATTCATCCCTTGACCTTTGTTTGCCTTGTTTGTGATCCCTTATTTGTGATTGTTGCATTCATGCATTCATGCGCATCATAACATTCATCACACGAAAATTTCAAGGAACTAAGGTATCATTTGCAAATATTTTCAGACCATGGATTGTGGATGAAGGAACACTCAGAAGTACAGTTTCCGATGTCTCGACTTGAAAGAGTTAAGGAAGCTAGCATCTTTTGTATTAGATCCATTGGACTTCAAACAACGTCATGGGAAACTTCTGTCCATCTTGTCTGCTGATGCAGTTGAAGGATTGTTGAGTGTATTAGTGCAGTTCTATGATCCTCTCTATCATTGTTTCTCTTTCCTAGATTTTCAGCTTGTGCCTACCTTGGAATAGTATTCTCATATTTTGGGGATACCTATTTCTAGTAGAGTGCCTTTTAGTGGATTGGAGGAGATCCCCCGGTCTAGTATGATTGCTGAAGCTCTTCACTTGAAGAAGTCTGAGATAGAGGCTCATTGGGTGAAGAAAGGAGGGTTGTTTGGATTGCCATCTATTTTCCTCATCAAGAAAGCTACTACTTTTGCTCAAGCTGGTAGTATGGATGCTTTTGAAGCTATCTTTGTGTTGCTCATCTATGGATTAACTTTGTTCCCTAACATTGACGGTTTTGTTGATGTTAACGCCATTAGACTTTTCTTAATTAGAAATCATGTGCCTACTTTGTTGGGTGATATGTATTTCTCTTTGCATCTAAGGAATTCTAAGGGTGGTGGAACGATCGTGTGTTGTATTCCTCTTCTGTACAAGTGGTTTATTTCGCACTTGCCTCAGACGCCTGCTTTTATGGAAAACAAACAATGTCTAAGGTGGTCTCAGAGACTTATGTCTCTCACTAATGATGATATAGTTTGGTATGATCCGTCCTTAAATAGTTTGGAGATTATTGATAGTTGTGGCGAATTCCCTAATATGCATCTCATTGGTACACAAGGAGGAATTAACTATAATCCTGCTTTGGCTCGCCGTCAACTTGGGTTCCCCTTGAGAGACAAACCTAAAAACATGTTGTTAGAAGGTATTTTCTATCAAGAGGGTAAAGATCCCCAACATTTGAAGAAAAAGATTGTGCATGCTTGGCATAATATGCATAGGAAAGGAAGATCCGAGCTTGGCCCGTGCAATTGTGTAGCTTTGAAAGCTTACACTCTTTGGGTGAAGAAGAGAGCTATGGAGTTGAAGATGCCTTATCCTTGTGAAAGACCTATGTCTATGGTTGTGGTTGAGCCATTAACTCTCCCTAACCAAGATGTAAAGAAGTTGGAAGACGCACTCGCCAAGATGAAGCAAGAGAGGGATATGTGGGAAGAGCGTTTCCATGCTTTAAGAAAAAAGCATGAAGAGTTGCAGTTGGAGTCTAAGGACAAAGATGAATTGATTGAGCTACTTGAAGACCGAGTGACGAAGAGACAAAGAGCCAGAGGTTTCATCTTCTAGCATGCCTCCGCCTTCCGTTGCTTGGAAGAAGATTGTTGACCATCTTGTCCTCGAGAAGACTCAAATGAAGGCTTCTTTTGAGATCGAGATTCGTCGCATTCGAAGGAAGTACGCTCCTTCAGCCAGATCTTCTGACATTGTTGTTAGGGATCCTTAGGATGACTAGTATCCTTTTCTCTTGTATCTTTTTATTTTGGTTTATGAAATTGTACTCAGTGTAATCCTTCCAATTTATATAAATAAAAAGAGATTTTTGGTCATATCAAATTATTGCAATTTCCATATATATATATATATATATATATATATATATATATATATATATATATATATATATATATATATATATATATATATATATATATATATATATATATATTTGCAAATGATATAGTAAGTTCCTCGAAAACAAAAATAAAAATAATCAAGCATTGCATTTCATGCATCATTTGCATAAGCAGGTTTTTTGCTAGGTGTCTGATTGGTGTTTCTTCTGTGCTTTAGCCAAGCTGACTCACCGGTACAATACCAGAGCTAATCATCTGAGAATTATGGATCATTTAGAGAAAGAAAACAAAGAGTTGAAGGACGAGATTGCCCGGCTGACTGCCATCATGAAGTCAGTTCTTGCTGCTCAAAGCTAAGGTTCTCCAACACCTGCAACTCCTCCCGCGAGGACTGTTATTTCTGAAGTGATTACCTCTACCGTTCCTGCTGCCACCGCCCACTTTGCGCCAAACTTTCCTGCCGAATTCCCTTGGGGAATTCCTCTCAACTTTGTGCCAGAGGGATTTACGCCTACCTTTGCTTCCATGTCGGCATCTAGCCCGATCATGTCCGTGCCACCTCCAGTTGTGCATACTTTGCCTTGCGTAGAGGATACCGTCTTTCATTCTGAGCCGTCTGAGGGTCCGGATGTTTATGAAAAGATGGACGAAATGAAAGATCAATTTCTTCAGATGCGCGAGGAATTGAAGACGCTGAGTGGTAAAGATTTGTTTGGGAAGAGTGTTGCTGAATTGTGCTTGGTACCCAATGTTAAAATCCCAGTGAAGTTAAAAGTGCCTGACTTTGAAAAATACAAGGGGAACTCTTGTCCACTCAGTCATCTTGTGATGTATGCCCACAAGATGTCAACTCAAACAGATAATGACCAATTGTTGATTCACTACTTCAAGGATAACCTGACTGGTGCTGCACTCCGTTGGTATATGGGGTTGGGTAGCGTAAGCATCCTCACTTTCAATGACCTAGGTGAGGCTTTTGTGAAGCAATACAAGTATAATGTGGACATGGTGCCGGATAGAGACCAGTTGAGGTCTATGTCTCAGAAGGACAAGGAGACATTCAAAGAATATGCGTAGAGATGGAGGGAGTTGGCTGCCCAGATCACTCCTCCTTTGGAGGATAAAGAGATGACAAAGATCTTCTTGAAAACCCTGAGTTCATTTTATTATGAACGCATGATCTCCAGTGCCCCTAGTGATTTTACCGAAATGGTAAACATGGGGATGAGACTTGAAGAAGGGATCCGTGAAGGACGTTTGTCAAGAGATGAGGCATCAACAAGTAAGAAGTATGGCAGTAGTTTCAGCAAGAGGAAGGATAGTGAAACCAATGCAATTTCCAGTGGGAGGCAAAGGAGGCCTCAAGCAAGAAGAAATCCACCACCCCGTCAACATCATCACCATCAAGTGTCTTCCGTTATCCCGATATTTTCTAATCAACAAACAACACCAACTCAACAACAACCACAACATCAACGTCAACAACAACAACCGCAACAAAGAACGAACACCTACAACAACAACAATATCAACAACCAGTATCAGCAGAATTTTGAGAGGAAAAAGGTCTCTTTCGACCCGATTCCTATGTTGTATGTAGAGTTGTATTTATCCTTGGTCCTCAAGAACTTAATTCAACCGAGGAACCCACCGCCGATCCCAGAGCCACTTCCCTGGTGGTATAAACCTGAGCTTCGTTGTGCTTTTCATCAAGGAACACCTGGGCATGACATTGAAAACTGCTATCCATTGAAGTATGAGGTTCAAAAGCTTACGAAGAATGGTATGGTGTCCTTTGAGGAACGTGCGTCGAATGTGAAAGAGAACCCTTTGCCCTCTCATGGGAACTCTTAAGTGAATATGATGGACGGTTGTCCTAGTGAGTACAAAGTTTTTGATGTGGGTTTTATCCGTGGAGCCTTGGTACAGATAAAACGGTCATCATGGCTTGATTCCTTATAAAGATTATGCAAGGAGGTTTTTGACTTTCTTCAACAAAGTTGAGTTTCATCATATACCTCGTGAAGAGAATCAAATGGTGGATGCTTTGGCTACTTTATATTCTATGTATAAAGTAAATAGTTGGAATGATGCGTCCAATATCAGAATTATGCGCCTTGATAGGCCTGCTCATGTGTTTGCAGCAGAAGAAGTCATAGATGATAAGCCCTGGTATCATGATATCAAGTGGTTCCTCCAAAGTCAGGAGTACCTGCTTGGGGAATTTAGCAAAGATAAGAAGACTTTGATAAGACTGGCTGGTAATTTCTTTCTGAATGAATATGTGTTGTACAAGAGAAACTTTGACATGGTCTTGCTCAAATGAGTGGATAGACACGAGGCAGACATGTTAATGCAAGAAGTTCATGAAGGATCCTTTGGTACTCATGCCAATGGACATGCAATGGCTAAAAAGATGTTAAGGGCAGGTTACTATTGGCTGATAATGGAATCTGATTGTTGTAAAGATGTGAAGAAGTGCCATAAATATCAGATTTATGCTGATAAGATTCATGTGCATCTGAGGCTCTCAATATTATTTCATCCCTATGGCCTTTATCTATGTGGGGAATTGACATAATTGGTATGATTGAACCCAAAGCTTCGAAAGAACATCATTTCATTCCGGTGGCTATTGATTACTTCACCAAATGGGTTGAAGAAACATCTTATGCTAATGTGACCAAACAAGTTGTGGTCAGATTTATCAAGAATCATATTATTTGTCGATATGGTGTTCCAAGTAAGATCATCACTAATAATGGGTCGAACTTGAATAATGAGATGATGAAAGAGCTTTGTGATGACTTCAAGATTGAACATCATCACTCTTCTCATTACAGACCTAAGATGAATGGGTTTGTTGAAGCTAGAAATAAGAATATTAAGAATATTATCCAGAAAATGGTTGTGACATATAAGGATTTGCGTGAGATGCTCCCTTTTCCTTTTCAGGGTATCGTAAGTTCGTCCGCACTTTAACAGGGGAAACCCTTTTCTCTCTTCTGTATGGCATGTATGCAGTTCTCCCCGTAGAGGTTGAGATCCCATCAATATGAGTATTGATGGAAGCCAAATTTTCTGAGGGTGAATGCTGTCAAAGTAGATATGATCAATTGGATTTAATTGAAGATAAGAGGATGACAACTTTGTCTCATGGCCAATTATATCAGAAGAGAATAAAGAAATAATTTGACAAGAAGGTTCTACCTCGCGTATTTAGAGAAGGTGACCTCGTGCTCAAAAAGATCTTATCTTTCAACACTGATTCTAGGGGCAAGTGGACTCCTAATTATGAAGGCCCATATGTTATTAAGAGAGCCTTCTCTTACGGTGCAATGACTCTTACGACTATGATTGGTGATGGGCTCCCTCGTCTTATGAATGTAGATGCAGTCAAGAAATACTTCGTCTAGAAAAAATAAAAGAACAACTCGCTAAGTTGAAAACCCGAAAGTGTGGCTTAGGAAAAAATGAGTGTCTCGGTGGATTGAAAACCTAAAATGGCGGTCTAGTAAAAAATTAGAGACATCCTGGTAGATTGAATACCTGAAAGGGAAATCTATCCAAAAGTTAGGGATTATGGGAAGTAATTGCATCAGGCCAGACTTCATCATTTGAAGCAACACTACCTATCAGAGATTCTCATTTAGTCATCCTCGACCGAAGTTTTGAGCATAGCGAAATTCAAAGTCGTTAGGGAGAATAGCGATCATTGTATTTCAACGTAGCCTTTTCCATGTACTAACCAATTTTCAACTTTGTAATGATCCATGGAGTCACGCCATTTGTGGGCTACCATTCTATTAATGAAATTTGAACCTTTTGGCCATTTGTTTCTTGTTCTTATATTGTTTCAGTTTACGAAATTTCATTTATTTTTTATAATAATTTTTTAAACAAAATATATATAAACAATCATGTTTTTGAAATTTACAAAAAATACTTTCCTCGATTTGTGAATATAAAAAGAGGAATGTCAACAACAATCTCAAGGATGGTAAGATCTTGAAGAGCGGAGCTCAGTTTTCTCCCAGACAGGATTTTTCCTTATGAATATATCCAAGATCATCAGTTTTTTCGGGAATAAGAAACATCTGAACAAAATCTTTAGTGAAGTTGCCAACAGGTCCTCATAACAAATTTTGTTCAAATGTTTCTTATTCCCGAAAAAACTTCCCCTCCATCTAGCGTCAGAAGGATTTAAGCCATGTATTAGGATTTAGCTCCTTTGATGGCTTATGATCATTCATTGCAGTTTGCTTCAACTGAATCCCTAACAAGATCTCTAGTAGCATCTCCACCTCGTTGAGATTAGCCGAGTTTCCGGTTGATTCAAGCACATATTCATATGATCGTGATGTTTATTTGTGCATCTTACATTTCTTGGTGCACTCCCCGCTCTTCGGAGTCTTTTCTCCATGCGGAGTGTGTGTGTCCTCTCTCCAATAGATTGTCGACCTTAAGCAGAAAGTGCTTACACTTTCCAATTCCCCATGGAGTTTGATCCTCGTGGAAGGTTTTGTTTTAGCTTTCCTTTCCAATTAATTATCTTGATGGATTAATCCCCAATTGAGCTTATTTCCTCATTGGACTGAGTCTTCTTTGACTGTTTCTCTCCAGTTTATTCCTGGGTTGAACTTTGGTCCCTGGAGCTTATTACCTTTGTTAAGCTATCACTTGGCTGATAGTAGGTAATACTTTATCTTACCTTTGATTAGTTACCTTTTTTAAGTTATCACTTGGCTGATAGTTGGTAATCTTTCCCTTTCGAGCTTATTACCTTTGTTAAGCTATCACTTGGCTGATAGTAGGTAATATTTTCTCTTACCTTTGGTTGGTTACCTTTGTTAAGTTATCACTCGGCTGGTAGTTGGTAACCTTTCCCTTTTGAGCTTATTACCTTTGTTAAGTTATCACTTGGATGATAGTAGGTAATATTTTATCTTACCTTTAGTTGGTTACCTTTGTTAAGTTATCACTCGGATGGTAGTTGGTAATCTTTCCCTTTTGAGCTGATTACCTTTGTTAAGTTATCACTTGGCTGGTAGTAGGTAATATTCTCTTTTACTCTTTGGTCGGTTACCTTGTTAAGCTATCACTTGGCTGGTAGTTGGTAATCATCCCTTTTGAGCTTATTACCTTTTGTTAATCTATCACTTGGCTGATAGCTAGGTAATATTTCTCACCCTAGTGGAGTTGGGCATCCCCTTTGTTTGACCTTTCCCCCTGGTAGAATCTTGATTTGATAAGTCTTTCCTCGTTGGGTCTTTCGGTCATTTGTTTCTAACTATGCATTTGTTCCCTTCCAATATAATAATTATTCTTGAGTCGGGTCGTTTCTCCTATGGAACTTTGTTTGTCCCCAGCCGGTTATCCTTTTGGAATCTGTTATTCCCCTATAGAATTTTAGTTTCCTCTTTTCTCCGGCAGTTCTTTATCTCTCGTGGCGCTATATTCCCCACAGAGATTCTCGTCAGCATTCATATCATATCATAAGCATTTTTACAGTATCTTACAGCCAAAAATTGGGTTTTCTATCCTCAATCTCGTCGAGGCGAAGATCTCAATCTTCATACCTTCGAATTGAAGAAACTTAAATAAGGGCATATGTAATACCCTAATTTTTAACCCTAAGATCTCACATACCATTTGCATCCTTGCATACAAACAAGATCACCTCTTGGTCCCTCTCCCTCTCATATTTGGGTTTGCCTTTTGCAGGGATCATCAAGCACCTCTTTGTTGGTATTTTACCTTTATGTTTATATGTGGATTACTTATCTAACCACTAATCAAAATAGCAAAAATATAATTTGTTTTCTTTAAGTTTGTTTTGAGGCATGGCTCCTCAGCTATGGTTTATTTTGATTCCTCAGCAAAGTGTGCTCAACCATTGATTCTTAAGAAGCTTATCTCTCAAGCATGATCTCCAAGGTCCTCAAGTGCCTTTGAATCTCATTTGGATAAAGAGCATCTCAAAGTCTTATGGCTTACTTCTCAATAAAATTCAAAGGTTCATGTGTTTACTTCCATGCCTTCTTCAACAAGCTACCTCAAACTTTGAGCAATCTAATTAAAAGACCTTCAAGGGAACTTTAGTTTGATTTTATATGATCATCCATGTACCTTGAAATGAAAAGAAAGTTCAAGTGCACAAGTTTATTCCAAGAGGTTTGACCAAACCGTCAATATTTGAAGTCAAAGTTCCAAGGATCATAACTCCTTCAATTATAAACATTTTTTAATGCTTCTTTTTTCATATGATTCTTTTCAATATCCTCTACAACTTCTCTTTACATGACAAGAGCCAATTATGCTTGGAGGATCATCAAACGTTTGGAGACCTTATGGGTCAAGTGACTTTTTCAAGTGACTTTTTCTCAACTTTCAAGATTCATAACTTCTTCAATTTTCAACATTTAAGGTTGACTCTTTTTGCATAATGTCATTTGTGATGCCCTCTACAAGTTTGCTTCAAGGATCAAAATCAAATTATGCTTGGAAGGCCATGGAATTCATTGAGACATTACGGGACATTTTCAAGCATTTGGGACTTAGAATTTTCTAAGTTACATGACCAGTTTTTTGTGCCAACTTCAACATGACATAACTTTATTCTCAGGCTTTTTGGACCTAAATATGTTTAACCAAGTCTCCAGAAGTTAATTGACCCTTGAAACACATCATTTGGCTGAGATTTGATTGATTACAAGTCACAGTTTTCTCACTTCATGATCAAATTGATTTTGCACGAATTAAGCTTGATTCCACACGTATTTAGATCCAAACACATTCCCTATAAATAGAGGTAGTTACTACATTCATTTCCAAGATTTTGAGAGCCACAAAACCCCTACTTCAATCTGAAACTTTCCAGAAAAATTTAACTATCATGTTTTGAATTCCAGCTTGTTTCAACCCAATTTCTTGATTCCATTAGCATCTTCGGACTTCTCTGAAGCTTTTGCAAGAATTCCCAAGCTCCAAGACCTCCTGATGATTTCCCCTAACTTATCTGGTGTTGATTGATCGTGTTCATCATTTAATTTAATTTTTCGTGGCTTGCTTGCTTCTGAAACTTCTTTGAAATTCCCCATGCTTTGTTTAGATAAATGAATTTGGAGCATGAGTTTGAATCCGTGATGAAAAGGCGATCACATTGATGGTGGTCTCGTGTTCTAAATTTACCAAATGATGAAACCCCAGTGAGGGACCATCGGAGAAGACAACCAGAGTGTATCTCAGGTCATCTGAGTTTGGAGACACGCTGGACATTTGAAATGTTTTGATTAGTCCAATTTGAATTAGATCCCGTGTTTTATTTTGGATAATTTCTACTGTGTGCCCCAGCCTTGTGATTGTTTGATCAGTCACATCATTTAATGAAGTTAGATCCAACGCTCCGTGTTTTTTCTGATTTTATTTATTTTTCTCTTTTTATTTTTAATTGCATTTTCTTTTAAAATTCATAGAAAATTCATTTTACATCCAAAAAATACCAAAATAATTTCTAAAATTCTCTTTTATTTTTCTTCATCTGATTTTTATTTTTCTACATTTTTTTCTTGATTTTTTATTGTTCTTGAATTTTCTCTTTTCTCCTTTATTTTAATTGGTTTTATAATACTTTTATGCATAAGTGAGATTGTAAGTATCCTACTCCTCATGGTATTATGTGAAAATATTGCTTCCTTTTCACTTATGAAAGCTAGTGGCATACTTGTTAATTTTATCCAAGTTGGAGTCGTTCTCATAGGTGATGCAAAGGTTCATATTATCATGCTTGCGGGTGAATAGTTAAGTGTTATCCAAAAAATGACAATTTGTCTTTCCCTTTTTTTATTACTAACATCATTTACTAATATTATTTTGTATTAACTTTACTTTAATGTCATTTATGTTATGCTCTTTAAATCTTTTTCCATTTACTTTATGCTTTTATTTTATCATCTCATCTCATATTGTTTGTACTTATGTTATTTGATATTTGTCCATTTGGATTTCATTTTATTTTAAAGACATTAATAAAGGAAAAACCCTAAAAAAATGGCTCTATTGATTCATGGACTTATGGTTACTATCCTTATCATTGTTGTGGAGTTATGGACTTAGAACTAAGATCTTGACCTTTACTTTGGGAGTTTGTGACTTGAGATCTTGGAATTCATCTGATCCCTTTGACTTTGGACTTCTTTTTGAAGCTTGGCTTGGTTACATTGATTTCATCTGACGCATGGTTTATTATTTTCTTATTTGGCTTGCTTGACACCATCCAAATGAGGGAATTCTTATTTGACTTATGTCATAAAGCTTTCTATCTCTTGGTTAGATCTTTCCTCCCTAGCTTTTACTTTATGCTCTAGGATAGTCTCTTCTTCTCCTCTCCTTCTTTAATTTTGAAAATCTTCTCTCGTTTTTAAACCTTCTTGTTTTAAAACTTGAACCATTTTCTCAATAAACCTTGGCTTTTGTCAAGTGATTTTCAAAACCTTTTTCTTAATAAATGCTAATACATCTTAAGCATATTCATACTACTTTCAAAAGGACTAAAAAATGCATAACTCATTTAAATCATTTTGTGCCCTTGGTGCACTTCTTTTTTCTTTTAAACTTTTCTCAAAGTTTAGACATGAGTGATTTCCATAGTTGAGGTATAATTATATTATTCCCATAGTATTGATGGTAGTTCTTTTCCATGTAAGAGAGCTAGTGGAATGCTTGTTGATCCTTATCCAAGTTGAAGCCCTTCTCTATGGTGATGCAAAGTTCTCATACTTGTGGGTGACTAGTTGAGTATTCTCCTTAAAATGAAAAGATGCCTTTTCATTAATCAAAACTAACATCTTTGTTATTTTTACCACGATCTACAAGGTTTTGATCCTCCATTGCAATTTGTTGGTACGTAGGCATTAGACTCATAAAGTCTTGGCAAACACAAAAATCATAAAAAATGTTTCTTTTCTCATCTCTCCAATCTGTTGCAAACAACACCATTTTAAAGTCAAAATGCACAGATTTTAAAGGTGGTTCCTATAGAGTACTATATATGTTTAGGGTGCTAGTATCTTCACTTTGCATAACTAACCCCTGGATCTTTATCTCTTTTTATTACCTTTGTTTTAAAACTTCTTTGGGTTTTTGATAACACGAAACTGTATCGTACATTTGCCCTGATTTGCATTCAAAAATCATACCATTTTCATTTATATTCTGATTATTCTGCAAGTGTTCGAATTATTTTTACAGGTATTTCAATTCCCATGCTTAAATAAGCAAAGTATAGAAAAGGAAGGAAAAGAAGAAGAAACAGAAGAGAAACAAAAAAAAACAGAATTCAAGGATTTTGTGCATTTGACACACGTCACACATCCCGTCACGATCGTCATGCCTTGGTTGTGACGAACGCCACAGGTCCATCACGACTGTCACAAAGGCAGAGTTAGTGTAATGAATTTGAAACAAAAGTGATCCACGTGGCCCCAGTTTTCGCTCCTCATTCCATTTTCCCATGAATCTCTCACTCAACCAAGTCATCCTTATTTTTCTCAAGCACGAAGACCAAGGGGTACTATAAAAGGATGGAAGTTGGAAACCTGCGGGGACTTTCAGATTTTTCCTGTCTCAAACCATCTCTAGAATCCTATTTCTCTGCATTTATTTTTCCACTTCAATTTTGTTTTCCGTTATTTTTCTTCAGCAAGCATTGTTTTCTTTTACCGCAATTTGTTTACCATTACGTTCAAAGCTTTGATTTGTCCCTTTCCTTTCCATTTTTCATTTAGCCAAAAGTAGTAGTTTCCTACATTGGGGAACTACTGCAACTTATTTAGTTTAGTTTAAGCATTTGTTTCGAAGAAGCAGCATCCTACCGACCTGTGGAGGACTGCTCAAGTACTTCAAGATTCAGCATATTCAATTAATTAAAGTTCCAGGTTTTTATTCAATTTTTGTTATTATTAAACAATCATGTTTTCTTTATTGTTAATTTGTTTCTGTTCGTCTGTGTTTGCATTATTTAACATGTCCAGCTAAACTACCGGTATCGGTATGTAAACAATTTAATTAGACGGGATTTAATAATAATTGGTGTAAACTTCTTTTCTCAAATAATCATTCTGGCTGTGGTTTTTAATTCGAATTTAATTAACTTCGTCACGACAGTGAGAAGCTATTTAATACGATTTTGCCACGAGAATGGGAAATTAACTAAGGTTAGAACCGACAATCGCGAGAGCGTGAGGGTCGAACTGGATAGTAAAAACTAGGCATTGATTTTAAAAACAGCGAGAGCACTTTAAAAGCAATTAGAACTTATTTATTTTCAAAAAGTATTTTTAACTTCAAATGGGACAGCGAGAGCGTACATTCTGGCTTAAAAGTATAGTCCAAGTCAACAATCACGAGAGTGTGAGATAAAGCCTTTTAAATGAATATTTTCTACTGAAAGGTATTCGGTAATTAAAATATACACCGGTGACTTATCGAATCCCTGACGATTAATGCGTTGCATACTGATATCCCTTCATTAATATTTTCTTAAAAACTTAATTTTCTTTAGATTTAATTTTTATTCAACCAAACCTCTAAAAATTATCGCCTTAGCTAAACATAGTAACATCGATAACATTAGTTTGACCATCGGTCCCTGTAGGTTCGATATCTTTTAAAAATAAAGGACTAGACTGTGCATTTGCAGTCATGTATCCGATAGACTATATTTTATATACAGTCACGGCCACGTACCAAGTTTTTGGCGCCATTGTCGGAGACCTGATTTAGTCAAATAGTGCGATTCTTTCGTTGCGCAGTATAGACTAAGGCAAAAAAACTAATTTCCTTTCCTTTATTTCTCGGTTGTATGCCAAGTACTTGCTCACAAGGCGAAAACTTAGTACCATCAATCGCAAAATAGAGCGTTTCTTATATTTATGATGCCAAATACTAGAGTACCAACGAAGGTATAATATTCCCAATATCTTCTTTCCTACTACTGAACCAGTCGAGAAACCAACCATGGTTGCAGTGGGACCACAAAATCATCCTCTTAAGTTCTACGTTACCCCGTCCCAACAAGAACCTCACAACAACATTGTTGCCCCTGCTATCGATCAGAACGATTTCGAGTTGAAACCCTCATTATTATCAGCTGTCCAACAACATCAGTTTGCTGGAAATCCTACGGACGACCCTAATGATCATTTGACCAAGTTTGTTCAGTACGCATACACTGTGAAGGTGAATGGTGTATCTCAAGATGCGATAAGACTACGCCTTTTTCCTTTCTCTCTAAGAGACAGAGCTTGGGCTTGGTTGCAATCCTTGCCATCCAACTCAGTCACTACATGGGAAGAACTGAGGAACTTTTTCTTAGCCCGATATTTTCCGCCAAGCAAAACTACTATGCTGAGAGCTCAAATCAACGGATTTCGACAAAAAGATGCAGAATCTCTCTACGAAGCGTGGGAGAGATACAAAGACATGATGAGGATGTGCCCACGTCACGATCTCGAAGACTGGGTGATCATTCACACATTTTATAATGGGCTTCTATATAACACAAGACTGACAGTAGACGCTGCCGCGGGCGGTGCACTTATGGACAAGCCATACAACGAAGCCTATCAACTCATTGAAAACATGGCCCAAAACCATTGCCAATGGGGAGGTGAAAGAACCCCAGTAGAAAAGTCCCAAACAAAAGGTGGAATGTACAAAATCAGTAGCCTTGACCATATCCATGGAATGGTAAATGCCCTTGTTCAAAAGTTAGACAACTTAACCATACCACCTGCAGCCACCTTGGCTGTCGTAACTCCAAACGGCGAGTTATATGGAATTCCTGGACACACTACACCAGAATGTCAGATATTAGCAGGAGTCTCCATTGATCAAGTAAATTATGCACAAGGAAACCCTTATTCGGATACCGACAACCCAGGTTGGAAAAACCATCCTAACTTTTCATACAAGAACAACAACGCCCTGTATGCATCTGGCCAAGTACCCGTTGTTCCACCTGGATATCAAGAGCCAACTACTAATGCTCCTAACATTCCTAGGAAGTCCAACCTTGAATTGATGATGGAAAGTTTCATAGCTACCCAAGCTCAAACAAATAAAGACTTCTTGAACCAAAACATACACACCAGTGAGCAACTTAAACAATTAGCAATCAAAGTAGACGCTTTAGCCACCCACAACAAAATGCTTGAAACACAGATTTCACAAGTGGCTAAACAACAAGCATCTACTGCTACTCCCGCTGGCACATTTCCTGGACAGCCACAACCTAATCCAAAAGTACATGCAAATGCCGTTATATTGAGAAGTGGAAAAGAACTACACAGACCCGTAGATCCAAGACTTCAAAATCCTGCATTGAACCAAAACCCTGACAAAACAACAACTAAGAAGGTAAGTGAACCAAAGGAGAAAGAAGATAACACCCAAGAGGCCGAAGAGATAGAAAAACCTTATGTGCCTCCACCACCTTATAAACCATCCATTCTGTATCCTCAAAGACTCGCAAATTCTTAAACTGTAGGGCAATTTAAGAAATTTGTTGAACTTCTAAAGCAACTAAATATTACAATTCCCTTTTACAGAAGCTATCACACAAATGCCCTCATATGTCAAGTTTCTTAAAGATATCCTATCCAATAAGAAAAAGATCGAGGATAACGAAACAATTACACTTACTGCTGAGTGTAGCGCAATAATCCAAAACAACATGCCTCCCAAACTAAAAGACCCAGGTAGTTTCTCCATACCCTGTGTCATTGGAAAGTTTGTCATAGACAAAGCTCTATGCGACTTAGGAGCCAGAATTAGTGTAATGCCCCTATCCATCTGTAAAAGGCTCAACACGGGAAGACTAAGACCAACCAAGATGTTTGTTCAACTAGCTGACCGCTCAATCAAATATCTTGTTGGTATACTATATAATGTCCCAGTACGTGTAGGACAGTTCTACATTCCTACAGACTTCATAATCATGGACATCAAAAAAGATGCCACTACACCTATTATATTAGGAATGCCATTCTTAGCTACCGCCAGAGCCATAATAGACGTGAAAAGAGGTAAGCTAACATTCGAAGTTGGAGAAGAAAAAGTTGAATTCATCTTGACACAATTCCTACAAGCGTCAGCTATAGACGATACTTGTTATCTACTTGATGTCATAGACGAGTGCGTAAGAGAGATGGAGATGCAATAAACCACATATTCTGATATAATGAAAATCCAAATCCCTCCAATTTTTGAAGATGATAATTGGCGTGAACCATACCAAAATGACAATCTAAGTGAATGCTTAGCACTTACACCCAATCACATGCCATGCCCGAAGAAACCATACTTAGAATTAAAAACACTACCCGAGAACCTAAGATACGAGTTCCTAGACACTGAACTCAAAAGACCAGTAATAGTCAATGCAAACTTAGGACAAATTGAAATTGAAAAGTTACTATATGTCTTAAGAAAATATCACTGTGTTAGGCTACAAGATCGCTGATCTAAAAGGAATAAGTCCTTCTATCTGCATGCATCGCATTATGCTAGAGGAAGATTGTAAAACCTCTAGAGAACACCAGAGAAGGATCAACCTAATCTTTAGTACTATAGTCAAGGATGAAGTAAAGAATTTATTAGATGCAGGAATCATATACCCGATCTCCGATAGTCAATGGGTTAGCCCCGTTCAGGTAGTACCCAAGAAAGGGGGTGTTACAGTTGTTAAGAACAAGAAGGGAGAATCTATAGCACAAAGAGTTGTGACCAGAAGTAGAATGTGCATCGACTATAGGAAACTTAACGAAGCCACTCGAAAGGATCATTTTCCTCTGCCTTTCATTGATTAAATGCTTGAACGATTGGCTAAGCATTCCCACTTCTGCTATCTAGATAGTTATTCGGGATTCTTTCAAATTCGTATCCATCCTGACGACCAAGAGAAAACAACCTTCACATGCCCTTATGGTACATTTGCTTATCGACGAATTCCATTTGGACTATGCAACGCTTCGGCAACATTCCAAAGATGCATGATGCCAATCTTCATTGACTTTATAGACGACATTATGGAAGTCTTTATGGACGATTTTTCTATTTTTGGGCAGAGCTTCGAAGGATGTCTATCAAACCTTGAAATGGTACTTGAAATATGCGTAAAGGTGAATCTCGTATTGAATTGGGAGAAATGGCATTTCATGGTCCAACAAGGAATCGTGCTAGGACACATAGTGTCTGATAAAGGAATTGAAGTAGACAAAGCTAAGATCGAAATTATAGAAAATCTTCAACCTCCGAAAACCATACGAGAAATACAAAGCTTTTTAGGACACGCCGGTTTCTACCGACGCTTTATCAAAGATTTCTCGAAAATTACCAAACCATTGACTGGTTTATTAATGAAAGACGTTGAATTTATCTTTGATGAGAAATGTTTAACAGCGTTCGAATAATTAAAAACATATTTAATCACCGCACCTATCATGCAACCACCTGATTGGAGATTACCATTCGAAATCATGTGTGATGCGAGTGACCATGCCGTAGGCACAGTGCTATGAAAAAGGAAGGATAAAAAACTTCATGCGATCTACTACGCAAGTAGAACCTTAGATCATGCCCAAATGAACTACACCACCACTGGAAAGGAACTTCTAGCTGTTGTGTTCACTTTAGACAAATTTCGTTCTTACTTAGTAGGAGCGAAAATCATCATCTATATTGATCACGCTGCTATTAGATACTTGCTAAGTAAGAAGGATTCCAAACCAAGACTCTTAAGATGGATCCTACTCTTACAAGAATTTGACTTAGAAATAAAAGATAAGAAAGGTACTGAGAACTTAGTGGCAAACCACTTATCACAAATCGAAGGGAATAAGCCTGAACAAGTTCCAATCAATGATGATTTCCCTTACGAACAACTTATAGCCCAAATGGAAAGCGACATGTCTGAGCTAACCTTAAATTATACTGAAATAGAAGAATTCGTGGAAGAAATTCATACGAATATAACTCTGCCATGGTATGCTGACTTTGTCAACTACCTAGCTGCTGGAGCCCTTCCACCGGACCTATCATACCAACAAAAGAAAAAATTCTTTCATGATCTAAAACAGTACTACTGGGATGAACCTCTTCTTTTCAAGAGAGGTACCGACAACATTTTCCGTCGATGTGCTCATGAGGATGAAATAGACGATATATACTATCTCATTGCCATTCCGCTCCCTATGATGGGCACGCAAGCACTTCAAAAACTTGTGCTAAGATCTTACAATCTGGGCTCTTTTGGCCTACTCTATGGAAAGATGTCCATAATGCGGTTATAAATTGCGACCGGTGCCAACACACTGGTAACGTTTCAAGACGTGACGAAATGCCACAAATAGGAATCTTAGAAGTGGAAGTCTTTGATGTTTGGGGGATTGACTTCATGGGACCATTCCCGTCTTCTTTTGGTAATAAGTACATACTCGTAGCTGTCGAATACATTTCAAACTGGATCGAGGTTGTAGCTTCTCCGACAAATGTCACACGAGTAGTGATTATGCTGTTCAAGAATGTAATATTTCCTAGATTCGGTGTGCCAAAACTAGTAGTTAGTGACGGTGGCTCCCATTTCATATCAAATATCTTTAGAAAACTTCTTCTGAAGTATGGAGTCCGACACCGTGTAGCAACACCTTATCATCCACAAACCAGTGGGCAAGTCGAAGTTTCAAATAGAGAGATCAAACAGATTCTAGAAAAGACTGTCGGAATATCTAGAAAAGACTGGTCATCTAAACTAAATGAAGCTATATGGGCATATAGGACAGCCTGCAAGACCCCAATAGAGACCACACCTTTTAAATTAGTCTATGGTAAATCATGTCATCTCCTTGTGGAGTTAGAACACAAAGCTTATTGGACAATTAAGACCCTAAATCTAAATTATACTTCCACACGCGAGAAGCAAATTTTAGACATTCACGAATTGGAAGAACTTAGACTAGACGCCTATGAGAATGCCAAGATATACAAAGAATGAACTAAAAAATGGCACGATAAACGTATATCTAAGAAAAAAGTTTAATTTCGGCGATGTAGTGTTACTATTTAATTCAAGACTTAATCTTTTTCCGGGAAAACTTAAATCTAGGTGGTCAGGCCCTTTTGAAATTACAAAAGTTTTTAAAAGCGGTGCGATAGAATTCAAGGGTAGAAATAGTGAACCGTTCATTGTAAACGGGAAGCGATTAAAGCATTATCATAATATTGACAATAGAAACTACTCAAATAGTCTAAGAATTATAGAGCTGCCCGCTCAACCCCAAAACTGATATATCACGACGTTACTGTCGAACTTACGACATTAAACAAAGTGCTCGGTGGGAGACAACCCGCCTTTTCTTAATTTGTTATTGATTTTGTTATTTTTATGTTTTTGCATTTTAAGTGTTTTCATTCTTTGATTATTACTTTTATTTTGCTCCCATTCCTTGATTCTATGCAGTAACGTACTGGTTGTTTTTCGTTACCTACTTAGTAATATTGGCTACTAATTAATAGGCAAACTTATAACGAGTTAGTAACTTATTTTCATCATGCAACAAGTAGATACAGTTTCAGAGGCAGAGTTCAAAGAATGCGTTATGATTATTTAGCTCAGAAGGATATGGCTTTATCCATATATTATGATGGACTTACCATGGATAGGGTAGGTATCCACAATAGTAACTTGTTTCTGTTTAACCAGCTAGGTTGGGAGAATGCTGCTATTAAAAGAAGGTTTGTCACATACCGTGAGCTTACCCTAGAATTCCTTTGCTCCCTAGTTTACAACCCCAAGCATGGTTACGGACTCAACAAATGGTTGATTTCCTTTAGGCTGTTTGGTATGGATTTCACTTATAACCGTAGAGACCTTGTTGACCTTCTAGGATTTCCTAGTGGCCCATTTGTATTCACTACCCGCCAGGAGGAATTAATCGATGACATTGACTTGAATTACTTTTGGGGTAGTTTAACTGGAGATCACCACCCTGACCCACATCAGATGCACTCTCAAGCGATACACAACCCTGCAATCCACTACTTCCACAAAATACTAGCCCACGCCCTATTTGGAAAAGAAGAGAACAACACCTTAGTGTAAAGGGATGAACTTTTCTTCTTACTCTGTGTCGACCAAGGTCGACATGTCAATGTTGTAACATTTATGATGGAAAGATTTGTTTACCTTGCACAAAATAATCGTGCCCCAATCATAATAGGCGGCCTCGTAACCATGATAGTTGATGCCATTGAACTTACACGCCCACTTAACGAGCGCACACCTTTTGGACCCATCCGACCCATGGATATTAACTTTTGCTTTGAACGAAGAATTTTAGGAAACCATGGACCAGACACTTTTGACTACCTAATTAATAATGAAGTTGTCCAGCTATTTACCTTACCAAACCATGAGAGAACGAGTGTTCATAACCGTAATAACTGGCTATACGATCTAGATGAACATCACACTGCTCCACCATAACCTCTTGAGACACCACCTATTTATGAGTATTTAGATGACCATATCTCTGTTGATGAATCTAACCCTGAACCCCCTCCAAACTACTATAATCTGAATGAACCAGAAATTCCATCTTATGCCGAAAATCTGACCATAATTCTTACTCGTTTGGATGGTTTCCGTACTGAAATTACTAATGTGAAAGATGAACTAAAAAGCATGCACCTTGATGTCTTAGGCTTAATGGATGTCACCGTCGAAGAGTTTGATCACCTGAACCAGGGTGTAGCTTCTTTGGGACAACACCGTGGCTAACTACATTGATCGCTGAATTTTTATACTCAAATTAAAGCAATGACGACATTGCTTTGTTTTAGTGAGGGGAGGGAGCACTTTACTGCTACTATTCTTTTAATGCTTATTGCTACATTTAACTTTAGTATTTACATTTAATCTAAATGACATTGTTATTTCTTTTGCTTCTGTGATCAATTTAGTTTACCTCTGTCAGTTCAATTTTGTTATTTTTACTATTGTTATTTTTACTGCTGCTATTTTATTTGTACTACTGCTGCAATTGTTTTATTATTTTGTTTCTATACTATTATTGTCTTTACCTTCTTCTAGTTATTATAATCTCTATTCCTGCTATGGTACCGACAGTATGATTTACTCATAACATGCAAACAGTTAGAAATTAAGCATGCAGTAAATTTTTCAATTTTTCCGTTTCTACAAAAATATGACCGTTGCATGTGACACTCGTCACATGCACATCCAGACCGTTACATGTCATGACCGTTACGCGTACCGACCGTAACAGGTACGTGACGCTCGTCACGCATCCAGAACGTGCGCTCTGTTTTTATTAAAACAGGCGCACTGCTCTCTTCTTCTTCCTCATCTACTCTTTTTGTTTCCTTAACCGTCCCACTCACACCCATTAATTTCTCCATTAATCCTTCCATCACTTCCTATTTTAGCAAGAAATAAGTGAGTTTCCTATAACTCACGAAACCCATTTCCTCTACACCAAAACCTAAATTTGCATAATCCATGGCACGTCAAGAGAGACCTGCTCCCGACCTTTCAAATATCATATTCAGAGAGGGAGAAGCCGATGAACGACAAAGAGACAACTACCTCGAGTTCTATCAATCTTTAGTTCAACCTATGAGCTCTGCACCAACCCACAACCAACATATGAAGGTATGACCCTGGAATTCTTGAGTTCATTCTCCTACATAACACCTCCCGGTGCAACTCAGTTTCTCACCGGACTCGCCACATTCAGAATGTTCGGCACTGAGTATTCCTTGAACCAAACACAAATAGCGCAAATACTTGGTTTCCGGCATGGAGATGGAGTTCACTACCATATCCCTGACGGATGGTCTGAGATAGCATTTGGAGTATGGCACAGTCTTACCAACGTAAACGTCACAAGCTGGGATGCACTCAACGCAACGTACATTCACAACCCAACTATCAGATATTTCCAACGTACATTCAAAAACCATAAGGTAAACTCTAAAGAGCTTTTATTCCTTCACTGTGTGTTCACTCTGGTGGCGTTCAATGTCACCCTGTTCTTGTTGGCCAACATCCAGTCTAACTGCATGAGAGGCAACATGACATTCTTGTGGGCCTGAATCTGGGGGATAGGCTTGCTAACTTACTTGCCTTGCCGGCCGAGTTCCTTAATATCGACAATTTCCGCTCCTCACACCTTATCAAAATCAGAGACGATGGGAGATACCACCCTATGGTTCGGAACAAGATAGTTCGATGCGTCATTATGCCTAACAGGAATCGTATAGATCCGCAGAATATGGAAAATTGGATTTTTGATCTGAATTCTCCTGAGCCTAATGAAGAAGATCCTAACAAATAATGGAGTTGATAAGATTGAAGAAGAGCTAGACCGACAGGTGACACAACCACCTCCTGAGCATGTTGCGGAGACATATTCCCGAAACCAAGGAAGAAATGAGCGTCGACCCGCCACCATGGAAGACATCTATACTGAGATGTTACGACATAACCAACGGATGGAAGAGCGCCAAACGGAAATGATGCAAGTGATCCAGTAAATACAAAGAGATCAGCATGACTATGTAAACTAGCATGACCAAGGGATGGAGGAACTATCCGAAGAAATGAGTGCCTTGACACATCATGTTGATGCCATCCAGGAATACACTCAGCATGTGGGGTTGGACCCTACTCAGCATGGTAGAAGTGAACATGCACGAGCAAGAGTTAGAGCACGTAGAGCCCAACGTCGTGGCGAAGAGTAGCGATCCTCCTATTTCTCCTTTTTTCACTTTATTTTGTCACATTGAGGACAATGCTTTGTTTAAGTATGGGAAGGAATCCTTTTCTTTAGTTTAATTGTTTCTATTTAATTAGCCATAACAAAAAAATTATCTTTTCTTCCGTTTATTTGTTTCTATCTAATTGTTTATCTGTTTCCATTTAATTAGCCATAACAAAAAAAATTGTTTCTATGCATACCCTACGAGTATATAGGTTGTCTTACATAGGTTTTGTTACGAAGCTGATAAAAATGTACCAAGATTGATACCGTTCTGACACCTTAGATCTCTCACTTTTGCAAGATCAGTTTGAATACCCATTATACTGATACCTTAAGTTTCTGTTCTAGATTAACCCCTAGTAGTTTATACTAGCAGTCAGCACCGTCTTAAACACAAACCATGTGAAGAGCCGATGAATATAAGTGATTGATGCCTACGAATTGAGAAGATCCTTTTGCTATTGAGAAATTTAAAATGCACCATACAAACGGTTGCAAGATATATAAAAGGAAAGAAAAACCCGTTGCCGGTTTGTTCAGAGGTACCTGGTACTGGACTCGGTAGGGAGAACTACGGTTTGATCCCCCACAACCTTCAAATGGGATATATAAAAGGTTACCACACTAGTCTACCAGACCCCGTGCTAAAAAAGGATCAAAGCCACTAACCGGCTACTTCACTAAGTGCGTGTAAATGCAAAGGGCTTAATGTGATCGCGCTAGAATGAAACTGGATGAAATAGGAACAAGAAGCATTAGGTTGAGCTATAATAGCATGATTCGAACTGGTTTGTATAAACGAGAGATTTATGTTAATGCTTGTTGCTTGTGTCGTCACTGTATCTTTAGTGTTTTACATAAGTATCTGTCATTCTAACGAAATACCTAATAACCACATATGAATTAGAAATGTGTCATGTATTCGCGTTTAACTAGTATTTCGAATTTCAAATTGATTATTTGCTTGAGGACAACCAAAGATTCAAGTATAGGGGAGTTTGATAACAAGAAACTGTATCGTATATTTTCCCTGATTTACATTTAAAAATCGTACCGTTTTCATTTATATTCTGATTATTCCGCAAGTGTTCGAGTTATTTTTGTAGATATTTCAATTCCCATGCTTAAATAAGCAAGGTATAGAAAAGGAAGGAAAAGAAGAAGAAACAGAAGAGAAACAACATAAAAAGCAGAATTCAAGGATTTTGTGCATGTGACACTCGTCACACATCCCGTCACGATCGTCACGCCTTGGTTGTGATGAACTCCACAGGCCCATCACGACCGTCATAAAGGTAGAGTCGGCGTAATGAATTTCAAACAGAAGTGATCCACGTCGCCCCAGTTTTCACTCCTCATTCCAGTTTCCCGTGAATCTCTCGCTCAACCAAGTCATCCTTATTTTTCTCAAGCACGAAGACCAAGGGGTACTATAAAAGGATGGAAGTTGGAAACCTGCGGGGACTCTCATATTTTTCCTGTCTCAAACCATCTCCAGAATCCTATTTCTCTGCATTTATTTTTCCACTGCAATTTTGTTTTCCGTTATTTTTCTTCAGCAAGCATTGTTTTCTTTTACCGCAATTTATTTACCGCTCCGTTCAGAGCTTTGATTTTTCCCTTTCCTTTCCATTTTTCATTTAGCCAAAAGTAGTAGTTTCCTACATTGGGGAACTACTGCAACTTATTTAGTTTAGTTTAAGCATTTGTTTCGAAGAAGCAGCATCCTACCGACCTGTGGAGGACTGCTCAAGTACTTCAAGATTCAGCATATTCAATTAATTAAAGTTCCAGGTTTTTATTCAATTATTGTTATTATTTATTTATTATTAAATAATCATGTTTGCTTTATTGTTAATTTGTTTTTGTTCGTCTGTGTTTGCATTATTTAACATGTTCGGCTAAACTACCGGTATCGGTATGTAAACAATTTAATTAGTCGGGATTTAATAATAATCGGTGTAAACTTCTTTTCTCAAATAATCTTTCTAGTTGTGGTTTTTAATTTGAATTTAATTAACTTCGTCACGAGAGTGAGAAGCTATTTAATACGATTTTGCCACGAGAGTGGGAAATTAACTAAGGTTAGAACCGACAATCGCGAGAGCATGAGGGTCGAACTGGATAGTAAAAACTAGGCATTGATTTTAAAAACAACGAGAGCACTTTAAAAGCAATTAGAACTTATTTATTTTCAAAAAGTATTTTTAACTTCAAATGGGACAGCGAGAGCGTACATTCTGACTTAAATGTATAGTCCGAGTCAACAATCACGAGAGTATGAGATAAAGCCTTTTAAATGAATATTTTCTACTGAAAGGTATTCGGTAATTAAAGTATCACCGGTGACTTATCAAATCCCTGGCGATTAATGCGTTGCATACTGATATCCCTTCATTAATATTTTCTTAAAAACTTAATTTTCTTTAGATTTAATTTTTATTCAACCAAACCTCTAAAAATCGTTGCCTTAGCTAAACATAGTAACATCGATAGCATTAGTTTGACCATCGGTCACTGTGGGTTCGATATCTTTTAAAACTAAACAACTAGACTGTGCACTTGCAGTCAAGTATCTGATAGACTATATTTTATATACAGTCACGACCACGTATCTGTTTTGTTCGTACTTTTCCCCTTTCCTTTGGAAATAATAAAAGCACGATGGCGACTCTTGCCTTATAAGTTAAATTAACTCAATAGCCTAATCTCAACATTTTTACCGTTACAATGATGATTTTCCTGTTAATAACATAGGAAGTTATCATTTCCTTTTCTGTAGCAGCGTACATCCAAAACTGCTTCACCAGTACTGGATAAATCGGACTAGTAATCCTTTCAAAAAAACCATTCCAGTCTTGGACTTTCAATGTTTCAGAGAAATCTAAACCATTGTCCTTCAGGTTTTTGAAGTCCATGATAGTCTCACAAAGAACCATTAACTCAATAATAGGAGTATTTAGAGTTAACTCAGGAATCCCTTGCATAACGGGATAATTTTCATCAGCCATGGAGCGACTGTGAGATTGTTGTTGTTGAATTTATCATTGAGAAACATCCTTTGTTGAATTTGAAGAAGGGGATGAACAGTTGCAGAGAGATGTTTTAGGTTTGAAAGATGAAAGTGTGGGAATATTGTGCGCGTAGTGTGAAAATGTGAGTGAAGTGGGTTTAAATAGAAATTTTTTGCAATGATGACAAAGTAAAATTATGCCAACATAAGGGGAAGCATAAGAGATTTTAACGTAATTCCAAGAAATGATAAACCCAATGTGTCACTCTATTATCACGCATGCTCAGAAATTAGGACATTTGTCACCACTTAGAACCACATGATATCAAACGATATGACAACCATTTAATGTGACAACTGTTCAGAATCAGGAAGACAAATCGATAAGTTTACTTCTAATCAGAATCTTTTTTATTCATGAAACTTTCTCACTTCAAAAAGCTCATGTTTCAGAGTCAACAAATAAAATTTTCAGAATCTAATATAGAGTTCTGAGGACTTAAACATTGTGAAATATATCTTTTCATTCTGGCCATAAATCCATAAATAAGTTTCTCAGAATGAAAACAAATTTATCTTCAGGAAGGGGTTTTCTAAAGATATCAGCCCATTGATGGTATGTATCAACAAATTTTAGGTGAAAAATACTCTTCTGAACATAGTCAAGTAAAAAATGATGTTTAATTTCAATATGCTTAGCCCTAGAATTGAAGATAGAATTCTTAGACAAACATATAGCAGAAGTATTATCACAGAGAATAGGAATGTTACTCTCAAATATCTGATAATCTTCCAGCTGACTCTTCATACAGAGTATTTGAGTGCTGCATCTAGAAGCTACAATATATTCAGCTTCGGCTGTTGAAAGTGCAATTGTTGATTGTCTCTTACTGGACCATGATATCAGATTGTTTCTCAGAAATTGACAACTTCTAGAAGTACTTTTCCTTTCTATTCTGTCTCCATCATAGTCAACATCACAATAGCCTACTAATTTGTATTCACTTTATTTTCTTTAAAACAAACCAAGGTTAGTAGTACCTATTAAATACCTAAAGATTCTCTTAACAACAGTTAAGTGAGTCTCCCTAGGATATGACTAGAAGCGAGCACATAAGCGAGACATTGAATAAAATATCAGGTCTAGAAGCGGTTAGATAAAGGAGAGAGCATAGCATACCTATGAATAACTTCTGATTTACCTTATTGTTTTCCTCTTCTTTCTCCAGAATTCATGTAGGATACATTGGAGTATTTGCTTGCTTGCATTCTAACAAGTTAAACTTCTTCAAAAGTTCTCTTGTATATTTTCTCTGATGAATGTATGTTCCTTATGAACGTTGATCAATCTGGATTCCCATAAAGAACTTGATTTCTCCCATCAGACTCATTCCAAAATCTGCCTGCATTGACTTAGCAAAATCCTTGCACAACGGAGCATTAGCAGAACCAAAAATAATATCATCAACATAAATTTGCACAACTAGAATATCATTCTTAAAGGTTCTACAAAAGAGAGTTGTGTCCACTTTCCTTTTGATAAAATTATTTTCCAAAAGGAAGTTACTTAGTCTATCATACCAAGCTCTGGGAGCTTGTTTCAAACCATAAAACGACTTTTTCAGTTTAAAAACAAAGTCAGGATTTTGCGAGATTTCAAAACCAGGAGGTTGGTGCACATATACTTTTCAGAAATATATCCAATTAAGAATGCACTCTTAACCTTGCAACTGGAGCAAAGGTTTATGTATAGTTTATACCTTCTTGCTTACTATAATCTTGTGCTACCAGTCGAGCCTTGTTTCTGACAACTTCACCCTTCTCATTAAGCTTGTTTCTGAAGACCCACTTAGTTCCAATAACGCAGAAACCCTTTGGTTTCCAAACAAGATCCCAAACATCATTTCTGGTGAATTGATTCAGTTCTTCTTGCATAGATATGGGTTCTACCAGAGATATCAAACCTAGAAGAGTCTCTTCACGAGGTTTGAATGAAGAACTAGTTCTGACTAGAGCGTCTTTATCTCCCATAATCAATTCTTTAACATGAGAAGTTATTGGCATACTCTTCTTATGATGAGTTAGACCAATGACAACTTCTAGTTGAGTCGCTTATGAGTTGTTTGCTTCATATTCTTTAACTTTTCCTTTTGAGTCTTTTTCTCCATAATCAATATCCTTGGATTCTGAAAGTTTGATCTTCAAATCTGCAAATTTCTTGACTAGCTTTGACTTTTCAGGTTCAAGGTTATTGTTGAATCTAACATGAATTGATTCTTCAACAATTTGTGTTTCAGTGTTAATGATTTTGTGGCCTTTAGAGTGTTCAAAATATCCTAACAATAAACACTTTTATGCTTTAGAATCAAACTTGCCAAGATTCTCTTTAGCGTTCAACATGAAGCAGTCACAACCACAAGGGTAAAAGTAAGAAATGTTGGGATTTTTGTTCTTCCATGATTCTTAGGGAGTCTTACCCAGAATACGTCTGGTTGAAATCCTGTTCTGAATATAACATGATGTGTTAATTGCTTTTGCCAAAAAATACTTAGCCATGCCAATTTCTTAGATCATAGTGCGAGCCATTTCTTGCAAAGTCTTATTCTTCCTTTCTATAACCCTATTTTGATGTGGAGTTCTAGGACATGAGAAATCATGGGAAATTCCAGTTGCATCAAAAATATTTTCAAAATGTTTATTTTCAAATTCTCCATCATGATAACTTCTGACTCTGACTATTTTGCAGTTCACTCCTATTTGCACTAGTGACGGAGCCAATGATCTTTCCTTTCTGGTTTCCTCTGAAACCAACGAAGCCTCCAAGCTTAAGTTCCAAATCTTAGAACATAGAACTTCTGCCTGTCATATGTCGCGAGCATCCACTGTGTCGCTCCCCGGATTTCCCGAATCCAAGTACCAACGCGAAAGAGAGTGGCAAGGAAAAAAGAGTAGAGTCGCCAGCTATGTACTTTTATCCCAAGAGGAGGGAAAGGTAGTACTGCATAACCAAGAGGGAACGGATAAAACAAAGTCTCGAACCAAAGAAAACTGAGTAAGGGGGCCGATTACGTGAAGGGAAGGTTATCGCACCCCTTCACGTCTGTGGTACTCCACAGGATCCACGCTTGTTAATTATGTCTAAAGTGTGTGTATAAAAATTCCTATATGCGATGCGAAAGAGAGAAAATCAAATTAGGGAAAAGAAAGAGTTATTGCTCGCACAGGCCCTACCCTACTGCATACGTATCTCAAGAAGGACTGAGAATCAGAGCACCGTAGTTCGGCTAACCTATTTTTGTTTGTTTTATGTTTTTTAGATGAACGACGTTACTACGTAGTCTACCGGATGCTCGACCTTTGGAGACTTACTCACCTGTAGTAGAAGGAGTTAACGTGTTCTTAGGAGAAGAAAAATCAATGTGTTTGTTTGGGTTTTAGGATGCTCATGCAAAAAGGAAGTCCTAGACGAAGGAACCGTGATACCTTAATCGACATGCAAACGGGAAACTATATGAAGCCTAGCAGTCCTATGGGTGAGACGATCACACCACACAAAAACATATAGCATAAAATAAACACACCAGCAAGGGGGGTTCAATCATACATGGGTAGGGCTTTAGTCAAGAGGGGTCATATCAACCTCGACAAACAAGCCACGGAAAGGTAATGAAATGGGCTCTTAACCACTGGCATTGACCGTCAGGGTGAGCAGATCAAAAGGGTAATGAGGATAAGACCTCATAGCTCTTAACCCTGGACAGGGTGAGCTCATGACAAAAAGTTGGGATTCAGGAAGATGGAACCCTTTCCACTGAATACCGGACAAAAGATCTTAGGCTTTTGTTCTGAAGCATCGACACGTAGTGCGAGCATAAAGAACGACACACTGAATAATGGGGGATTGACTACTAATCCCTTTTATCCGTCAATTGCCTCTTCATGGAGGTCTTTAGCACTGGTGCCTCTTCTTGGAGGTCTTTGGGCACAAAAGTAAACACACAAAAACATTGCCTCCTATCGAGGTCTTCCAGCTAAGAAAGTGGTAAAATGCGGGAAAGATAAAAGGGGTCAAAAGATCTACCACACGGATAAAGATCAGAAGTAACGGTAACTAAAGAAGTAAGAAACCCAGAGATCTCTCAAGCTAGCACCATCAAAGAAAAGCAAGTCAGCAAAGTAATCAGAATAAATCTCCAAATGGTATCCCACAAATAAAGTGGAATACCAAGCAAGCCATCTCTTCAAGAGTCATGTGAGCCCTCACAAAAACTCAACAAACAAGTTAGAATAACAAGTTGGGGTGCAATCAAGAGTTGCACCAAAGAAACATAACAACAACAGTGTCAGGTAAACAGTGCACGGATGCAATAGGAAACATGTCACAACAAAACACAAAGCAAGTTAGAAAGCAAATAGAAACAAAAAACAGCTACTGCCATCATCGCTACTGCTTCGCCTAGCGAGATGCTAGCGAAGCTTCGCTACATGTTCGCTTAGCGAGGTGCTAGCGAATGCCTGTGGATTCCGGGTTCTTCCTTGATAACAGTCCGATTTCAGGAACCCCAAACCCTATGGTATTCATCTCAGAAGCGAAGTGATTAAACATTCAAGGCATTGTTCTACACATTCATACACATCTAAACCCACATGCAAAACCTAACTATACCCACTCTCCGGGATTCAACCATAATACCTCATGCTTCAGAAATTTCAGATTGAAAGCGTAAAGTAATGGGAATAAGGCAAACCTGATTGGAGAGATCGAATGAAATTGAATTTCATGGTTGGGTTTGCAGAACAATCTTAGGGTTTATATGAGATGGAATGGGTTCTTTGCAGATGAGTTCCCTTCAGTCTCTGGAGGCTGCTCTGAATTAGTTCTCACTTTCTTCTAGGGGTTTTCCACTGAATTTTTAGAATTTATAACCTGATTTTCGTGGCTTGGTAGGCTCAAGTGAGAGAGGTCCAAGTCCAAGATTTTTCTGTTATATTTTTTTTATTTTCAAAACGCGTGGGCTTCGCCTAGCGAGCATGACAGTTCAGACTCTGGTGGCTCACTAGGCGAACCATTCTGCTCGCCTTGCGAGAATGACAGTTCAAGTCATCTTTCCAAATTTGTAACTTGTGCGCTGGACCTTTGTTCCTTCAAGAGTAACATGTCGAATGATGAATATGCCTCATTTGAACATGTTGGAAGTAACTCAAGTCATCCTCTAGCCATTTGACTCTCAGTTGACCAACGGTTGCCTTTCGATTTCACAGTTGAATTTTGAACTGTACTGAGCCTGTTAAGCTTGATCTTTTGAAGAAAACCTCTTAAAATGAAACCAATTGACTTGGGTGATATCCAAGCTTTTTGGAGGATAAACTCTTGGAGCTAATTCTGATTGACATGATGAAATGCAATATGAAATGTTAAATGACCTAAAATGAATGCATGAATGAGGAGGGCAAATTTGAGGTGCTACAGCTTCCCCTATTCAATCGACTGTGAACCTGAACAGATGAAAGCAGCGGCGATCATACATTCAAGGTAAATAGGGATTGAATACCAAAAGAACCGGAGAATTTGCACTCTGTAGGTGATGATATCAAGGAAAGCGAGGCCATTTACCGATGGCGGCTTCAAAACAGATTTTATATTTACTGATATCAAAGAAAGCGAGGCCATTTACCGATGGCGGCTTCAAAACAGATTTGATATTTACCGATATCAAAGAAAGCGAGGCCATTTACCGATGGCGGCTTCAAAATAGATTTGATATTTACCGATATCAAAGAAAGCGAGGCCATTTACCGATGGCGGCTTCACTGGGGAGGAAAAAGTTGTTTACAAGTGAAACAAGACCAAACATTTACCGATGACTGGGAAGGAACTCGATGTTTACCGACATCGAACAATGATGTTTAAAAGTGAAACAAGATCAGACATTTACCGATGACTGGGAAGGAACTCGATGTTTACCGATATTGAACAATGATGTTTACCGACACCAAAGAAAGAAATACACTTATGAAACGAAACCATTTACCGATGGCGAAAATGAAACACTCGATATTTACGGATAGCGAATCTGCTGGGGAATCTTAAACGACAAAACCATTTATCGATGGTTAACAAGCGGCTGATGTTTACCGACATCGAACAATGATGTTTACCGACACCAAAGAAAGGACAGGACACACATGGGTGTTGACATAACGATTTTTGTAGACACCATGAGAGACATGCCATTTACTGATGGCCAACAATTGGAATTCGACGTTTATCGACATCGAAAGATGATGTTTGCCGACATCAAAGAAAAGCACAGACATTTACGGGGATCAACACGACACTTACCGATATCGCAAGGATGATATTTACATATGTCAAAATAAGGCAGACACTTGCCAGGGACTAAATCGGAAGGGAATCAAGCTTTCCTTTCACGGATTGTTGAGAAAATAAATCTCACTGGGATTATCGATTCTGAATGTTGCCAAGAGCAACTGCTGCAAATGTGCTACACTGATGTTGAAAAATGATTCGTCTCTTCCGGAGATATGATCCAATCTGGTTTGATACATGTATGCATATGTTTGAGTTTTCCATGGCGTAATGCTCCATACTAAATGGAAATGCTACGCGAAATGAGAATGCGAATGCAAATGATGATTACTATATGCAAGATGCAAAGGGAGGAAAACTCCTGCTGGGAAAGCAAATTATCACTTTACCGAGCACACAATTTCTGATTCGATCTTCCAACTCTGTGGGGACATACAACAATTCTGCTGAGGATACTATTCTCGGAACGGTAGAGAAACCAACTCAACTAGGGAGTCACTTGTTGGGAAAACACCAACCTCTCGACCATGCTGGGGAAACAAATTCTGAACTCGACTTAGACGACCCAACTTCTTACACGACTGGACAGTGTTGAAACGAAAGGGTCTTCCTTCGAACAAACTTTGGCTCATCTGCTTTAGCCATCAATCAAAGATAGTAACCTGCAAGACGGCAAGACATACATGCCCCAGGGGATCGTATGGACAAAATATACTCAAGTGTACTCAACATTCAAAATGATTTTCAGATGTTTTATCTTTCCTCACGTCATTGTCTAGCCTTCATGTTTTTAGATGCAATGTTTATCAAAAATTCGGACGTTTTTGCAAACAAAACAGTAGAAATAAAAAAACAAGAGAGCAATCCGACTGAATAACGACTTTTATTGATTGAAAATGGCCTATAAAGGCAAATACATTAGGAAGCAATTCCTAGGAAGAGGTAATTGCGCCAAAAGAGAAAATAAATTATCCTATTGGCAATGTGAACACGGCATTCCACTATTTTCCAATTCTGTTATGACTCATAGATCTTCACTTTCCCCCAAATTCTTTGCTTTCTGAGAAGAGTGATTGGACCGATCATATCCTTCAAGATGGTAGACACTGAAACGCGATGAAGTACAGATAACTCATACTGTAGTCTTCGCTTTAATCCCTCTTTGGCCTGGACCACCTTTTCAGGTTTTCAATCCACCGGGATACCCATTTCTGTCTAAGTCGCCTTTGCAGGTTTTCGACTTACCGGGTATACATATTATTTTTTATTCTTTATCCCTAACTTTTGCCGAACCTTTTTCTTTTCTTTTTCTCTTGGTTCGCTGGGATGCCCTTTTTTTGCCTGGACTTTCTTTCTTTGTCCAGCGGGTCAGTTTATGCGAAGTATTTTTTGACTACATCTGAATTCACAGGAGACGAAAAATCTTCACCATCCATAGTCGTAAGCATCAAGGCTCCACCAGAAAAGACCTTTTTAACAACATATGGACCTTCATAATTCGGAGTCCACTTGCCCCTGTTATCTGTACCGGGAGGAAGGATCCTCTTCAAAACTAAGTCACCTATCTGATAGCTTCGAGGACACACTTTCTGATCAAAGGCCTTCTTCATCCTTCTCTGATATAGTTGTCCATGGCACACAGCTGCTAATCGCTTTTCCTCAATTAAATTTAACTCATCAAACCTGGCTTGAACCCACTCAGCCTCGTCAAGTTTTACATCCATCATCACCCTCAAAGAAGGGATTTCAACTTCTACTGGCAAGACTGCCTCCATGCCATACACAAGTGAAAACGGAGTTGCCCCGGTTGACGTACGATACCCATGCAAAGCGAAAGGCAACATATCATGCCAATCCTTGTACGTCACAACCATCTTTTGCACAATCTTCTTAATGTTCTTGTTCGCCGCCTCTACAACACCATTCATCTTTGGTTTGTAAGGAGAAGAATTGTGGTGTTCGATCTTAAAGTCTTTGCAAAGCTCGTTCATCATCTTGTTATTGAGATTCGAACCATTATCAGTGATGATTCTCTCAGGAACCCCATAAAGACAGATAATTTCTTTCTTAATGAATCGAGCAACCACTTGTCTGGTAACATTGGCATAGGAAGCTGCTTCCACCCACTTGGTAAAGTAATCAATCGCGACTAGGATGAAGCGATGTCCATTAGAAGCAGTAGGTTCAATCTTTCCAATCATATCGATGCCCCACATCGCGAATGGCCAAGGAGAATTCATAATATTCAGAGGGTTTGGTGGTACATGCACTTTATCTGCATAGATCTGACATTTGTGGCACTTTCGAGCGTATTTGAAACAATCAGATTCCATGGTTATCCAGTAATAACCGGCTCTTAACAATTTCTTGGCCATTGCATGACCACCAGCATAGGTACCGAAAGATCCCTCGTGCACTTCCTGCATTAACATGTCTGCTTCGTGTCTAACCACGCATCTGAGCAGAACCATGTCATAGTTCCTCTTGTACAACACATCATCCTTGTTCAAGTAAAAGCTTCCAGCTAGCCTTCTCAGTGTCTTCTTGTCATTCTTCGATGCTCCTTCAGGATACTCTCGGCTTTTGAGGAAATTCTTAATATCATAAAACCACGGCTTCTCATCAATAACAGACTCGGCTGCAAACACATACGCAGGCCTCTCGAGTCGATTCACAGGAACGTGTGGCACATGATTCTGCCAATGAACTTTAATCATGGAAGACAATGTGGCTAAGGCATCAGGCATTTGATTTTCATCTCGGGGTACATGATGCAACTTTACTGTCTTGAAGAAAGTCAGGATCCTTCTGGTGTAATCTCTATAAGGAATCAAATGCGGCTGATGAGTATTCCAGTCTCCATTGACTTGGTTAATCACTAGAGCAGAATCCCCATAAATGTCCATAGTTTTGATCCTTAGATCGATGGCTTCCTCAATCCCCATGATACAGGCCTCATACTCAGCTTCGTTGTTGGTTACTTCAAAAGTCAATTTGGCGGAAAAAGGTATGTGTGCACCTTTAGGATTAATGAGTACTGCCCCAACACCATTTCCATTCACATTTACCGCCCCATCAAACATCAGTGTCCACTTCTCATCGGGATCCGGTCCTTCCTCGACAAGAGGCTCTTCACAATCTTTCATCTTTAAGTACATGATATCTTCATCGGGGAATTCAAACATCATCGGCTGATAGTCATCAATTGGTTGCTCGTCAAGGTAATCAGACAGAATACTACCCTTGATGGCCTTTTACGACGTGTACTGGATATCATACTCTGTCAAAATCATCTGCCAACGAGCCACTCGTCCGGTAAGAGCCGGCTTTTCAAAGATATACTTTACTGGGTCCAATTAGAAATCAACAAGGTAGTATGGTTCAACATATACTATCTTAGTCTGCGAGCAGCCCATGCCAAAGTGCAGCAAGTTTTCTCAAGCAGCGAATATCTTGTTTCACAGTCGGTAAACTTTTTGCTAAGGTAGTATATTGCATGATCTTTTCGACCAGACTCGTCATGCTGTCCCAATACACACCCCATCGAATTCTCTGTTACTGAAAGGTACATTATTAGAGGCCTCCCAGGAACTGGAGGTATAAGAATTGGAGCTTTCTGCAAATATTCTTTTATCTTATCAAAAGCTTTTTGACAATCATTGTTCCACCTGATTGCTTGATCTTTTCTTAGCAATTTAAATATCGGTTCGCACGTAGCTGTTAGGTGAGATATGAACCGTGCAATGTAGTTCAGCCTCCCTAAAAACCCATGAACCTGCTTCTCCGTTCTTGGTTCAGGCATTTCTTGAATAGCTTTTACTTTCGCTGGATCAACCTCAATCCCTTTCTCACTGACAATGAAACCTAACAGCTTTCCAAATCTCACTCCAAATGTACACTTGTTTGGATTCAGCCTCAGTTTGAACTTTCTCAATCTTTCAAACAACTTTTGCAAGTTTACCAAGTGCTCCTCTTCTGTCTGAGACTTCGCAATCATATCATCTACGTACACTTCAATTTCTTTGTGCATCATGTCATGAAAGAGAGTCGTCATAGCTCTTTGGTAGGTAGCGCCGGCGTTCTTCAACCCAAATGGCATTACCTTATAACAGAACATGCCCCAAGGTGTAATGAATGTCGTCTTCTCCATGTCTTCTGGCGCCATCTTGATCTGATTATAGCCATAAAATCCATCCATGAAAGAGAAAACCGAGGACTGAGGAGTGTTATCGACCAATACATCAATGTGAGGTAATGGGAAGTCATCTTTCGGACTGGCCCTGTTTAAATCTCGGTAATCGACACACATCCTGACTTTACCATCCTTCTTCGGCACGGGTACGATGTTGGCCACCCAAGGGGGATAATTGGTAACTGCTAGAAAACCTGCATCCAACTGTTTCTGAACCTCCTCTTTGATCTTGACAGCCATATCAGGACTAGTTCTGCGAAGCTTCTGCTTTACCGAAGGACAATCTTCTCTGAGAGGTAGCCTGTGCACCACAATATCTGTATCCAAACCAGGCATATCTTGATACGACCATGCGAATACATCCACATATTTTTGCAGCATTTCAATCAGCCCTCTCTTGACATTTTCCTCTAAAGCAACCCCTATCTTGATCTCTTTCTTTGCATCCTCAGTACCAAGGTTAATGACTTCCAACTCTTCCTGATGAGGTTGAATGACCCTTTCCTCCTGTTTCAATAGTCTGGCCAATTCTTTGGGGAGTTCACAATCTTCTTCACTCTCCTCTTCGGCTTGGTAAATGGGATTATCGAAGTCATACTAAGCCATAACATAACTGTTTTTAATGGAATCCGCAAGATCAATTCTACACGAACGGTGTTTCATGCTTTATTTTAGAAAAGAGTTCAAGGAAGTCACAAAAAAAACATTGCCATTTTTATGGTTTTTGAAAATGAAAGTAATAAAAACAGAAGGACAGTGAACACAAATTTGATTGCAAAATGTCCTTTATTGATGATAATCGTTGAAAATTCAAAACATGATGTGGCCCTACAATGAACCACTATGCCTTGGGCAGAGCGTAGGGCATTCATGCAAAATGAAAAACAGAGGAAAATTACTTTGTCTGAAGAGTAACTTGGACTATTTCTTCAGCAATCCAGTTGTTGATCTTCTCCCCTGGAGCACACGGGCGCACCCAATTATCCATATCACAATCACTGTCACCATCTTCATTGTCTATTGCAAAGACATCCTCGTGATTCATCAATCCATCACTAGTGAAAGTACACGGCCCTTTCTGATCCTGGACACCCTCTCTGATGATTGAAAAGGCTGATAACCAATGCCAAACATGTCTTCTTTTACAGGCACATCAATCATCTTTCCCCAGCCTTCCGCATTACCTGAATGAATGACCTCAAGAGCTTGTTTATAGGACGCAATCGAGGTACCTGGTTTCTTCTGTTCAACAAAAGCCACCTTCTCAATACTGACAGTCTCAAAAGCTTGACATAGAGTTTCATGAATTTCACCATCCATCTCCATATATTTGTAGTAGGATAAATGGCTCACAAAGATGTCCTCTTCTCCACACACGGTCACAACCTGACCATCCCACACATATTTTAGCTTTTGGTGGAGAGTCGAAGAAACTGCTCCGGCTCCATGTATCCAGGGACGCCCCAACAGACAACTATATGCTGGTTGGATATCCATCACATAGAAGACAATATTAAACGCTTCCGGGCCGATCTTCACAGGAAACATGACTTCACCAAAGACCGATCGCTTGGATCCATCAAAAGCACGTACAACAAGATCACTTGGTGTGAGAACAACCCCTTCGGCATCAAGCTTACTCGGAGCCTGTTTGGGCAGCACATTCAAAGAAGAACCGGTATCAACCAAAACATGCGACAAAATTGCGCCTTTGCATTCCATCGTGATATTAGCTCTATTGTGATTGCGACCCTCAGATGTCAAGTCTAGATCCGTGAATCCCAAACCATGTCTCGTGTTAACATTTGCAATAACACCTTCAAGCTGGTTAACAGAAACCTCTTGAGGCACATAAGCCATATTCAGCATTTTCAACAGGGCGTTACGATGTGCCTCGGAACACATCAACAGAGAGAGAATAGAGATTTTTGACAGTGTCTGGTTCAACTGATCCACAATCTTGTAATCACTCTTCTTGATAATTCTCATAAATTCCTCCACGTCCTTCTCAAAAGAACCCTCAGGCACTTCCTTTCGCACTGGTTCTTCTTCAACGACAACTTGTTTTCCTTTTGTTCTAGCAAGAGCCTCAGCATTGTTATCCTTTGGAACTTATGGTGCAAACAAACGACCACTTCTCGTAAATCCTCCGGGTCCTCCCACATTACCCACAGCCGAACCAACTGTTACTGGAGTCTTATTTGACGAACCAATCGTCACTGGAGTATGATTTACTGGTCTTGTCTGATTCTCTGGTCTTCTATTTCTGCAAGAAGCATTGTCATATTGCCACGGAATTGCTCTACTATTCTCATAAAGTCTTCCACTAGAAGTAGCAATGGTGGTAGGAGTACTGATAGTTACTGGAGAATTAATCATCGCGGGAACACCAACAGTCACCGGAGCAGATATGGTCACGGGCGCAGCTACGGTCACAGGAGTACCAATAGTCACAGGCGCACTACTAGTTCTTGGAGCACGTGCAGGACCTTCTGACGGTGTAAAGTAAATGGTAACAGTCGATACCTCTTTATTGTCTTTCACTACCCGATCAAACTGTAAACAACCTTCATTCATCAATTCCTGGATACCTTCTCTCAATTTCACACAGCCGTTTTCATGATTACCATAATCTGAACAATTCTTGTCACATCCCGGGAATACTCCCCCTCTAAGGAGACGTTCCTTCACCACAAACAGCGAAGTCTGAACATCATTAACATTGACTACCAAGTTCAAATTTTCCCCATCTTCCACACTGTTTACTCTGGGCCCTCCATGCTGAGGCATATGATTATTCACCAGATTCGGAGTAGGAGCAAAGTTAATCGTCTTGGCATCAATCAAATCTTGAAATTTATGGTGAAAAGACCGATAATTTTCGATGTGGTGCCCTGGAGAACCAGAATGAAAATCACAGCGGACATTAGCATCATAACCAGTGGGAATCCTTGTTAATGGAGCCATAGTGCGAAGTTCAACAAACTTTAACCTGAGCAGTTCAGGGAGTAATTCAGCATAATTCATTGGCAACGGATCAAAATGGCGATCTGGCATTCTTTGTCTTGGTTGGAATTGGCGTTGCTGTTGTTGTTGTGGTTGTCCTCTTTGTTGTTGTTGAGGTGGGGTTGCTAGAATAGTCACAACAACAACTTGACGGTATTGTTGTCCTATGTTTCCATTTCTCTGATTACATATAGCATTTGTCTCACCCTCTCTCCTTCTGGGTGCCCCTGAGAATGGTTTCTTAGCACTTGAAGAACTTGAAGAACCAGGGTCTTGGATTTTTCCCGCTTTGATAAGACTTTCAATTCTTTCTCCGCAAATCACAACATCCGAAAAACTACCAAACGGGCAACTTCCCATACGATCCATGAAAACACCTTGCAGGGTTCCAATGAACATATCTGTAAATTCTCTCTCCAACATCGGAGGTTATACTCTCGCAGCTAGCTCGCGCCACCTCTGGGCGTATTCCTTGAAACTCTCACCAGTCTTTTGAAACAAACTCTGCAACTGGGTTCTGCTCGGAGCCATGTCCATGTTATGCTTGTACTGCCTTAGAAAAGCTTCACCTAACTCTCTCCAGCTTCTGACAGATTCTTTTCTCAAGTCCATGTACCAATCCAAGGATGCTCCAGACAAGCTGTCTTGGAAAAAGTACATCCACATCTTTTCATCATCAGTATAAGCGGATATCTTCCGGTAGTAAGCTTGCACATGAGTTCGGGGATAAGAAGTGCCATTGTACTTGTCGAAAGATGGCGCTTTGAACTTGTACGGGATCCTCAAGCCATCAACTAAACCCATATTAGAAACATCAAAACCCAAAGAATTCTGGCACTCCATGGCGCGAATCTTTTCAGCAAGGGCGTCAACCTTTCTATCTCTCTCTTCCTCCTTTCCAAATTCATCATCATCACTGGGAATGGTGAACATATCTTCTTGCTTGTCAACCAAATGAGAAGGATGGTGAACTGGAGCACGTGCCACTCGAGCATTAGTAGCCTCTGTAATGATGGGTTGTCCATTGATTCTGATACCACGCAATTCGTCACCATTAGCATGGTTGTTGACAGGGTTAGTAACAACAGCGTCATCGACAGGGGTCCCTTCTGGCGGGTTCTGACTGATAGGGGAAATCATAGTTTCTTGTGTCTGGACCAAGGCTCGGAGTTCCTCTTGCCCTTGCACTACCCCTTGCATCATACTCATGAACTGGGCCATGTTGGTCCTCATCTCTGCTAGATCTGCTTGAAATTGATCCACGGTCTTCTGTTGATTCTGCCTTGTTGCGTAACGGTGTGGACGATACTCAGCAATTCTGCCTGAAACGGGAACCAGAATGAGAAATCCTCTTCAAGAACACCTGTAATGATGCAAGAATGATATGTGTATGATGCGTATGCTATGTTTTTATCATTTCTCAGGTATTCAAGAGTCTCGTCCACTTTTGAAAAATGGCAACCTGCACTCGTAAGCGGAACATAAACAACAAAGAAGCAACATACACTGGACGGCAAGCAAAAGCGAAACATCAATAATCTCATCCATAGACATAAGAAATAAGGTTCATACAAACATAGTTCAAGCAAATATTCAGCTCATTAGTGTAGAACAAGGAATCCCATCCAACAATCCTAGAGGTGATTCTCAAAATAAACAACAAAGAAACTAGGGAAGTCGTCCTTCAGGAATGAGAGTCTTCAAATACTGGCACTGATCCATCAATCGGTCACACTCTGAACACTCAGGTAGAGGGGTGAGCTTCTCTTTCAGTTGCACCCTGAGTTCAACAACTTCCTCTCAGAAATGAGATGTACGGATGTCACTTCCTCTGAGCTGGCTCTCTGCTGCATGCCTCAGATCTACCTCTTTCTTCAACTGGGTATCTTTGTCCTTAAGCTGTCTTTCCAAGCCTCGTATCTTCTTTTTGTAATTGGTTTCCGCTTTTCGTAATCTCAAGCGTTCATGGTGTTCTTCATCCAACATTGTTTCTATCTCATCATAGGACCTCTTTTTGTTCCCAGAACTTTCACCTTGCACTCCTTTGAGTTTATGAGCCAAATTCTGCCTATCAACTTTTGCTTTGTAAAGCTCCATTTGGATCTCTTGTTCATTCTCTTTCAACTGGAGATTCTCCATTAAAGCTTATTTATAACACTCAGCAGGCACATTCTCAGAAAGGATCAGAGGCGGTTGCTCTTGTAATGGTTCCATCCGGTCATATGGTGGCAACAAAGTCCCAACTCTTTCCTTGACCCACTCAGTGTAAGCAGGCATAGCAATTGCAAACTTCCTCCCTAAAACAAATCCATATTTTATACCAATATTCTCCCAAGCTTTTCCTACTTGCTTCAATCTTGTTGGATCGCTCTGTTTCTCAAAGTACACATTTTCAGCTATCTCGACATCTTGCGGCCTTTCATTCATGACAAAACCCAACTGACGGAGAGAAAGAACCGGGTTGTAGTTGATGCAACCCCTAGTTCCTATGAGTGGAACATTGCGAAACTCTCCATAACTCATAATGACGTTGCGCACATTAATCCTATAAGCTTGCCACTTGATCCTCTGAGTCCATTTGTGAGTATTCTGAGTATCCATAAACGGCCCATTGGTTGGTAGAAAAGACAAGAACCACTTGAGTAACAGCGGGAGGCAACACCTGATAGCGCCACACTTACCATGCCTGCTGTGTATCGCATAATAGGTGTCAGCTAACAAGGTAGGCACCGGGTTTCCTCCAATGAAAATAGTGATTGCTGCCAGGTCCACGAAACTAGGCATACTAGGGAACAAAATAACTCCATAAATCATGACATCCAACTGAGCGTTGAAAGCTACCCAATTTCCTTTCTTTGCTTCTTCCTTAGCCATCCTTACTAAGAACTTCAAGGATAAGCCCACAACATCACCGCTTGGTTTCCAATTATCGCTCACCTCCTTGATGCTCAAGTAAAGAGCCTTAGCGACAACTTTGAAATCCACCTCCTTTGGCACATCCAGAAAAGGTACTCGATTTTCGATTTGGACATTCATAAGGATGGAATATCTTCAAGAGTGGGAGCTAGCTGGTAGTCCTGAAAAGTAAAGCAACGAAGCTCCGGATCATAGAACTGTAAGAGAGTCTGCAGAGGTACCGGATCAACCACCATCTTCAACAATGCCAAGATGTCCCCATACTGATCATCAAAAACTTTCTTATTACGGTCGGTCACAAGATTACCCAATTCTTCCAAATATGTCAATGACTTACGGTAAAAGCTGTAGGTGCAAGTCTTCCTCTTCAACTCTGGAATGGCAGCCATCTCTCGGTGTGAACAGACTCTTGAATAAACCTAAAAATGATATGCATATGCGGGTTGACTTTTTTCTTTTTTATGCATTATTTTTTTTGAAAATAAACATGCTATGATGCAAAATGTTGAAACAATGACTGGTTGGTTGTGTATCACGAGGCACAGGATCAGAACTTCAGCATGAATTCAGAACCGGGAACCATAGAACACAATCATCAACTTAGAACCCATACTTCAGAACCAACGGTCACCCACAAGAACCAAACAAAAGTCACCAACAGGACACGGTCACCAACAGTACAAGTCACCATCAGAACAAGTCACCATCAGTACCTGTAAATGATCCATTTCCACCCCACTCACGGGTGTAATCTAGGCCAGGGTAAGGTCAAGAGAAATGCAGGATAAACAATCCTTTCAAGAATATCATCATATGCACACCAGGTGTATGCAACGATAATACCCCATCAGAATCTAAACTGCTCGTGATACCATGTTCCGCTAAGTGGCGCCATACCACCCGCTTCCCATGAATCACTCTATTTCTAGGTGTCCTAAAGTTCACTCATAGCCTGTGTATTGGGCCTTTTACCTCTTGTGACTCCCACCCAACAGCGAAACACATACACAGCCAGCACAGTATGCATGAAACAGTAAAGCGCACATAGGATGCAATGCAAGCAGATAAATATGCAAAGCAATAAATAAATAACACACAATAGGCGATAAACAAACAGACGCTAGGAAAGGCCCACTAGGGAAAATAAATCCCCAGCAGAGTCGCCAACTGTCGCTCCCTGAATTTCCCGAATCCAAGTACCAACGTGAAAGAGAGTGGCGAGGAAAAAAGAGTAGAGTCGCCAGCTATGTACTTTTATCCCAAGAGGAGGGAAAGGTAGTACTGCATAACCAAGAGGGAACAAATAAAACAAAGTCTCGAACCAAAGAAAACTGAGTAAGGGGGCCGGTTACGTGAAGGGAAGGTTATCGCACCCCTTCACATCTGTGGTACTCCACAGGATCCACGCTTGCTAATTATGTCTAAAGTGTGTGTATAAAAAGTCCTATATGCGATGCGAAAGAGACAAAATCAAAGTAGGGAAAAGAAAGAGTTATTGCTCGCACAGGCCCTACCCTGCTGCATACGTATCTCAAGAAGGACTGAGAATCAGAGCATCGTAGCTCGACTAACCTATTTTTGTTTGTTTTGTGTTTTTTAGATGAACGACGTTACTACGCAATCTACCGGATGCTCGACCTTTGGAGACTTACTCGCCTGTAGTAGAAGGAGTTAACGTGTTCTTAGGAGAAGAAAAATTAATGAGTTTGTTTGTGTTTTAGGATGCTCATGCAAAAAGGAAGTCCTAGACGAAGGAACCGTGCTACCTTAATCGACATGCAAACGGGAGACTATACGAAGCCTAGCAGTCCTATGGGTGAGACGATCACACCACACAAAAACATATAGCATAAAATAAACACACCAGCAAGGGGGGTTCAATCATACATGGGTAGGGCTTTAGTCAAGAGGGGTCATATCAACCTCGACAAATAAGCCATGGAAAGGTAATCAAATGGGCTCTTAACCACTGACATTGACCGTCAGGGTGGGCAGATCAAAAGGGTAATGAGGATAAGACCTCATAGCTCTTAACCCTTGACAGGGTGAGCTCATGACAAAAAGTGGGGATTCAGGAAGATGGAACCCTTTCCACTGACGACTAGACAAAAGATCTTAGGCTTTTGTTCTGAAGCATCGACACGTAGTGCGAGCATAAAGAACGACACACTGAATAACGGGGGATTGACTACTAATCCCTTTTATCCGTCAATTGCCTCTTCATGGAGGTCTTTAGCATTGGTGCCTCTTCTTGGAGGTCTTTGGGCACAAAAGTAAACACACAAAAACATTGCCTCCTATCGAGGTCTTCCAGCTAAGAAAGCGGTAAAATGCGGGAAAGATAAAAGGGGTCAAAAGATCTACCACACGGATAAAGATCTGAAGTAACAGTAACTAAAGAAGTAAGAAACCCAGAGATCTCTCAAGCTAGCACCATCAAAGAAAAGCAAGTCAGCAAAGTAATCAGAATAAATCTCCAAATGGTATCCCACAAATAAAGTGGAATACCAAGAAAGCTATCTCTTCAAGAGTCATGTGAGCCCTCACAAAAACTCAACAAACAAGTTAGAATAACAAGATGGGGTGCAATCAAGAGTTGCACCAAAGAAACATAATAACAACAGTGTCAGGTAAATAGTGCACGGATGCAATAGGAAACATGTCACAACAAAACACAAAGCAGGTTAGAAAGCAAATAGAAACAAAAAACAGCTACTGCCATCATCGCTACTGCTTCGCTTAGCGAGATGCTAGCGAAGCTTCGCTACATGTTCGCTTAGCGAGGTGCTAGCGAACGCCTGTGGGTTCTGGGTTCTTCCTTGATAACAGTCCGATTTCAGGAACCCCAAACCCTATGGTATTCATCTCAGAAGCAAAGTGATTAAACATTCAAGGCATTGTTCTACACATTCATACACATCTAAACCCACATGCAAAACCTAACTATACCCACTCCCCCGGATTCAACCATAATACCTCATGCTTCAGAAATTTCAGATTGAAAGCATAAAGTAATGGGAATAAGGCAAACCTGATTGGAGAGATCGAATGAAATTGAATTGCACGGTTGGGTTTGCAAAACAATCTTAGGGTTTATATGAGATGGAATGGGTTCTTTGCAGATGAGTTCCCTTCAGTCTCTGGAGGCTGCTCTGAATTAGTTCTCACTTTCTTCTAGGGTTTTTCCACTGAATTTTTAGAATTTATAACCTGATTTTCGTGGCTTGGTGGGCTCAAGTGAGAGAGGTCCAAGTCCAAGATTTTTCTGTTATATTTTTTTTATTTTCAAAATGCGTGGGCTTCGCCTAGTGAAGAATTTGCTCGCCTAGCGAGCATGACAGTTCAGACTCTGGTGGCTCGCTAGGCGAACCATTCTGCTCGCCTAGCGAGCATAACAATTCAAGTCATCTTTCCAAATTTGTAACCTGTGCGCTGGACCTTTGTTCTTTCAAGAGTAATATGTCGAATGATGAATAGGCCTCATTTGAACATGTTGGAAGTAACTCAAGTCATCCTCTATCCATTTGACTCTCAATTGACCAACAGTTGACTTTCGATTTCACAGTTGAATTTTGAACTGTACTGAGCCTGTTAAGCTTGATCTTTTGAAGAAAACCTCTGAAAATGAAACCAATTGACTTGGGTGATATCCAAGCTTTTTGGAAGATAAACTCTTGGAGCTAATTCTGATTGACATGATGAAATGCAATATGAAATGTTAAATGACCTAAAATGAATGCATGAATGATGAGGTCAAATTTGAGGTGCTACACACTGTCCAGGTACCATGGCTGGTGTTTCAGCTGAGCTGCTAAGGATGTTTGCAACATAAATTATTTTATCCCTAGGTACCCACTTTCAGGGTCCTCTCTATTATTTTTCCCAAAGTTTCTTACAACTTTGGGTTTTTGTGCATAAGGATAATCATGGGGAATTTGTGCATGATACTTAGGTTTCAGAACTGACTTCTTACCCTTTGTATGTTTCTGTGTCTGTGCAGAAATATCAAGCTCAGTGCTAGCAGGCACGAAATGCACATAGAGAGGTTTTGGTTTTACCTTCTGACTTTCGTCAGGTTTTATTGTTTATGTAAAACCTAAATCTTTCTTGCTATTTCTGCTAACTCTATAGATCAAAGAAGCCATTTTGATTCTATTTATGCTTTTAGCTAGAAAGTCCTGGAATTCTCTGTCATATATAATGACACAATCAATACCAGAAGCTTCTAAGACTAATTCCTCCTATAGTTTTGAATTTTTTCTTTTCAAAGCAGAGTTGTTACTTTCTAAAGAAAATACTTTTTCATTTAGAGAGGAAATGTCTTTCTCAAGATCACTGCGAGTTTTAGAAGCAATTACTTGAACTTGTTTAAGGTCCTTGTACTTACTCTGAAGACTCTCGTACTTTTCCAGTATTTTAGAGAGACAAGATTCAAGATCAGAACGAGATAGGTTAGAAAATACCTCTTCAGAATCAGAGTCAGATTTTGATTCTGTCAGCACCTTATCTTTGGGTTGTTCAGAACCTTCTGGATTGTATGTAGTTGCCATCAATGCAATGTTGGCTTTTTCTTCGTCAGACTCTTCTTCTTTGGATTCTGAGTCATCCCAAGTAGCCATCATCCCCTTCTTGCCTTTAGAAAAAAAATCTTAGGCCTTCTATCCTTTTTCATCTTAGGACAATCATTTTTGTAGTTATGTGGCTCCTTGCACTCAAAGCAGATAACTTCTTTTCCAAAACCTTGCTTCTTTTGTCCAGACGGAGAATCAAACTGACCAACAATTCTTCTGGCTCCTCTGAACTTCCCTTGACCACTGTGCCTATGCTTCCAGAGTTTGTTGACTCTTTTTGAAATCAGAGACAACTCATCATCATCTTCTGAGTCTCCATCAGAACCTTCTGATTCTGCCTAAGCTTGATAAGCTTTTTTCTTTTCAGGCTTAGACTTTAAAGCAAAAGATTTACCTCGCTTCTGAGGTTCATCTTCCTAGAGCTCAATCTCATGGCTTATTAAAAAACTAACAAGTTCCCAAGACTAATGCTTTTAAGATCCTTTTATAGCTTTAAGGCAGTTACCATAGGTCTCCATTTTTTAGGAAGACTTCTGATAATCTTCTTGACATGGTCAGCTATAGAGTATCCTTTGTCCAGAACTTTCAGTCCTTCCACGAGCATCTGAAACCTTGAGAACATAGTCTCAACCATTTCATCATCTTCCATTTTGAATGCCCCGTACTTCTGGATTAAGGCCAAGGCCTTTATCTCCTTTACTTGATCATTCCCCTCATGAGTCATGCTCAGAGAGTGAAATATGGATTTGGAAGAATCTTTATTTGTTATATTCTCATACTCAGTATAAGAGATAGCATTTAACAATATAGTTTTGTCCTTATTATGATTTTTGAAATCTTTCTTTTATTGATAAGTCATAGCACTTCTTGCTATATTGTTTTCTTCAGCATTAACTGGGTGAACGTAACCATCAACTAAAAGATCCCAAAGATCAACATCATAACCAAGAAAGAAAAATTCTATTCTATCTTTCCAATAATAAAATTTCTTACCATCAAAGATTGGTGGTTTTGCAATGTAGTGATCTTTTTCATTATTGTTAACAATATTAGCAGCGTTAGCAGCGGCCATTTTTTCTAACACAAACTGGATCGATACTGAACACGGTGAAGTGTTGATAAAACTTTTATCATAATCAGAATCGGAGCTCTGATGCCAATTGAAGGTGTGAAAAACATAAGAAAGGGGGGTTTGAATATGGTTTTACAGAACAAAAGCTTTTTACCAACTTAAGAACACCACTTAAAAGTTAATAACAAATAGATAAAAACACAAGTATTTTAATCCTGGTTTAGTTGAAACTCAAAGCTACTTTAGTCCATCCGCCAAGGTGATTTTTACATTTACACAAGGACTTAATCCACTATAATCAACAAATTACAATAATCACAAAGAATAACCTTCTTTGTCTTCTCAAGGATCCGACTATACCATAGTCTCCTTAAAGACTCATAAAGAACAACTTACTTTGTCTTCTCAAGGATCCGACTATACCCTAGTCTCCTTAAGGAATCAAACAAACAATTTGAATAATATTTTGTGTGTTACAAGTTGCTTCTACATAAGCAGATTTTATACAAAAGATAAACAAATACTTAAAGAAAAACTGTGTACAAAAGTTGATAGCTTTTCACAAAGAAATAGACTTATCAAAAAAATTCTAACACCGGCATTTTCTTCAAGTCTCCAAGTCTCACTTATATAGCATAAGAAGAAGACTGTTGGAGGGAAAAATGGGGAAACCAAATAGAGCGGATGTTCACTGTTGGACGGTGAAAGGAGTGGTATTGCATATTATCATTCGCCCACAAACTCAATGACAGGTGTGATGTATAGTGTCATACCCCAAAGTTTTTCCTACCCTTTTCATCTTTCCATTAAATCCTTGACTTTATGCTGCAAACCAGGAACTTTCACTATGCAAGGTTTAGTCCATAAGTCATCCAAGCATAGTCAAGCAATGCCTAGCTAACATGACAAAAACTGTACACATTTTCCTTGGCTTTGAATCTACCATGGCATGATTAATTTACTCCCAAACCTGGCCTTGCAGCATCATACCACCAAGCCAATTTAAAATATGCATCATCCTACATATAAACATGGAACATACCATACCTGATGTAACCTACAACATGCTTTGATTTCGCTATAGCAGACAATCATGCAACAACACCACATGCCTACATCAAGTCCAAATTTCTACAACATACCATACAAACATCACAATATGGGAAAATTAAATAACTGGTCAAAATATTCTTGCAGTTCATCATGGTTTATCCTGCATTCAGCATCAAGTCCAGACTTTTGCAGTAGACCTACAAAACAGCAACATTAGGCAACAAGGAAATGATTAACATGTATGCAGTCATCATCATAATGTAGTAGTAGCAGGTATTCGTTATGCCTAGCATTTGGTTCAAGCCACACATTTGTACACCTGCACCTGTGATAAATCATACATTTCAAACCATGGCACTACTACTATGTCCAGCCAATGCAGATAGGGCTGAAACACAATGGAAGAACACCATGTGCAAATTCTTTTAGGGGAATTGAGACAAGGCATATCAGTTACCATGTTCAGCAATAATTCCAGTTTCCAATTTAATTTCGCAACAAACATCTAAGTTAGCTTCATAATTAGAAGCTCATCCCAACTTATCATCTATCAACCAATGACCATTGTCTAACCTAATTCACAAAGATCCAATTAATTGTGCAAACCAGGCCTGCATTAGAAAGTAAACCTATTCAGCAGGTCATCATCCATGATTAAGCCACAATTCCACTTAAGTTCATAGAGGTGTAACCTGCAATAATTAATCAAAACAAGAGATTGAGTAATTGAAGAACTACTTAACTAATTAGCTCATACATGTAACAGATTGTCATTCCCCAACCATAACTCTTAACTAACTGAGTTCAAATTCAATTAACTAACTGAGTTCACAGTTAACTCAGTGAATTGCTTCTAACTAACTCCTAACCTCATTCCAAACCTCCATTTGACCCGAGCCTCATCTCTATATAATCTCCTCTTCACTCTCATTCATCATACGTTTTCATTTCCCTCAAATTCACAAGAACTTCACTCTGCTAAATCTCTCAATCCCTCACTCAGAGCTCAGATTCCATAGCCCTTGAAGCTTCACATTGAAGCTTTAATTCGGTTGAGCTAGACCTCACATCTCTCACTGATTCATTCTCAAAGCAAGAATAAGAAGAAGAAGAAGAAGAAGTTTGGAGCTCAAAGCGAAAAGAAGAAGAACTTGTACCTGAATTTGTCCATACGTCGATGTTGCTCTGATCTCGGCCTTCTTCTTCGGCAGATGAGTTTAGTTTATGTAACTGTTTGAAGCATAAGTGGTACCATAATGTAGAGTGGGGCCAGGGGAATCAAATCCCTAACCTCTAGGGCTTTGATTCCCAGTCTTGAGGATTTAATCTTGATTCATAAGCCTAGGATTCTTGTAGAAATAACGTCAATTTGTGGCTTTGAGGAAAGGATTAGAAAATTGGGATAGATATTTGAAATCAGGAGAGGGATAGCATCCAGATGATGTGTGTATTTCTTATTTCTGATGGCCACCGTTGCCGGAAGCGATTTATGGTGCAGTGGCCCACGGTGGAGGTTTTTCTGAAGTGTTAGACCGAGGTTCATGTTGCGGCACGTTTATTTTCAAATTCTCCAGGTCAATACCCACGTGCATGCTGACTCAATTCAACATATGCTGAATTCATTTCTCCCTTGCCAAGTTTTTATTGGCGGAACTGATTGGGTCTTGCACTGGATTTTGTTATCATCACCCTGAATCCAATTATCACCCCCTCTGGCCAAAGGCAAATGTTATGGGCCTTGTCTATGAGGCCCAAGCTGTTATTTCATTGTTGGAGCCCATCTTGTGTCTGCTTACGATCCAAGAGTTGTTTGTGTTGTGAAACCAAACACTTAATTCTCTTTGTTTTCGGCCATACCATATAGTGGTTAATGCTTCAGGCTTCCCACATATTAGTTAATTCCAATTTACTCATGGGTTCAAATTTCACCCTTTTTTGGAGTCAAACCACATTATCCTTTGGTTCATACCACATTTGTTATCCTAATTTCCTTTCACCTCCCAAAATTAGTTCTATAAACTACGGAGCTCTGAATTCCTTATTGCACTATAAGGATACTTAGGCATGAGGCCCTATTCCTCACCGATCACTTTATCTATTTCCTTTCTCCTCGTATTTTTTCGCGAGTAGTCCTTAGATATAACACCCATTCGATCAAGAATGATCAAAATGGTTCCCGTTGAGTACAACGGATGTAAGAGGTGCTAATACCTTCCCCTTGCATAACGGCCTTCCTTACCCATTTCTCTTTCCCCTATGTTTTATCGATGTTTCCCCTTTCCTTCAAGAATAAATAAAGTTCGACGGCGACTCTATTGTATGTTTGAACATGCGATATGTTCGGGTATATATCCTCTAGCTTCATATAGTACTCTCCTTGCCCAAGAAATTAGATAGTGGAAAGAATATTTGATTTGTATGATGTACTATTTGATCACGTACCCATTTGATCTTATCTTAAAGTTCATTGGCTTCTGATGAAAATTGATGAAGCATGAAATGAAGAAACATAAAGCTGGATTCAGAAACTTCAGAATCTTAGGTCAGAACCTTGACATTGTCAGTAGTCTGGCTTGAGATCTTCAGTATCTTTAAAATCTTCAAAGTCTTTAGAATCTACAGTCATAACCTTGATAACCTCAATGTTTGGCTTGATATCTTCATAATCTTCAGCTAAGTTACACAACTTCATAAGCTTGCTATTATTCAAAAGTTTAGTGATCAGAGTTACATCCAGAAGCACAAGTTGAGAGAACGTTGTAACAACAACATAGTGTTTCCTCATAAACTTCTCAAGAGTGAATCAGCATAGAAGAATAAAGATCATTGTAGCAACAACATTGAAAATCTTTTAGAACTTCTCATGACTGGCACATAAGTGGAATTGGAACACAATGTTCAGAAACTGATGACGTTGCACGTCATATACTCATAATTGAAATAGGTTGTTAAAGCTACACAATAACAAACCATTAGGGTACCAAAATTATTCTCACACAAATACAACATTGTTAGCATCAAAACTCAAAGTATAGATGTAGAACCAAATTTTATTCTCATAGATTGGTCATCATTGATGACTATAGTCATTGGTCATCATTGATGACTATAGTCATTGGACATGGGTAAGGTTCTTGAAACACAAGTATGAGTCACATTTTGTGTTCTCTACCTTCTACTCACAAATGCAAACATAAATGAATTACAAAATAGTCATAATCAGAAGTGATCATGGTGAAGAATTTGAAAATAAACACTTTGAAAATCTTTTTGATGCAAATGGAATTTCCCATAATTTCTCATGTCCTAGAACTCCACAGCAAAATGGGGTTGTAGAAAGGAAGAATAAGACTTTGCAAGAAATGGCCCACACCATGATCCAAGAAACTAGCATGGCTAAGCATTTTTGGGTATGTAAGACCCTAATTTTGTCCCTAAGATCCCTCATGGCATTATAACATTGCACTTGCATTGCCTCAAGGATCATAAGCATCTTGGTTCCCTTTGCCTTTGGGTGGGACTTCTTGAGAGTGGTTTGAGATCACCAAGCATGCTTGAATTGTATATCATTGCTTTTCTTATTTTGTTTACTAACCAAAAGCACAAAAATATGTCACTAACATCTTTTGTTTGTAGCTTGAGCAATCACAAGGTCCAAAGCTTCCAGGAGATCCTTTGTGCAATGATATGGCCAAGAGGAGATAAAAGCAAACATGGTAATGGTTCCCAAAGCTCTCATCCATCAAGTATTCCCCCTAGCATCTCAATTCATCATTTCGATCAAAGCAAGTCAAAGGGTTTGAGGTTTTTGCCCCAAGGAAACCCTAATTCATCTGTGCACCACAATGCCTTGCTCTTGAAGCAACCTCAGCCCATGGTCAAATACAATCAAGGGAAGTTCTTTAATTCATCATTCCATGCATATTTGAACTTATTTGAGTATCCTCAATCATCAATTCATCAAGATGTGGGTTGTGGACTTGAGAAGTTGATCAGTCAATTCATCAGACTATTTTGAAATGCACTGAGACCTAAATTTTTATGTGTTGGTCAAATGGAGATGATTCCAAAAGAAAAAATGTTCTTAAGGACAATATGAACAACTTTCATGTTCATCAAAAATTGATTTGAAGCTTGGAAAGCCATCTCCCATTCCAATACATTATAGGTCATTTTGACTGAAACCCTAAATTTAGGTCAACTTCCCAAGGACATAAATCATTCATTTTTTATGATTTTGAGGTGGGATCAAATGCATTGGAAATCTTAAGATGTCTATTTAAAATGTTATGTTGAACCAAATTTCAAAATCGCAAAGGAAATACATGTGATAATGCAAGACATTATAGGTCCTTTTGGGCCAAATGCATTAAAAGGCAAAAAAGTCCAACTTCAAATGCCCATAACTCTTTCATCAAAAATACAAATGATGCAAAATTTAAGTCCATTTTGATTGTCTTGAAAAGCTATACAACGTTTATGTTGAAGGTTTTTTCATTTGAGGCTTGCATCATCAAAACAGAAGGGCTTGAACATTGGCCAAATTTGGAAACCTTGCATTGACATGTTTTGCACATCACACTTTAAACTCAAAATTCACTAATTTCCACACTTCAAATGGATTTTTGCCCAACATAAAAATTGTTCTTTACATCAAGACCTTTCCAACCATTAACCACATGCTTATGTTTGGATTTTCTAATTGGCATTTTCGAAGAGGTGAATGTTTAGGTTCAATTATGGAATGCACATGAAATCTTGATACACAAGCGAATTCAAAGCAAATCACACGTCCATTTCATTCTAGACTGAGCTCAGCTTATTTTTGGCATTGTTTTTGGGCCTTGTGCATGGTCATGCAAGCCCATGCAAGGATTATCCATGTTCATGCACACAGATTAATTCATCATTTCCTTGCCACTCCCTCTATAAATAGAGACCCTATTCCATTCAAAATTCATCCCTGATTCAACCTGTTATGCTGCACAAATCTCTCCATAGCCATCACTAAAGGAATTTCAATTTTCTTCTAAAAAATTCAGATCTGAATTTCAACTACCTTGGCTGATTTTCAGACCTATAATTCCTCAACCTTGTTTCCTCTTCATCACTAGATCTCATTGCAAGCTTTGGTTGTGAAGGATCGTGCTCTCCATACCTGCATTTCAAAGGTGGATATCAAAACTTTTTCTCTTCGAAACTCTTTGATCCTTGCTTATTTCGTGAGTTCCTTGGTTTGGCTGAAGTCCTCTCAATAGAGGCAACTGATTTGTGTTTTCAATTTTGCAAAAACATGAAGTTCATGATGAACACCATCATACTTCCATCTCTGATTTCTCCATTTATAGGAATCTAGAGTGGAAGTGAATGGTATAGGAGTGATGTACATCACTTCCTCTTTCGATTGATGCCTAGATCACTTCATTTGGTTTTTTTTTCTCTGCAACTCTGGCCGGAATTATGAGGCTCACCGGAGAAGACGGTGGCTCCGGTGGCCGTCCCAACTCCAGATCAAATCCTGGCTGTGCGATCTCTTTTCCAGATCTAATCTGGATCCTTCATTGTTATGACTTTTTTAATGGTAGCGTGTTGCTCGGTTGACTCGAGTGTTTGGTAGGCGCGCGCATATGATCCGTTTGATGCGCCAGCTCAATTAATGAGCTTCTGATCCAACGCTCCTCCTTTTTCCATTTTTTTTTAATTTCTGATTTCTATTTTCTTTATTTCTTTTAATTCCAATTATTTTCAAAAGTCAATATCTTCTTCATTTTTAATCCAAAAATTATGGGACCAATTGCATTAGTCTCCAAATAAATTCTAGTTTCTATTTCTGATTTTTAATATTTTTTATTTCATCATTTGATATTTTTGGTGAATTTTCTCTTTTCTGGTTGTTTTTAATTCATTTTAAATAGTTTTTGATATTCAAAAAATACAAAAATATTTTCCTAACCTATTTGAATGATGATGGATCTATGAAAAATATTCTCATCAATTTTAAATTGATTTGAGATTTATTTGAGATTTTAATTCAATTAGGTTATTTTTATTCAATTTTAAACGATTAAAAATAGTTTCTGACTTTTAAAAATTCTGAATTTTTTTGTCAAACTTGGTTTGACCTTGTTGAACTTGGGATAAATTGCTTGGACCTTTCAAGGTTGATTTGAAGTGATTTTGAAGTTTGACCTTCCCATTATTTTTAATTCAAGTTTATTTTAATATTGAAAATGCCAAAAAATATTTTGCTTATTGTTTGACCTCCAATCTTCATCTCATTTCTGATTTATCATTGTTTGACTTTGACTTTCAATGTCATTTGGTCAATACATATGGATTGGTACATCTTATTGCACTTTATGCATTTTGATCTTTCATTTTCATTATCCATTCTCTATCTCTTCCTTCTTCTTCTTCTTTCTTTTTGATCAATGAGTTGAAGGTTGATAAGTTAGCATTGATTAGGGAGACTTAATCTTCCTTGATTCAAATCTAATTCATCTTGATCAATTGATCAAGTGAATGGCTTTGCATTAAGGATAGGTTGTTTTCTAAATCATGCAAAAAGCTTAAACCAATACAAGATCAATTCTCATTCTCCTTTTGGCATGGCAAGTTGTTGGAACTTGGTTCACTAATCAAGACTTCTAACTTGCGTTGTTGCCTACATTATTATTGACCGGCCTCAGATAGTTGTGACTTCTACATAAGTCCAATTACGATTACTTAACATAGCGCTAAATTTGCCTTATGGCACACTAACTACTAACACTAACTATTGACAATTAACATTTACTTTTTGCTCTTTACTTTTATGCAATTTACTATTCTTGCACATATTATCCATTTGCTTTTCTCTTTGCTCATTTGAGCACATGTTTATGTTAATGCCATTTGCCTTTTGCTCACTTGAGTACATAATTGTGTATATACTATTGTGCTTGTGTTTTGTTTGATTGTTGAGAACCAAATGCAAAGAAATGGACTTAGTTTCTAGGACTTTCCCTATGCAAAGAATGGAGAAATGGACTTAGATTCTAGGACTTTCCTTATGCAAAAATTGGAGTAAAAGGATCTTGATGATGAGTATGGATTAGAAGGACTAAATCTCTAAACTCACTCTTGTCCATTCTTGATTTACTTCATGGAACTTTTGATGTGTGTGCTTTTGTGCTAGGGAATTCTACTTGAGCTTAATTGGAGGACCATTGCCATGTTCGTTCAAAGTGAAAGATACAAGATACATTGAGGATCTCTTAAGAGGCTTGTTTGATGATTGCTTATGCTTTTTGTGATTGCCTATTCCAAAGGATGGGAGCAACTTGGATCATCAATATGATCTCAAGAGAGGAACTCCATTGTGGTTTTGTTTCTTTATCCTTTTCTTTTTGCTTTACTTAGGACTTAGCCATTCTTCTTCTTCTCTCCACTCTAACCCAAGCCAAAACTTTTGTGCAAACATTTAACATTTGTTTTCAACATTCGAAACCTAAGCCTTATGCTTTTGATTTTCAAACTTTCTTTTCATAACACTTATTTTGAATTGAACCTTTAAATCAACTTTGACCATTTTTGTATATACTTCTAATTGGTAAATATAAACCATTCAAATGTCTTTTGTGGTTCCAATGGCCACTTTCTTAATTAAATCTTTCATAACCTTTAGCTATTAGGTTTGAGTTATCCTTGTGGTAGATATAATGCTCACCTATATCCTTAGTGATGGACAATGAGTCTTCCATGCTTATTATAGGGTTAACCCCTCACTAGCATGTTGAAGTTATCCTCACATGGTTGATTTGTGGTTTTGGTTGAGTTTTCTCCCTTTGATAACAAAAGACCTTAAGGCTTTTGGACCAATCAATTCACCAACTCATTTTTGAGATTTTTACCCCGAAGTACGAGGTTTTGATCCTAATCTTTTTATAAGATGGTACGTAGGCAATGGGTTTATCCATCCAAACACAAACTGTAAATAACTTGTATATTCTTTTCTCATCCTTTCAATCATGTTTGCACAAATAAACTTTCACAAAACAACAACATTACAACAAGTATGAAAAGGGCTCCCTAGGAGTACCTAGGATGTTTTGGGTGCCTAACACCTTCCCATTACATAACCAACCCCCTTACCCAGATCTCTGTTCTCTTTTTACTAGTTTTTTTTGTAAAAACTTTTAGGTTTTTGTTCGCTTTCTAACCATTCCTTTGGATAAATAGAAGTGCGGTGGCGACTCGACTTGTATGATTTACCTTGGATTTAGTCAATATCTCTAATGGTAACGAATACCCCGCTACAGAAAACTGGCGACTCCACTGGGGATTATATGCCTAGTGGGTTTTGCCTACTTTTCATGCTTGTTGTATTGTATTGTTTTGTGACATATTTTTGTGCAATTTGGGATTACTGTATTGTATGTAATGATTGATTTGCTTGATATTGATTCCTTGTGTGCTTGGTGATCTTTGTGAGATGAGTTCTATACCCGGACTCGAGTGCACTTAGGATAGGAGAATGGCGTAGTCTTGTTGACTTGTGTGGAGTTATTCCTTAGCAAGTTGACCTGCAAGTCCATTCACTTGGTGGAGGTCATGTTGGGATTAATAATGTCACACAAGTAAGTTGTGGTTAGACATTACTCTTTCCAATATAGACCTTAAAAGCCAAGGACCTTAGTTTACCAAGCCCATCTTGGCCTATTCTTAGGATGTAGTGTGAAAGTCATTCAAATGTAAGATTTGATACGATTGTTACGCGATACTACACTCATAAGAGTCTCTCTTGAGAATATTTTTGGAATACGAGTAGTCGTTTCTCCGATAATATCCTAAAGATGGGATGATGACTATGGGAACCTCTTATAGAACATATTTGGCAGGTTTAAACCCTAGTACATTCCCTTTGGGTGGTTCTAAACCGAGACCCCATGCTCGTGACTTGCAACAAACCCTTGATTCATGGTTGATCCGTTCATATATCCTTAATATCAATGGAACTTGGGTGTTGATAAGGTGTAAACCATAATCCACCAAAATGGATGATTGATATTAAGGATAATATGATCCATCCCATGACCTTTGTTTGGTGTGCTTTGCTTGATCCTTGAGTGTGATTGTTGCATTCATACAGTCATGCACCCATTTGCATCCATATCATCAAAATAATAAAGAAATTTTCAAGGAACTTAAGGGGGTTTATTTGCAAATTTTCAGACATGGAAAGACAAAGAAGGAATACAAAGAAGTATAGTTTCAGACAACCAGATTTGAAAGAGTTAAGGAATCTGACATCCTATGTATTAGATACTTTGGGTTTCAAGGCTCATTTTTGGAAGCTTCTTCCTCTTCTGGCTACTCAAGTGGACGAAGGGTTGATGAGTGTATTGGTGCAGTTTTACGATCCCTTATACCGTTGCTTCACGTTTCCAGATTTCCAGCTTTTGCCCACACTTGAGGAGTATGCCTACCTTGTGGGTATACCTATTCTAGACCAGTTTCCGTTCAGTGGCTTGGAGAGTATTCCTACTTCTCAAGAGATAGCAGACATGTTACATATAGATGAATCTCTGGTTGGTGCTCATATGACTACCAAAGGTGAAATTCAAGGTCTCCCTTCTGAGTTCCTCATTGCTCAAGCTACTGTGTATGGGAAGGCCATGAGTGAGGACGCCTTTGAAGCCATATTTGTACTTCTCATCTATGGGCTAGTGTTGTTCCCCAACATCGACAAGTTTGTGGATGTGAATGCTATTAGGATCTTCTCTACTCTTAATCTCGTTCCGACTCTGTTGGGTGATACCTATTTCTCTTTGCATATGAGGAATGCAAAGGGTGGTGGCGCCATTGTATGCTGTTTGCCCCTGTGGTATAAGTGGTTTATTTCTCACTTACCACAAACGGTTGCCTTCAAGAAAAACAAGGGATGTCTACAGTGGTCCACGAGACTCATGTCTCTCACTAATGATGATATCTCTTGGTACAATCGCGTGTATGATGGTGTGCAGCTTATTGACTCTTGTGGTGAATTCTCCAATGTACCTCTTCTTGGTACATGTGGTGGGATTAACTACAACCCTGTTTTGGCACGTCGTCAGCTTGGGTTCCCCCTAAAGGATAAACCCAATAACATTCTGTTAGAGGGTGTGTTCTTTCAGGAGGGTAAATGTCCCCAAGGCTTGAAGGGCAGAATGGTCCGCGCTTGGTGCAAGATTCATAGGAAAGGAAGGAAGGAGTTGGGTCCTAAGAATTGTGTTGCTATGGAGCCATGCACTGGTTGGGTTAGGAAGAGAGCGTCTGAGTATCTCATGCCTTACGAGTATCCGAGACCTACACCTTTGGTTATGGCCGGGCCTTCAACCCTCCCTAACCAAGGAGTAGAGGAGTTGAGAGACGAAGATCGATCACGTGCTTGGATCCGTGAAAGGGAGGAGTTGCTTTAGCAGATCAAGGAGAAGGATGCTTTGATAGAGTTCCTCGAACATCAGGTTATTGGTGATCCTGATGATGCATGGACTTCTCTACTTACTCAGTCTTCCAAGTTTTGGAAAAGGAAGTACAATCGACTCGCCAAAGAGAAAGCAGATATGGAGGCAACCTACGAGAGAGAGGTGAGGAGGCTTCGTGCATCTTATCTTCCTGTGTCCAGAGCTTTGGATGATTGTTTCTAGGGATCCATAGGATGATTATTTTCCTTTTCTCTTGTATATGATTGACAATGTTGTACTTCTTTTCCCCGATATTATTTGATGAGATATTTCCATATGTGATAAATGTTTAATATTTCCAAAAATTTGCAAATAGAACCCTAAAAGTTCCTTTGAAAATAAAATAAAAATCATATGCACGAGCATTGCATGCATCATGTGCATAAGCAGGTTTTGTTCCCGGCTTCTTGCGGTCTAACTCTGTGTTCTTCATTTATTTCAAAGACAAGCTGACTCACCGGTACTACACCAGAGCCAACATTTCAAGACTGATGGATCATCTGGAACAAGAGAACCGCGAGCTGAAAGAGGAAGTGGCCAGATTGAGTGCCTTGATGGAATCATTCTTGGCTGCCTAGAGCCAGTCTTCTCCGACACTTTCAACGGCCATGCCAGCCGGATTCCCGTGGGGGATGCCTCCCAATTTCATGCCCGAGGGTCCTGCTCCCACCTTTGCTTCTATGCCGGCATCTAGCCCGGTCCTTGCTGTTCCTCCTCCTGTCGTGCATACTATGCCCAGAGTAGACGACACCATCTACCATTCTGAGCCGTCTGAGGGCCCAGATGTCTATGAGAAGATGGATGCTATGAACGATCAATTTCTTGAGCTTCGCAAGGAATTGAAAACTCTCAGAGGAAAGGATCTTTTCGGCAAGTCTGCTGCCGAACTCTGCTTGGTTCCTAATGTGAAGATCCCTGTGAAATTCAAGGTCCCTGACTTTGAAAAATACCAGGGAAATACTTCTCCTCTCAGCCACCTGGTCATGTATGCCAGGAAAATGTCAACTCAGACCGACAATGACCAATTGCTCATCCACTACTTTCAGGACAGTCTGTTTGGTGCCGCTCTGCGTTGGTATATGGGTTTAGACAGTGCGAACATCCGATCCTTCAACGATCTTGGCGAGGCCTTCGTCAAGAAGTACAAGTACAATGTGGATATGGCTCCCGATAGGGATCAATTGAGGGCCATGTCCCAGAAGGACAAGGAAACGTTTAAAGAGTACGCCGAAAGGTGGCGAGAGTTAGCAACACAAATTGTGCCCTCGCTGGAGGAGAAAGAGATGACTAAGATCTTTTTGAAGACCTTAAGTTCTTTTTATTATGAGCGGATGATTGCTAGCGCTCCTTCTGACTTCACCGAAATGGTGAGTATGGGGATGCGTCTAGAAGAAGCGGTTAGAGAAGGACGTCTGACCAGAGAAGAAGGCTCTTCTACCAAACGATATGGGCCGTTTGTGAAGAAGAAAGATGGAGAGGCACATGCTGTGACCTCCCATGTAAAACCAAGAAAACCCTCTATGAGGAGGGAGACCATGCGTCTTGCCGGTAACCAGCACCAGGTGGCTCATATAGCACCTGTTTTCATAGATAATCACCAGTATCAGCAACATAACAACAATCAACATCCACACCTGCAATATCAGCATCAACAGCACCGCCCGCAACAGCAGGCCTACCAGCCTTGAAACAGTAATCAAACCAGCACGAGTTACGAGAGGAAAAGGGTCACCTTCGATCCTATTCCAATGACGTATGCAGAGTTTTATCCCTCTTTGATAGAGAGGAAGTTGATTACTCCGAGAGACCCACCGGCCATACCTGCTAACCCTCAGTGGTGGTATAAGCCTGAGCTTCACTATGTTTACCATTCAGGTGCTCCCGGCCATGACGTGGAGAATTGTTACCCTTTGAAGACCAAGGTTCAAGACCTTGTGAGGTGTGGCATTCTGTGTTTCGAGGACGTAGGTCCTAATGTGAAAAAGAACCCATTGCCCGAGCATGGGAAGTCTGTCAACATGGTCCAGGGCTGCCCTGGCAAATACAAAGTCAAATATGTCAGTCATATTCGGCAATCTCTGGTCGAGATGCATCGTTTGCTATGTGAGTATAGTCATTATGAGCATGACCACGATAAATGTCGAGTTTGTTCTATCAATCAAAGAGGTTGTCGCCAGGTGCGCAAAGATGTTCAGGAAATGCTGGGTGAAGGAGTTATCGAGATCCTTCAAAACAGAAATGTTGACGAAGATGCTGACGAGGTCAACGTAATTTCTCCAGTATTCCGGATCCCCGAGCATGTTATCATCAAATATGATGGTAGCAAGCAGAAGGTTTCTCCTGCGTTAATCATCAAGCCAGCCGGACCAGTACCATACTCTTCTGAGAAAGCAATTCCCTATCGCTACAATGCTGTTGCGGTAGAAAATGGGAAAGATTTGTCCTTACCATCTTCCTTTGTTGTTAACATTGCGGATGTTAGTGGTTTGACTCGCAGTGGTCGTGTGTTTTCAGCACCTTCCAAGCCCCAGGCTAATGCTGATTCTGTCAAGCGCCCGATTAGGAATGCTGTGAGCGCTCCGAATCCGGCACCTGTTGTCAAGCCATCCTCTACATTGGGAACTCCTGCTTCTGTTGGCCCAAGCGGCAATGTGAAAGAAGACTGTGATGAGATGCTGAGGCTCATCAAAAGGAGCGAGTACAATGTTGTTGACCAGCTTCTACAAACGCAATCCAAAATATCAGTGTTATCATTGCTCTTAAATTCATAACCACACTGAGAGGCTCTGCAGAAGGTTTTGGATGTGGCATATGTGGATCATGATGCCACGATAGAAAAATTCGATAGCATTGTTACAAACATTACCGCTTGTAACAACTTGAGTTTCTGTGACTCTGATCTCCCCGAGGAGGGAAGAGACCACAACTTGGCATTACATATATCAATGGGTTGCAAAGACGACGCCATGTCCAATGTGCTGGTGGACACTGGGTCATCACTGAACGTATTGCCAAAATCCACTCTCTCAAAACTGTCATATCAAGGGCCTCCCATGAGGCAGAGTGGAGTAGTTGTGAAGGCTTTCGATGGGTCTCGCAAAACCGTGATTGGGGAAGTTGATCTCCCAGTCAAAATCGGACCGAGTGATTTCCAGATTACCTTCCAGGTTATGGAAATTCACCCATCGTATAGTTGTCTCTTAGGTAGACCATGGATTCACGAGGCAGGTGCCGTGATATCCACCCTACACCAAAAATTGAAATTTGTGAAGAATAAGAAATTGGTGGTGGTAGGGGGAGAAAAGGCTCTCCTGGTTAGCCATTTGTCTTCTTTCTCATACATAGATGTTGAGGATGAAGTTGGAACTCCTTTCCAAGCTTTATCTATTGCTGAACCTATTGAGAAGAGAACTCCTTCATTTGCTTCCTACAAAGATGCAAAGTTGGCCATTGAGCGTGGTGCAACTGCTGGCTTAAGGAAAATGATTGAGCTAGAAGACAACAAGTCTCGGCTGGCATAGGTTACGCATCTGGGGTTTTCAACACACAAGGGTTGTTCAAGAGTGGAGGATTCATCCACACCAGTCAAGATGAGGAAGCTGCTGCCATTCTGGAGGAGGACGAAGAGGATTCTGGCAACTTCGTCATCCCTGGGGGAATCTGCAATAATTGAGTTGATGTGGATATTCCAACAGTTATCCATAAGTCAGAGTAATGTTCATTGTGTTTAGAAAACCCTCCTCCCATGCCAAAAGGAGGGGTGATGACATTGTTGGCGCATTAATACAATGATATTTTCATTCAATAAATTCATGTTAAATGTTTGTTTTCCCAATTATTTTCCCTTTTTGCTTTTTGCATGAAATTGGTGATCACATAAAACCTAAAAATAAAATAAAATCGATCTTTCATTTGCATAATGATTTGCCTTGTTTGAATTCTAAAGCTTTTCATATCCAAAATCATTATGCAGGTTGATCAAACCCATTGAACATAATGACCCAACACCATCTCCCAACTTTAAATTCCCTGTATTTGAGGCAGAAGAAGATGATGTTGAAGAGATTCCTGACGAGATTACCCGTCTACTTGAGCATGAAGAGAAGATCATTCAGCCGCATCTTGAGAACCTGGAAACAATCAACTTGGGGTCTGAGGGGTGTGTGCGAGAAGTGAAGATTGGGGCACTCCTTGAAGAGTCTGTTAAGAAGGGGTTGATTGAATTGCTACGAGAATATGTTGACGTCTTTGCTTGGTCATATGAAGACATGCCCGGTCTAGATACTGATATTGTGCAACATTTCTTACCCTTGAAGCCTGAGTGCGTGCCTGTGAAGCAGAAGCTCAGAAGAACTCATCCTGATATGGCAGTGAAGATCAAAGAGAAAGTTCAGAAGCAAATTCATGCGGGGTTTCTGGTGACTTCTACATATCCTCAATGGGTGGCCAATATCGTGCCCGTGCCTAAGAAAGACGGAAAAGTCCGAATGTGTGTGGACTATAGAGACTTGAATAAAGCTAGTCCAAAGGATGATTTTCCTCTGCCACATATTGACATGTTGGTAGGTAATACAGCTAAATTCAATGTCTTCTCATTTATGGACGGATTTTCCGGATATAATCAGATTAAGATGGCACCCGAGGATATGGAGAAGACAACATTCATCACACCTTGGGGAACATTCTGTTATCGAGTGATGCCCTTCAGTTTGAAGAACGCTGGAGCCACGTATCAACGAGCTATGACCACCTTGTTTCATGATATGATGCACAAGGAGATTGAGGTGTATGTTGATGATATGATTGCTAAGTAAAAAACGGAAGTTGAACATGTAGAGCACTTGTTGAAGCTTTTTCAGCGTTTGAGGAAGTACAAGCTTCGTCTAAATCCCAACAAGTGTTCATTTGGAGTCCGTTCTGGCAAGTTATTGGGCTTTATTGTCAGTGAAAGAGGTATTGAGGTTGATCCTGCAAAGGTCAAAGCAATACAAGAGATGTCTGCGCCCAAAACTGAGAAGCAAGTCCGAGGTTTTCTTGGCCGCTTGAATTATATTTCCAGATTAATATCCCACATGACTGCCACATGTGCGCCGATATTCAAGCTCCTCCGGAAAGATCAGTCCCATGATTGGACCGAGGATTGCCAGAAAGATTTTGACAGTATTAAAGAGTATCTGTCTGAGCCTCTGATCCTGTCTCCGCCCGTGGAAGGAAGACCTTTGATCATGTATCTAACTGTTCTTGAAGATTCAATGGGTTGTGTCCTGGGTCAGCAAGACGAATCAGGGAAGAAAGAGTATGCTATTTACTACCTGAGAAAGAAGTTCACTGATTGTGAGTCTCGATACTCAATGCTTGAGAAGACATGCTGTGCTTTTGCTTGGGCTGCTAAGCGCTTACGCCAGTATATGATAAATCATACGACTTGGTTGATATCCAGAATGGATCCAATCAAGTACATCTTCGAGAAGCCTGCTTTAACGGGGAGGATTGCCCGTTGGCAAATGTTGTTATTTGAGTATGATATTGAGTATCGAGCTCAGAAGGCTATTAAAGGTAGTATCTTGGCTGACCACTTGGCACATCAGCCGATTGAAGATTATCAATCAGTTCAGTATGACTTCCCAGATGAGGAGATCCTGTATTTGAAAATGAAAGATTGTGATGAGCCTACACTCGAGGAAGGGCTAGAGCCTGGTTCCAAATGGAGTATGGTGTTTGATGGCGATGTAAATCAGTATGGAAATGGTATTGGGGCAGTGATTATTACTCCCCAGGGCACACATATTCCTTTTACAGCAAGGCTAACTTTCAAATGCACGAATAATATGGCTGAGTATGAGGCCTGTATTATGGGATTGGAGGAATGTATTGATCTAAGGATCAAGCATCTTGATGTTTATGGTGATTCGGCCCTCGTTGTTAATCAGATTAAGGGTGAATGGGAAACGAATCAGCCTGGTCTCATTCCATATAGGGATTATGCGAGGAGGATTTCAACGTTCTTTATTGAGGTTGACTTCCATCATATTCCTCGAGATGAGAATCGGATGGCAGACGCTCTTGCTACACTTGCCTCGATAATTGTGGTTAAACTTTGGAATGAAGTTCCCAATATCACCGTAATACGCTTGGACAGACCAGCTCATGTATTTGCAGTAGAAGAGGTGAAAGATGATAAGCCATGGTATTATGATATCAAGTGTTTCTTTCAGAACCAGGTTTACCCGCCAGGGGCATCCGTGAAAGATAGGAAGACTCTGAGGAGATTATCGGGAAGTTTCTACCTCAATGATGATGTGCTTTATAAGAGAAATTTTGACATGGTGTTTCTCAGATGCATGGATAGACACGAAGCAGACCTGTTGATGACTGAAGTCCACGAGGGTTCATTTGGTACTCATTCCAATGGACATGCCATGGCTAGAAAGATGTTGAGAGCAGGCTACTATTGGCTGACAATGGAGTCTGACTGCTGCAAATATGTGAAGAAATGCCACAAGTGTCATATTTATGCGGATAAGATCCATATTCCCCCTACACTTTTGAATGTGATCTCATCACCTTGGCCTTTCTCCATGTGGGGAATTGACATGATTGGCATGATAGAGCCGAAAGCGTCCAACGGACACAGATTTATTCTCGTAGCAATTGATTACTTCACCAAGTGGGTTGAAGCGGCATCGTATGCAAATGTGACCAGGCAGGTGGTCGTGAAGTTTATCAAGAATCAACTCATATGCCGATGTGGTGTGCCAGATAAGATCATTACTGATAATGGATCTAACTTGAACAACAAAATGATGAAAGAGCTGCGTAGTGAGTTCAAGATCGTGTATCATAATTCTTCTCCTTACAGACCCAAGATGAATGGGGTTGTTGAAGCTGCTAATAAGAATATCAAGAAGATTATCCAAAAGATGGTTGTCACGTACAAAGATTGGCATGAGATGTTGCCATTTGCTTTGCATGGATATCGTACGTCTGTCCGCACTTCAACAGGGGCAGCCCCTTTCTCTCTTGTTTATGGCATGGAAGTTGTACTCCCAGTAGATGTGGAGATCCCATCAATGAGAGTCTTGATGGAGGCCAAGTTGACTGACGCTGAATGGGTTCAGAGTCGTTATGACCAACTGAATTTGATTGAAGAGAAAAGATTGACTGCCATGTGCCATGGTCAGTTATATCAGTAGAGAATGAAGAAAGCTTTTGATAAGAAGGTCAAGCCTCGTGTCTTCCGAGAGGGTGACCTTGTGCTAAAGAAAGTCTTGTCTTTCGCGCCCGATTCCAGGGGCAATTGGACTCCAAACTATGAAGGTCCATATGTTGTTAAGAGAGCCTTTTCAGGCGGTGCTTTGATACTAACAACTATGGATGGGGAGGATTCCACTCGTCTTGTGAATTCAGATGAAGTCAAGAAATACTTCGCCTAGAAATAAAAACAGAATAGCTCGCTAAGTTGAAAACCCGAAAGGGCGGCTTAGGCAAAAATGAGCGACTCGGTGGATTGAAAACCCGAAAGGGCGATCCAGGCAAAAGTTAGAGACATGAAAAAAAAGGAATATATGCATCCCGCTAGATTTGAGTACCTCATCCTGCGGAAATCTAGGCAAAAAAAATTAGGGATTTGGCAAGTAACTGCATCCTGACAAGACTTTGTTCTACAACTGTCACCCGTCAGAGATTCTTCCTCATTCGTCATCAACCGAAGCTTCGAATACATCAAATTCAGAATTGGTGGAGAAATGGTAATTATGTTCAATGTAGCCCTTTTCCAATATATATCACCAATTTCAAACTTGTAAAGATCTATGGAGTCTTGCCATTTGCAGACTACCATTCCATCAAATAAATTTGAGCCTTTTATCCAATTATTTGCACTCTTATTTGTTTCTATTCGACAAATGTTTTGCATGTTTTAATTGAAAAAATATCATTGTTTTGAAGAAATGAATTTTTCATAACTTGTTTTTTTAAACAAAGTGAACATTCACAACGACGAAAAGATACTTAGGAGATCCTCAGTGCTCTCCCAAGGATGGTATGATCTCCAACAGGGTAAGACATTTGTTCATTGTCCTGGCATGACTGTATTTTCTTACTCCGGAGCCTTTTGTGGCTTATCTTACTGAGTGGAATGCTTGTTGAGATATTCACCACTCTCCCCTTCAGCGGAGTAGCAACCTTTCCTCCTTAGCAGATGTGATCTCCTTGGTGGGTACAATACTTGGTGGTTGATCCCCAGAATCCCTTTATCCCTTGGATAGATTCCCCAATAGAATTGCTTATGCGGCAGATTTTTATCTGTGCCATAAACTCTTGTCCCCCAGCTGGAATGATTGATGATTCATCCCCTGCAGAGTTCTTTGCTTCCTGGTATCTCTGATCCTCGACAGATTGGATACTCTCCGGTGAACGTGGCTTTCTCTCTTGAGATGTAGTATTGGATATTTGTGTGCTTATTTCTTTGGAGCCTGTTCGTGTTAGAAATGTCTGTTTGTCAGCATTCATCATACATAAACCACACATGTGTGCATATAATTTTCAAACATTCGGATATTCATATTGCATTCTTAGCCATATATCTTTGATTGTTACTCCCTGCTAGTTGGTAAAACATTTCCCAAGCAGATGTCGATGTCTGATCCCTCAATATAGAGTCAACCCATTAAGCAGAAAGTGTTTATCTTTCCTTCCGCGTTCCCCACTGAGTTATATCCTCGTGGACGACGGTTGTTTTTGCTTCCTCCCAACGCATATATTGGGATAGGTTTCCCTAATGAGTTATATCCTCACTAGGACGATTTTTGATTCAGTTTGCCTCTTTGGTTTGATCCTAAATTGGCCTCTTGTGACTATTTCCTATGTTTCCCCGTGGTATAAATGAATAATTGCTCAGTAATCGGTAATCATTCATTTTATCCTCGGCGGAGTCTGTGGTTTTCTACCCTCATACCGGTAGTTGTAAACCCTATTTTCTCCCCTTTGCAGAGTTAACCTTTTTGTTCATCCTAATCGATGACGGTTACTCTTCCGTGGCTTTCTACCCAGTATCCGGTAGATGTAATCCCCACCTTGACGGTTATCCTTATCCAATATTCGGTGGTGATATTTCCTCATTCTTTTGGATAATTGCTCTGATTAGGCAATTTTATCCCCAGCAAATCATCTCTCATATACCGGTTGCCGGTAATGTTTGTTGCTCCCCTTGATGGGTCATCATTATATACCTAGTTTCGGTATCCCGATGCCTTTCTTTATCGGTCGATTTATCCTTTATTAACCCAGTAACCGGTTGTGGATAATATTTCATGCGAGTATATTATCTACGTTCTGACGGTAATAGATAATATATCTCATGCACTCTTTGGTCGAAGCCTTTTGTTCTTCCCTAGTTGAGTAAGATTCGTATCCCTGATTTGGAATTGAATGTCCATCCCATAATCGAGTTTGCTTTTTGCCCTCTTTTCGGATGATGAGTGTTTTGGGAATATTCCCCAATTCACACTTTGGTTGGTCACCTATTATATGCCCAGTAACCGGCATCCCTGGTGTTCCTTCCTTCTGCTCCCTATTATGACTTTTTGTTCCCTGTGGAGTCAGATTTTCCTGAGTTGAAATATACCTTTTTAGGTCTTCCTCAGATGATTTGGTTGATTGATATCTCTCACCCCTATACCGGTCTTAGATGTTCATTCTTCCCGAGCATGTTGTTCTCTCACCCTTATACCGGTGTTCAGATCACGTCTCTTTGAGATTATTACCCAGTAACCGGTAATACCTCATCCCGTTGCTTCCCCAGGAGATTCTCTGTTGGGATCCTCCTCATTTGAGTCCTTAGGGGACATTCCCACCCTAGTCCGGATTTTCATCTGAAGTATCCGTTACGGATAAGTTTTTGGCTGTATTGGCATATTCCCCAATACATGCATCTTCGAGTCAGCTCGAGTCCTTCCATTGATTCATTTCATTGATTCTCTCTGTGTCCCTCAACAAGTCTCAAGTCGTGACCTGCTCACGCATTTTTACCCTTTACTCCCACAGAGTCTCTGTCTCCCTAATGAGTGTATTACTCCTTTGGATTTTTTTAGTTTCTCCGGATTTCTTTTGTGGTCGCATATCCCCACAGAGTTTTACCGTTTTTGCATGCATACATCTGCATCATGAGGTCTCTTAGGGACCAAAATTCGTCTCTTTGATATTATTTAAGCCCATTATACCCCGTCGAGACGAAGATTTTAACCTTCACTTCTCCGGCTAGAATGACCTTAAATAGGGGCATCTGTAAGACCCTAATTTTGTCCCTAAGATCCCTCATGGAATTATAACATTGCACTTGCATTGCCTCAAGGATCATAAGCATCTTGGTTCCCTTTGCCTTTGGGTGGGACTTCTTGAGAGTGGTTTGAGATCACCAAGCATGCTTGAATTGTATATCATTTCTTTTCTTATTTTGTTTACTAACCAAAAGCACAAAAATATGTCACTAACATCTTTTGTTTGTAGCTTGAGCAATCACAAGGTCCAAAGCTTCCAGGAGATCCTTTGTGCAATGATATGGCCAAGAGGAGATGAAAGCAAGCATGGTAATGGTTCCCAAAGCTCTCATCCATCAAGTATTCCCCCTAGCATCTCAATTCATCATTTCGATCAAAGCAAGTCAAAGGGTTTGAGGTTTTTGCCCCAAGGAAACCCTAATTCATCTGTGCACCACAATGCCTTGCTCTTGAAGCAACCTCAGCCCATGGTCAAATACAATCAAGGGAAGTTCTTTAATTCATCATTCCATGCATATTTGAACTTATTTGAGTATCCTCAATCATCAATTCATCAAGATGTGGGTTGTGGACTTGAGAAGTTGATCAGTCAATTCATCAGACTATTTTGAAATGCACTGAGACCTAACTTTTTATGTGTTGGTCAAATGGAGATGATTCCGAAAGCAAAAATGTTCTTACGGATAATATGAACAACTTTCATGTTCATCAAAAATTGATTTGAAGCTTGGAAAGCCATTTCCCATTCCAATACATTATAGGTCATTTTGACTGAAACCCTAATTTTGGGTCAACTTCCCAAGGACATAACTCATTCATTGTTTATGATTTTGAGGTGGGATAAAATGCATTGGAAATCTTAAGATGTCTATTTCAAATGTTATGTTGAAAAAAATTTCAAAATCTCAAAGTAAATACATGTGATAATGCAAGACATTATAGGTCCTTTTGGTCCAAATGCATTAAAAGGCAAAAAAGTCCAACTTCAAATGCCCATAACTCTTTCATAAAAACTCCAAATGATGCAAAATTTAAGTCTATTTTGATTGTCTTGAAAATATCTACAACATTGATGTTGACGGTGTTTTCATTTGAGGCTTGCATCACCAAAACAGAAGGGCTTGAACATTGGCCAAATTTGGAAACCTTGCATTCACATGTTTTGCACATCACACTTTAAACTCAAAATTCACTAATTTCCACACTTCAAATGGATTTTTTCCCAACATAACAATTGTTCCTTACATCGAGACCTTTCCAACCATTACTCACATGCTTATGTTTGGATTTTCTAATTGGCATTTTCGAAGAGGTGAATGTTTAGGTTCAATTATGGAATGCACATGAAATCTTGACACACAAGCAAATTCAAAGCAAATCACACGTCCATTTCATTCTAGACTGAGCTCAGCTTGCATTTGGCATTATTTTTGGGCCTTATGCATGGTCATGCAAGCCCATGCAAGGATTATCCATGTTCATGCACAAAGATTAATTCATCATTTCCTTGCCACTCCCTCTATAAATAGAGACCTTATTCCATTCAAAATTCATCCCTGATTCAACCTGTTATGCTGCACAAATCTCTCCATAGCCATCCCTAAAGGAATTTCAATTTTCTTCTAAAAAATTCAGATTTGAATTTCAACTACCTTGGTTGATTTTCACACCTATAATTCCTCAGTCTTGCTTCCTCTTCATCACTAGATCTCATTGCAAGCTTTGGTTGTGAACGATCGTTCTCTCCATACCTGCATTTCAAAGGTGGATATCAAAACTTTTTCTCTTCGAAACTCTTTGATCCTTGCTTATTTCTTTAGTTCCTTGGTTTGGCTGAAGTCCTCTCAATAGAGGCAACTGATTTGTGTTTTCAATTTTGCAAAAACATGAAGTTCATGATGAACACCATCATACTTCCATCTCTGATTTCTCCATTTATAGGAATCTAGAGAGGAAGTGAATGGTATAGGAGTGATGTACATCACTTCCTCTTTCGATTGATGCCTAGATCGCTTCATTTGGTTAATTTTTTTTTCTCTGCAACTCTGGCCGGAATTATGAGGCTCACCGAAGAAGACGGTGGCTCCGGTGGCCGTCCCAACTCCAGATCAAATCCTGGTCGTGCGATCTCTTTTCCAGATCTAATCTGGACCTTCATTGTTATGACTTTTTTAATGGTAGCGTGTTGCTCGGTTGACTCGAGTGTTTGGTAGGCGCGCGCATATGATCTGTTTGATGCGCCAGCTCAATTAATGAGCTTCTGATCCAACGCTCCTCCTTTTTCCATTTTTTTTAATTTCTGATTTCTATTTTCTTTATTTCTTTTAATTCCAATTATTTTCAAAAATCAATATCTCCTTCATTTTTAATCCAAAAATTATGGGACCTTTTGCATTAATCTCCAAATAAATTCTAGTTTCTATTTTTGATTTTTAATATTTTTTATTTCATCATTTGATATTTTTGGTGAATTTTCTCTTTTCTGGTTGTTTTTAATTCATTTTAAATAGTTTTTGATATTCAAAAAATACAAAAATATTTTCCTAACCTATTTGAATGATGATGGATCTATGAAAAATACTCTCATCAATTTTAAATTGATTTGAGATTTATTTGAGATTTTAGTTCAATTAGGTTATTTTTATTCATTTTTAATTGATTAAAAATAGTTTCTGACTTTTAAAAATTCTGAAATTTTTTGTCAAACTTGGTTTGATCTTGTTGAACTTGGGATAAATTGCTTGGACCTTTCAAGGTTGATTTGAAGTGATTTTGAAGTTTGACCTTCCCATTATTTTTAATTCAAGTTTATTTTAATATTGAAAATGCCAAAAAATATTTTGCTTATTGTTTGACCTCCAATCTTCATCTCATTTCTGATTTATCATTGTTTGACTTTGACTTTCAATGTCATTTGGTCAATACATATGGATTGGTACATCTTATTGCACTTTATGCATTTTGATCTTTCATTTTCATTATCCATTCTCCATCTCTTCCTTCTTCTTCTTCTTTCTTTTTGATCAATGAGTTGAAGGTTGATAAGTTAGCATTGATTAGGGATACTTAATCTTCCTTGATTCAAATCTAATTCATCTTGACCAATTGATCAAGTGAATGGCTTTGCATTAAGGATAGGTTGTTTTCTAAATCATGCAAAAGGCTTAAACCAATACAAGATCAATTCTCATTCTCCTTTTGGCATGGCAAGTTGTTGGAACTTGGTTCACTAATCAAGACTTCTAACTTGCGTTGTTGCCTACATCATTATTGACCGGCCTCAGATAGTTGTGACTTCTACATAAGTCCAATTACGATTGCTTAACATAGCGCTAAATTTTCCTTATGGCACACTAACTACTAACACTAACTATTGACAATTAACATTTACTTTTTGCTCTTTACTTTTATGCAATTTACTATTCTTGCACATATTATCCATTTGCTTTTCTCTTTGCTCATTTGAGCACATGTTTATGTTAATGCCATTTGCCTTTTGCTCACTTGAGTACATAATTGTGTATATACTATTGTGCTTGTGTTTTGTTTGATTGTTGAGAACCAAATGCAAAGAAATGGACTTAGTTTCTAGGACTTTCCCTATGCAAAGAATGGAGAAATGGACTTAGATTCTAGGATTTTCCTTATGCAAAAATTGGAGTAAAAGGATCTTGATGATGAGTATGGATTAGAAGGACTAAATCTCTAAACTCACTCTTGTCCATTCTACTTGAGCTTAATTGGAGGACCATTGCCATGTTCGTCCAAAGTGAAAGATACAAGATACATTGAGGATCTCTTAAGAGGCTTGTTTGATGATTGCTTATGCTTTTTGTGATTGCCTATTCCAAAGGATGGGAGCAACTTGGATCATCAATATGATCTCAAGAGAGGAACTCCATTGTGGTTTTGTTTCTTTATCCTTTTATTTTTGCTTTACTTAGGACTTAGCCATTCTTCTTCTTCTCTCCACTCTAACCCAAGCCAAAACTTTTGTGCAAACATTTAACATTTTTTTTCAACATTAGAAACCTAAGCCTTATGCTTTTGATTTTCAAACTTTCTTTTCATAACACTTATTTTGAATTGAACCTTTAAATCAACTTTGACCATTTTTGTATATACTTCTAATTGGTAAATATAACCCATTCAAATGTCTTTTGTGGTTCCAATGGCCACTTTCTTAATTAAATCTTTCATAACCTTTAGCTATTAGGTTTGAGTTATCGTTGTGGTAGATATAATGCTCACCTATATCCATAGTGATAGACAATGAGTCTTCCATGCTTATTATAGAGTTAACCCCTCACTAGCATGTCGAAGCTATCCTCACATGGTGGATTTGTGGTTTTGGTTGAGTTTTCTCCCTTTGATAACAAAAGACCTTAAGGCTTTTGGACCAATCAAATCACCAATTCATTTTTGAGATTTTTACCCCGAACTACGAGGTTTTGATCCTAATCTTTTTATAAGATGGTACGTAGGCAATGGGTTTATCCATCCAAACACAAACTGTAAATAACTTGTATATTCTCTTCTCATCCTTTCAATCATGTTTGCACAAATAAACTTTCACAAAACAACAACCTTACAACAAGAATGAAAAGGGCTCCCTAGGAGTACCTAGGATGTTTTGGGTGCCTAACACCTTCCCATTACATAACCAACCCCCTTACCCAGATCTCTGTTCTCTTTTTACTAGTTTTTTTTGTTAAAACTTTTAGGTTTTTGTTCGCTTTCTAACCATTCCTTTGGATAAATAGAAGTGCGGTGGCGACTTGACTTGTATGATTTACCTTGGATTTAGTCAATATCTCTAATGGTAACGAATACCCCGCTACAGGGCAGAAGCAGTGAACACAACATGTTATACTTAGAACAGGTGTTTTATTAGACCTATTCTGGATAAGACTCCTTATGAACTGTGGAAGAACAAAAAGCCCAACATTTCTTATTTCCATTCTTTTGGCTGTGATTGTTTTAGGTTGAACACTAAAGAGAATCTTGGCACGTTTGATTCTAAGGCAAATAAGTGCTTATTGTTAGGATATTCTTAATGCTAAAAAGGCTACAAAGTTTTTAACACTGAGACATAAATTGTCGAAGAATCAATTCATACTAGATTCAATGATAAGCTTGACCCTGAGAAGTCAAAGCTAGTTGAGAAATTTTCAGATATGAAGATTAATTTCTCAGAATCTGAAGATAAAGACTCAGAAGGCAAAGCTAAGGACGCTGAAGAAAAATACTCATAAGCGACTCAACCAGAAGTTGTTGTTGGTCTAACTCATCAGAAGAAGAGTAGATCAAGAACTTCTCTTTCTGAAGAATTCATTCTAGGATATAAAGACGCACCCGTAAGAACTCGATGTTCATTCAAACCTTCTAAAGAAACTCTTATGGGTTTGGTATCTTTGATAGAGCCCACATCTATAGATGAAGTTCTTCTGGATAACGAATGGATTATGTCTATGCAAGAGTAACTGAATCAATTCACAAGGAATAACGGCTGGGATCTTGTTCAGAAACCAAAAGGTTTCCATGCCACTGGAACCATATGGGTTTTCAGAAACAAGCTCAATGAGAAGGGCAAAGTCATCATAAACAAGGCTTGACTGGTAGCACAAGGTTATAGTCAGCAAGAAGGTATAGACTATACATAAACCTTTGCTCCACTTTCCAAGTTAGAGTCTATTCATCTTCTAATTTCGTTTGTAGTAAATCATTACATCATTCTTTATCAGATGGATATTAAGAGTGCATTCTTGAATGGATACATTTCTGAAGAAGTATATGTGCACCAACCCCCTGGTTTCTAAAGTTCTCAAAACACAGATTTTGATTTTAATCTGAAAAAGTCGTTATATGGTCTGAAACAAGCTCCCTGAGCTTGGTATGAAAGACTAAGCAATTTCCTTTTGGAAAATGATTTTACTAGAGGGAAAGTGGACACAACTCTCTTTTGCAAAACCTTTAAGAATGATATTCTGGTTGCACAAATTTATGTTGATGATATTATTTTTTGTTATGCTAATGCCTTGTTGTGCAAGGATTTTGCTAAGTCAATGCAGGCAGGATTTGAAATGAGTCTTGGGAGAACTCAAGTTCTTTCTGGGGATTCAGATTGATCAATATTTAGAAGGAACGTATATCCACTAGAGCAAGTATACAAGGGAACTTCTGAAGAATTTTAACTTTTCAAAATTCAAGTGTAAGACCCCAATTTTGACCCTAAGATCCCTCATGCTATCTCATCATATGCATTGGCTTTGGGATCACACCTTGGCATCCTCCTCACCTCTCATTCATTGGGTTTGCATTGGTAGAGATCACCAAGCACATTTTATTGTATCATACTTTGTTTTTCATTATTTATTAACCAAAATACCAAAAATATGTCTATGTATAGCTTTGTTTCTTTTGTAGGTAGTGTGTACATCCACCAATGCCTTGCCAAGCTCACAACTAGGGTTTGAGACCATCAATGAGATCAATGAAGAGAAGTTTCACAATGGTTATAGACATCATATATGGATCCCCATGATCTTCATTTATCATTTTGATCAAGAATTCATCAAGAGTTTGAAGCTTGCTTTCCTTGGAAGCCCTAATTCATCTAGGTATCTTGTGTGACTTCCTCAGTAAGTTTCTTCAACATTTGATCAAACATTTCAAGGGATCATTCATTTTACATCATCTTATGAATATATGATCCTCCATGAATCCAAGAGATCAATATAACTTCAAGTTTGCAAGTTGGTTCATGGTGGTTTACTAGAAAAAGTCAACAGGTCAAAACTGGGGTTCCCTAGACCCTATCTCCTACAATTTTTGTCATATGAAAATTATTCCAAGATAAAATTTACTCCTTATGACATTACATATAAAAAATTTCATGTTGAGGTCAAGAGCTAGTTTTTCTTGGAAAGTCATTTTTTATGGTGACAGATTATATGTCATTTTGTTTGTGCCCTAGTTAGGAGGTCAACTTCCAAGGACCATAACTTGCTCAATTTTTATAAGATGAAGGACATCCAAGTTTCATGATCAATTTCAAGATGTACTCTCCAAATTTTATTCTTTAAGAAACTTCAAATTCAACTTGCAAAGGCATGTTCCAAGAGGAAACATTATAGGTCATTTTGGGCCCTTACCATTGAACAAGAGATTTTCCTCAACTTCTAAAATGCATAACTCCTTCATTCCAAATCCAAATGAGGTCATATTTGTGAACAAATTGAATAGGTTTGAAAGAGATGCAACTTTTATGAAGAAACATTTTCCATTTAAATCCCATAGCAAAAGTTATTTAAGGTGGAAGAAGTGAACATTTGACTTGGGACTTAGAAAATTTTCAATTATGTTAGTTTTCCCAAACTTCCACCTCAAAATTCATCATGATCCAAGCTTCAAATGGAAAAGTGGTCAACATGAAAGTTGTTCCCCTTGATCTCACCTTTCCAAAAAGTCCAAGATAACTTCATTTGGCCAATGATTGAGTGACTTGTGCATGGCTTTTCTTCGAGGTTCCATTTGGATCAATCTCATTACCATTTCCCAATTCGAAATGCATGACTACATGACACACTTTCAATATTACTCATGATCAATTTTGGACCTTTTGACATCATTTGATGGGCATATCACATGCCCATGCATCCATGCAAGTGAGAATTACTATTTTTGGCATTTTGATGGAAGTGTGTGGAAATCAATTGCATTGCCTATAAATATAACCCCTTCTACTCATAATTAGGAACACCTTGTCCAAGCTTTGAACCTGCAACCCTACCCCCTCGCCATTAGAGGATAAACTTGAAGGTTTTCAATTGAAAATCGAGTTTCAATTTCACTTCTGTTTTGAAGTTGGAACTCCAAGAATCCAAGCCATTCTTTGATCCAATTCAACTCCTGCAAGTTTCTGAAGTCAAGCCAAGGCTAATTGGAAGTAAGATCAAGCAAGATTCAAGCTCCTCGAAGGTGATTTTTTAGAAACTTCATCTCTTCGATTCTCTTTCAATTCTTCACCATTATCTTTGATTTGTTGGTTGAAGTCCTAGCAATGTAGGCAACAAGATTGAGTTGCTTTGAAGTCAAATCGAAGCAACTCAGTTCATGATCCTCAAAATTCAAATCCCTATATCTTTTAATATACTTGGAATTGGAGAAAATTGAGGCCTGACTCGAGTTCCTGAGCATTTACTCTTTGGAATAGTGTCCTTGTTTTTCATTTTTCATTGAGATGAAGGTGGACCAGTCCGGTGAGGTCCACCGGAGAAGATGATCGGAGCCCTAGCTCCGGTGCTGTGTTGGCACGCCTCCTGACCATCTGATCATGTTTGAATGTTTTAATCTGAGTCATTCCTTTTAAATACCATGTGTGTGGCGCGTTGATTAGAGTGCATCATGGATAGCACACGCTTGGCCATCAGATATGCCACCTCAATTAATGAGGAAGATCTGATGGCCCTTGTTTTTTTTTATTGTCTTTTTAATTTATGATTTTTCATTTAATGCCTTTATTTTATTTTATTTATAGAAATTTTATTTTTAATCCAAAAAATATGGGACTTTCACTATAAATATTTAAATATTTTTACCTTCCATGTTCTGAATTAAAATTATTTTTTGGATTAATTTTGATATTTTTCATGAATTAAATATTTTTGTGCATATTTTTAATTGTTTAAAAATACTTCTGACTTTTCAAAAATAGTGAAATTTTTTGTCTAAGGTCCTTTGACCTTATTTTACCTAGGATAAATCCCTTGGCCATTTATTTGGTGTTCTGAAGGGATTTTAGGTTTTAACCAAATTATAATGTATTTTAATTCATTTTTTAATTGGATTTTTAATTGATTAAATGTTCAAAAATATTTTTGAGCCATTTTTATGGTCTTGTGATGTTTGACTTTATGTTTGGACCTTGGTCAAGGTTGATTCGACTTTTGTTGGATCAAAACCATTGGATTTATGGGATTGATGAAATGTACATTTCATCTCCAAAAATGAATGAACGGTTTTGATCTGATGAAATTCCTCCCATGATCAATTTGTGTTTCTATCTTCCCCCTCCCTCTTCATCTTCATCCCTATTCTTTCTCATTCCCTCATTGGACCAATGAGATCTCTAATGTCTAAAAGCTAATTGGTTCATCAATGACCTTGTGTCAGATTAACCAATACAAGTGTGACTGAGATAGGTCCCCTCCCCCTTGATCTTTTCTTTTAGTGTGTGGTATGTTTTAGGAGTTTGGTTCTTCATACCAAAAATCTCTAACATGCATTAACACCTAAATTTGTATTGCCCAACCTCAGATAGTTGTGACTTCTACATAAGTCTAATTACGATTGCTTAACATAGAGCTAAATTTGATCCTTAAGGCATAACATTCTAATGAGTGAGATTGTAACTCTCCCATTCTTCATGGCATTGTGTGGAGACTTTACCTTTTTTCCTTTCATGGGAGCTAGTGGCAAACTTGTTGAATTATCCAAGTGTGCGCCCTTCTCATGGAAGATGTCTTGGTTTAAGGATGCATACTTGTGAATGAATGGTTGAGTGTTCTCCAAAGAATGACTTAATCAATTAAAAATCACCATTAACACTTGACTAACATTTAACTAACATTTGACTAATTCTTGTTAATATTGCTTTACTTTCAAGTCATTTACTATTATGCAATTTAAATTTCAGTCATTTATCATTCATTGCCTTTTACATCTCATATAACTTATTTATGTTTATCTCATTTTCACTTTGCTCATTTGAGCCATATCTTGTGATTATATATATTGTTTGTGTGTTTTGGTTTTGTTTGTGGTATTAGAACCTTAAAATACCTAATAATAACAAAAACCCTAAAAAAACATTTGGTAGACTATTGAACTTGGTCTGAACTTTTGGACTTAGGATTAGGCCAGCTTCCCTGTGCAAAAAGGACTTTTAAATTTGTGCTTAGGATAGCCTCTTCATCCCCTCCCACTTCTTAAATTTCAAAATCTCTCACCCTTTTCAAAAACTTTCTTTGCTTGTGATTTCAAACTTCGACATGTTTTAAAGATTAGAAACTTTGGCCTTATGCCAACGAATTTTTAAATCTTTTCTTATTCAAATTTGTAAATAAACTTGACCATATGGACTTAATTTTTAAAATACAAAAAAAAACTAACAACCCCATTCAAACTTTGGCCTTTTGTGCCCTTTTACTTAAAACTTTTTTTGTTAAAATGAATTCATCAACTCATTTGAAATTTTTACCACGAACTACGAGGTTTTGATCCCTCATTTTTATGTTGGTACGTAGGCACGAGACCGAAGGTCTTGTCAAACACAAAAACATAATCAATGAATTCTTTTCTCATCCTCACACTCTATTTTTTATCAAACATCTTTTATACCAAACACATATGCACACATAAAAATGGGCTCCTTATGAGTACATAGGACACTTTGGATGCTAACACCTTCCCTCTGTGTAACCAATCCCCTTACCTGTAATCTATGGCATTTTATTAGTTTTGATTTGAAAACTTCTTATCTTTGGGTTTTGTTCGTACTTTTCCTTTTTCCTTTGGAAACAATAAAAGCGCGGTGGCGACTCTGGTTTTATTGACGTTAAGCTTATCCCTAGCTTAATGGTCATGAATTTACCGCTACAGAAATTAAGTGGCGACTCTGCTAGGGAGTAGTCCTCAATGGGTTTAGCCTATTTTTTTATGCGTATGTATATTTGTATATTTGATGTTTGTGTATTTTGTATGATATAATCTGTTTGTTGTGCTTGGTGATCTCTGAGTGGTGAGATGAGCTCTAACCCGAACTTGAGTGCAATTAAGATAGGAGGATGTTATAGTCATGTTCAACTTGTGTGAAGTAGTCCTTAACAAGTTGGCTTGAGACCCATTTACTCAATGGAGACCCTTTTGGAGTTACTGATGTCACACAAGTTATTTGTGGATAGGCACTACTCTCTCTGATTTGGGGTCCGAGAAGCTAAGGACTGTAGAACATTTAACCCAACTTGGCCTATTTAGGACGTAGTGCAAAGACTGTTCAGGTATAGACCTGATAATAGTTGTTACACGATACTACACTCAGACGAGTTTCTCATAAGAATATTATGCGTTGATGAGTCAGTCATGCTAACCTGTAATATCCGATTGATGAGATTAAGACTCTGGGAACTTTTTAGAACATGATCTACAGGTTTTATCCTTAGTACACTCCTTTGGGATGGCTCTTAACCCGACTCCATACTCGTGACTCACAACAAACCCTTTGATTCTTGGTTGATCCGATCAAGTCTTGTCAATATCAATGGAACTTGGGTGTTGATAAGGTGAAAACCATAATCCACCAAAATAGATGATTGATCTTGATGATGACTTGATCCATCCCTTGACCTTTGTTTGTGTTTTCCTTATGTGTGATCCCTTGTGTGTGATTGTTGCATTCATGCATACATGCGCATCATAACATTCACCCTAGAAAAGTAAATTTCAAGGAACTAAGGTCTTATTTGCAAATATTTTCAGACCATGGATTGTGGACGAAGGAACACTAACAAGTACAGTCTCAGATGTCCTTATTTTAAAGAACTAAGGAAATTGTCATCTTTTATATTAGATCCCTTAGACTTCAAGCAACGCCATGGTAAACGTTTGTCTGTGTTATCTGCTGATGTGGTTGAAGGAGTTCTAAGTGTTTTGGTTCAGTTCTATGATCCTCTATATCGGTGATTCACTTTGCCCGATTATCAGCTTGTTCCTACATTAGAGGAGTGTGCCCATCTCTTGGGTATACCCGTATCTGACAAAGTACCTTTTAGTGGATTGGAGGAGATTCCCATATGTCATATCATAGTTGAAGCTCTTCATCTGAAGAAATTTGAGATCGATGCTCACTTGGTGAAGAAGGGAGGAATTCTTGGGTTGGCTTCTGAGTTTCTCATTGGTAAAGCTACTGTTTTTGCTCAAGCCGGTAGCATGGATGCTTTTGAAGCCATCTTTGTATTGCTCATCTATGGTTAGATTTGTTCCCTAACATTGGTGGTTTTGTTGATGTTAACGCCATTAGAATCTTCTTAATTGGGAATCATGTTCCGACTCTGTTAGGTGACATGTATTTCTCTTTGCATTTGAATAATTCTTAAGGTGGTGGGACTATTGTGTGATGTGTTCCTCTTCTGTACAAGTGGTTTATTTTGCACTTGCCTCAGACGCCTGCTTTTTTGGAGAATAAACAATGTCTACGGTGGTCCTAGAGACTTATGTCTCTCACTAATGATGACATTGTTTGGTATGATTCTGCATTTAGTAACTTGGATATTATTGACAATTGTGGTGAATTCTCTAATGTTCCTCTCATTGGTACACAAGGAGGAATCAACTACAACCCTTCTTTGGCTCGTCGTCAACTTGGGTTCCCCTTGAGAGATAAGCCTAATAACACTCGGTTAGAGGGTCTATTCTATCAAGAGGGTAAAGATCTCCAACATTTGAAGTAGAGGATGATACATGCGTGGCATAATGTGCATAAGAAAGGAAGATCCGAGCTTGGTCCACGCAACTACATAGCCTTGGAAGCTTACACTATTTGGGTGAAGAAGAGAGCTTTGGAGCTGAAGATGTCGTACGCTTGTGAAAGACCTATGTCTATGGTTATGGATGAGCCATCAACTCTCCCTAACCAAGATGTAGAGGAGTTGGAAGACGCACTTGCCAAGATGAAGCAAGAAAGAGATATGTGGGAAGAGTGGTTCCATACTTTGATCCGAAAGCATGAAGAGTTGAAGCTTGAGTCGAAAAACAAGGATTTTCTTATTGAGATTCTTGAAGACCGAGGAGTGAAGAGACGGAGAGAGCCAGAGGTTCTACCTTCCTCTAGTATGCCTCAACCTTCCGGTGCTTGGAAGAAGATTGTTGATCAGCTAATCCTCGAGAAGGCTCAGATGAAGACATCTTTTGAGTCTGAGATCCGACGCATCTAAAGGAAGTATGCACCCGTAGCTAGATCATCGGATACAGTTGCTAGGGATCCTTAGGATGATAGTTTCCTTTTCTCTTGTATTTGTATTTTGGTTTCTGAAATTGTACTCAGTGTAATCCTTCCAAAAAAATTATGAATAAAAAGATATTTTATCCAATTATTATTATTGTTAATATTTGAATATATATTTGCAAATAGGACTTCATATGTTCCTTGAAATTAAAAACAATCTAAAAATGCATTTCATGCATCATTTGCACAACAGGTTTCTGTCGCCAGATGTCTTATCAGTTCTTCTTCTGTGCATCGGCCAAGCTGACTCACCATTATAATACTCGCGCTAATCAACCAAAAATCATGGAGCATCTAGAGCAAGAGAACCGAGAGCTGAAGGATGAGATTGTCAGATTAACGGCTCTGATGAATCTATCATTACTGCACAGAATCAGTCATCACTAACTCCTGCAACTCCTCCCCAGAGGACTGTCATTTATGAGGTTGCCACCTCGAGTGTCCCGGTTTCTACTACCAGTCAGTCTATGCCTAGTGGATTCCCTTGGGGAATGCCACCCAATTTTACGCCAGAAGGGTATGCACCCACCTTTGTTTCTCTGTCGGCATCTAGCCCGATCATGTCAATGCCACCTCCGATTGTTCACACTCTGCCTCGTGTTCAGGATACTATCTATCATTCTAAGCCATCTGAGGGCCCAGATGTATATGAGAAGATGGATGAGATGAAAGATCAATTCCTCGAGTTGCTTAAAGATTTTAAGACTCTGGGAGGGAAAGACTTGTTTGGGAAGAGTGTTGTTGAACTCTGCTTGGTCCCCAATGTTAAGATCCCGGTGAAATTCAAGGTCTCGGACTTTGAAAAGTACAAAGGGAATACCTGCTCGATAAGCCATCTTGTTATGTATGCCAGAAAAATGTCTACCCAAACTGATAATGATTAGCTGTTAATTCATTCTTTCCAAGACAGTTTGACCAGAGCTGCCTTGAGGTGGTATATGGGTTTGGACAGTGCAAGCATTCGTACTTTCAATGACTTAGGCAAGGCCTTTATCAAGCATTATAAGTACAACGTGGATATTGCGCATGATAGAGACCACTTTAGGTCTATGTCTCAAAAGGATAAGGAGACATTCAAAGAGTATGCTCAGAGATGGAGAGAGCTTGCTGCCCAGATAAATCCACCTCTTGAAGAGAAGGAATGACAAAAATCTTCTTGAAGACATTGAGTTTGTTTTATTACGATAGTATAATAGCGAGTTCCCCTAATGACTTTACCAAAATGGTAAACATAGGGATGAGGCTATAAGAAGGAGTCTGTGAAGGAAGTTTGCCTAAGGAATAAGCATCAGCCAGCAAGAAGTACGGTGAAAATTTCTCCCAAAGGAAGGAATGAGAGACTAACTCAGTGTCAGTAAGGAGGCAGAGCAGGCCTCATTTCAGGAAGAGTTCTTAACCTCGTCAACATCAACATCAAGTTTCCTTGGTAATTTCGGTTTTTTCCCAACAATTCCAATCAATCAGTTCCAATTCAGCAACAACAACATCAACAACCACAACAAAGAACCAACTACAACAACAACAACAATCATCACCAACAAATTTCTGAGAGGAATAAGGTATCCTGTTACCCTATTCTTATGACTTATGCAGAGTTATACCCATCATTGGTTCTCAAGAACCTCATTCAGCCAAGAAATCCTCCGTAAATTCCTGAGCCACTGCCATGGTGGTTCAAACCTGACCTTCATCGTGCTTTTCACCAGGGAGCCCCTGGCCATGATATAGAGAACTGCTATCCATTGAAATATGAAGTTCAAAACCTAGTAAAAAGTGGTATGGTGTCCTTTGAGGACAGAGCGTCGGACGTGAAAGCTAATTCGTTGCTTGTTCATGGTAATGCTTCTGTCAACATGGTGGACGGTTGTCCAAGGAATTTCCGAGTATTTGATGTGTAAAGTATCCATAGGTCGTTAGTGGAAATGCATAGAACTTTGTGTTTAATCAGTGACTGTGAACATGAACATGATAGTTGTGCAATATGTAGCATGAACCCCCGTGGGTGTATGGTTGTCAAGAGAGATATCCAGAAGCTGATGGATGAGAATGTAATCCAGATTCAGCAGTAGAGGGATATATATGATATGAATGTTATGGTGCCAGTGTTCAAGACCCCTGAGTGGGTAGTTATTCAATTTTATAGTAGTATCAGCAACAATGTCAATAGATCGGTATCACCATTGGTCATACGGTTAGCTGGCCCTGTCCCCTACTCATCCGATAAAGTTGTGCCATATCAGTATAATGCCATAATGATTGAAGATGGTCAAGATGTTCCTCTACCAGTCTCACATTTAGTGGGGAATATTTCAAATATTGCGAAGGTCACCCATAGCGGTCGTGTGTTAAGTCCAATATTTCTGAAAGCAGTAGAAGATGTGTCTGCAAGTAAGAAGGCAGAGATTCCTGTAGTAAATCCGGTTAATGCTCCAATGTGTCAGTCTGGTGAGTCCAGCAAGTTGAAGACTAACGGTGATGATGAGGTGCTAAAGTTGATAAAAATAAGTGAATTTAATGTTGTGGAGCAGCTGCTTCAGACTCCGTCAAAGATCTTCATGTTATCATTACTGATGAATTCTGAAGCACATAGGGAGGCATTGCAGAAAGTGCTAGAATAGGCTTATGTTAAGCATGATGTGATTGTGGATCGGTTTGACCACATAGTTGCCAACATTATTTCTTATAATAATTTGAGTTGTTGTGATGAAGATCTTCCCGAGGAAGGCAGAAATCACAATCTGGCACTCCATATTTCTATGAATTACAAGGAGGACGCTTTGTCCAATGTGTTGGTTGACATTGGGTCATCTTTGAATGTGTTACGAAAATCAACTTTATCAAGACTCTCTTATCAAGGTGCCCCAATGAGGTACAGTGGCATAATTGTCAAAGTGTTCGACGGTTCTCGCAAAACTGTCATTGGTGAAGTGGACCTTCTAGTGAAGATAGGTTTGAGTGATTTCCAGATTACTTTCCAGGTAATGGATATCCACCCAGCTTACAATTGCTTGTTAGGAAGGCCATGGATTCATGAAGATGGGGCAGTGACATCTACTCTACACCAGAAGCTGAAATTTGTAAAGAGCGACAAGCTTGTCGTTATTGGTGGAGATAAGGCATTATTAGTAAGCCATCTCTCATATTTCGCGTATGTTGAAGCTGAGGAGGAGGTTGGAACACCGTTCCAAGCCTTATCTATTGCTGATGAGTTAAAGAAAACTGGGGCACACATGTCTTCTTTGAAAGATGCACAAGAGGTTATTCAAGCTGGCAACATTGACAAGTGGGGCCTGTAAGACCCCAATTTTGGGCCCTAAGATCCCTCATGGCCCATATCATATCATATCATGGCCTCAAGGATCATTGCATGCCCTAGCTTCCCTCCTAGTGGGTAGGTTACCTTGTGAGTTGGTTCTTGATCACCAAGCATGCTTTGCATTTGTATATCTTTGCCTTTCATATGTTTATTAACCAAAAAGTACAAAAATATTGTCAGTCTAACCTTGTTGCTTGCAGTTGAAGCAATCATCAGCAATTAGGTCAAAAACAGTCAACAGTCAGTCAAAGCAGTGGATGGTGGCCATTCTTGCAGAATTTGGACACCATGATCAATAATCAAGAGTTCATACAACTTGGGACATCATTTGAAATCAAGTTCTCAAGGAATTAGGGTTTGGAATTCATCAGAAGTGGTCCAGTCATCCAAAACCCTAGAAAAGTCAACTAAAGTCAAACTTGGTCAACTGTGGATTTAATCAATGATTTGATGGATGGAATTGATTTGAAGGAGCTCATTCATGCTTATACAAGCCTCATATATCATGTCAAACCTCATCATGGAAGAATTTGAAGTAAAATCAGAAATTTCCCAAAATAGAAAGTGGACCTGTAATTTCAACTGCCAAAAATGGAAACTTCTTGATCTTAAACTTACATCATGATACAAGCTTCAAATGAATTTTTGCCCAACATGAAAGTTGAAGATCTTGTTCTCCCATTTTCAAAAAGTCCAAGAACTCTCAAATCCCATGTGTGGTTGTCAAGATATGATCAATTCAAATTCACAAATTTATGGACTTCAACAAGCCATATCTCATGAACCATAAGGCCAAATTTGGTGGGGTTTTTTCCTACAAACCACATTTCTTCTCCTCTTTCCAAAAATATAAACATCATGAACCAAAACCTTGCCAATCAAAATGGCATTTTTTGACTTGTTTCATTTAAAAATCAAGTTTGACTCAAGTTTGACTTTTTGATTTAAACATTTTTGACACAATTGGCCAATTGGGATGTGTTTAATATGTTATTTGCAAGATGTTCCAAGCCCAAAATTGAGCAGCATTCCATCATACCACCTCCATATACACCTTTGGTTCACAAGTGGAAAATATTGCATTTTGGTTCATTTAAGTGGAACAAGTTTAATACTTGATGAGCAGACACAAAACAGCAGAAATATTGGTCATGTACAGCCTGTTTCCCAAGCCCAAAATCGTGCAGCCACACCTCCATGTACAGCTTATGTCAAACTTAGCAATTTTGGCATTTGGCTTCATTAGTGGTAATCAAGCTTAACACTTCCATTAGCAAGGATAAACAGACTATATAAAGTCATTTTCTGCTCATTTGAACCCTAGAATCACAGCAGCCACGATCAGAAAAAGTTCACTCTCTCATTTTTCCATTTTGACACCATTGAATTTTCTGCTCGAATCATCAAAAACCCTGGAGCATTCTTGGTTCCTTCATCATTTAATCAACATTTGGGAGCATATTGAACCAGAAAACTCCACCTTCTTGTTCTGTTTCTCCAAGACACCTTCCATGGCAAATCGAGAGTTGGACATGTTTAAGCATTCTTGAGCTGAAAGAGCTTCATCATTCAACATCTCCAAGCATTGTGAGCATCTGTTTCGAGCTACATCACTCAAACCACCACTGCATCTCACTTTTCTTCAAAACCAAGTAAAGTTTCGAATCTCTTCTTTCTCCAAATCATGCTATGTATCTTGTAGTTCTTTGTATGCTGAACACATTGCAAGTTGAATCTCTTGAAATGAATATGCTATGGCTGAGAAATCTGAGTTTACATGTTTATGTTCAAACTTGTTTTGGTTGATTTCTCTTTTGTGTGTTCAAATTAATAATAATGGATGCTATATTATGCATATGCTTGTTATGCTGAGTCGATTGCCATGTTCATTTTCTGTTTCTGGGTGATTTGTTTATGCTCGATTTTGCTGAGTTTGAAGATGAACACTGTTGCTGTTGAAACCCTAGAACCCAGAAATCCACATGAATTGTGTTTGTTGTGTTTGGTTGTGGCTGTTTGATGTTGCATGATTGTTAAATGTTGTTTATGAAGTATGGTTGGAATTCGTTTTGCATGCTGTTGGTCATATGAATGCTGTTGTTGCATAAACCCTAAGGGTTTTTGAACCCAGAAAACGTGAAAACCCGATTGGCCCTCTGCACTGTTCCATTGGCCATCAACCAATGAAAACATTCCGTTTCGTGGCCTGAAACGCAGCGCTTAGGTTAGTGACTGCAGGAATTACAAAATTGCCATGCTGGTCAACCGTTGACTTGTTCATTCATGTCCTTTGTCCATGTTTGCTTCAATTATTCATCAACCTTGCAAAATTCATTTCTCCTTCATCATTCATCCAAAAATCCTGAAATGTTTTGCATAATGTTCACAAGAATGTCTAGTATTTTATTATGATTTTTAATAATTTATTGTGTGGCTGGATTTTTTATGGTATTAAGTTTCTCAACATGTATGCTTGTTTGATGCCTTTTGCCAATTCTTTTGTGAAATGTTCATGTTGCATCCAATGCCCCTGAAATTTTTTGTGGTGAAACTAGACTCATTCATCTTTGTTTTGATGTAGAGTTTGTGCATTTATCACTTGTGGTTTGCTAGATACAAATTTTTGAACTAGGGTGTGACAACTTGTGTCACACCAATGATGTGCATTTTCTTGATTTTTGTTCACATGTCTCCTGGCCTCCAAATAATGTGAAATTTTGCATGAATGTTCTCTTATATGTCTAGTTGATGTATGAATTTTCCTGGAATTAATTGTGCAATTTCCTATTGGTTTGAGAATTTTCTTCCCTGCCTAGTCAATTGTTGACTTTATGTGATACATGTTGCCAAATCCTTTGTGAAATCCTCATACCTTATTGTATGATCATGAAATTTCATATGTGCATACTAGACATCTTGAGCTTTGCATTGGTGTTGATCCCAGCCATTTCTCATCTGTTTTCAATTTGTTATGATTTTTTGAAGTTGACCCATGTTTGTTGACCTTCATTGTGCACATTTGAAATTGTGTTGACTTCCTGATTTTATTTGACTATCTTCCCATGATCCAATTGAGCTGAAATTTAATATGCATGCTATGTTATGGATTGTGATTGAGTATGATTTATTTCATAATTTTTGGAATTGTTTTTGATTTCTTTTGAGCTTGGTCTTGCTGTTGACCTTCTATGTGCTCCAATTTGCCATGTTTGACTTCTTTGGTCTATGAAATGACATTGATGCATGATTTGATTGTGAATCCAATTGAGATAGCTTCTTAAATGTTTGAACATGAATTGGGTTGACTTTTCTTTGCTGTTTTGACCTTTTCTTTCATCTTTGACCCTAGGCTAGTCCTAGTGGTCTTTTGAGCTTACAATTGAGTTAATGTTTCAGGTTAAGCACCAATGCCTCAAAGATCATTCAAATTTGATTGAGTTGGGTTATATATATCATGTGCTAACCCTTGTTTTGTAGGTGTGACTCATATAGTTGAGTCTTGTGCTTTGCACATTGGTCCCTCTGTGGTTGACTGTTGTTTATCCATTCCTTTTGTTTTAAACTGTTGAACTGTTTACTAATTGGCTTGACTTTTTCAGGTGCTTTAGTTGCTTAAGTTCTTTGAACTTGCTTTGCTTTGCTATTTAGCAATTTGCTTTGAGGTATAATTACTTTTTCTTCATGTAGTCTGGAGACCCGGTCTGTTATTTGACCGGGCAAACTGTCTGAAGTCCTCCTTAAGAGGCAATGCTTGTGTGTGTTTAAATTTTGTCCCCAAGCAGGAAAAGTCCTTCAAGTAAGGCAATTGGTAGATCAAAGGGATAAGTAGCCTATCCCCTACTATTCAGTGAGTCCTCTCCTTGCTCCCATTACATGGTTGAAGCATTGAGATAAAAACCCAAGATCTATCGAGTCAATAATGTGGAAAGAGCTCCATCTTTCTGAGCTCCCACACTTTCTTAAATGCTCTCCCTGATCAGGGATAGAAGCAATGAGGCACACCCCTCATCTCCTTTCATCTGCTTCACCTTAGCCTCTCAATGGCAAGGTTAAGAGCAACTTTTTACCTATTGCAGTGGACTTTCATAGTCAAACCCTCTTGTATGAGCCCCCTTGTATGGCTATAGAGTGTGCTGTTTGATATTCATTGATTGATTGATTGTTTCATATGCACATGTTTGCTTGTATGCTTCATGCATTTATCATCATCATCAATTGCCATTAATGCACAATCATCTCATTTGTCTTTGTGACTTGTCATTGCTGTTTACCCATTGAGGACAATTGTAAGACCATCTATTGGCCATTGCTCCTATGATATGGAAGTGAGTATAAGACCATCACCTTGGCCACTCATCTTATCTTTGCTTGATGCTTTGTTTGTGAGGATACAGTTATAAGTCCCTGTAAGTTGGCATCTGTTGTCCTGTGATCATAATTTGTTTTGCTTTCTCTGTTTATGTGAGGTTGCAACTGTAAGTCCCAGCAAGTTGGCATTTGCTTTCCTGTGATCATTTGTTGCTTTTGTTCTTGTATGTGAGGATCCATTGTAAGTCCCTGCAATGTGGCATTGGTTTTCCTATGAACATCTGTGGAGTTAACCTAAGTCCAGACAGATTGGCAGTTGATTTCCATATTTCACCTTTGTTTTCTTTTGAGGAGATTAGTGTAAGACCATTGAGTGGCCTCTGATATCCATTTCTGTTTTAGGAGATTGGTGTAAATCCATCTATTGGTATCCGGTATCCGCCTTTTTTTCTTTGTTTGAGGAGATTAGTGTAAGACCATTGAGTGGCATCTGATATCCAGTTTTATTTTAGGAGATTGGTATAAGCCCAGTGATTGGCACCCGATATCCGCTTTTGTTGACTTTCTTGTTTGTTTATTATTATCCATTGTCTATTCCAAAGGACACACTTGAATCATCCCCTATATGATTTCAAGAAGTGAACCTTCTAAGAAGTTTTACAATCCATCTTCCTCCATTCATCATTCATTATGTCCTAAACCTTTTCACACATTAGTTTTCAAACTTGACATAAGTGTTGTGCAAACATCTTCATGTTTTTCAAACTAAAAACCTGGACCCAAGTCCTTGACTTTTTTTTCAAACTCCATTTTCATAACACTTCTTTTGAATCAATCTTAATCATACTTTGACTCCTTTCATAATCACAATCAATTAACTTCACTCATTCACTTGTTTTGGCTTTGTCCATTGTTAATCTTTTCATGCATTAGCCATAGGTTTCAATTATCATTGTGGTTGATGTAAATCTTGCCTATCCTTAGTGAGTCGACAGTAAGACTTCCGTACTGAAAACAGGGCTAACCCCTCTAGTACGTCGAAGCTATCCTCGCATGGTGGATGTTGTTTTTTGGTCGAGTGTTCTCCCATTGATAATGAAAAGCCTCAGTGCTTGTGTTTAAAACTGAATCCACCAACTTTTTGGAAATCTTTTAGCCGAACTACGGCGTTTTGATCCTTACCTTTGATGGAAGGTACGTAGGCAGCGGGTTCATCCGTTCAAACCCAATAACACAAAAATAACTAACTTGTATATTCTTTTCTCATCATCCCAATCATGTTTGCACAATATTTATGTCATAACAAATAACAATTTTTTTTACAACAAGTGTGAAAAGGGCTCCCTAGGAGTACCTAGGACGTAGTGGGTGCCTAACACCTTCCCATTGCGTAATTTACCCCTTACCCAGAATCTCTGATCTTTTTATTAGTTTTCTACGTGTAAAACTTCTTAGGCTTTTGTTCGCTTTTTAGCCAGTCCTTTGGATAAATAAAAGTGCGGTGGCGACTCGAAATTTCAATGTATCTCTTGCTTATGATTTAATCGATAGATCATATAGCGACGAATACACCGCTACAGAAAAGTGGCGACTCCACTGGGGAGAAATCGATCCTTGGTGGGTATTGCCTACTTTTCACCCTTGTTGTGCTATATTGTTATCTGTTATTTGACATATTTTTGTACAATTTGGGATGACTGTATTGATTGTAATGTGTGAATTGCTTGATATACATTTGCTGTTTGCTTTGGTGATCTGTGAGATGAGTTCTATACCCGAACTCGAGTGCACTCTAGGATAGGAGAATGGCATAGTCTTGTTGACTGGTGTGGAGTATTCCTTAGCCAGTTGACTTGCGAGCCCATTCACTTGGTGGAGGTCATGTTGAACTAATAATGTCACACAAGTTATTTGTGGTTAGGCATTATTCTTTCAATCATGTGCCGCAGAAGCCAAGGACCTTAGTTTACCAAACCCATCTTGGCCTATTTTTAGGACCGTAGTGCGGAGGTCGTTCAGATGTCAGTTCTGATGCGATTGTTACGCGATACTACACTCATAAGAGTTTCTCTTGAGAATATTCTTGGAATACGAGTATTCGTTCCTCCGATAATATTCGAAAGATGGAACGATGATTATGGGAACCTCTGGTAGAACATGTCTGGCAGGTTTAAACCCTAGTACACTCCCTTTGGGTGGTTCTTAACCGAGACTCCATGCTCGTGACTCTCAACAAACCCGTGATTCGTGGTTGAGTCGTTCAAACATTGTTAATATCAATGGATCCCGGATCAGGTGTAAAACCTAAAATCCACCAAAGCGGCTGGTTGATATTAAGAATGTTAGAGCCGGTTCATGTACCGTTAATATCAATGGAACTTGGGTGTCGATAAGGTGAAAACCTAAATCCACCAAAATGGATGATTGATATTAGGGATACATAGAGCTTTCCCACGACCTTTGTTTGGTGTGCTTTGCTTGATCCTTGAGTGTGTTTGTTGCATTCATACATTCACGCATTCATCCGCATTCATGTCATCAAAAGAGAAAATTTTCAAGGAACTTAAAGGGTTATTTGCACAATTTTCAGACATGGAAAGACCGAAAAGGCATACAAAGAAGTACAGCTTCAAGCAGCCCGATGTAAAAGAGTTAAGGAATCTGACATCATATGTATTAGATCCCTTGGGTTTCAAAGCTCGCTATGGGAAGCTCCTACCTCTGCTCACCACTCAGGTTGATGAAGGGTTGATGAGTACCTTAGCTCAGTTCTACGATCCGTTGCATCATTGCTTCTTATTTCCGGACTTCCAGTTGTTGCCTACTTTGGAAGAATACTCTCATCTCATCGGGATTCCGATTCTGGATCAAGTGTCGTTCGGTGGCCTAGAGAGTATTCCATCTGCTCGAGAGATTTCCAGCCTGTTGCACATAGATGAAGATCTGATTGGAGCTAATTTGACTACCAAAGGCGGAATTCAGGGTTTTCCTTCCGAGTTCCTCATTGCCCAAGCTACCTTTTATGGGAAGGCCATGAGTGAGGATGCCTTTGAGGCTCTATTTGTGTTACTCATCTATGGATTGGTGCTATTTCCCAACTTCGACAAGTTCGTGGACATGAACGCCATTAGGATCTTTTCAGTCCTTAATCCAGTTCCGACCTTATTGGGTGATGCGTATGTCTCAATGCATTTGAGGAATATGAAGAATGGAGGAGTCATTATCTGCTGTCTACCCCTGCTGTACAAGTGGTTTATTTCGCACTTGCCTCAGACAGTTGCTTTCAAGGAGAACAAGGGATGTCTACGGTGGTCTCAGAGACTCATGTCTCTCACCAATGATGATATCACCTGGTATGATCGCGTGTATGATACCGTCCAGATCATCGATTATTGTGGTGAATTCCCTAATGTGCCTCTTCTTGGTACATGTGGTGGGATTACCTACAATCCTATTCTTGCACGTCGTCAGCTTGGGTTCCCCCTAAAGGATAAACCTAATAGCATTCTGTTAGAAGGTGTGTTCTTTCAGGAGGGTAAAGATCCCCAAGGCCTGAAAGCCAGATTTGTCCGTGCTTGGCGCAGTATTCACAAGAAGAGTAGGAATGAGTTGGGTCCAAAGAACTGCATTGCTTTGGAGCCATACACCTCTTGGGTCAGACAGAGGGCTGCTACCTACCTGATGCCGTATGATCATCCGAGACCTACACTGTTGGATGTGGCTGGGCCTTCAACCCTCCCTACCCAACGTGTAGAGGAGTTGAGAGAAGAAGACCTTTCGCGTGCTTGGATCCGTGAAAGAGAGGAATTGCTGCAGCAGCTCAAGGAGAAGGATGCTATGATTGAATTTCTCGAGCACCGAGTGATCGACGATCCGAACGACGCTTGGACTTCTCTGCTTCCTCAGTCATCCAAATTCTGGAAGAGGAAGTATGATCGACTTGCTAAAGAGAAAGCTGATATGGAGGCCGCCTATGAGAGAGAGATCAAGAAGTTGTGCACTTCTCGTCTTCCAGCATCCCGAGCTAATAGGGATCCATAGGATGTCATTTACCTTTTCTCTTTGTAATGAATTAAAAGAATGTTGTACTTCTTTGTCTCAATATATTTGAATGAAATATTTTCCATGAGCAATTAAAATGTTTAAATATTCAAAATATTGCAAACAATACCCTAAGGGTTCCTTGAAAGCAAAGCATTTGCACAAGCATTTCATGCATCATTCTTGCATAAACAGGTACCCCATTTTCTGGTCTTCTGGTTCTAACCTTTGCTCTTCATTTATTTTGAAGACAAGCTGACTCACCGGTATTATACAAGAGTCAACTCTGCCAGAATCATGGAGCAGTTGGAACAAGAGAACCAAAGTCTGAGAGATGAGGTCGCCAGACTTGGCGCTTTGATGGAGCAACTCCTTGCTGCTCAGAATCAGCCTGCTCAACAGCCAGCAACTCCGGTTCAGCGGACGGTTATATCAGAAGTTGCTACTTCAACGGTGCCTGTCAGTGCCCATCAGCCTAATGCTATGCCTCCCGGTTTTCCTTGGGGGATGCCTCCCGGTTTCATGCCTGATCTGCCAGCTCCTACCTTTGCTCAAATGCCGGCATCTAGCCCGGTCCCTATTCCCGTTCCTCCTGTCGTGCATACCATGCCTAGGGTAGACGACACCATCTATCACTCTGAAGCGTCTGAGGGCTCAGATGTTCATGAGAAGATGGATGCAATGAACGATCAATTCCTCGAGCTGAGAAAGGAATTGAGGACTCTCCGAGGCAAAGATCTCTTCGGCAAGTCTGCAGCCGAACTTTGCCTAGTTCCCGGTGTGAAAATACCAATCAAATTCAAGGTCCCAGACTTTGAAAAATATAAGGGGAACACCTGTCCACTTGCTCACCTGGTCATGTACGCCAGGAAGATGTCAACACAGACTGATAATGATCAACTCTTGATCCATTATTTTCAAGACAGTTTGTCTGGTGCCGCGCTCAGGTGGTACATGAGCTTGGACAGTGTCAACATCCGGTCTTTCAACGACCTTGGCGAAGCTTTCGTCAAACAATACAAGTACAATGTTGATATGGCGCCTGACCGAGATCAACTCAGGTCCATGTCCCAAAAAGACAAGGAATCGTTCAAGGAGTACGCCCAGAGATGGCGTGAGCTGGCAGCTCAAATCACCCCACCGTTGGAAGAGAAAGAGATGACCAAGATTTTTCTGAAAACTCTTGGTTCATTCTATTATGAACGAATGGTGGCTAGCGCTCCCTCTGATTTCACCGAGATGGTGAACATGGGGATGCGTCTTGAAGAAGGTGTCCGTGAAGGACGGTTAGCTAAAGATGATGGTTCTTCCTCTAAGCGATATGGAGCGTTTAAGAGGAAAGAAGGTGAAGCCCATGCCGTGCAATCTCAGCCGAAACATAGAAGACCCTCTATTCAGAGGAAGCCTGCACGACATTCCAGTCATCAGCACCAGGTGGCTCACGTAGCACCTGTTTTCAAGGACAACACTCCTCAACGTCAGCAATATCAACCTCAACAGTATCAGCATCAGCAACAATATCAGCAACCACAGTATCAACAACAAACTCGTCCGCAGCAACAGGCTTACCAGCCTCGTGGGAGTACGAGTAATCAGGCAAACATGGGTTACGAAAGGAAGAAGATCAGTTTTGATCCGATTCCTATGTCGTATGCGGAGTTATATCCCTCTCTAATAGAGCGGAAGTTGGTTTCTCCGAGAGATCCTCCAGCTATACCTGTCAACCCCCAGTGGTGGTATAAGCCTGACCTGCATTGTGTCTATCATTCTGGCGCCCCGGGCCATGACATTGAAAATTGTTTCCAGCTGAAGACTAAGGTTCAAGACCTTATGAGAAGCGGAATTCTGAGTTTTGAAGACTCAAACCTGAATGTCACTAGGAACCCATTGCCTTCGCATGGGAAATCTGTGAACATGATTCAGGAGGACCTGGGGAAGTACAAGGTTAAGTACGTCAGCCATATCCGACAGTCGTTGGTTGATTTACATAGAATGCTGTGTCAGCACAGTTATTTGGAGCATAACCACGACAAGTGCCGCGTCTGCTCGGTCAATCGCTTGGGTTGTGACCAGGTTCGCCGAGAACTTCAGAAGATGTTAGATGAAGGTACCATTGAGATTCTCCAGAATCGCAATGTTGATACAGTTGAACCTGAGGTGAATGTCATATCACCAGTGTTCAAGCTACCTGAGCCAGTGGTTATTCGCTACAATAGCAACAAGTCGAAGACTTCACCTTCTTTGATCATCAAACCAGCCGGCCCTGTGCCTTATTCATCTGATCGAGCTGTGCCATTCCGGTATAATCCTGTTGCTGTCCAAGATGGGGTCGAGGTTCCTTTGCCTTCAACTTCTGTAACCACTATTGCTGATGTTAGTGGGTTGACCCGGAGCGGTCGTGTGTTTTCCGCACCTGCTAAAGCCCCTGTTGTTTCTGAATCTGTTGAACGTCCTGTGGGAACCGCTGTGAATGTTCAGAATCCGGCACTTGATGTTGCCAAACCCTCCTCATCCGTACAAAAGACTCCTGTTTCTTCAGTTGGCCCAAGTGGCATTGTTGATGAAGAATCTGATGAGATGCTGAGGCTCATCAGAAAGAGTGAGTACAATATTGTAGACCAGCTTCTACACACGCCCTCCAAGATTTCTATTCTTTCTCTATTGCTGAATTCAGGACCTCATAGGGAGTCTCTGCAGAAAGTCTTGGATCTGGCGTATGTTGATCATGACGTCACCCTTGAGCAGTTTGATAGTATTGTTGCAAACATCACCGCTTGCAACACTTTGAGCTTTTGTGACGCTGATCTCCCTGAGGAGGGAAGAGACCACAACATGGCTTTACATATCTCCATGAATTGCAAATCTGATGCAATGTCCAATGTGTTGGTGGACACTGGATCTTCTCTTAATGTATTGCCGAAATCCACACTCTCTCGTTTGTCATATCAAGGTCCTCCTATGAGGCAGAGTGGGGTTGTTGTGAAAGCTTTTGATGGGTCGCGCAAGACCGTGATTGGGGAAGTTGATCTCCCAATCAAGATAGGACCAAGTGATTTCCAAGTTACTTTCCAAGTAATGGATATCCACCCATCTTACAGCTGTCTCTTAGGCAGACCATGGATTCACGAGGCTGGCGCCGTGACATCCACCCTACACCAAAAGCTGAAATTTGTGAAAAACAAGAAATTGGTTGTAGTAGGGGGAGAAAAGGCTCTCCTGGTCAGTAACTTGTCTTCTTTCTCGTACATTGACGCAGAGGATGAAGTTGGAACTCAGTTTCAAGCTTTGTCTATTGATGAACCAATCGAGAAGAAGTCTCCTTCATTCACTTCCTACCGTGATGCGAAGCTGGCCATTGAATGTGGTGCAGTTGCTGGATTAGGGAAAGTGCTTGAACTTGAAGATAACCGATCCCGGGCTGGCATTGGCTATGGTTCTGGGGCATGCAACGAGCAAGGTTTGTTCACAAGTGGAGGATTCATCCATGCTGATCAACCTGCAGAAGAGGAAGCTGTTGCTATCATTGAAGAAGAAGATGCAGAAGACTTGAACAATTTTGTTATTCCTGGTGGTGTCTGCCACAATTGGGTCGTTGTAGATGTTCCTACAGTTATCCATAGATCAGAGTAATTGTTCATTTTGTTTAAAACCCTTCTCCCATGCCAAAAGGAGAAGTGATGACATTGTTGGCAAAGCATATATACAATGATATTTTCATTCAATTTTTGCATTGTTTAACATTTGTTTTTCCTTTGTTTTCACTTTTTGCTTTTCTTTATGAAATCAGTGATCACAAAAAACCATAAAAACAAAAACAAAAAGCAATAAAAGCAACATTTTTCATCTGCATAATGATTTGTTTGTTTAAATGCTGAAGTTTTTTCCTTAACCAAAATCATTATGCAGGTTGATCCTAAAACCCATTGAACATAATGATCCAACGCCATCTCCCAATTTTGAATTCCCTGTATTTGAGGCAGAGGAAGATGATGTTGAAGAGATTCCTGATGAGATCACCCGTCTCCTTGAGCACGAAGAGAAGATCATTCAGCCGCATCTCGAAGACTTGGAAACAGTCAACTTGGGATCTGAAGATTGTGAGCGCCTGGTGAAGATTGGGGCACTTCTTGAAGGGTCTGTTAAGGAAGAATTGATCAGTTTGCTACGAGAATATTCAGATATCTTTGCTTGGTCCTATGAAGACATGCCGGGTTTAGATACAGATATTGTGCAACATTTCCTGCCTTTGAAGCCTGAGTGCGTGCCTGTGAAGCAGAAGCTCAGAAGAACTCATCCAGATATGGCAGTGAAGATCAAAGAGGAAGTTCAGAAGAAAATTGATGCGGGGTTTCTGGTGACTTCGACATATCCTCAATGGGTGGCCAATATTGTGCCTGTTCCTAAGAAGGACGGAAAAGTCCGTATGTGCGTTGATTACTGAGATTTGAACAAAGCTAGTCCAAAAGATGATTTTCCTCTGCCACACATTGACATGTTGGTAGACAATACAGCTAAGTTCAAAGTCTTTTCCTTTATGGACGGATTTTCCGGATATAATCAAATCAAGATGGCACCAGAGGATATGGAGAAGACAACATTCATCACACCTTGGGGAACATTCTGTTATCGAGTGATGCCCTTCGGTTTGAAGAACGCCGGAGCCACGTATCAACGAACTATGACTACCTTGTTTCATGACATGATGCACAAGGAGATAGAAGTCTATGTTGATGATATGATTGCTAAGTCCCGAACGGAAGTTGAGCATATTGAGCATTTGTTGAAGCTTTTTCAGCGTTTGAGGAAGTTCAAACTTCGTCTGAATCCGAACAAATGTACTTTTGGAGTCCGTTCCGGCAAATTGTTGGGTTTTGTGGTAAGTGAAAGAGGTATTGAGGTTGATCCTGCAAAGGTCAAAGCAATACAAGAGATGCCTGCACCCAAAACTGAGAAGCAAGTCCGAGGTTTTCTTGGCCGCTTGAATTACATCTCCAGATTTATATCCCACATGACCGTCATGTGTACCCCGATATTCAAGCTCCTCCGGAAAGATCAGCCTCATGATTGGACCGAGGATTGCCAGAAAGCTTTCGACAGTATCAAAGGTTATCTGTCTGAACCTCCGATTTTGTCTCCGCCTGTGGAAGGAAGACCTCTGATTATGTACTTAACAGTTCTTGAAGACTCGATGGGTTGTGTACTCGGTCAACAAGATGAATCAGGGAAGAAGGAGTTTGCTATATACTACCTCAGTAAGAAGTTTACTGATTGTGAGTCTCGGTACTCTACACTTGAGAAGACGTGCTGTGCTTTAGCTTGGGCTGCTAAGCGTTTGCGCCAGTACATGATAAATCATACAACTTGGTTGATATCCAGAATGGATCCAATTAAGTACATCTTCGAGAAGCCTGCTTTAACTGGGAGGATCGCCCGTTGGCAGATGTTGTTGTCTGAGTATGATATTGAGTATCGAGCTCAGAAAGCTATCAAAGGTAGTATCTTGGCTGACCACTTAGCGCACCAGCCGATTGAAGATCATCAGTCTGTTCAGTATGACTTCCCAGACGAGGAAATCCTGTATTTGAAGATGAAAGATTGCGATGAGCCTACACTTGATGAAGGTCCGGAACCTGGTTCCAGATGGACGATGGTGTTTGACGGCGATGTTAATCAATATGGAAATGGAACTGGGGAAGTAATTGTTAATCCCCAGGGATCGCACATTCCATTTATAGCAAGGCTAACTTTCAAATGCACGAATAACATGGCGGAGTACGAAGCCTGTATAATGGGACTTGAAGAATGCATTGATTTGAGAATCAAATATCTTGATGTCTATGGTGATTCGGCCCTGGTTGTCAATCAGATCAAGGGTGAATGGGAGACGAATCAGCCAAGTCTCATCCCATATAGAGATTATGCAAGGAGAATTTCAACTTTCTTCACAGAAGTTGAATTTTATCACATTCCTCGAGAGGATAATCGGATGGCAGATGCCCTTGCAACGCTTGCTTCTATGATAGTGGTCAGATGGTGGAATGATGTCCCCAATATTACTGTGATGCGCTTAGACAGACCCGCTCACATATTTGCAATCGAAGACGTGAAAGATGACAAGCCTTGGTATTTTGATATCAAGAATTTCCTCCAGAACCAGGTCTACCCGCCTGGGGCATCTGTGAAAGATAGGAAAACTTTGAGAAGGTTGTCAGGCAGTTTCTACCTCAGTGGAGAAGTGCTGTATAAGAGAAATTTTGACATGGTTTTGCTCAGATGCGTGGATAGACACGAAGCAAACCTATTGATGACTGAGGTCCATGAGGGTTCATTTGGTACTCATTCCAATGGACATGCCATGGCTAAGAAAATGTTGAGAGCAGGCTACTATTGGCTGACAATGGAGTCTGACTGTTGCAAATATGTGAAGAAATGTCACAAGTGTCAAATCTATGCGGATAAGATTCATATTCCTCCGACACTCCTGAATGTGATTTCATCACCATGGCCTTTCTCTATGTGGGGAATTGACATGATTGGCATGATTGAGCCGAAAGCGTCCAACGGACATCGGTTTATTCTCGTAGCAATTGATTACTTCACCAAATGGGTTGAAGCCGCGTCATACGCGAATGTAACCAGACAGGTGGTTGTGAAGTTTATCAAGAACCAGCTGATTTGCCGTTATGGTGTGCCAGAGAGGATCATTACTGATAATGGATCCAATCTGAACAACAAGATGATGGATGAGTTGTGCGCTGAATTCAAGATTGCACACCATAATTCCTCTCCTTACAGACCTAAGATGAATGGGGCTGTTGAAGCCGCTAATAAGAATATCAAGAGGATTATCCAGAAGATGACTGTCACGTACAAAGATTGGCATGAGATGCTGCCATTTGCTTTGCATGGATATCGTACGTCTGTGCGCACTTCAACAGGGGCAACCCCTTTCTCTCTTGTTTATGGCATGGAAGCCGTTCTCCCAGTAGAGGTGGAGATCCCATCAATACGAGTCTTGATGGAAGCCAAGTTGACTGATGCTGAATGGATTCAGAGTCGTTATGACCAATTGAATTTAATTGAAGAGAAGCGATTGACTGCCATGTGCCATGGTCAGTTATATCAACAGAGAATGAAGAAAGCATTCGATAAGAAGGTCAAGCCTCGTGTGTTCCGAGAAGGTGACCTCGTGCTCAAGAAAGTGTTATCTTTCGCGCCCGATTCCAGGGGCAAGTGGACTCCAAACTACGAGGGTCCATATGTTGTTAAGAAAGCCTTTACAGGCGGAGCTTTGATGCTTACAACAATGGATGGGGAGGATTTCACTCGTCCTGTGAATTCAGATGCAGTCAAGAGATACTTTGCCTAAAAAAAAAAAAGTAAAAAAAGAAAAAAGGTATATGCAAATGAAAAAAGAGAATGAAAAAACAGAATAGCTCGCTAAGTTGAAAACCCGAAAGGGCGGCTTAGGCAAAAATGAGCGTCTCGGTGGAGAACCCGCAAGGGTAATCCAGGCAAAAATTAGAGACTTGGAAAAATAGAATATATTTGCATCCCGCTAGATTGAGTACCTCACTCTGGGGCAATCTAGGCAAAAATTAGGGATTTGGCAAGTAACTGCATCCTGACAAGACTTTCTGGTTTATCAGTCGTCATTTCGTCAGAAGATTCTCGATTCGTCGTCAACCGAAGCTTCGGATACATCGAGATTCAAATTGGTAGAGAAAGGATCATTATGTTCAATGTAGCCCTCTTCCAATATATATCACTGATTTCAAATTTGTACAGATCTATGGAGTCTTGCCATTTGCAGGCTACCATTCCATCAAATCAATTTGAAGCTTTTTATCCAATTATTTGCACTCTTATTTGTTTCAATTCAACAAATGTTTTGCATGTTTTAATTGATAAAATGTCATTGTTTTAAACAATCAAATTTTTCAAAATATTGTTTTAAACAAAGTGAACATTCACAAGATTGAAAGGATACTTAAGAATATCTCAGTGCTCTCCCGAGGGTGGCATGATTCCCAACAGGTAAGACATTGGTTCATATTCCTGGTTTGGCGGTATCTTCTTTCTCCAGATCTTTGTTGAGGTTGTTCCTCAGCAGAGTTGTTGTTGGGGTTGTTCCCAGTACAGTCGCAAGCAGAGTGTTGTTGAAGGCTTCGTTTTCTCCAGCAGTAGTCTTCCCCCAGCGTGGGTGTTTTCTTGTGAAGTTTCGGCGGTTGATGGTTTATCATTTTGGTGCCCCGTCACTTTCTCCAGTGGGTCGACATTCCCAGACTTTATTTGTCTCCTCAGCGCAGTCATGAGTAACTGTTGATTGATATTCCCCTCTGAGTCGCGAGTAGAACTGTCATTAATATCCCCACCAGGGTTGCGAGTAGAGTTGTTGTCACTCTTCCCAGTGCAGTTGCCAGCGGAGTTGTCTGTTTCCTCAGCGTGATTGTTTTCTTTTTTTGAAGACCTCGGTAAGTCAGTGGTTTGATACCCGGTACTTTACCTTTTCCCCGGCGAAGTCGTCCGCGGATTTGTTGCTATCTCTCCATCAGAGTTTTTTCTCTTCAGCAGAGCAGGATTTATTTTCCTACTTAGTGGTTGATTTGGGTTGACATCCCAGTATTGCAACCATCTTTTCCTCAGCATAGTCTGCAGAATGTTTGTTGTGGCAGTTTCGCCTGTTGAATACTCCTTCAACCCCCGATATGGTCGGATGATGGCTTTAGCCTCCAATGAACGGATTTGATTTCCTGACTGTTTGTGATCCCCAGTAGAGTGGCTTATATTGCAGAATCTACTTGTCGTGATCAGTTTGCTGTATATTCTCCCCAAGTGGAGTGGTCCGTTGCAAAATATACTTGTTTGATCTGTCCTCCCTCAGTGGCTTGTTCCCCAAGAGAATAGCCGACGGTTTTCCCCAATGGAGTTGCTTATGCAGTTGGATTCTATTTGGATGATATCATTCTCCCTCAGTGGGTTGTTCCCCAGCGGAGTTATTTGTAGATTTGCTTCTACAGCAGTTTGTGCTTGTGCAATGCACCTTTTTGTTTCTCAGTTGACACTGGGATCCCCTGCAGATATACTTTGGGATTTCTCTTGTTCCCCTACAGATTCGTCTTGGTGGCCGTTTCGCCCGTTGTGACTTTCTGTACCCTGATTGGGTTGTTTCCTAATATCTCTGATTCTCTGCTTCTTCAGCAGTACCTGCAGATCTTTGCTTTTCAGCATGTGGACCTCCGCAGATTGGCTCTCCAGCTGGTTTTTCCCCTGGAAATATAATACCGGACGTTGTTCCTGAACCTGTTTGTGTTAGAATTGTCTGTTTTGTCAGCATTCATCAAACATAAATCACGCATATTCATGCATATTCATAAACATTCAGATATTCATGTTGCATTCCTCGCCATATATCTTTTGTTTGTCGTGTCTCCTGCTATGGTGATATAGATCTCTTTACAGATCTCCCCAAGCAGATGTCGGGTGTTATAAATCTCTCCATATAGAGTCAACCCCATAAGCAGAAAATGTTGTCTTTCCTTCTGCAGTTCCCCACTGGGATATATCCTCGTGGATGACGGTTTTTTCCGTTTCCTCCCAACACATATATTGGGATGGATTTTCCTATTTGAGTTATATCCTCATTAGGACGTGTCTTGATTCAGTCTGTCTTTTCGGATCATTCCCGAATTGGCTATTTGTCAAATGTCTTGTGCTTCCCAGTGGGTTGTTCCCCAGCGGGATGTTTTTGGGCCTCTACCCTCATAACCGGTAGTTATAAGTCCTACTTTTCCTGGCTTTCTTAACAGAATTTGTGGTTATACACCTTTTATTCTCCAGCCAGAGTTTTTGGTTTTCTACCTACTACCCGGTAGTTGTAAATCCTATTTTCCTGCTCTTCAGCAGTTTGTGGTTTGTTATAAACCCTATTTTGGTTTCCCGTGCGGATTTGTGATTTGTTCTATCCCCACGCGGAGTTTTTGGTCTTCTACCCCGTATTCGGTAGATGTAAACCCTAATTTTGTGGTTATCTTCATTCAATATTTGATGATGATTTTCCTTTGCTTGTATGAGTTGCTCAGATCAGCACTTATATCCCCAACAGGTCTTTTGTGGATAATTGCCGTATGCTAGCAATTTTATCCCCAGTGGGTCTTTTCACCGTTTGCTAGTGATTTGTTCCCCGGATCATTGGTTGTATACCAATGCATCCCCAGCTAGTCCCTGTAGATAATTGCCGGATGCTTGCAATATATCCTCAGCAGATCGCGTTTTCATTTACCCTTTTGTCGGTAATGTCTGTTGCTCCTTTTGATTGGTCATCGTTATATACCTAGTCTGGTATCCCGATGCCTTTCTTTTCGGATTTTATCCTATAAACAACCCAGTAACCGGTTAAGGATAATTTTCCATGCGAGTTTATTATTCACGGTCTGCCGGTAATGAATAATATATCTCATGCGCTCTTTAGTTGGAATCCTTTGTTGATTTTCCCCAACTGAGCAAGATTCGTATTCCTTGTGGAATTGAATATCCATCCTATAAACAAGTCTGCTGTTCTAGCTTTCTTCAGGGTGATGAGTGTCTTGGAACACAAACCAATTCACGATTTCGGATCTTATCCTATAAACAACCCAGTAACCGGTTCAGGATAATTTTCCTTTCGAGTATATTATTCACGGTCTACCGGTAATGAATAATATGTCTCATGCGCTCTTTGGTCGGAATCCTTTGTTGATCTTCCCCAGTCGAGTAAGATTCGTATTCCTTGTGGAATTGAATATCCATCCTATACACAAGTCTGCTGTTCTAGCTTTCTTCAGGGTGATGAGTGTCTTGGAACACAAACCAATTCACGATTTCGGATCTTATCCTATAAACAACCCAGTAACCGGTTCAGGATAATTTTCCTTTCGAGTATATTATTCACGGTCTGCCGGTAATGAATAATATGTCTCATGCGCTCTTTGGTCGGAATCCTTTGTTGATCTTCCCCTCAGAGTAAGATTCGTATTCCCTGTGGAATCGAATGTCCATCCTATAAACAAGTCTGCTGTTCTAGCTTTCTTCAGGGTGATGAGTGTTTTGGAACACAAACCAATTCACGATTTCGGATTTTATCCTATAAACAACCTACAACCCGGTTCAGGATAACTTTCCATGCGAGTATACTATTCACGTTTTGACGGCTATGAATAATATATCTCATGCACTCTCTTGTCGAACACTTTGTTTGTTTCCCCAACTGAGTAAGATTTGCATTCTTTACAGAGTCAAATATCCATCCTATAAACAAGTTTGCTTTCGCTCTCTTCAGGATGATGAGTGTTTTGGAACACACACCAATTCACGTTTTTTTGTCCATCCTTTTAACAAGTCTGCTGTTCTAGCTTTCTTCAGGGTGATGAGTGTTTTGGAACACACACCAATTCACGTTTTTTCAGCCATCCTTTAAGCAAGTCTGCTGTTCTAGCTTTCTTCAGGGTGATGAGTGTTTTGGAACACACACCAATTCACGTTTTTTTTTGTCCATCCTTAAACAAGTCTACTGTTCTAGCTTTCTTCAGGATGATGAGTGTTTTGGAACACACACCAATTCACGTCTTTGGTCGGTCACCTATTACATACCTACAACCCGGTATCCTTGGTGTTCCTTCCTGTTTTTTGTTACCCTTATACCGGTAACATCTCATCTCTTTGTTGCTTCCTCAATGAAGTTTTCCTTTTGCTTCTCCCCAGGAGTCAGCTTGTGTCTCTCCAATGGATTTATTTTCCTTTGGAATTTTCTTTTCCCCAGTGTGAGTCCTTCACTCCCCAGTGAGTTCTCCAGTCTGTTTTCTGTTTTCCTAATCAGAGTCGTGTCTTGTTCACGTTGTGTCAGTTTTGTTTATTCCCAACTAGAGTTTTGTTAGAGTCTCTGTTCCTGGTGAGTGTATTACTCCGATGGATCGTCTTTTCTTCTGTGTGAACCATATTCCCCACAGAATTTGTGTCTTTTGCATGCATACATTTGCATCATGAGGTCTCTTAGGGACCAAAATTTGTCTCATTACTGTTATTTAAGCCCATTCTACCGCGTCGAGATGAAGATTTCTAAACTTCACTTCTCCGGCTAGAATGACCTTAAATAGGGGCATCTGTAAGACCCCAATTTTGGGCCCTAAGATCCCTCATGGCCCATATCATATCATATCATGGCCTCAAGGATCATTGCATGCCCTAGCTTCCCTCCTAGTGGGTAGGTTACCTTGTGAGTTGGTTCTTGATCACCAAGCATGCTTTGCATTTGTATATCTTTGCCTTTCATATGTTTATTAACCAAAAAGTACAAAAATATTGTCAGTCTAACCTTGTTGCTTGCAGTTGAAGCAATCATCAGCAATTAGGTCAAAAACAGTCAACAGTCAGTCAAAGCAGTGGATGGTGGCCATTCTTGCAGAATTTGGACACCATGATCAATAATCAAGAGTTCATACAACTTGGGACATCATTTTAAATCAAGTTCTCAAGGAATTAGGATTTGGAATTCATCAGAAGTGGTCCAGTCATCCAAAACCCTAGAAAAGTCAACTAAAGTCAAACTTGGTCAACTGTGGACTTAATCAATGATTTGATGGATGGAATTGATTTGAAGGAGCTCATTCATGCTTATACAAGCCTCATATATCATGTCAAACCTCATCATAGAAGAATTTGAAGTAAAATCAGAAATTTCCCAAAATAGAAAGTGGACCTGTAATTTCAACTGCCAAAAATGGAAACTTCTTGATCTTAAACTTACATCATGATACAAGCTTCAAATGAATTTTTGCCCAACATGAAAGTTGAAGATCTTGTTCTCCCATTTTCAAAATGTCCAAGAACTCTCAAATCCCATGTGTGGTTGTCAAGATATGATCAATTCAAATTCACAAATTTATGAACTTCAACAAGCCATATCTCATGAACCATAAGGCCAAATTTGGTGGGGTTTTTTCCTACAAACCACATTTCTTCTCCTCTTTCCAAAAATATAAACATCATGAACCAAAACCTTGCCAATCAAAATGGCATTTTTTGACTTGTTTCATTTAAAAATCAAGTTTGACTCAAGTTTGACTTTTTGATTTAAACATTTTTGACACAATTGGCCAATTGGGATGTGTTTAATATGTTATTTGCAAGATGTTCCAAGCCCAAAATTGAGCAGCATTCCATCATACCACCTCCATATACACCTTTGGTTCACAAGTGGAAAATATTGCATTTTGGTTCATTTAAGTGGAACAAGTTTAATACTTGATGAGCAGACACAAAACAGCAGAAATATTGGTCATGTACAGCCTGTTTCCCAAGCCCAAAATCGTGCAGCCACACCTCCATGTACAGCTTATGTCAAACTTAGCAATTTTGGCATTTGGCTTCATTAGTGGTAATCAAGCTTAACACTTCCATTAGCAAGGATAAACAGACTATATAAAGTCATTTTCTGCTCATTTGAACCCTAGAATCACAGCAGCCACGATCAGAAAAAGTTCACTCTCTCATTTTTCCATTTTGACACCATTGAATTTTCTGCTCGAATCATCAAAAACCCTGGAGCATTCTTGGTTCCTTCATCATTTAATCAACATTTGGGAGCATATTGAACCAGAAAACTCCACCTGTGCAGCCCCTTCTTGTTCTGTTTCTCCAAGACACCTTCCATGGCAAATCGAGAGTTGGACATGTTTAAGCATTCTTGAGCTGAAAGAGCTTCATCATTCAACATCTCCAAGCATTGTGAGCATCTGTTTCGAGCTACATCACTCAAACCACCACTGCATCTCACTTTTCTTCAAAACCAAGTAAAGTTTCGAATCTCTTCTTTCTCCAAATCATGCTATGTATCTTGTAGTTCTTTGTATGCTGAACACATTGCAAGTTGAATCTCTTGAAATGAATATGCTATGGCTGAGAAATCTGAGTTTACATGTTTATGTTCAAACTTGTTTTGGTTGATTTCTCTTTTGTGTGTTCAAATTAATAATAATGGATGCTATATTATGCATATGCTTGTTATGCTGAGTCGATTGCCATGTTCATTTTCTGTTTCTGGGTGATTTGTTTATGCTCGATTTTGCTGAGTTTGAAGATGAACACTGTTGCTGTTGAAACCCTAGAACCCAGAAATCCACATGAATTGTGTTTGTTGTGTTTGGTTGTGGCTGTTTGATGTTGCATGATTGTTAAATGTTGTTTATGAAGTATGGTTGGAATTCGTTTTGCATGCTGTTGGTCATATGAATGCTGTTGTTGTTGCATAAACCCTAAGGGTTTTTGAACCCAGAAAACGTGAAAACCCGATTGGCCCTCTGCACTGTTCCATTGGCCATCAACCAATGAAAACATTCCGTTTCGTGGCCTGAAACGCAGCGCTTAGGTTAGTGACTGCAGGAATTACAAAATTGCCATGCTGGTCAACCGTTGACTTGTTCATTCATGTCCTTTGTCCATGTTTGCTTCAATTATTCATCAACCTTGCAAAATTCATTTCTCCTTCATCATTCATCCAAAAATCCTGAAATGTTTTGCATAATGTTCACAAGAATGTCTAGTATTTTATTATGATTTTTAATAATTTATTGTGTGGCTGGATTTTTTATGGTATTAAGTTTCTCAACATGTATGCTTGTTTGATGCCTTTTGCCAATTCTTTTGTGAAATGTTCATGTTGCATCCAATGCCCCTGAAATTTTTTGTGGTGAAACTAGACTCATTCATCTTTGTTTTGATGTAGAGTTTGTGCATTTATCACTTGTGGTTTGCTAGATACAAATTTTTGAACTAGGGTGTGACAACTTGTGTCACACCAATGATGTGCATTTTCTTGATTTTTGTTCACATGTCTCCTGGCCTCCAAATAATGTGAAATTTTGCATGAATGTTCTCTTATATGTCTAGTTGATGTATGAATTTTCCTGGAATTAATTGTGCAATTTCCTATTGGTTTGAGAATTTTCTTCCCTGCCTAGTCAATTGTTGACTTTATGTGATACATGTTGCCAAATCCTTTGTGAAATCCTCATACCTTATTGTATGATCATGAAATTTCATATGTGCATACTAGACATCTTGAGCTTTGCATTGGTGTTGATCCCAGCCATTTCTCATCTGTTTTCAATTTGTTATGATTTTTTGAAGTTGACCCATGTTTGTTGACCTTCATTGTGCACATTTGAAATTGTGTTGACTTCCTGATTTTATTTGACTATCTTCCCATGATCCAATTGAGCTGAAATTTAATATGCATGCTATGTTATGGATTTTGATTGAGTATGATTTATTTAATAATTTTTGGAATTGTTTTTCATTGCTTTTGAGCTTGGTCTTGCTGTTGACCTTCTATGTGCTCCAATTTGCCATGTTTGACTTCTTTGGTCTATGAAATGACATTGATGCATGATTTGATTGTGAATCCAATTGAGATAGCTTCTTAAATGTTTGAACATGAATTGGGTTGACTTTTCTTTGCTGTTTTGACCTTTTCTTTCATCTTTGACCCTAGGCTAGTCCTAGTGGTCTTTTGAGCTTACAATTGAGTTAATGTTTCAGGTTAAGCACCAATGCCTCAAAGATCATTCAAATTTGATTGAGTTGGGTTATATATATCATGTGCTAACCCTTGTTTTGTAGGTGTGACTCATATAGTTGAGTCTTGTGCTTTGCACATTGGTCCCTCTGTGGTTGACTGTTGTTTATCCATTCCTTTTGTTTTAAACTGTTGAACTGTTTACTAATTGGCTTGACTTTTTCAGGTGCTTTAGTTGCTTAAGTTCTTTGAACTTGCTTTGCTTTGCTATTTAGAAATTTGCTTTGAGGTATAATTACTTTTTCTTCATGTAGTCTGGAGACCCGGTCTGTTATTTGACCGGGCAAACTGTCTGAAGTCCTCCTTAAGAGGCAATGCTTGTGTGTGTTTAAATTTCGTCCCCAAGCAGGAAAAGTCCTTCAAGTAAGGCAATTGGTAGATCAAAGGGATAAGTAGCCTATCCCCTACTATTCAGTGAGTCCTCTCCTTGCTCCCATTACATGGTTGAAGCATTGAGATAAAAACCCAAGATCTATCGAGTCAATAATGTGGAAAGAGCTCCATCTTTCTGAGCTCCCACACTTTCTTAAATGCTCTCCCTGATCAGGGATAGAAGCAATGAGGCACACCCCTCATCTCCTTTCATCTGCTTCACCTTAGCCTCTCAATGGCAAGGTTAAGAGCAACTTTTTACCTATTGCAGTGGACTTTCATAGTCAAACCCTCTTGTATGAGCCCCCTTGTCTGGCTATAGAGTGTGTTGTTTGATATTCATTGATTGATTGATTGTTTCATATGCACATGTTTGCTTGTATGCTTCATGCATTTATCATCATCATCAATTGCCATTAATGCACAATCATCTCATTTGTCTTTGTGACTTGTCATTGCTGTTTACCCATTGAGGACAATTGTAAGACCATCTATTGGCCATTGCTCCTATGATATGGAAGTGAGTATAAGACCATCACCTTGGCCACTCATCTTATCTTTGCTTGATGCTTTGTTTGTGAGGATACAGTTATAAGTCCCTGTAAGTTGGCATCTGTTGTCCTGTGATCATAATTTGTTTTGCTTTCTCTGTTTATGTGAGGTTGCAACTGTAAGTCCCAGCAAGTTGGCATTTGCTTTCCTGTGATCATTTGTTGCTTTTGTTCTTGTATGTGAGGATCCATTGTAAGTCCCTGCAATGTGGCATTGGTTTTCCTATGAGCATCTGTGGAGTTAACCTAAGTCCAGACAGATTGGCAGTTGATTTCCATATTTCACCTTTGTTTTCTTTTGAGGAGATTAGTGTAAGACCATTGAGTGGCCTCTGATATCCATTTCTGTTTTAGGAGATTGGTGTAAATCCATCTATTGGTATCCGGTATCCGCCTTTTTTTCTTTGTTTGAGGAGATTAGTGTAAGACCATTGAGTGGCATCTGATATCCAGTTTTATTTTAGGAGATTGGTATAAGCCCAGTGATTGGCATCCGATATCCGCTTTTGTTGACTTTCTTGTTTGTTTATTATTATCCATTGTCTATTCCAAAGGACACACTTGAATCATCCCCTATATGATTTCAAGAAGTGAACCTTCTAAGAAGTTTTACAATCCATCTTCCTCCATTCATCATTCATTATGTCCTAAACCTTTTCACACATTAGTTTTCAAACTTGACATAAGTGTTGTGCAAACATCTTCATGTTTTTCAAACTAAAAACCTGGACCCAAGTCCTTGACTTTTTTTTCAAACTCCATTTTCATAACACTTCTTTTGAATCAATCTTAATCATACTTTGACTCCTTTCATAATCACAATCAATTAACTTCACTCATTCACTTGTTTTGGCTTTGTCCATTGTTAATCTTTTCATGCATTAGCCATAGGTTTCAATTATCATTGTGGTTGATGTAAATCTTGCCTATCCTTAGTGAGTCGACAGTAAGACTTCCGTACTGAAAACAGGGCTAACCCCTCTAGTACGTCGAAGCTATCCTCGCATGGTGGATGTTGTTTTTTTGGTCGAGTGTTCTCCCATTGATAATGAAAAGCCTCAGTGCTTGTGTTTAAAACTGAATCCACCAACTTTTTGGAAATCTTTTAGCCGAACTACGGCGTTTTGATCCTTACCTTTGATGGAAGGTACGTAGGCAGCGGGTTCATCCGTTCAAACCCAATAACACAAAAATAACTAACTTGTATATTCTTTTCTCATCATCCCAATCATGTTTGCACAATATTTATGTCATAACAAATAACAATTTTTTTTACAACAAGTGTGAAAAGGGCTCCCTAGGAGTACCTAGGACGTAGTGGGTGCCTAACACCTTCCCATTGCGTAATTTACCCCTTACCCAGAATCTCTGATCTTTTTATTAGTTTTCTACGTGTAAAACTTCTTAGGCTTTTGTTCGCTTTTTAGCCAGTCCTTTGGATAAATAAAAGTGCGGTGGCGACTCGAAATTTCAATGTATCTCTTGCTTATGATTTAATCGATAGATCATATAGCGACGAATACACCGCTACAGGGCCGTGTTGTGGAGATCGACAAAAACAAGAACAAAGTCGGACTAAGATTTCAACCAGGTTCGTTTAACGCCAAAGTCAAAATTATGCAACCAGTATTCTGCAGTGACGGGTTCATTCACGAGAATGATCAACACTCAGGTGGCATTATTGAAGACAGTGGTGATGAAGACGAAGTTTGCGCCAACTTTGTGACGCATGGTCAGACTTGAAACAATTGGGTTGCTGTTGATGTTCCTACGGTCATAACCATTCTAAGTAATTTGTTTTCTATTGTTTTGAGAAAAATACTTCTCCTGTGCCTAAGGAAGAAGTAATCATTGTTGGGCATTTTTATTATTATCATCAATAAAATACAATTTTATTCATCCACATCTATGATGTTTTGTTTTTACTTTTTGCTTTTTCTGAAAATGGTAATCACAAAAAACATAAATAAATAATAATCTTCCATCTGCATAATATTTGATTGCATTGCACTTCTCTAAAATCAAAATATCAAATCATTATGCAGGTTGGTTCTCAAACCCATTGAATACAATGATCCTACTCCCTCTCCAATCTTTGATTTTCCTGTGTATGAAACTAAGGAAGAGATTGATGATGAAGAAGTCTCTAACGAGTTATTCCGTTTACTTGAGCATGAGGAAAAAGTCATTCAGCTGTTCGAAGAGCAGATTGAATTAGTCAACTTGGGTTCCGAGGATGATGTGAAGGAAGTCAAGATTGGGTCTCAACTGTGTCTAGAAGCTAAGAAGGGGTTGATTGATCTTCTTTGAGATTATTATGATGTGTTTGCTTGGTCCTATCAAGATATGTCTGGGTTGGATTCTGAGATTATGGAGCATAGATTTTTGTTGAAGCCAGAATGCCCGTCGGTCAAGCAGAAGTTGAGAAGAACTCATCCTAATATGGCAGTAGAGATCAAAGAGGAAGTGCAGAAGCAGATTGATGATGGTTTTCTTGTAACCTCCGAGTATCTGTAGTGGGTGGCCAATATTGTGTCTGTTCCTAAGAAAGATGGAAAAGTCTGCATGTGTGTTGATTACAGAGATTTGAACAAAGCTAGTCCAAAATATGATTTTCCTCTACCACACATTGATATGTTGGTAGACAACACAGCTAAATTCAAAGTCTTTTTGTTTATGGACGGATTTTCTAGTTATAATCAAATCAAGATGGCACCTGAAGATATGGAGAAGACCACATTCATTACGCCTTTGGGAACATTCTGTTATAGAGTGATTCCTTTCAGTTTAAAGAATGCTGGTGCAACGTACCAGAGAGCTATGACCACTCTTTTCATAATATGATGCATAAAGAGATTGAGGTTTATGTTGATGATATGATTTCCAAATCAAGTGATGAAGAAGAACATGTTGAGCATTTATTGAAGTTATTCCAGCGTTTGAAGAAGTATAAACTCCGCTTGAATCCCAATAAGTGTACTTTTGGTGTTCGTTCTAGTAAGTTGTTGGGCTTCATTGTTAGTGAGAAGGGTATTGAGGTAGATCCCGCCAAGGTCAAAGTAATACCAGAGATGCCTGCACCTAAAACTGAGAAGCAAGACAGAGGTTTTCTCGGCCGCTTGAACTATATCTCAAGATTCATATCGCATATGACTTCCACATGTGCGCCTATTTTCAAGCTTCTTTGGAAAGATCAGTCTTGTGATTGGATCAAAGATTGCCAGAAAGCTTTTGATAGTATCAAAGAATATCTACTCGAGCCTCTGATTATGTCTCTTGCTATTGAAGGAAGACCGTTGATCATGTATTTGATTGTGTGTGACGAGAGTATGGGTTATGTCCTTGGTCAGCAAGATGAATCTGAAAAGAGAGAATATGCAATTTACTACCTCAGTAAGAAATTCACCCACTATGAGACTCGATATTTTATGCTTGAAAAGACATGTCACGCATTGGCTTGGGCTACTAAGCGTCTGCGCCAGTATATGTTGAATCATACTACTTGGTTGATATCCAAAATAGATCCAATCAAGTACATTTTTTAGAAGCCTGCTTTAACTGAGAGAATTGCTTGTTGGAAGATGTTGTTGAAGGTGAGAAAAACAAGAAAGGGGGTTTGAATTGTTTTAGAAAATAAAAGCTTTTTCAAAAGTAAGAACACAGAATTTTATATTGGTTCGCTTATAACACAAAGCTACTCCAGTCCACCCTGCCAAGGTGATTTCGCCTTCAAAAAGGACTTAATTCACTAATCTTGAAAGATTAATACAACCAAACGTCTAAGAGAGTGATCTCTTAGTCCTCCCAAGTATATAGACTACGTAGAGTCACTTGAGGAACAAAAGCAATTCAGAAAAATAGATTTGTAATGGAGAGTGCTTCTAAGAGTAAGCAAATATTATAGCAGAATAATCAAGCAAGTGTTTTCACGTATGAGCAGGAGCTCGTGAAAAACTAAGAGAGAATGTAAAGAATTTTCTGTATGTTGTTGTGTCTCTCACTGAAGTAGACTGTCCTTTATATAGTGGTGAAAGGACCGTTGGAGTGATGACAGAATATTGGCCTTTGAAGAGCATGCAATGTCATTACTTCTGTGTTTCTTGCCATAACCAATTTGTCTCCCTGAATAATTTCTTTCTAAAAATACTGCCTTTCCATTTGAAGAAATTATTTCCGTTAGTCTTTCTGGATTTGGAGAATCTTCATCAGAGTCTTTGTTATCTCAGAGTTTCTATGTCAGAAGGAGATTGCGTTGAGGTTACATCAGAGCTTCTAAGAGTATTGGTCTTCTAGATCCTCAAAACTAAGTCCAATGGATGTTTAGAGCTTCTGGTTCTTTCTACTGTCTTGTTTTGCTCAGAATCAGAACTTCTAGAGCACACTTCTTCTTCAGATGCTTCTGATCTTCTAGTACTTTGTATCTGATCAACGTTTGTATCTAATAAAACGATCAGATTCCTTTGTTGTTGTTCAGAGTCCTGCACACCTAGAGAATTTTCGTTAGGGTGCCATTTTTGGTTTCATCCTTTGTTATCATCAAAATCCTGGAATTATATTGTAGAACTAATTTTGTTCTTACAATCTCCCCCTTTTTGATGATGAAAAAACAATCTTAATTAAGAGATGAAACATTTAGATAAGAATTTTTTAGATCAGATAGAAGTGAGATCCCCCTGAGATAAGTCTAGGAGTTCAGAAGTTCTTACCGGAGCTTCCATGATATGATGTTTCTAGATACTCTTCTGCAAATTTCTAAGTCAAAAAGGATTAGAACCAGTTTAAACAATGTTTGCAGAGTACTGAAGGATTTAGATATGTTTTCATCAGAGCTGTTTTTAGTTCTCCCCCTTTTTGTCAGAATAAAAAAGACTTAGATAAATGAAGGAAAGACAAATATATATATTCAGATAGAAAACACAAATAGAAGAAAGCGAGAACAAACACAACAGAAAGCAAAAAGCAAATCAAAAATCAAAAGGAATCCTAGGTGCCTAAGGGTTTAGAGGTGGAGGCATCCTCTGAAGCAGCCGGGTCAGCAGATTCTGAATGTTGACATTTACTGAATCCTGTTGATCCAATCTGGCTCGGACTTATTTCTGCTCCTTCTGAAGATCTTCAAGTGTCTTGAGAACCAGAGGGACAAAGGTGGAAGACTCCCTCTGAGTCAGAGCATCCGGTTCTACCCTGTTGGTATATTCTTCAGCACGACGAGCTTCAACTTCAGCATCGGCTTTAGCTTCAGCTTCAGCAACATCTTTTGCTTCAGCTTCAGCAGTAGCAGCAACAGCCTCAGCTAGAGCTTTGGCTTCAGCTTCCTTAATCCGTTGCATTTCCTCTTGTCTGGATTTCTCTTCTGCTTCCTTGCGGGCTCTCTCCTCAGCTTCTCTGGCTAGACGCTCCTGGAGTCTTAGCTCAGCGTCTCTGATGAAGTCGTTTTGGACTTGCTCAGAGAGGCTCTTCAGCTTGAAGGCTTCAGCGGTCATCCAGCCAATAACTCTGTTCCAGTGTGTCCTAACAGCTGAAGGATCATCACTGATGCCAGAGTTGATAGTCAGAGACTTGACCTTGTCAACTGAAGCTCCTGCAAACAAAACTATTGCTTCCTCTAGGGTTGGCAGGGTGTTTTCTGGTTCAGAGGGTGGAGATGGAGAAGTGGGAGGGCTTAGGTTGAGAGTGGGAGTTTGTGGTTCAGCGGATGTATTTGGTGGGTGTGTGAGAGAGTTATTTCTTTCAGAAGGTTGAGGGTCAGATGGTGTTGGGTTTGGTTGTTCTGTGGGTGGTGAAGTGACTTATGGTTCAGGTGTGGTTTGTGTTGGCTGTTGTGAGGCCAGAGTCTGAGCTTGAAGTTGGGCCAGAGTGGGAGATGAGGGGTCAGAGTGTTCTGTGTCTGATGAAATGTTGTAGTAGGGGGTGATTCTGGAGAAGAAGATGAAGATGGTGAGGTGGTTTCATTCAGCATTTCTGCGTCAGAAAGAGGAAAGGTGGTGGTGGCAAGGTTAAATTTTTGGGATGGTTGATGAGATGTTCTGGTGGTTGAAGGAGGGGTTTCTTAATTTGTATAGATAGGAGTGGGTTGAGGGAAAGAAGAAGCATTATGTGTTTGTACAGAGGGAGCGAGTGAAACGGACTTACCAGAAGGTTCAGGCAGAGGTGCTGGAGTTCTTAATCCAGAGGATTCTCCCAGTATTGCCTTCTTAGCTTTCTTCGCCTTCTTAGATGGTCCTCGTGGACGCTTCATGAAGTTTAGAGGCTCAGCTGGCAGCTGGCTTATGTTGAAGTCTGAGATATCCACTCCCTGTTTCCTCAGATCATCTAAGTAATATAGGATTACCTCTGGAGGGTCGATCTTTGAGAACAGATAAAGTCCATGTGGGATCTTCCTCTGATCTTTGAGAGCTTCCCAGGAGGTGTCCATAGTAGGTTTGAACTTCACCTGATCCAGAATCCCCATGCTCTTCAGATTTTTGGCGTTGAGAGCTCTTCCAGTGTCAATCATCACGTCTTCCATGAGTCTGAAGGTTATCAGATGGTCCACGAGACGGCTTTCGATCAGAACGTCAGAGATTAGCCTTCCCAGAGGAATGTAGTTTCTGGGCTTCATGTTGTTTCTTGTATCTCGTACAGAATCTCTGAGGTACTTGAAGAGAAGTGCTGGAAGGCAGAGCTTCAAACCCTTTTGGATGTAGTACAAAATGCACTTCTGGTCTGTGTTGATGTAGTCTGAAGAGTTTGAAGTTGGACGATGATGGATGGTGCCCAAGATGATCTTCAGCCAGACCCGGAGGTTCTGATGTAGTTCCTTGTTCTTGGATTGGTTGCCTTCAGCGTTCTGTTTGAAGATAGTTGGATTAATCTCATGGGACAGATATTTTTCCCTAGGATTAATGTTGTAGATCCTTCTGCCTCCATCTTTCTCCATGCCCAGAAGAGCAGCAATGGACTTCTCAGTTATCACCATTTTCACTCCCAGAACATAGGAGACGATATAGTGATCATCAGCATCAGCGAATCTCCAGAATTCCTTCACTAAATTTGTGTAGACTGGACCATACAAACGCTTGAAGTAATTTCCCCAACCTTGATTTCTGAGTTCTTCAGTGAGGTCAATGCCATTTCTTTGCATGTTGTCAAAATCCACCAAGGATTCACATAACACTTCCAGTTTCTCAAATGGCATTGCAAGATTGATGTGAGGCTCACGATCAAGAATGTGAGGCTCTCTGTAGATGGGAGTTGTGACTACACCGGTAACCGTTGGGTTTGGGTTGCTTGAACTTGGAGCTTGTTCGTTTGAATCCATTTGTTGAGAGAAGTTGTAGACGGATTGTTGTTGAGCATCCATGAATGTTATTGATAGCTGAGATGAATATTGAAGAATGTTGCAGGAATGCCTTGAGAGAGATGAGCTTGCAGAGGTTTATGAGTGCGTGAGAGTGAAAAGTGTGCAATGTGTGAATTGAGGTGTTTAAATACCCAAATTAGGGCGCATGCAAAACGACACACAAACCAGAGTTTAGCACAAAAACCAAGTCAACACGTTTAGGGGGAAAATGATTACAGCTCATTAATGATGTCTAATCCCAACAGTCAGTACACTGCTCGAGGAGATCTCAAGAGACTGTTCCTTGATTACTACTAGACAACTGTCTAGAAGTTCCAATGTCAGACACAAGGTACTCCACGTGTTTGCTTTATCTGATCTTCAGGAATACCAAGGGATTGGTTCCTGGAGATTTCTAACTCAGATAACTTCTAACTTGGTAGGAGTATCAGAGTCAGAGGCAGAATCCATTGTGTTTACATCAGAATCTTATTTTACAAACTCAGGGGCACATTTTATTCAGGGCAATTTTGAATGTTCAGATTCTTTAAGATGAAGAGGAATTTATCTTCAGCTAAGGGTTTAGTAAATATGTCAACCCATTGATGATTTGTATCAATGAATTTCAATGTTACTACCCCTTTCTGAACATAGTCTCTGATAAAATGATGTTTTATTTCTATGTGCTTAGCTCTGGAGTGTAAAATAGGATTCTTGCTTAAACAAATGGCAGCAGTATTATCACAGAAGATAGGGATGTTACTCTCAAAGATTTGTAGATCCTCTAATTGATTCTTCATCCAGAGCATCTGAGTAGTGTACAGAGATGCTGAGATGTATTCCGCTTCTGCAGTAGACAAGGCTATAGTTGATTGTCTTTTGCTGGCCCAGGATATCAGATTCTTTCCCAAGAGCTGACAATTTCTAGATGTACTTTTTCGTTCCATTCTGTCTCCTGCGTAATCTGCATCACAAAAACCAGATAGTCTATACTCTGATGTTTTCTCATACATCAGGCCCAGGTTAGGAGTTCCTTTCAGATATCTGAGAATTCTCTTAACTGCTGTTAAATGAGATTCTCTAGGGTCTGATTTAAATCTGGCACAGAGACAAACACTAAATAGAATATCAGGATGAGTAGCAGTCAGATAGAGAAGGGAGCCTATCATACCACGATAGAGCTTCTGACAAACCTTTTGACTGACTTCTTCTTTTTCAAGAATGCAGGTTGGATGCATGGGTGTCTTTGTAGGTTTGCATTCATCCATTTCAAATTTCTTCAAAATGTCTTTTATGTATTTACTTTGATGAACGTACGTGACTTCTGAAGTTTGATTGATTTGAATTCCTAGAAATAACTTTAGTTCTTGCATTAAGCTCATTTCAAATTCTGCCTGCATTAGCTTAGAGAATTCTTGACATACAGAGGCGTTAGCTGAACCAAAAATGATATCATCAACGTATATCTGGCATATCATGAGATCATTATTAATGTTTTTACAGAAGAGTGTGGAGTCAACTTTCCCTTTGATAAAATCATGTTCCAGAAGAAAATTACTTAATCTTTTATACCAAGCTCTGGGAGCTTGTTTAAGTCCATATAAAGATTTCTTAAGTTTAAAAACATGTTCTGGATGATTTGAGTTTTCAAAACCTGGAGGTTGATTGACATACACTTCTTCTGATATATAACCATTAAGGAATGCGCTCTTGACATCCATTTGATACAATTTGATGGAATGGTTTATAGAGAATGATACAAGTAAGTAAATAGATTCTAACCTGGCGACTGGGGCAAAGGTTTCATTGTAGTCAATGCCTTCTTGTTGACTGTAACCTTGAGCCACCAGTAGAGCTTTGTTTCTGACAACTTCTCCTTTCTCATTCAGCTTGTTTCTGAACACCCATCTGGTTCCGATAATGTGAGTGCCTCTGGGCTTAGGAACAAGATCCCAGACGTCGTTCTTTGTGAATTGATCTAGCTCTTCTTGCATGGCTAGAACCCAGTCGCTATCTTGAAGTGCCTTATCACAGGAAGTAGGCTCGATCAGAGATACTAGTCCCAGAGGAGTTTCTTCAGGAGTCTTGAAGGTAGACCTAGTTCGGATAGGTTCGTCCTAATTTCCCAGAATCAACTCTTCAGATATGTTGAGGCGACTTTTAGCTTTCTTTGGGATTACTGGGGATTTAGTTCCTTTTGAAGTTTGAATGTGTAATACCCCAAAATTTACCCTTCATTTTTCCTGGAAGCATACGCTTTACACCTCATGCATGCATTCATTTTTAGGTCATTTAACATTAGATACATTGCATTTCATCATGTCAATCAGAATTAGATCCAAGAAACTTAAAAAAAAAAAAAAAACCAAAAAAAAAAAGTTAAAAATAAATAAATAAATAAAATTAATTAAATAAATAAATAAAATATAACAAATTTTTTTGGACTTGGGTCTCCCTCATTTGAGCCCACTACCCATGAAATTCAGTCTATAAATACCAAGGCTTCACTTGAGAAAAAGGAAGAGAGGCAAAATACTCTGAGGTTTCCTTGGAACAAAACCCTGAGGAAAAAGATAGTGAGAAAAGAACTAACAGAGTTCAGAGTAGCCTCCAAACCCTGAAGGGAACTCAACTGCACAGAATCACCTCTGCCTCACATAAACCCTAAAGATTGTTTTGTAAACCTCACGGGTGCAACTCAATTTCAATCAAGCTCTCCAATCAGGTTTGCCCTATATCCATCATCTTTATGCCTTTAATTTGAATGCTCTAAATGTATGAGGTATTATGGGTGAATTTGATACCCTTTTGATGCATGTGTTTGACAAGAGGTTTAAGCCTCCTACCCTTGGTTGCTTTTTGTGAGCTTTTTGTGAATTTTGATGGAATTATTCATGTGGTTACATTTTGATTTGGGGGCAACTCTTGGTTACCCTATCTTGTTTCACTACCCTTTTGTTGAGTTTTTGTGAAGGCACATGACTTTTGTAGGGATAACTTGCGTGGTTTCCCACTTTATTTGTGGGATAACCCCTGGAGGTTCATTCCGATTACCTGTACTGACCCACTTTCTTTGATGATGTTAGTTTAGAAGGATCTCAGGGTTTCCCATTCCTCTAATTGTTGTTACTTCGGATCTTTATCCGCGTGGTACTTTTACATTTTTCCCGCATTTTACTGCTTTCCTAGCTGGAAGACCTTGATAGGAGGCAATGTTTTTGTGTGTTTTTTTTTACAGGTTCCTTTGTCCAGGGTTAAGAGCTATGAGGTCTTATCGTCATTACCCTTTTGCATGCGCGTTCCTACGATGCAAACAAACCCTTCATTGATTTTTCTTCTCCATAACACACGTTTACTCCTTCTACTACAGGCGAGTAAGTCTCCAAAGGTCGAGCATCCGGTAGATTGCGTAGTGACGTCGTTCGTCCAAAACCCAATCCACAACCCCGTAGTTAGCCGAACTACGGCTTGCTCTGATTCTCAATCCAGATGAGATACGTAGGCATAAGACGCGATGTCTTAGCGAGCACACATCCCCTAACCCATGGGTCAGCCGAGCTACGAAGACTTTGATTCTCATATTCAGATGAGATACGTATGCAGTGGATGCGACATCCGCGCGAGTCATTTCTCTTAACCTTTTTAGTAAATAAACACATTAGGTAAACCCACACCCTTTAGACGAAAACCACAAAAGTGGATCCCGTAGAGTACTATGGATGCGTAGGGGTGCTAATACCTTCCCTTCGCATAACCGACTCCCGAACCCAAGATTTGGTTGCGAGACCCCGTCTTGTCCTTTCCTTTTTCAGGTTTACTTCGAGCGTTTCCTTTCCCTCCTTTGGGATGAATAACGCACGGTGGCGACTCTCCTGTCTTTTTCTTTCGCCGGTTGTTTTTTTCGCGCACTGTATTTTTCAGGTTGCGACAGAATGGCATTTGCTTTTGGAGCTTTAATCTTCTCGTCAGAACCTGCAAGAGTGATCTCCAGATCTGCAAGTTTCTCAACTAGCTTTGACTTTTCAGGGTCAAGCTTATCATCAAATCTGACATGAATTGATTCTCCCACAATTTTGGTTTCTGTATTGTATACTTTGTAGCCTTTAGAGCGTTCTGAGTATCCTAACATAATGCCTTTTTGTGCTTTGGAATCAAACTTGTTCAGATGTTCTTTAGTATTTAAAATAAAACAGGAACATCCAAAAGGATGAAAATAAGAAATGTTTCGTTTTCTTCCTTTACACAGTTCATAGGGAGTCTTCTCCAGAATAGGTCTTATGGAGATTCTATTATGAATGTAACACGTTGTATTTACAGCTTCGGCCCAAAAGTGCTTAGCCACATTTGTTTCATTGATCATGGTTCTGGCCATCTCTTGGAGTGTCCTATTCTTCCTCTCTACAACTCCATTTTGTTGTGGAGTTCTAAGGCAGGAGAAATCATGGGATATTCCATTAGAGTCAAATAATTCCTCAAAAAATTTATTTTCAAATTCCCCACCATGATCACTTCTGACTCTGATGATTTTAGAGTCAAATTCGTTTTGCACTTTGGAACATAAGCTAGTGAATACAGAGTGAGACTCACTCTTGTGCTTTAAGAATTTTACCCATGTCCAGCGACTGAAATCATCAACAATGACTAGTTCATACTTCCTTCCATTGACTGATGCTGTTTTCACAGGACCAAATAAATCAATGTGAAGAAGTTCCAGAGACTTAGAGGTAGAAACAATATTTTTCTTTTCGAAAGATGTTTTTGAAAATTTTCCTTTCTGACACGCTTCACACAGAGCATCTGAAGAAAAGTTCAGCTTAGGTAGACCTCTGATTAACTCGAGTTTATTTAGCTGAGATAATTTTCTCATGCTAATGTGGCCCAAGCGTCTATGCCATACCCATTGCTCTTCATGAACAGACATCAGACATTTCACATTTTATTCTTTTAAATCAGAAAGATTTATTTTATAAATATTGTTTTTCCTCTTGCCAGTGAATAGGACAGAACCATTGTTTTGATTTATGGCTTTACATGTTTTTTGATTAAAGATTACATCATATCCGTTATCACTTAATTGACTAATTGATAACAGATTATGCATTAATCCTTCTACATATAACACATCAGATATAGAGGGAAGAGTACCATTACCAATAGTTCCGGAGCCTCTAATTCTTCCTTTCTGATCTCCTCCGAAGCCTACGAATCCAGCATCTTTAAGTTCCAGGCTTTGGAACATAGACTTTCTTCTCGTCATGTGTCGCGAGCATCCAGAGTCCAGGTACCATGACTGGTGTTTTAACTTTGCTGCATAAGATATCTGCAACATAAACAATCTTATCCTTTGGTACCCAGAGTCTTTTGGGTCCTTTGTGATTATTTTTCCTAGAGTTTCTTAACACTTTGGGTTTTCTAGCATTATTAAATTGTTGCTCTTGTGTATGTGTATAGTGATATGAAAATGGAGATTTAGGTTGGTCATTAGTAGAAGTTTTATCTTCACTAGGATCATACCCAATTCCTCTTCTATTGTTCTGACTGACTCCATAAATCATGGATGCCATTATGCTCCTCCCTATCCCATTTTTCAGAAACTTTTGAAAAGATTTTTCATATTTATAAATTATTGTGTTTGAAATTTGTGGAGCTTGAGATAACGCTTCTTCAAGTTTTGAGCAATTTTTCTTTGTTGCATCTCTTTCTAATGTCAAAGTTTTGTTTTCATCTTTTAGTTCTGAAATTGTTATCTCAAGTTTGCCACATTCTTCTAATGTTTCTTCAAGAACGCCTTTTATAGCTTTAAATTTTTGTTTGAGTTTCTGATATGAGCTGAGAGTTTAAGACAGACATGATTCTAGGTCAGATCGAGAGAGTTCAGAAAATACCTCTTCTGATTCAGATTCTTCATCTGAAGTGTTCTTGGATGTGGTAGCCGTGAGTGCCACATTAGCCTGTTCATCAAAGTCTGATTCTGATGAGTCTGATTCGCTGTCATCCCAGGTAGCCATCAGTCCCTTTTTGGTTCTGAGGGAATTTTTCTTGAAGTTCTCTTTTCTAGAACTGTCTTTCTTTAACTTTGGGCATTCGTTTCTGTAGTGACCTGTTTCTTTACATTCATAACACGTAACATCTTTGTTAGATTCCTCTTTCTCCATAATTGTTTTACTCTTCTGGTCAGAAGGGATAATTCTTCCTCATCGTCAGAATCTTCTTGTTCAGAGTCATCAGCGTCTTCTGTTTCAGCCTGGAAGGCTTTGTTTCTGTCATACTTACGCCTTTCAGATCTGGACTTTAATGCTGCAGACTTGATCTTCTTCTGAGGCTCATCTTCCTCCAGTTCTATCTCATGACTTGTGAGTGAACTGGAAAGCTCTTCAAGGTTGATGTTGTTCAGATCCTTTGATAGCTTTAAGGCTGTGACCATGGGTCTCCACTTCTTTGGCAAGCTTCTGAGTATCTTTTTGACATGTTCTGCAGTTGTGTATCCTTTGTCTAGCACTTTGAGACCTGCAATAAGAGTTTGGAATCTAGAAAACATTACCTCTACAGCTTCATCATCTTCCATTTTGAAGGCTTCATATTTCTGGATTAGAGCCAAAGCCTTTGTTTCTTTGACCTGAGAGTTTCCTTCATGAGTCATCCTTAGGGAGTCGAGTATATCTTTAGATGTTTCCCTGTTGGTGATTTTTTCATACTCATTGTAGGATATGGCATTGAGAAGTATCGTTTTGGCTTTGTGATGAGTTTTGAATTCGCGCTTCTGATCATTTGTCATTTTACTTCTGGGGATGACAACTCCAGCATCTGTTATAGGAGGTTTGTATCCAACTGTGGCAATGTCTCAGAGATCAGCATCATAGTCCAGAAAGAAACTTTCAATTCTATCTTTCCAGTAATCGAATTTCTCTCCATCAAAGACTGGAGGCTTAGCATTGTAGCTGTCTCTTTCATTGGTGTTGGCCATAGTTTTACTCGTTCTAGATCTCTCTACACTGTTAAGTGTTTGATTAGAAAATCAATAACAGAGCCGAAGCTCTGATACCAACTGAAGGTGAGAAAAACAAGAAAGGGGGGTTTGAATTGTTTAAGAAAATAAAAGCTTTTTCAAAAGTAAGAACACACAGAATTTTATACTGGTTCGCTTATAACACAAAGCTACTCCAGTCCACCCTGCCAAGGTGATTTCGCCTTCAAAAAGGACTTAATTCACTAATCTTGAAAGATTAATACAACCAAACGTCTAAGAGAGTGATCTCTTAGTCCTCCCAAGTATACAGACTACGCAGAGTCACTTGAGGAACAAAAGCAATTCAGAAAAATAGATTTGTAATGGAGAGTGCTTCTAAGAGTAAGCAAATATTACAGCAGAATAATCAAGCAAGTGTTTTCACGTATGAGCAGCAGCTCGTGAAAAACTAAGAGAGAATGTAAAGAATTTTCTGTACGCTGTTGTGTCTCTCACTGAAGTATGTTGTCCTTTATATAGTGGTGAAAGGACCGTTGGAGTGATGACAGAATATTGGCCTTTGATGAGCATTCAATGTCATTACTTCTGTGTTTCTTGCCATAACCAATTTGTCTCCCTGAATAATTTCTTTCTAAAAATACTTCCTTTCCATTTGAAGAAATTCTTTCCGTTACTCTTTCTGGATTTGGAGAATCTTCATCAGAGTCTTTGTTATCTCGGAGTTTCTATGTCAGAAGAAGATTGTGTTGAGGTTACATCAGAGCTTCTAAGAGTACTGGTCTTCTAGATCCTCAGAACTAAGTCCAGTGGATGTTTAGAGCTTCTGGTTCTTTCTACTGTCTTGTTTTGCTCAGAATCAGAACTTCTAGAGCGCACTTCTTCTTCAGATGCTTCTGATCTTCTAGTACTTTGTATCTGATCAATGTTTGTATCTGATAAAACGATCAGATTCCTTTGTTGTTGTTCAGAGTCCTGCACACTTAGAGAATTTTTGTTAGGGTGCCATTTTTGGTTTCATCCTTTGTTATCATCAAAATCCTAGAATTATATTGTAGAACTAATTTTGTTCTTACAGTTGTTATCAGAGTACGATATTGAATACCGATCTCAAAAAGCAATTAAGGGTAGTGTCTTGGCTGACCATCTAGCTCACCAACCGATTGAAGATTACCAGTCAGTACAATATGATTTTCCTGACAAAGAGATTTTGTACTTGAAGATGAAAGATTGTGATGAACCATTGCTTGAAGAAGGGCCAGAACCTGGTTCCCGTTGTGGCATGGTATTTGATGGAGTTGTTAATTCGTATGGTAATGGCATTTGGGCAGTGATTATTACTCCTCAAGGCACTCATTTTCCGTTTACAGCTAGGTTGACTTTCAAGTGTACAAACAACATGGTTGAGTATGAAGCTTGCATTATAGGGCTTGAAGAAGCCATTGATCTCAGGATAAAATATCTTGACGTCTATGGAGATTCAGATTTGGTTGTGAATTAGATCAAAGGTGAATGGGAGACAAATCAATCCAGTTTGGTACCATATAGAGACTATGCAAGAAGGATTTCAACTTTCTTTACAAAGGTTGAGTTTCATTATATCCCTCGAGATGAAAATCGGATGGCAGATGCTCTTGCAACGTTGGCTTCAATGATTGTGGTGAAATTTTGGGATGAAGTTCCTAATTTGACTGTAATGCGTCTTGATAGGCCAACTCATGTGTTTGATGTTAAAGAAGCCAAAGATGAGAAGCCTTGGTTTTTTGATATCAAATGTTTCATCCAAAGTTAGATGTACCAGTCTAGGGCATCTTTGAAAGATAAGAAGACTTTGAGAAGATTAGCTGGCAACTTCTACCTGGCTGTATGTGCTTTATAAAAGAAACTTCGATATGGTTTTGCTCAGATGCATGGATAGACACGAAGCAGACCTATTGATGACTGAAGTCCATGAAGATTCCTTTGGTACCCATTCCAATGGACATGCTATGACAAAGAATATGTTGAGAGCAGGTTACTATTGGCTGACAATGGAATCCGATTGTTGTAAGTTTGTGAAGAAATGCCACAAGTGTCAAATCCATGCAGATAAGATTCATGTTCCTCCGACACTGTTGAATGTCATTTCCTCTCCATGGCCCTTCTCCATGAGGGAAATTGATATGATTGGTATGATTGAGCCAAAAGCTTCAAACGGACATTGTTTCATTCTGGTAGCTATTGATTACTTCATAAAGTGGGTTGAAGCGACATCATATGCAAATGTAACCAAGCAAGTTGTTATAAGGTTTATCAAGAATCAGATTATATGTAGTTATGGTGTGCCAAGTAAGATCATTACCGATAATGGATCGAACTTGAACAATAATATGGTGGAAGCTCTTTGCAAAGACTTCAAGATTGCACATCATAATTCTTCTCCCTACATACCCAAGATGAATGGGGATGTTGAAGCTGCAGACAAAAACATCAAGAACATCATTCAAAAGATTGGTGTGACATATAAAGATTGGCATGAGATGCTCCCATTTGCTTTGCATGGGTATCGTACATCCATCCACACTTCAACAGGGGCAACCCTTTTCTCTCTTGTTTATGGCATGGAATTTATGCTCCACGTGGAGGTTGGTATCCCATCATTGTGTGTGCTAATGGAAGCCAAGTTGCCAGAAACTGAATGGTGTCAGACCAGATATGACCAGCTGAATTTGATTGAAGAGAAAAGATTGGCTTCCATGTGTCATGGTCAGTTATATCAACAGAAAATGAAGAAAGTGTTTGATAAGAAGGTAAAGCCTCATGTGTTTAGAGAAAGTGACCTCGTGCTCAAGAAGATTTTATATTTCAAACCTGATGCTAGGGGCAAATGGACTCCTAATTATGAAGGTCCATATGTTGTTAAGAGAGCCTTTTCGGGTGGTGTTTTGATTCTTACGACTATGGATGGTTAAGAGTTCACTCGTCCTGTGAATGTTGATGCAGTCAAGAAATACTTCGCCTAAAAAGAAAAGAACAACTCACTAAGTTGAAAACCCAAAAAGGCAGTTAGGAAAAAATGATCGTCTCAGTGGATTGAAAACCCGAAAGGGCGGCTTGGGCAAAAATGAGCGTCTCGGTGGATTTAAAACCCGAAAGGGCGATCCCGGCAAAAATTAGAGACATGAAACATAAAAATTATCCCGGTAGGTTGAGTTCCCCACCTTGGGGAAATCTAGGCAAAAATTAGGGATTACTGCAAGTAACTGCATTCGGTTGGTCCTAATCATGGAAGCAGTTTTGAGCAAGTCATTTGGTTCTGATTCATCTGTCTCAACTAAAGACAAGCACTATGGATTTTGAAGTTGGTAGGGAGAGTAGTGATCATTGTATTCAATGTAGCCCTTTTCCGTGTAAATTACCATTTTTCAAATTTTGTAAGGATCTATGGAGTCTCGTCATTTACGAACTACCATTCTATTAAATAAAGTTGAGCTTTTATCCAATTGTTTCTATTCTTATTTACTTCTGCTAAATTAAATTAAATTTTTATGATGATAATTTTAAAATAAATTGATGGATATTAATTTTTCTTAAAAACAATGAAAACAATCACTTTAAAAGATAATCGATCTCAGTAAGGAATGTCAACAGCAATCTGAGAACAGGTGAGTCTTGAAGTGTGAAACATTGTTGGTCTTCCCCAAGCAGTCGGTTCAGTAATTACTCTTTCCCCCCGACAGTTTGTCATTTATCTCCAGCTTGATTGACGAGTTTCTCCCCGAATATTTTGCCATCCTCAATGGAGCCATCCCCAGTAATCGAGTTGATGATCGATCCCCTTGGAAAATTCATGTTCCCCAACTGAGGTGTTCATACTTTGCATCCCCCTATTTGTGATCTATTATTGGGCCCTGGAGATCTAAAACCTTTATTTGGTTTCCATTTTCATAATTGTGTTACATAACTTCGGCAATTTCTCCTTTGTGTGAATCAGATCTGGTTATCTTTACCTTGGAATTGGTTTATTTCACAATTTCCAAGAAGAATTCAATGATTATTGAGAAATGTGAAAATCTTGGTCATAACATCCCCAACAATTTGCTTAAATCCTCGTGCAGAGTTTTATCTCTTGTACTCCCCGGAAGAGTTCATCTTCTGATATGAAGATCCTTTGTTCCCGACAGTATTGGATTCTGAGCAGTACTTGTATTTTGTCCCCTGCAAGGTTATCTCCCATTTGATATGGTGTTGATCCGCATTATTGACAATTTTGATCCTCGACATGATTAGTTGATCTTCCTTCAATAATATTCTCTTCTCTCCACAGAATTTGCCATAATCGACTGGAAGCTTGTTCTCCATGATTCTCCTAGCTAAAGTTGATTTATGCAAAACTAGATGATTTATTTTCACCCCCAGCATTTTCTCAAGTTGATGTTTCCATCTTGTTGAGATAAGCCGAGTGTTGCAGCAATGATTCAAATCTTCATTATTTGTATCCTTTGTGTTGTGTTGTCATCATAATCATAATCATATACATGCATATTCATTCATAAAACACAACATCCGATATTTCATTGTGCATTTTATCGTATTGATTTGTCTTTTGATCCCTTACCTTGGTGATATTATCTCCCCATGCAGATTTGGTGTGTCTGTCCTCCTTCAATTGTAGAGTGTCAGCCCATTAAGTAGAAAGAGTTTAACCTTTCTCATTCCCCACTGAGTTATTTCCTCGTGGATGATTATTATTTCAGTTTCCTCACCAGCTAATTATCTGGATGGAACCACTCCCCTTGAGTTATATCCTCATTGGGTTGAGTTTTTGTTTGACCGTTTCTTTCTAGTTATTACATAGATAGATATTTTGGTCCCTAGGGAGTTTATTACCTAGTAACTGGTAATATCCTTCTCGATTGTTGAGTATATTACTTTTTCCCAATACCTGGTAAAATGTAATCTACCTCCTTTGTTTTCCCCAACAGATTTGTTACCATGTTTCCCCAGTTGGTTTATCCTTGATATGTTCATCCTAACTGGTGACGAATATTCTTCCTTTTTTGGTTTTCTACCCAGTAAAAAGGTAGTTATAATCCCTATTCTTATTCCCTAGAGAGTCTATCCTTGATATGTTCACTTTAACAGGTGACGGATTTTCTCTCTCTCTCTCTTTGGAATTCTACCCAGTAACCGGTAGTTGTAATTCCTATTTCATATTTCCCCTCTGATTCTATCCTTGATATGTTCACTTTAACTGGTGACGGATATTCTCACTTTGGTATTCTATCCAGTAACTGATAGATATAATTCCTATTTCTCCCATGTTGTTTATCCTTAATATGTTTATCCTAACTAGTAGCGAATATACTTCCTCTTTCCCCTGGTGGTCTATCCTTGATATGTTCATCCTAACATATGGCGTGTATTCCTCCTTTGAGTTTATGCTTGATATGTTCACTTTAACCAATGACAGATACTCTCTCTTTGGTCTTCTGCCCGGTAACCGGTGGTTGTAAATCCTATTTGAGTTCTTTCCCCAATAGGTTATTCTTACCCAGTAACATGTAATGGATACACCTTTTCTATCCTCAGCGAGTCATCCTTGATATGTTTACCTTAACCGGTAATGGATGTCCCTCTGACAGATTATATTATCTTCTTACCTAGTAACTGGTAATAGATAATATATCTATGGTACTCCTGTGTTGAATTTCATTCTTCCCCAATTGAGTTTGAGTGTGTATTTCCTCAGTGGAATCGCCTTTTCCTGTTTAATACGAGTATTTCAGCTCTGTTCTGATTTACCTGTTTCCCCTACAGATTTTCCCTTATCCCTAGTGTAAGACCCTAATTTTGACCCTAAGATCCCTCATGGCATCACATCATTGTTCATTGCATTTTGCCTCAAGGATCATAGCATCTTGGCTCCTTACCCTAGAGTTGGGACTTGTGTGAGTTGGTTTGAGACCACCAAGCATCCTTGAATTGTATATTATTGCTTTTCTTATTTTGTTTACTAACCAAAAGCACAAAAATATGTCACTAACTTGTTTTGTTTTGAAGCTTAAGCAGACATGTGATCCAAGGCTCCTAGGAGGCCCCTATGCCCATTGAAGTGGCCAGATGAAGATGAAAGCAAGCATGACAATGCTTCCCAAAGTTCTCAATCATCATATATGTTTTCCAAGTATCTCAATTTGTCAATTTGATCAGGATAAGCCAAAGGGCTTGAGGATTGTTTCCCAAGGAAACCCTAATTCAGCTGTGCATTGACTATGCCTTGATCATGAAGCAACCTCAACCTATGATCAAATTTAATCAAGGTAAGTTCTTTAATTCATCATTTTATGCATATATGAGCCTATGTGAGTGTCCTCAATCATTCATTCATCAAGATTTGAAGTTTGGACTTGAGAAGTTGACCAGTCAAGTCATATGACTATTTTGAAATCCACTGATACCTAACTTTTGATGTGTTTGTCAAATGAAGATTACCTTAAGATACAAAATGTTCTTAAGAACCATATGAACAACTTTAATGTTCACCAAAAATTCATTTGAAACTTGGAAGGTCATCATTCATTTCAAAACATTATAGGTCATTTTGACTGAAACCCTAATTTTTGGTCAACTTCCCAAGGACCTAACTCCTTCATATTTTATGATTTTGAGGTGAGACCAGTTGCATTGGAAATTTTAAGATGTCTACTTCAATTGTTATGTTGGACAAAATTTCATAATATTAAAATAAACACATGTGATAATACAAAACATTATAGGTCACTTTGGACCAAAGCCATTGAATCTTGAAAAAGTCCAACTTCAAGTGCCCATAACTTTCTCATTAAAAATCCAAATGATGAAAACTTTAAGTCCAAATTGATTGTATTGAAAATATATACAATTTTTATGTTGGAGGTTTTTCCATTTGAGGCTTGAACCATTGAAACAGAAGGGGTTGAAGTTGGTCCTTTTTGGCAATTTTTTCAAATACATGTTTTGTACCTTGAACTTCATGGCTAGTTTTCACAATTTTCCAAACTCCAAATGGATTTTTGTCAAACATAGATTTTTTTCCTTATGTCAATACCTTTCCAACCATTACCCACATGTCTATGTTTGTAATTCCTATGTATGACTTTTGAAGAGGAGAACATTTGTGACCATTTATGGAATCCAAGTGAAACCTTCATGCACAAGCCAATGCCATTCAATATGCACGTCCAAACTTGCATCAAATCATTTCAGCTTGCAAAACCATTAGCTTTTGGGCCTCACATGTGCCTGTACAGGCCCATGCATGGAGGATCCAATGAGCACGCACACGAGTTCCTTTCCACCTTGCTTTGGATTTTTGCTATAAATAGATGCATTGCTTCATTGAATGATCAACCTGAAGGCGCCTGAAACCCTGCTGGAATTGAATCCTAACCTCACTCCAAAGGAATTTTGAATTTTCACTTCTCTTTTCAAGCTTGAATTTCAACTTCCTTGGTCGATCTTCAGCTTCCAATCCCTAAGCATTGCATCATCATCACTTCAAGATCAACCTGCAATCAAGAATTAGAGTGGATCGGGTTCATCAAAGCTGCACTTCAAAGGTTTACATCTGAACTATTTTGCTTCGAATCTCACCATATATTGTGCATTGCTTGTGTTGGTTTGGTTTTCTGAAGTCCTCGTGTGAGAGGCAAGCCAATGGTGGCTTTAATTTCATGAATTGTTGCTCTGCAGATTGAACACCTAGATTTTCAACCTCAGATTTCTCCTTCCATAGAGATCTTGAGTGAAAACTAAGGTTACATGGGTGATGTACATCACCCTAGCTTTAATTTGGTATAAAGATCGTTTGATTTGGTTGAGGTTGCAAAACCTGCAACTGGTGGTCGGATTTAGTGAGCTCGCCGGAGAAGACGGTGGTTTCTACCACTGTCCCCACGTGGAAGTCCCTTGGCCCTTGGATCCATTAGCCATGATCTAATCTGAGCCTTTGTTATGTTTGACTTTATTTAATTGTGTTTGCTTCGTGTTTGATTTGGGAACACAATGAGCGCGCGCTTCATGGCCTTAGGATCATCCACGTCAATTAATGAATGATGATCCTACGCTTCCTGATTTTCTGTTTTTTCTAATTTCTGTTTTATTTTCTTTAATTCCATTTATTTTCAAAATTTCATAACTCTTTTATTTGGAATCACAAAAATATGGGACCAATTGCAAAAAAAATCTCTTAAATTCTAGTTTCATAATCTGATCTTTAATTATTTTGTGATTCCATTTAATATTTTTTGGGAATTATTTTGTTTTTGATTGTTTTTAATTCATTTTAAATACTTTTTGATATTCAAAAATTCCAAAAATATTTTCTTAACACATTTGGATCATTATAAGTCTATGAAAATATTCTCATCAATTTCTTAATTGATTTGAGATTTATTTGAGATTTTAATTCATTTGTGTTATATTTTAATGCTTTTAATTGATTTTAAAATAGCTTCTATTTTCAAAAAATGTTGAGAAAATTTGTCAAACTTTGTTTGACCATGTTGGACTTATGATGATCCAATTGGACTTGTCCAAGTTGATTTGAAATGGATTTGAAGTTTGACCATGATTTGTTCATTTTATTTTATGTATTATTTTAATTCCAAAAAAATACCAAAAATATGTTTGACCTTTCTTGACTTGTAAACTTCATTTCACTTCTGTTTACCATTGATTGATGTTGATCCCATTCACATTTGATCATTATATTTTGGTTATGTCTTTTGAATTTTCATTTTGTACATTTCATCTTCATCTCTCATCTTCTTCTTTTTCTTTTGACCAATGAGTTAATGATTTGTGGTTAGCCTTGGCATATGAGGGGCTTAACCTTCTTTGATCCAAATCAAATTCAACTTGATCAAAGATCAAGTGAATTGCTTTGTGTCCAAGATAGGTTGCTTCTTAGTCAAGCAAAGAGCCTGAAATCCATACAAGGTCATTCTTCTTTTCTTTTGGCATGGCAAGTTGTAGGAGCTTGGCTTACTAGGCATGATATCTAACTTGTGTTTATTTTCCTATAGTTTTATTGACTGGCCTCAGATAGGTGTGACTACTACATTAGTCCACTTACGATTGCTTAACATAGCGCTAAATTGTCTTATGGCACACTAACACTAACTACTAATTACTAACTTTTAATTCAAGCATTTAATTCTTGCAATTTACTTTAATGCAATTTAATTTCTTGCTCATTTATTCATATTGTATTTTCCTTTTGCTCATTTGAGCTCATGCTTATGTTTATGCCATTTGCCTTTTGCTCACTTGAGCATATTATTGTGTAAATATACTATTGCCTTGTGTTTGTTTTGTCTTTGTTTGTGTGAACCCAATGCAAAAAGGGAGAAAGGACTTAGACTTAGGACCTCACCTATGCTTAATGGAGTTCAAGAGCAACTAGGCCTCATGCCTTTAGAATGCTAAATTTATTGAAGAGCAACTAGGCCTCATGCCTTTAGAATGCTTAATCTTGAAGATGGCTTGAAAGGATCCCTAATCTAAAACTCTCTTTGTCCATTCCTCTTATTGCATTTTGAACCTTTTGATTGTTTGTTCTTGTGTGATAGGGATTCCAAACTTGAGCTAGTTAGAAGGACCATTGTCATGAGCATCCAAGTTAAGAGAGACAAGCCCAAGTGGAAGATTCTATGAGCTTGATTGAATACTTGTTTGATTGCTTGAGTTAATTGCTTGATTGCTTGCTAAGTCCAAAGGAAATGAGCATCTTGGATCATCTTTATGATCTCAAGAAAGGAACTCCAAGGGTTTTATTCTCTTCTCTCATCTTTGCATGTTTAGGACTAGCCCTTCTCTTCTTCTCTCCACTCTAACCCAAGCCAAACTAATTTTGTGCAAACATTGACATTGTTTTCAAATTAGAAACCTAGGCCTTATGCCTTTAATTTTTCAAACTCTTTTCGTTAATACTTATTTTGAATTGAATCTTAAGTCAACTTTGACTTCATTTTGTGAATACTTCTAATTTGTAAATACAACTCACTTCAAATTGTTTTTGTGGTTCCAATGGCCACCTTTGGTAAAACCTTTTTTTTTCTAAACATTAGCCATAGGTTTGAGTTATCATAGTGGTTGATGTAAACCTCACCTCATCCTTAGTGATTGGACTATAAGTTTTCCATACTTATTATAGGATGGATCCCTCACTAGTATGTTGAAGCTCTCCTCACATGGTGGATTGTTGGTTTAGGTTGAGTTTTCTCCCTTTGATAACAAAAGACCTTAAGGCTTTTGAACAAATCAATTCACCAACTTCTTTTGAGATTTTTACCCTCAACTACGAGGTTTTGATCCTACCTTTGTAATGGTACGTAGGCAATGGGTTTATCCATTCAAACAACAAAAATTGTAAATAATTTGTATATTCTTTTCCAATCTCCCCAAACATGTTTGCACAAATATTTTCACAAATACCAACCTACCATACAACTTGGTAAAAAGGGCTCCCTTAGAGTACTAAGGATGTTTTGGGTGCTTAAAACCTTCCCATTGCATAACTAACCCCCTTACCCAGATCTCTGACATTTTTATTAGTTTTTGATTTGATAAAACTTCTCGGTTTTTGTTCGATAACCTTTCCTTTGGATAAATAGAAGTGCGGTGGCGACTCGAATTGTATGATTTACTTTTGATTTAGTCAATAAATCTAAAGGTAACGAATACCCTGTTACACCTAGACCGAGTCCTTTCATTGATTTATTTTCATGGAAATCCCCTCGTGTCTCCAGCAGTTTTCAAGTCGTAGTCTGGCCTACACATAGTTTTTTATCCCCCAGAGTCTCTGTCTCCCCAATGAGTTTTCCTTACGGAATGCAGTATGCTCCTGTGGACTTTTAGTCTCTCTGGATTCTTTTCCTTTGTGGCAATATATTCCCCGCGAAGATTATTTTAACATTCATATGCATCATGAGGTCTCTTAGGGACCAAAATTTGTTTCTATATGTTGTTATTTAAGTCCATTCTACTGAGTTTATACGAAGATTTTAACCTTCACATCCTCAAATAGAATGTCCTTAAATAGGGACAGCTGTAAGACCCCAATTTTGACCCTAAGATCCCTCATGTTATCTCATCATATGCATTGGATTTAGGATCACACCTTGGCATCCTCCTCGCCTCTCATTCATTGGGTTTGCATTATGAGAGATCACCAAGCACATTTGATTGTATCATACTTTATTTTTCATTATTTATCAACCAAAATACCAAAAATATGTCTATGTATATCTTTGTTTATTTTGTAGGTAGTGTGTACATCCACCAATGCCTTGTCAAGCTCACAACTAGAGTTTGAGACCCTCAATGAGATCAATGAAGAGATGGTTCACAATGGTTCTAGATATCATATATGGATCCCCATGATCTTCATTTATCATTTTGATCAAGAATTCATCAAGAGTTTGAAGCTTGTTTGCCTTGGAAGCCTTAATTCATCTGGGTATCTTGTGTGACTTCAAATTCAACTTGCAAGGGCATGTGCCAAGAGGAAACATTATAGGTCATTTTGGGCCATTACCATTGAACAAGAGATTTTCCTCAACTTCTAAAATGCATAACTCCTTCATGCCAAATTAAAATGAGGTCAAATTTGAGACTAAATTGAAGAGGTGTGAAAGAGCTACAACTTTGATGAAGGAACTTTTTCCATTTGAAGCACATAGTGAAAGTTATTCAAGGTGGAAGAAGTGAACATTTGACTTGGGACTTAGAAAAAATTCGATTATGTTTAATTTTCCAAACTTCCACCTTAAAAATCATCATGATCCAAGCTTCAAATGGAAACATGTTCAACACGAAAGTTGTTCCCCTTGATCTCACCTTTCCAAAAGGTCCAAGATCACTTCATTTGGCCAAAGATTGAGTGACTTGCCAATGGATTTTATTCAAGGTTCCATTTGGTTGAATCTCATTACCATTTCCCAATTCCAAATGCATGACTACATGACACACTTTCAGTATTGCTCATGATCAATTTTGGACCTTTTGACATCATTTGATGGGCCTATCACACGCCCATGCATCCATGCAAGTGAGAAATACTATTTTTGACATTTTAATGTAAGTGTGCAGAAATCAATTTCATTGCCTATAAATACAACCCCTTCTGCTCAGAATTGGGGACAGCTTGCCCAAGCTTTGATCCTGCAACCCTACCCCTTACCATTAGAGGATAAACTTGAAGGTTTTCAATTGTAAATCGAGTTTCAATCTCACTTCTGTTTTGAAGTTGAAACTCCAAGAATCCAAGCCATTCTTTGATCCAATTCAACTCCTGCGAGCTTCTGAAGTCAAGCCAAGGCCAATTGAAAGCAAGATCAAGCAAGATTCAAGCTCCTCGAAGGAGATTTTTCAGAAACTTCATCTCTTCGATTCTCTCTCAATTCTTCACCATTCTATTTGATTTTTGGTTGGCTGAAGTCCTACCAATGTAGGAAACAAGATTGAGTTGCTTTGAGGTCAAATCGAAGCAACTCAGTTCATGATCCTCAAAATTCAAATCCCTGTATCTTTTAATATACTTGGAATTGGAGAAAATTGAGGCCAGATTCGAGTTCCTGAGCATTTTCTCTTTGAAACAGTGTCCTTGTTTTTTGTTTTTCATTTTTCATTGAGATGAAGATGGACCAATCCGGTGAGGTCCACCGGAGAAGATGACCGGAGCCCTAACTCCGGTGGTGTGTTGGCATGGCTCCTGACCATCTGAAAATGTTTGAATGTTTTAATCTGAGTCATTCCTTTTAAATAGCATGTGTGTGGCACGTTGACTAGAGTGCAACGTGGATAACACACGCTTGGCCATCAGATCTACCACCTCAATTAATGAGGGAGATCTGATGGCCCTTGTTTTTTTTTTATTTTCTTTTTAATTTATGATTTTTTATTTAATCCCTTTATTTTATTTTATTCATAGAAATTTTATTTTTAATCCAAAAAATATGGGACTTTCACCAAAAATCTTTAAATATTTTTATCTTCCATATTCTAAATTAAAATTAATATTTTTTTTTATTAATTTTGATATTTTTCATGAATTAAATGTTTTTATGCACATTTTTAATTGTTTAAAAATACTTCAGACTTTTCAAAAATAGTGAAATTTTTTGTCTAAGGTCCTTTGACCTTGTTTGACCTAGGATAAATCCCTTGGCAATTTATTTGGACTTTTGAAGGGATTTTAGGTTTTGACCAAATTATAATGTATTTTAATTCATTTTTGGATTTTTAATTGATTAAATGTTCAAAAATATTGTTGAGCCATTTTTATGGGCTTGTGATGTCTGACTTTCTGTTTTGGCCTTGGTCAAGGTTGATTTGACTTTTGTTGGATCAAAACCACTGGATTTAGGGGATTGATGAAATGTACATTTCATCTCCCAAAATGAATGAATGGTTTTGATTTGATAAAATTCCTCCCATGATCAATTTGTATTTCTATCTTCCCATCCCTCTTCATCTTCATCCCTATTCTTTCCCATTCCCTCATTGGACCAATGAAATCTCTAATGTCTAAAGGCTAATTGGTTCATCAATGACCTTGTGTCAGATGAAGCAATACAAGTGTGACTAAGATAGGTCCCCTCCCCCTTGATATTTTCTTTTAGTGTATGGTATATTTTAGGAGTTTGGTTCTTCATACCAAATCTCTAACATGCATTAACACCTAAATTTGTATTGCTCGGCCTCAGATAGTTGTGAATTCTACATAAGTCTAAAATTTGACCCTCAAGGCATATCATTCTAATAAGTGAGATTGTAAGTCTCCAATTCTTCATGGCATTGTATGGAGACTTTACCTTTTTTCCTTTCATAGGAGCTAGTGGCATACTTGTTGAATTATCCAAGTTGGAGCCCTTCTCATGGAAGATGTCTTGGTTTAAGGATTCATACTTGTGAATGAACGGTTGAGTATTCTCCAAATAATGACTTAATCAATTAAAAAACAACATTAACACTTGACTAACTTTTAGATAACATTTGGCTAACTCTTGTTAATATTGCTTTACTTTCAAGTCATTTACTATTATGCAATTTAAATTTCAGTCATTTATCATTCATTGCCTTTTACATCTCATATAACTTGTTTATGTTTATGTCATTTTCACTTTGCTCATTTGAGCCATATCTTGTGATTGTATATATTGTTTGTGAGTTTTGGTTTTGTTTGTGGTCTTAGGACCTTAAAATACCTAATACTAACAAAAACCCTAAAAAATATCTGGTGGACTGTTGAACTTGGTCTGAACTTTTGGACTTAGGATTAGGAAACCTTCCCTATGCAAAAAGGACTTTGCCAATGCCATTATTCTGAGATTGAGCTATTGAGAACTGAGCCTTCATCTGATACAAGCCTTAGGATTTGTTTGAATTCATCTACTACTCTGTCTTTGTGCCTAATTGTTATTTTGACATTATGTCTGATGATTTGCTTTGAGTTGATCAAGGAATATTTCACCTGATACATGGGAAAACAAAGAAGACTGCCAGCTATGGGATTTGCTTTCTTGGATGTGTCTATCTTTATTTGATGCCTTGATCTTCATGACGTCTAGATATTGCTAATTTCTTATTGATTATTGCTTGATTAAGAGTCCAAGGGAAAATGGGTTTCTATATGAAATTCTTGTCAGTTGAATTGCATCCCATCGGTCAGATCTTTTCAACTCTTAACTTTTAAATTTGTGCTTAGGATAGCCTCTTCATCCCCTCCCACTTCTTAAATTTCAAAATCTCTCCCCCTTTTCAAAAACTTTCTTTGCTTGTGATTTCAAACTTAGACATGTTTTAAAGATTAGAAACTTTGGCCTTATGCCAATGAATTTTTAAATCTTTTCTTAATCAAATTTGTAAATAAATTTAACCATATTGACTTAATTTTCAAAAGACAAAAAGAACTAACAACCTCATTCAAACTTTGGCCTTTTGTGCCCTTTTACTTAAAACTTTTTTGTTAAAATTAATTCATCAACTGATTTGAAATTTTTACCATGAACTACGAGGTTTTGATCCCTCATTTTTATGTTGGTACGTAGGCACGAGACCGAAGGTCTTGTCAAACACAAAAATATAATCAATGAAGTCTTTTCTCATCCCCACACTCTATTTTTTCTCAAACATCTTTTATATGAAACACATATGCACACATAAAAAAAAGGCTCCCTAGGAGTACCTAGGTCACTTTGGGTGCTAACACCTTCCCTCTGTGTAACCAACCCCCTTACCTCTAATTTCTAGCATTTTATTAGTTTTCATTTGAAAACTTCTTATCTTTGGGTTTTGTTCGTACTTTTCCCTTTTCCTTTGGAAACAATAAAAGCGTGGTGGCGACTCTGGTTTTACCAACGTTCAACTTATCCATAGCTTAATGGTCATGAATTTATCGCTACAGCAAGCCACCAAAAACTCCAATGCGTCCTACATGCATTCTACATAAGGAAGAGGTAAGTAGTAAGGTAAATATGATGTTATTCAGAGGTATGATAGGCTCTCTCCTTTATATAACCGCTTCTAGACCTGAATATTTATTTAGTGTCTGTTTGTATGGTTGCTTCCAATCAAATCCTATGAAAACTCACTTAACTGTTGTTAAGAGAATCTTTTGGTATTTGAAAGGTACTACTAACCTTGGTTTATTTTGGAACCTTTTAGGATATTATGATGTTGACTATGCTGGAGAAAGAATAGAAAGGAAAAGTGCTTCTAGAAGTTGTCAATTTATAGGAGACAATCTGATCTCGTGGTCTAGCAAAAGGCAGTCAATAATTGTGCCTTCAACAGCCGAAGCTAAGTATATCGCAGCTTCTGGATGCAACACTCAGATACTATGGATGAATAGTCAATTGGAAGATTATCAGATATTTGAGAGTAACTTTCATATTCTCTATGGTAACACTTCTACTATTTTTTTATCCAAGAATCCTATCTTGTATTCTAGGGATAAACATATTGAAATTAAACATCACTTTTTACGTTACTATGTTCAAAAGGGTATTTTTCACTTCAAATTTATTTATACAAACCATAAATGGGATGATATCATTACAAAACCTCTTGATGAAGATAGATTTGTTTTCATTTTGAAAAGAAAAAAATTATGGACCTCTGTACAGAATGAAAAAATGTTATCAGAATGTTTAGCTTTCAGAACACTTGATTATGTTTTGAGGATCTATTGTTGTTTGGTTGTTTGTTTCTAAAACATGAGCTTTCTGAAGTGAGGAAGTTTCATGAATCATAAAGCTACTGATCAAAAGCAATCTTATCGAATTATCTTCTTGATTTTGAAATATTATTGCATTAAATGATTGTCATTTTGTTTGATATCATATGGTTCTTAGTGGTGACAGTTGTCCCACTTTCTGAGCATGTGTGATGATGGCGAGACATATTGGGTTTCACATTTCTTAGAATTAGGTTAAAATCTCTTACGCCTCCCCCTGTGTATGTGTATTTGTTATTTTTTAATCATTGCAAATTTTTTCTTTATATAAACTCATTTCACTCACATTTCACACTACGCGCACTTTACTCCCACACTTTTAAATCTTTCAAACATTCAAACACCCTCTCTGCAAATGTTCATCTTCATCTTCATCATCCTTCTATAATGACTGCTCTTCAACAACAACAATCACCTAATCACTCCATTGCAGATGAAAATAACCTTATTATGGAAGGTCTTCCTAAAATATCTCTCAACACTATTGTTGATGAGTTAATGGTTCTCTGTGAGACGGTAGTGGATTTCGAAAGCCTTAAGGATAATGGGTTTGACTTCTTTGAAACCTTCGAATTTTAAGGATGAAACTCTTTTTTTGAAAGATTAAAGGGTCCAGTTTACCCAGTGCTTATAAAGCAATTTTGGGTGCATGCTACTGCTGAAAAGGAAATGATAAATTCCTATGTTATGAACAGGAAGATCGTAATCACTGAGAAATCCATTTCTAATTTAATCTCTCACAATGGTAACGGAAAAGGGTCCATATTGTCAAAGATAATGCTACAAGAGAAGGAAAAATAATATATGTCATCTTCAAGGCTGGAACTAATCTTGGTGATGATAAAGGTCCTAGCGCCAAGGATTTTACAAACAATCTAAGAGTTTGGTTCAAGATCATTTTGGGTTGTATCCACCATAAACCAAGTACAAATAGTTTTGACTATGTCAACACTCTTCAGAAGTATATGTTGTTCTTTCTGGAAAGAGGTTTCAAGCTGGCACTCCCTTCTTTATTGTTCAAATTTAAGAGGGATTCTATCAGAGAATCTAGAACTGGAAGTTCATCAAAGAAAGGAAAAGGAAAGTTCATTCCCAATGGACGCTTAATTTCAAACATTCTGGTCAAGAATGGTTTAGTGGATGACCTTCTTGTCAATGGACTTAATTTTTTTTTTGGGGGGGGGGGGGGGGGGGGGGGGGGATTGAAGAGTATGGGTTTGATCCCCAAGATTTCTAAGACATAACATTTTCCTTCAAAGGAAGAAATTTGTGGCATTATAATCCCATTGGAAAACTATCCTATCTTCACCAAGATTGATCCTCCTGAAGTCTTGGTGTACTACATGGAAAGTTTCCTTAAGGATAATATTGATCCTTTGATGGGTCCCTTAAATATATCTGATGATTGTCTAGATGTTCACGACCAATTTTTTAAAAGAAGCGGAAAGAGAACAGACGTTGAGGAAAGGAATTATGCACCAAATAAGAAGAAGAAGGTTGCACAGTTTCTGGATGAAGACGAATTGCCTCTAAGTGAGCGCCAAAAGAAAATGCTTCTAAGGGACACTTCTGGTGATGCCCATAAATCAACCAAAGCTCCAAGTGAAACTACTTCTGGTATGTCTCCTATAGCTAAAAGTATTTTTTGTTTCTTATCCTATAATTTATGAACGTGTCTTACCAACACGGCCATCTACATCTCCATCTCAAAACATTCCCATCTCACAACCCCATCCACAAATATCATCATTCCATAAATATTTACAGAAACTTCTGAACCTCTAATATCTTATCAACATAAACTAGGATACATTACTGTTCTAGAACACCCTTCATCAACTATACCTTCATCCATTTATAATCCACCTATTTATGGTCCCCACACAGTAAATCCAAATGCAACAATACCCAAAAGATCTCCTTTGAGAGATTCTGGTAACCCAGTGTCTGAAGATACTCCTGAAGGCATCTTTAACTTCAAACTTGAACTTGAAGGGTCTGTTTCTTAAAGATACGAGGCCACTCCCTCGCTTCTTCCAACTGTTTATGATCCATATCCTCATCCAACCATAATTGATATTTATGTCAGAAACTCTAGCCAGCCCAAACCAAAACACCCAAATTTTGGTAAGATTCTAAAGAAATTCGAATCAGACTCAAGAAGTTGTCTTCGCGCTGCTATGATGACTAATTGTTTATCAGCTAATCCAGCAGAGAGTGACGTTGCTTTGGAAGCTTACAGAAGATGGATAAAGTCCAAGATCTCCAAGGGTTTTTACTCCTTTGGAACTCTGGAAGTTACGACATACTCCATTATGTCTTCCTGCTCTGGAGGTTAAGGAAGTTGCTAAGGAAGCTGAGGAAGATTCTGGTCATCCAGAATTTGTCATGGAAGATGTTGCTGCTCATCCGGATGCTTTTGAAGAACAACAAATTGCTATCTCTGAAAATCAATAGTCTATTGGAACCTCTTCTCGGGTAATTTTTGAAGTGCTTCTAAAGACCATAGTTGATATACAAACTGAGATTGCTCATGTCAAAGAACTTTTGGAAAGGCAAGAGATGATGTTTCAGTTGATTCTATCCAGACTTTCGCCTCCTCCACCACAAAACCCTTAGCTTTTTCAAAATAGTCTTTGCACTTTTGTGTTTTTATTTTGTTTATGTTTTTTTGTTTTTTTTCCTTTTAACATGATTGTACTATTTTTGCCTTCTGGCACAATTCAATGAAATCATGTTTGTTTCTTTACATTAGTTTTGTTTATGTCTTTTTGATCGATGACAAAGGGGGAGAGACGTATTTAGGGGGAGAAACGTGATTGATTTTGATATACCTATATTAGTGAATCAGAACCCAAACAATCAAAAATATTTCTGATAACAATTACTTCGAAGAATAGTTTGTTAATTATCTTTCAGGAAAAAGTCAAAAAAAACATCAGAAGCTCTTAAATTTTTTAGATTAGAACTTAAGTTACCAGTCTCTTAATAAATGGTCTACTCTATGAGTCTAAAGGTTTAACTTTGTTGTTTGAGAAAGATTACAACCAGGAATCATAACCAGGTGTAAGACCCCAATTTTGACCCTAAGATCCCTCATGTTATCTCATCATATGCATTAGCATTGGGATCACACCTTGGCATCCTCCTTACCCCTCATTCATTGGGTTTGCATTGGGAGATATCACCAAGCATATTTGATTGTATCATACTTTTTTTGCATTATCTACTAACCAAAATATCAAAAATATGTTAATGTATAGTTTGTTGCTTTTGTAGGTAGTGTGTATGCTCACCTATGCTCTATCAAGTTCATACCTAGGTTTTAAGACCCTCAGTGAAAGGAGTGAAATCAATAAATGGTTCAAAATCGCTCTAAGCATCATATATGGATCCCCATGATCTTCACATGTTATTTTGATCAAGAAATCATCAAGAATTTGGGGTTTGTTTGCCTTGGAAACCCAAATTCATCTGGGTATCTTGTGTGACTTCTTCAACAAGTTTCTTCAATAATTAATGAAATATCTCAAGGGATACTTCATATTACATCATCCTATACATATATGATCCTCCATGAGTCCAAAAAATCAAGAGAATGCCAAGCAAGCAAGATGGTTCATGGTGGTTGATCAGAGAAAGTCAACTAGTCAAAACCGGGGTTCCCTAGACCCTATCTCCTACAATTTTTGTCATATGAAAATGATTCTAAGAGAAACGTTACTCAAAATGACATTCCAAATAACTTTCATGTTTAAGTCTAGAGCTAGTTTTCTTGGAACATCATTTTTTATGGTGAAAGATTATAGCTCATTTTGTCTGAACCCTAGTTTGGAGGTCAACTTCCCAAGACCATAACTCGCTCAATATTTATGATATGGAAGCCATTATAAAGTCCATGATCAAATTCAAGATGCCTTCTTTAAATTGTATGTTTGTAGTAAGTTCAAATTCAACTTTGAAGTGAATATTCCAATAGGAAACATTATAGGTCATTTTGGGCCAATACCATTGAACAATTGATTTTCCTTAACTTCTAAAATGCATAAACCCTTCATGCCAAATCCAAATAAGGTCAAATTTATGACCAAATTGAATATGTTTTAAAGAGCTACAACTTTGATGAAGGAACGTTTCTCATTTGAAGTCCATAGAAAAAGTTATTCAAGGTGGAAGAAGTGAACATTTGACTTAGGACTTAGAAAATTTTCAAATATGTTTGATTTCCCAAACTTCCACTTCAAAATTCATCATGATCCAATCTTCAAATGAAAAAATGTTCAACATAAAAGTTATTCCCCTTGATCTCACCTTTCCAAAAAGTTCAAGATCATCTCATTTGGCCAAAGGATGAAGGACTTGCTCATGGGTGCAAATTGAAGAACCATTTGGATGTTTTCCACTTCCACTTTTCATATACGATTGCATGGCCTTTCCACATGATTTCAGCATGGTTTACACTCAATTTTGGATCAAATTGCATCACTTGATGGGCCAATCACACGCCCATGCAAGCATACAAAAGAATTACTCAAAATTTGCCAAATTTGGAAGTGTGTAGAAATCAATCTAATGGCCTATAAATAAGACCCTCATTGCTCAGAATTAAGGACCTCATGCCCAAGCTTTGAACCTGCAATCCCAAACCCTCACCATTGAAGGATAAGCTTGAAGATTTTCTTTGAAAATTGAGTTTCAATTCTCCATCTATTTTGAGATTGAAACTCCAAGAGTCCATACCTTTCATTGATCCTAATCACTGCCAACAAGCATCTGAAGCAAGGCCAAGCATAATTCAAAGCAAGATTATGCCAATCTGAAGCTCCATTGAAGGTGAATTTTCAGAATTTTCATCTATTTTATTCTCCCTCAATTCTTCATCATTCTTGTTGATTTTTGGTTGTCTGAAGTCCTATAAATGTAGATTAATTTATATTAAATCCTTTCTGATTTTCATTAAATCCTTTTATTTTGATTAATTTATATTAATTTCATTTTTAATCCAAAAAATATGGGACTTTCACCAAAAAAATTCAAATATTTTCATTTTTCATTTTCTGAATTAAAATTATTTTTTGGATTCATTTTGATATTTTTAATGATTTAATTGTTTTTGTGTATATTTTTAATTGTTTAAAAATACTTCTGACTTTTCAAAAATTATGAAAAAATTTGTCTAAGGTCCTTTGACCTTGGTTTACCTAGGATAAATCTCTTGGCCATTTATTTGGTGTTTTAAAGAGGTTTTAGGTTTTTGACCAAACATAATTCAATTTAAATGCATTTTAATTTGATTTTTAATTGATTAATTGTGTAGAAATTATGTTGAGCCAATTTTATTGACTTGAGAAGCTTGACTATGTGTTTGGGCATTGGTCAAGGTTGATTTGACTTTTGTTGGATTAAAATCATTAGATTTAGGGGATTGATGAAATGTACATTTCATCTCCCAAAATGAATGAATGATTTTGATTTGATAAAATTCCTCCCATGACCAATTTGTGTTTCTCTGATCACCCCTCCCTTTTCATCTTCAATCCCATTATATCACATCCCTTTCATTGACCAATGAAGTCTCAATATCCTAAGGCTAATTGGTTCATCAATAACTTTGTGTTAGATGAACCAATACAAGTATGGATGAGATAGGTCCATCCTTTGATCATTTTTCTTTTTGTGTGTGGTATGTTTTAGGAGTATGGTTCATTATACCATATCTCTAACATGCACTAACACCAAAAAGATTATTGCTCGGTCTCAGATACTTGTGACTTCTACATAAGTCCAATTATGATTGCTTAACATAGCGTTAAATTTTGACCCAAAGGCATAACATTCTAGTAAGTGAGATTGTAAGTCTCCCCCTTTCGTGGTATTGTGTGGAAACTTGGTCTTTTTTCCTTCCTTTGGAAGATGTCTTGGTTCAAGGATCCATGCTTGTGAATAGAGGGTTGAGTGTTCTCCAAAGAATGACTTAATCAATTAAAAAAAGCAAAACATCACTAAGATCTAATCAACTAACATTTGACTAACTTTTTATTAATCTTGCTTTTAATTTCAAGTCATTTACTTTATGAAATTTAAATTCAAGTCATTTACCATTTCATTTGCCATTTACATATCATTTAACTTGTTTATGTTTATGTCATTTTCACTTTGCTCACTTGAGCCATATATTGTGATTGTATATATTTGTTTGTGTATCTTGTTTGTGTTTGTGGTCTTAGGACCTTAAAATACCTAATAAACAACAAAAACCCTAAAGAATGTATGTGTGGACTGTTGGATTTGATCTGAGCTTTGTACTTAGAATTAGGCAACATTCCATATGCAAAAGGACTTGGCCAATGCCAAAATTTATGAGACCAAGTTATTATGATTTGAGCTTTCATCTGATGCAAGTATTGGGATCCACTTGAATTCATATGCTACATGATCTTGATACAACTGTTACTTTGAACCTGTGTCTAACGCCTTATTCTGAGCTAAATCAAGAAGTATGTCATTTGATACATGGGAAGGCAAAGAAGACTTTTGGCTGTGAAGTTACTTGCTTCGATGTGGCTATATTTATTTGATGCCTTGCTCTCCATATTTCTAATTGCTTATTGATTATTGTTTGATTCAAAGTCCAAAGGGAAAGTGGGTTTTCTATATGACATTCATGTCTGTTGGATTGCATCCCATTGCTCAGATCTTTTCAACTCTTAACTTTTAATTTTATGCTTAGGATTAGTCTCTTCATCTCCTTCCACTTTTTAAATTTCAAAATCTCTCCCCCCTTTCAAAAACTTTCTTTTCTTGTGATTTCAAAACTTAGACTTTATTGTAAATTATAAACTTTGGCCTTATGTCATTGCATTTTTTAACTATTTTCTTAAATCAAACTTGTAAATGAATCTAATCATATTGACTTAAAATTTAAATAAAAAAAAACAAAAAGAACTAACACTCATTCAAACTTTTGGGCCCTTTGTGCCTCTTTTAAATTTAAACTTTTATTAAAAGCAATCCACTCACTTTGAAATTGATACCACGAACTACGAGGTTTTGATCCCTCATTTTTATGTTGGTACGTAGGCACAAGTTCGAAGGTCTTGTCAAACACAAAAATATAATTAATGAATTCTTTTCTCATCCCCACACTCTATTTGTCGCAAACATCATTTTATACCAAAACACATACACACATAAAAAAAGGGCTCCCTAGGAGTACCTAGGACACTTTGGGTGCTAACACCTTCCCTTTGTGTAACCAACCCCCTTACCTGTAATCTCTGGCATTTTATTAGTTTTGATTTAAAAACTTCTTATCTTTGGGTTTTATTCGTACTTTTCCCTTTTCCTTTGGAAACAATAAAAGCGTGGTGGTGACTTTGGATTTATTGACGTTAAATTTATCTATAGCTTAATGGTCATGAATTTACCGCTACACCAGCCATCAAGTTCTGAGGAATTGTGAATTCCATGTTAATCAGAATTTATTCAACAAGGTCCTAAGGTTTATAACAAGGCTCTGAAGCTCTTTAAGAAGAATTCTAACGAGACTCTGAAACTCTTTCAAAGAGAACTAGGCTCTGAAGCTTCTTCAAAATACTTTAACCAAGCTTTTGAAGTGAAGTTTATCAGAATGTTGATTTTAACAACCAGTGTTCTGGATAATGTATCGGGAAATTCATGATCATCAAGCTATTGACAAGCTAAAGATCAATTAACAAGAGTCGTCACCGTGCTTTTATTGTTTCCAAGGAAAAAGGGAAAAGTAAGAACAAAATCCAAATAGTAAGAAGTTTTCAAATAAAAACTAATAAAAATCAGAGATCATAGGTAAGGGGGTTGGTTACACAGACGGAAGGTGTTAGCTCCCAAAATGTCCTAGGAACTCCTAGGGAGCCCTTTTTGTGTGCATATGTATTTTGTACGAAGTGATGTTTACAAACAAATGGAATGAGGGGATGAGAAAAGAATTCATTAATTATATTTTTGTGTTTGACAAGACCTTCGATCTTATGCATACGTACCAATATAAAAATGAGGGATCAAAACCTCGTAGTTCGTGATACAAATTTCAAAATGGATCATTGATTTTAACAAAATTTAAGTTTGAAAGGCATAAAGGCCTAAAAATGGTTTGAATGAGTTAGTTCTTTTTTTTCTTTTTGAAATTTTAAGTCAAGTATAGTTAAGTTTATTCACAAGTTTGATTTAAGAAAAATAAGTTTGAAAATGCGATGGCTTAAGGCCAAAGTTTCTATCTTTTTTGCAAAAAGTGGTCAAAGTTTAGAATAAAAATGGTTCGCACAAAGAAGATTTGGACAATGGAGGGAGAGGTTTTTGAAATTAAATAAATGGGAAGAAGATGAAGAGACTATCCTATGCACAAAGTTTAAAAGTTTAGAGTTGAAAAGATGTGACCAAATGGGTAGCAATCCAATAGACAAAAATGTCAATAGAAACTCAGAATTCCCTTGGACTTTTAGAATCAAACAACACCCAAATTCACAATTATATTATCTTGAAGAGCAAAGGCATCAAATAAAGATGGCCTCATCCAAGCTTATCCATTCCATGATCTTCTTTAGAAATAGCCCATGTAATAGATGAATTCCATAAAGCACGGGTTCAAAATAACAGCTTCACAATGATCATGTTGCAGATGAACTTAGAGAGATCTTCAAAGATGTACCAGATGAATTTCAAATTGTAAGCACTTGGTTCTTCACAAATTGGCATTGGCCAAGTCCTTTAGCTTAGGGAGGTTGCCTAGATTCTAAGTCCATTTGTCCAAGATCAAGCCAACAGTCCACTCAAAAGTTTTTTATGGTTTTTGTGATTATTATGTACATTAATGGTCAAAGACTACACAAACAAACAAAGTATATACAAACAAAATATATCACACAATATGGTCCAAATGGACAAAGTGAAAAATGCATTAACATAAACAATTAGAATTATATGTACAATGACAAATGAAATAAAGTGCTAAAAGTAAATTGCATTAAGATAAAAACTTGAAATTAAAAGTCAATAGTTAGTAGGTTAGAAGTTAGTTTTGTTTTGCTTTGCTTTTGCTTTCAAGACATTCTTTGGAGAACACTCAACCGACTTATCACAAGCATGGATCCTTGAACCAAAACATCTTTCAAAGGAAGGAAAGAAGGCCAAGTCTCCACACAATACCATGAAAGATGGGAGACTTACAATCTCACTAACTAGAATGCTTATGCCTTTTGTGTCAAAAATTTAGCGCTATGTTAAGCAATCGTAATTGGACTTGTGTAGAAGTCACAACTATTTGAGGCCGGGCAATAGAATTTTTGGTGTTAATGCATGTTAGAGACATAGTATAATGAACTATGCTCATGAAACACACCACACACATAAAAGAATATGCAAAAGGTGTGGCCTAATCTCATTCATACTCATGTCAATTTTTCAATCAACTAGCATTAGGACTTTGAGATGTCATAGGCCAAATGGAATGAATGAATTAAGAAGAGGAATGAGATGAAGTGGGAAGGGGATGAATGAGATCACAAATTGGTCAAAGGAGGACTTTTATTAAATTAATATCATTCATTCATTTTGGGAGATGGAATGTACATTCCATCAATCCCCTAAATCCAATGATATTAACTTGACAAAGTCAAATCAACCTTGACCAAGGCCCAACAACGATGAACAAGCTCAATTAAGTCAATACAAATGGTCAACAAAATTTAAATGGCATTTATTCAATTAAAAATAATAAAATAGTGCATTTAATTCAAATATGTTTTGTCTAATTCCTAAAATCTCATCAAAACACCAAAGAAATGGCCATGAGATTTATCATAGGTCAAACAAGGTCAAAGGACCTTGGAGAAAAAATTTCATAATTTTTGGAAATTTAAAAATATTTTTAAGCAATTAAAAACAAATGCAAAATCAATTAATTCATGAAAAATATTAATAATGATCCAAAAATTAATTTTAATTCAGAATATGAAAGAGAAAAATATTTGAATTTTTTTTGTGAAAGTCCCATATTTTTTAGATCAATATTGAATTTAATATGAATTATTGAAGAAAATGCAATTAAAATAAAAATCAGAAAAGTCTAAATCATGTGGACCATCAGATCTCCCTCATTAATTGAGGTGGCAGATCTGATGATCCAAAACGCGCATTCTACATGAACATTAGTCAACTGCGATGTACCAATGGTAATTAAAAGCAACGCTTAGGATTAGAACGTGATACATGGATCCTATGGTTCACAGCCTTGCCAATTCACCACCGGAGCCAGAGCTCCAGTCATCTTCTCCGGTGAACCTCACCGGACTGGTCAACATGAACCATCACCAAAAAGAAAAACAAGGACATGATCTTGAAGAAAAAATGGCACTGAGCTCGAATCTGACCTCCATTCGTTCCAATTCCAAATATATTAAGAGATATAGGGAATTAAAATTTGAGGTACATGAATTGAGTTGCTTCGATTTGACCTCAAAGCAACTCAATCTTCTTGCCTACATTGGTAGGACTTCAGACAACCAAAGAATCAATGGAATTGAGCAAGAAATAGAGAGAATCGAAGAGTTTAAAATTTCTAAAAAATTACCTTCAATGTAGGTCTGAATTCGATGGATCTTGAGCTTGCTTGTGCTTGGACTCACTCCACTTGCTTGCAGGAGAAGAATGGAAAGGTTTAGAAGCAATGGATTCCTGGAGAATTGAATTCCAAAACAGTGGAGATTCAATCTCAAATTCAAACGAATTTATCAGGCTTATCCTTTGAGAATTGAGGGTTAACAATGGGGGATCAAAGCTGGCACAATGGTGTGTCAATTTCTGAGCAATTGAAGCTCTATTTATAGCTGAACCAAGTGATATTTGTACACTCAATTCCACTTTCCAAATTTGGAAAATGTGATGTAATGTTGCATGGGCGCGCATAGGCCCATGAAATGATGGCTTGAAGTCCATAATTGAAGATCATATGTGTTGAAGTAGGCTTGGATTGCAAGGCACATGTGCATTGATGTTTGAAGATTGATCCATGCCAAATGATATCAGTCTGTTTAAGCCATGCGCAGCCTATGAATTTCTCATCCAAAATGAATGAATTTGAGCTCTTTGGGAAAGGTGAGATCAAGAGGAACAACTTTGATGTTCAACACTTTTTCATTTGGAGCTTGGAACTTGGAGAAATTTGAAGTGGAAGTTTGGAAATTTTTGACATATCAAAATTTTTCTAAGTGTCAAGCCATATGTCTCAATATTCCACCTTGCTTAACTTTTTATGCGAGCTTCAAATGAGAAACGTGTCTTCATCAAATTTGTAGCTATCTTAAAGACCTTAAAAATGGTCACCAATTTCATGTCATTTGGTTTTGAAATGATAGAGTTATGAATTTTTGATGTTTGGAAAAATCACTTGATCAATGGTATAGGTCAAAAGTGACCTATAATGTAGCCTCATATCACATGCTCAAAAAAGTTGAATTAGCTTCCACTCCAAATATAAAAATTGAAGTAGACCTCTTGAATATGATTGTGAAACTTTGAAATCTTTCATCTCATAAAAATTGAGCAAATTATGGCCTTGGGAAGTTGACTTTCAAATTAGGGTTTAGACAAAATGACCTATAATGTTTCAACATAGAAAGTGATTTTCCAAGCAAAACTAGCTCTAGGTCTCAACATGAAAGTTGTTTATAATGTCATTTAGAGTAAGTTTTCTCTTGGAATCATTTTCATATGGTGAAAATTGTAGGAGATAGGGTCTAGGGAGACCCAGTTTTGATTAGATGAATTCATCTGGCCAACCACCATCAACCAACTTGCTAACTTCCAATTCTCTTGACTTTCTTGGCTCATGGTAGATAATATATGCATAAGATGATGAATTTTGAAGTTTCCCTTTAGAAATTTGATCAATTGGTGAGATAGCTTGTTGGAGAAGTTACTCAAGATACCTAGTCAAACTAGGGCTTCCAAGGCAAATCACCCTCAAACACTTGAAGAAAACTTGATCAATATAACATGTAGAGAACATTGGGACTCATATATGATGCTCATAACCATTATTGAATCAATCTATGGTTGTGATCTTTGTTCATGAGGGTCTCAAACTCTAGATGTGAACTTGATGAATCAATGGGATCATGCCCTTTCTACAAAAGAGTTAGACACATATAAAGACATATTTTTGGTATTTTAGTTAGTAAAATGATAATAGAAAAGTATGATATAATCACAAAATGCTTGGTGATCTCTCCCAAAACAAACCTAATGAAGGAAGGGGTAAGGAGGATGCCAAGATATGATCCCAATGCTAATGCTTATGATGGAATTACATGAGGGATCTTAGGGTCAAAATTGGGGTCTTATAGATAAGTTCAAGCAACTTCTGAAGACAAACCAGATTCCGGTGGAAGATCATTCAGGTATTTCAAAAAGGTTAATCAGGAAAGTGTTCTTTCATTATGATTTTATCTTTTTAGGATTATACATCATAGAGGGGGCTTTATTCTTCTGTAAGATGTATCTTTTTGTGATTATCATGTAGAAAGTTGTTCATCAAAATACATGTTTTTATCATCATCAAAAAGGGTGAGATTGTTAGAACAAGATTTGACTCTGCATCTATACCTTGAGTTTTGATGATAACAATGTTGTATTTGTATGAGAACAATTTTGGTGTCCTAATGGTTTGTTATTGTGTAGCTTTAACAACCATTTTTGATTCTGATTTTATGATATGTATCATCGTCAGTTTTTGAACATTTGTTCCGAATTTTGCTTCTGGGTTAATCACTCATGAGAAATTCTGAAAGATGTAAAGTTGTTGCTGCAATGTTCTTTCTACTTTTGTGTCGATTCACTCCTGAGAAGGTTCCAAAAAGACATTATGTTACTCCTACAATGCTCTCTCCACTTCTGCTTCTAAATGTGAATTGATCATCAAGCTTCTGAAGAATGGAAAGCTTATGAAGTTTTGTTACTTAGCTGAAGATCTCAAGTCATACGTTGAGGTTATCAAGGTTCTGACTGAAGAGTCTGAAGATTCTGAAAATCTCAAGTCATACTACTGACGTTGTCAAGGTTCTGACTGAAGATTCTGAAGTTTTTGAATCCAGTTGTATGTTTCTTCGTTTCATGCTTCATCATTTTTCATCAGAAGCCAATGAATTTAAAGATAAGATAAAAATGGATACATGATAAAATAGTACATGGTGCAAATCAAATATTCCTTCCACTACCCGATATCGTGAGCAAAGGACAGTAATATTCTTCGCACCTGTCACTAATCCGTTAATGGACAACTACATTTTGATTATTCTAGATTTTCCCTCTAACGGATCCTTTTCATGCTATATAAAGAGGACTTGGAGACTTGAAGAAAAGACTACTGCAACAATTTTACAAGACTGTTTTCTACGTGAAAAAGTTCTAAACTTTGTGCATACTTTTTCTTTAAGTGTTTGAATTTCATTTGTGTAAAATCTTCTTGCATAGAAGCATTTTGTAAACATAAATTCTTTATTCGAACTTATTGTCTGTGATTCCTTAAGGAGACTAGGGTATAGTTGGATCTTTGAGAAGACAAAGAAGGTTATTCTTTGTGATTTTTGTAATCAATTAATTATAGTGGATTAAGTCCTTGTGTATAAGACGAAATTACTTTGGCGGGTGGACTGTAGTAGGTTTGAGTTTTAAGCGAACCAGGATAAAAATACTTTTGGTTTTATCTCTTTATTTAGTATTTGTGTGGTGTTCTTGAGATGGCAAAAAACTTTTGTTTTTAAAACTCAATTCACCCCCCCCCCCCCCCCCCCCCCTCATCTTGTGTTTTTCACACCTTAAGTAACACCCTGATTTTAAGATTATTAATTTTAATCTAATTATTTGAGTATTTATATGTGTACATCTTGAATTATTTGACTATTTGAGTTATGTTGGGGTTTTGTGGAATTTATGGATATTTCGATAATTAAACTAAATTATAGGAATATATGAGTATTTTAGAATGGTGATGAAAAATAGAATTAATTAATTTAATAGAAATAATTAGATAATTGAATATCTAGAGAGAATTAGTGGATTAGAGGAATTAAAAAAGAAAATAATTATTTTAGAGTGTTAATTATTAAATAATTGAGTTAGAATTTTATAAAATAAATAAGTGTTGGAATTATTATTTGATTAAATAATAAAATATTACATGATTTAAATCATTTAGTAATAATTGAAATCGTTAGATTTTTAGAAATAAATCATATAGGGATAGTTAAATATTTATTTAATTAAATATATTTTTTAATTGAAAGATTTATTTAACTGAAATATTTATTTAGATAAAAAAAATAAAGTGTTACAATATTCAGTCAAATATAATTTATTGAAATAATTTAGTTATTGGGATTAATTATTTAATTATAATATTAATAATATTATATTGTTTAAAATATATTAACCTTATTACTTAAGGGTGTATGTAACAATGAGGGTGAAAAGGTTAATTGGGACTTGAGGGTTGAGCGAATGTCAACCGAAAAAGTTAGAAATAATTATAATAACTATAATGAGTATTTTCATTAAATAATTATTTAAAATTAAATATTTAATTAATAAAAGTGTTACGTTTATTTTAGATAAAATAAATCAAGGTTATAATTAAATAATTATTTAATTGTGACATTTTATTAATAATAAAAAAAAAATTATTTTTTTTGGAATAATGATTTAATTGAGATTATTTTATTAATAATAAATAGAGAAATATATTTTTTTCTTGGACTATATATTCTAACATGAGAGTTAGAATTCGGGTAACAAGAAAAGATCGAAAAATTGGAAAGTTGTTGTGAGAATTGGAATTTTACAAAGCTATCATTGGGAAGCGACATAAGAACGTGAAGAAATTGTCAAAAATTATTAGAGTGGAGAATTACTTGGGTGATCTTTCAGGCTTCAGGATGGTGAGGATTCTCTTAGTCTTCCATCAGCGTCATGGGTATTATTTTTCTTATCTCTAAATATATTGATCGATGATTTTATGTTAAGACAAAATGGGATTCGATCCAACCCCTTTGGTCGTATATTTTATGATAATGTCTCACAAGTGTTAAAATTTATGCAATTTGCATGTTGATTGATTATGGTTGGTGGTCGATCATATTACGATCTGACTGTGATCGAATAAGATAAGTCTCATTTGACCACTGCATGTTGATCCAAATAATTTATGGATGTGTATTTTTGACCAAATGGGATTTGAGTAAAATCCCTTTTGATCACTGTTATAGATATTATGCATCTATTGTCGTTGTGATTAAGAATGTTTAGCTTTGGATCTTGTATTGACCAGTTTTGATGTAATTCTTGGTGTAAAGCATGTTATTTGGGATTTTTCTGGTGTGCTGATAGTGAATCGATAAATCTTATAGTATTGTAAAAGTTATATTTTTCCTAAAAATGTCAGACAGGATATTTTTTCCTAAAAATATTAGAAAAGCTTTATTTCCCTTAAAAATAAAAAATTAGGAAAACTGGAACTTTTTATAAATAAAAAATTAATATTTATTATTAATAATTATAATAATTATTTTGTAATTATTCTTATATATAATAATTAATTATTTTATAATAATTTTTTATAATTATTATTTAAAATAATTAATATTATTAATATTGAGTTAAAAATTATTATTAATATTGAGATATTTATTATATGAAGTTAATAATTATTAAGATAAAATAATTATTTTAAAAATAATTTATATTATTAATATTGAGTTAATAATTATTTTGAAAAAAATTTAGATAAAATAATTATTTTAAAAATTAATATTATTATTATTGAGTTAAACCATAAATCCCTATAGTTACAGTAGAGTTATCACTTGTGAAGGTTACTCTTAGAGCCCATTTGAATACTTTAGAGCACTTTTAGTACTTTGGAGTTACTATTAAGTTATAATAACGTTTTGAGATGTTTTGTGATTTTGGAGCTGCTGAGTGATAATATACCATTACTCAATTGGAATTGTTTATAATTGTTTAAATAAATTATATGGTGTTGTGATTAGTAGTCCAGTGGGATTACACTGATGGCCTAATTATTGGCAAATGGTTTGGTTCATATATAGAACTTTTTTTATGTATGATGTTGAGATGACTTTTGGTGATTATTTAGTTGCATGTTTGTTTGTCTACATTATCATGCATGCATATATTCTGCAGTTAGGTGAGACTTCGGTCTACTTTGGTGGCCTCAGGTCCATTTGGTGGGATCATTGGTTCAATTGAGGGACCAGAGGCGGGTCTTAGATCCATTTGACGGGATCGTCGGCTCAAGTGAGGGGTCGGAGACCATGGATAGAAATGAGTAACATACCTCTGATATCCACAAACTTGGTACCACATGCATATAGGTGAAGGGGTTGGTGCATACTAACATTGCAAATATTGAGAATGATATATTTGCTTGTATTTATAATTGTGTTTGTGTTTTAACATTAATGATATGTTCGTATTATCATCCTACTGCTAAATTTCACCGTTATTATTTGTAAGTGTATTCTCACCCCTTCTTTGTTTGTTGGATGGCTATGTACAATGTTTGTACATGTAATTAGCATGAGTGTGATAGCTTGTGATGACTCTGGGATGGCTTTAATGCCCTCTTAGCATTTACTATTTTTATTTAAGTTCGAAAAATGCTCTGGTTCTGTAACATTGGGGAACGAGACGCTTATGTTTTGATGTATTGAGTTGTAACTCATATTCATGGAGTTTTTCAATGATGTTTTAAATGGGACTATATTATATTTTCTTTTAATCCCCACTCTGAATTATTAAAGTTGTATGTTTATGTATGAGTGTTTGGTGAAGTAACATCCTACGTATGAATTTTTCTTTAAAATTAAAATTTGGGGTTTTAGGGTGTTTATAGTGGTATCAAAGCAGGTCGGTCATCCAGACAGCTTTTTGTAATGTTGTTTATTTCCTAGTATGTGACATGTGTATGAAACATTGTCGATACTTGCTTGTTTCCTTTACCGCTTATGTTCTATCCTTTGGTGCAAGCATGAAGAGTTGGTTTAGTAAGTTGTTGATTGCAAAAGTTCAAGTGATATTGAAGCTGTGTGGTTTTTCCAAAACCAAAATGGATGTGTATTTGAGATTCCTACCTACCGGTCAAGTTGGGATGTCCTTGAGGGAGAAAGATCATGTATTGTTGATGTTTGTATTTCGGAGAATGGAGAAAAAATGTGACAGCTAGTGAAGTACCAATGGTGTATGATTTCTGATATTTTTCCTGAAGATATCTGCGACTTGCCTCCAGACATGAACCTGAGTTCGACGAAGGATAAAGGTTGTCTACTATGCTAAGCAAGTGGATGGGTCTATGAAAGAGGGTGCACAAGTATTTATCATGTTGGTTTCTTTGCAGGTAGAGGGAAATACTGTAATTAGTGATTTACATATAGTGTCTCACATAAATTTTAGTGGTGTCAGAACCTTCTAAAGTAGATGAAGTGCTATAGTGGGAAGCTCTTAAGTTAGTTACTAATGATCATAAGTTTTCTTGAACTGGATGGTTATTACCGAAGATTTATCAAGGGTTTTCGAATTTATCTCTACCTTTGACTCATTCGACTCGAAAGGGTTAAGCTTTTAATTGGGAAATCCAGTGCGATGGGCATTTTGAGAACTCAAGAAAAGGTTGATGATGGTGTCAGTTCTAATTTTACCAGATGCGGAAGAAACTTTTGTGGTGTATTGTGATGCGTCTAATATGGGTCTAGGTGGTGTACTTATGCAGGATGGCAAGGTAGTAGATTATATTTTGCAAGAAAAAAAGGTCATGAGAAAAATTATCCTACCCATGAGTTAGAGTTGGCAGCAATGGTGTTGTGATAAAGGTGTGGAAGCACTACTTTTATGGTTCGAGATTTGAGGTGCTAAAAAACCATAAGAGCTTGAATTACTTGTTTGATCGGAAGGAGCTAAATATGAGACAAAAGAGATGGTTAGCGTTTTTTAAGGACTGTGATTTTGGTTCGAATTACCGTCTTAGTAAAAGAAATGTTGTAGGAGATGCTTTAAGTCGGAAACCTTGCACATGTCGACATTGATGGTTAGAGAATTGGATTTGATCAAGAAATTCAGAGATTTGGGTTTGGTATTTAAGGTGACTCCTAATAGTGTGAGGCTAGGTATGCTAAATTCGACCAATGATTTTCTTCGTGATATCAGAGATATTCCGAATATGGATGTAAACTCGGTATATAATTTGTTATCAGTTAACCAGAATGGGGATGAGGACTTTAGATTTGACGAGAATGGAATCTTAAAGTCTCGAGATAAAGTTTGTGTACCTGATGTGTCGGAGCTTGAGAGAATGATTTTAAAGGAAAGTCACAAGAGTAGTTTAAGTATTACTTATAGGGCTACTACAATGTACCAAGATCTTAAGAAGACGTTTTGGATGGCCAGAATGAAGTGAGATATTGTGCAGTTTGTTTAAGCTTGTTTGACTTGTTAGAAGTCGAAGATTGAGCATCATAAATAGTCTAGACTAGACGGACTATTCCTTTTTTGGAGAAATTTTTAGGGCTTGTGTTTTAGAGCAAGGAGGAAGCGTGATGTTTGAGATAAAAATTTGGATAATAAAGTTTATCTTAAGTTGTTTATGTCGAGCAATTTTTGATGGCGAATTTTTTTAAGTGGGGGAGAGTTATAACTGTTAGAACAAGATTTGGTTATGCATTTATACCTTGATTTTTGATGATAACAATGTTGTATTTGTGTGATAACAACTTTGGTACGCTAGTAGTTTGTTATTGTGTAGATTTAACAGCCAGTTCTGATTCTGGGTTTATGACGTATATTGTCATCAGTTTCTGAACATTTGTTCCGAATTTGGATTATGCGCTAATCACTCATGAGAAGTTCTGAAAGATGTAAAGTTGTTGCTACAATGTTGTTTCTACTTCTGTGTTGATTCACTCCTGAGAAGGTTCCTGAAAGATGTTATGTTGCTACTGCAGTGTTCTCTCCGCTTCTGCTTCTGGATGTAACTTTGATCATCAGGCTTCTGAAGAATGGCAAGCTTCTTAGTTTTGTTACTTAGACGAAGATTCTGAAGATCTCAAGCCAGACGTTGAGGTTATCAAGGTTATAACTAAATTGTCTGAAGATTCTGAAGATCTCAAGCCATACTGCTGATGTTATCAAGGTTCTGGCTGAAGACTCTGGAGTTTATGAATCCAGTTGTATGTTTCTTCATTTCATGCTTCATCATTTTTCATCAGAAGTCAATGAATTTGAAGATAAGATCAAAATGGATACGAGATTAAATAGTACATGGAACAAATCAAATATTCCTTCCACTACCTGATATCGTGGGCAAAGGACAATACTATTCTTCACACATGTCACTAATTCATTAGTGGACAACTACATTTTTATTATTCTGGATTTACCCTCCAATGGTTCCTTTTTCATGCTATATAAAGAGGACTCGGATACTTGAAGAAGAGACTACTACAACAATTTCACAAGACTATTTTCTACGTGAAAAAGCTCTAAATTTTGTGCATACTTTTCTTTAAGTGTTTGTATTTCATTTGTGTCAATCTCCTTGTGTAGAAGCAAATTGTAAACACAAAACCTTTAATCAAACTTGTTTTTTGTGATTCCCTAAGGAGACTAGGGTATAATCAGATCCTTGAAAAGAAAAAGAAGGTTATTCTTTGTGATTTTTGTAATCAGTTGGCTATAGTAGATTAAGTCCTTGTGTATAAGGCGAAATCACCTTAGGGGTGGACTGGAGTAGCTTTGAGTTTCAAGCGAACCAGGATAAAAATACTTGTGTTTTTATCTCTTTGTTCTTGGTATTTGTGTGGTGTTCTTGAGTTGGTAAAAAGCTTTTGTTTTTAAAACCCAATTCAACCCCCCCCCCCCCCCCCTTTCTTGTGTTTTTCACACCTTCAATTGGCATCAGAGCTCCAGTTTTGATTGTGATAAAAGTTTTTTATCAACACTTCACCGTGTTCAGTATTGATCCAGTTTGTGTGAGAAACCATGGTCGCTGCTAAGAACAACGTTGTCGCTACTAACAATAATGAGAGAGATCACTACAATGTTAAACCTCCAATCTTTGATGGTGAGAAATTTGATTACTAGAAAGATAGAATCGAAAGTTTCTTTCTTGGATATGATGTTGATCTCTTGGATCTTGTAGTCGATGGCTACGTTCACCCAAGTAAATCTGAAGGAAACAATATAGAAAGAAGTGATATGACATATCAACGAAAGAAGGATTTCAACAATCATCATAAAGCTAGAACTAAATTTCTAAATCTTATCTCTTATATTGAGTATGAGAAGATAACAAACAAATATTCTGCTAAGTCTATATTTAACTCTCTGAGGATGACTCATGAGGGGAATGCTTAAGTAAAGGAGACAGAGGCTTTGGCCTTAATCCAGAAGTACGAAGCATTCAGAATAGAAGATGATGAATCTGTTGAGACTGTATTCTCAAGATTTCAGATGCTTGTTGCAGGACTTAAGGTTCTAGACAAATGATACTCTATAGTTGATCATGTCAAGAAAATCATCAAAAGTCTCCCCCAAAAAATTGGAGACATATGGTAACTGCCTTGAAGTTGGCAAAAGACTTAAATAACATTAGTTTTGAAGAACTTGTTAGTTCTTTAATAAGCCATGAGATAGAACTCGAAGAAGATGAACCTTAGAAGCGAGGTAAATCTGTTGATTTGAAGTCTAAGCCTGAGAAGACAAGGGCTTATCAAGCTGAGGAAGAATCGGAAGATTCCGATGAAGACTCAGAAGATGATGATGAGTTGTCTTTGATTTCTAAGAAGGTAAACAAACTCTAGAGACACAAGATGAATGGGCAAGGGAAGTTCAGAAGAGCTAGAAGGACTATTGGCCATTCTTATTTTTCTTCTGGACCAAATAAGCAATGTTCTAGTAAAAAGGTTATCTGCTTTGAGTACAAGGAGCCAGGCCACTACAAGAATGAGTGTCCTAAGCTGAAAAAGGACATAATGTCTAAGAAAAAGTTTTCTAAATGCAAGAAGGGGAGAATGGCTACATGGGACGAATCAGAATCAGAAGAAGAAGACTCTTGCGAGGAATAGGCCAACGTAGCATTGATGACAACTACAGCTGATCCAAAATGTTCTGGAAAACCAGAGGACAAGATATTGTCATAGTCAGAATCAGACTTTGATTTTGAAGAGGTATTTTCTAATCTATCTCATTTTGATTTAGAGTCATGTCTTTCTGAAATACTGAAAAACTGCCAGAGTCTTCAGAGTAGGTACAAGGATCTTAAACAAGTCCAAGTAGTTGCTTTTGAAACTCGTGGTGAGCTTGAGAAAGATATTTCTTCCCTAAACGAAAAAATATTTTCTTTAGAAAGTAACAACTCTGCTTTGAAAAGTAAAATTTCAAAACTAGAGGAAGAAATAATCTCATAAGCTTCTAGTATTGATTGTGTCATCAGATATGACAGATTATTCCAATGCTTTCTTGCTAAAAGCATAAATATAAGAAAAATGGCTTCCTCGATCTATGGAGTTAGCATAAATGGTAAGAAAGGTTTAGATTATACATAAACTATAAAACCTGATGAAAATCAGAGGGTAACATTGAAACCTCTCTATGAGCATTTTGTGTTTGTTGGCACTGAGATTGATTGTTCTGCATAGACACAGAAGAAAAACTTAGTTCTGAAACCTAAGTATCATGCACAAATTACCCTTGATTATCCTTTTGCACAAAAATTCAAAGTTGTAAGAAACTCTGGGAGAACTAATAAAAGAGGACCCCAAAAATTGGTACCTAAGGATAAGATAATTTATGTTGCAAACTTCCTTAGCAGCTCAATTGAGACACCAATCATGGTACCTGGATAATGGATGCTTGTGACACATAATGAGCAGAAGGCATATGTTCCAAGATTTGGAACTTAAGCCTGGAGGCTTCATTGGTTTCGGAGGAGACCAGAAAGGGAAGATCATTGGCTCCAGAACTGTTGGTAATGGTAAACTTCCTCCTATTACTAATTTTCTTTTGGTCGATGGTTGGATGCATAACTTATTGTCTATTATTAAACTTAGTGACAATGGTTATGATATCATTTTTAATCAAAAGTCATGTAAGGTTGTTAGTCAGAAAGATGGTACTGTCCTTTTTAACGAAAAGAGAAAGAACAACATTTATAAAATCATACTTTCTGATCTTAAGGATCAAAATGTAAAATGCTTAATGTGTGTTAATGAGGAACAATGGGTGTGACATAGACATTTAGACCATGTTAGCATGATAAGGATTTATCAGGCTAAATAAGCTTGGAATAGTCAGAGGCTTCGCTTCAGATGCTCTTTGTGAAGCATGTCAGAAAGGCAGGTTTTCTAAAACATATTTCAAAGCGAAAATTGTTGTTTCTACCTCTAGACCATTAGAACTTCTGCATAATGATTTCTTTGGGACAGTGAAAACTACCTCTATCAGTGGTAAGAAGTATGGATTGCTCATCATTGATGACTATAATCGTTGGACATGGGTAAAGTTCTTGAAACAAAAGGATGTGTCACATTTTGTGTTCTCTACCTTCTGCTCACAAGTGCAAGCAGAAATGAATTGCAAAATAGTCAGAGTCAGAAGTGACCATGGTGGCGAATTTAGAAATAAACACTTTGAAAATATTTTTGATACAAATGGAATTTACCATGATTTCTCATGACCTAGAACTCCACAGCAAAATGGGGTTGTAGAAAGGAAGAATAGGACTTTGCAAGAAATGGTCTGCACCATGATCAAAGAAACTGACATGGCTAAGAATTTATGGGCAGAAGCAGTTAACGCAGCATGTTATATTCAGAATAGGATTTCTATTAGACCTTTTCTGCATAAGACTCCTTATGAATTGTTGAAGAACATAAGTTCTTATTGTTAGGATATTCTAAATGCTCAAAAGGCTACAAAGTCTTTAACACTAAGATATAAATTGTCTAAGAATCAATTCATGTTAGATTCAATGATAAGTTTGATCCTTCAAAGTCAAAGCTAGGTGAGAAATTTGCAGATATGAAGATTAATTTCTCAGAATATGAAGATAAAGACTCATAAGGAAAAGCTAAGGACATTAAAGCAAAAGACTCAAAAGAGACTCAACCAAAAGCCATTATTGGTCCAACTCTTCAGAAGAAGACTTGACCGATAGCACAAGGTTTTAGTTAACAATAAGGTATATACTATATAGAAACCTCTGCTCTAGTTTCCAAGATAGAGTCTATTCGTCTTCTAATTCCGTTTGCAGTAAATTATAACATCATTCTTTATCAGATGGATGTTAAGAGTGCATTCTTAAATGGATACATTTCTGAAGAAGTGTATGTGCACCAACCCCATGGTTTGAAAGTTCTCAAAACCCAAATTTTGTTTTCAAATTGAAAAAGTAGTTATATGGTCTGAAACAAGCTCCCGGCGCTTGGTACGAAAGATTAAGTAACTTCCTTTTGGAAAATGATTTTACCAGAGGGAAAGTGGATACAATTCTCTTTTGCAAAACCTTTAAGAATAATATTCTGGTTGTGCAAATTTATGTTGATGATATTATTTTTAGTTCTGCTAATGCTTTATTGTGCAAGGATTTTGCTAAGTCAATGCAGGCAGAATTTGAAATAAGTTCGATGGGAGAACTCAAGTTCTTTCTGGGGATTCATATTGATCAACGTTCAGAAGGAACATACATCCATCAGAGCAAGTATACAAGGGAACTTCTGAAGAAGTTTAACTTGTCAGAATACAAGCTGCCAAAAACTCCAATGCATCCTACATGCATTCTGGAGAAGGAAGAGGTAAGCAGTAATGTAAATCAGAAGCTATTCAGAGGTATGATAGGCTCTCTCCTTTATCTAACTGCTTCTAGACCTGATATTTTATTCAGTGTCTGTTTGTGTGCTCACTTCCAATTAGATCCTAGGGAAACTCATTTAACTGTTGTTAAGAGAATCTTTAGGTATTTGAAAGGTACTACTAACCTTGGATTATTTTATAGAAAATCAAGTGAATAAAAATTAGTAGGCTATTATGATGTTGATTGTGCTGGAGACATAATAGAAAGGAAAAGTACTTCTGGAAGTTGACAATTTTCGAGAGACAATCTGATCTCGTGGTCTAGTAAATGGAAGTCAATAATTGCGCTTTCAACAGCCGAAGTTGAGTATATCACAGCTTCTGGATACAAAACTCAGATACTCTGGATGGAGAGTCAATTAGAAGATTATCAGATATTTGAGAGCAACATTCCTATTCTCTATGATAATACATATGCTATTTGTTTATCCAAGAATCTTATCTTGCATTCTAGGGCTAAACATATTGAAATTAAACATCACTTTTTATGTTACTATGTTCAGAAGGGTATTTTTCACTTAAAATTTGTTGATACAGACCATCAATGGGCTGATATCTCTATAAAACCCCTTGTTGAAGATAGGTTCATTTTCATTCTGAAAATTTTGTTTTTGGACCTCTGTCTAGAATGAAAAAATGTTATCAGAATGTTAAGCTTTTAGAACTCTTGATTAGGTTCTGAGGATTTATTGTTTTTTGGTTGTTTGTTTCTAAGACATGAGCTTTCTGAAGTGAGGAAGTTTCATGAATCATAAAGGTTTGGGTCAGAAGCAGTCTTATCAATTTATCTTCTTGATTTTGAACATTGATTGCATTAAATGATTTTCATTTTGTTTGATGTCATGTGGTTCTTAGTGGTGACAGGTGTCCCACTTTCAGAGCATGTGTGATGATGGCGTGACATATTGGGTTTCATATTTCTTAGAATTAGGTTAAAATCTCTTACGCTTCCCCTTATGTTTGCATATTTGTTAGTTTTTAATCATTGCAAATTTTTTCTTTATATAAACCCACTTCACTCATATTTCACACTACGCATACTCTACTCCCACACTTTTCAATCTTTCAAACCATCAAACATCATCTCTGCAACTATTCATCTTCATCATCCTTTTACAATGGATTCTCTTCAACAACAACAATCTTATAATCAATCCATTGCTGATGAAAATAACCCTATTATGGAAGGTCTTCCTGAAATAACTCTCAACACTCATGTTGATGAGTTAATGGTTCTCTGTGAAATGAATATGGATTTCAAAAACCTTAAGGATAATAGGTTTGACTTATTTGAGACCTTGTCATTTCAAGTATAGAACTCTTTCCTTGAAAGACTAAAGGGTCTAGTTTACTCAGTTCTTGTAAAGTAATTTTGGGTGCATGCTACTGCTGAAAAGGAAATGAAAACTTCCTAGGTTATGAACATGAAGATCATAATCACTGAGAAATCCATTGTTGATGCTAGTTTCAAAGTTAATGCTAGAAGCGAAGCAAAAATAGTGTATGTCATCTTCAAGGTTGGAACTAATATTGATGATGATAAAGGTCCTAGCGCCAAGGATTCTACAAACAATCTAAGAATCTAGTCCAAGATCATTTTAGGTTGTATCCACCATATACCAAGTACAAATAGTTCTGACTATGTGAACACTCGTCAATAGTATATGATATTCTTTTTGGAAACGGGTTTCAAGATTGCATTCCCTTCTTTATTGTTCAAATTTATGAGGGATTCTATCAGAGAATCCAGAACTAGAAGTTCATCAAAGAAAGGCAAAGGAAATTTCATTCCTAATGGACGCTTGATTTCAGAATTCTAGTCGAGAATGGTTTAGTGGATGACCTTCTTGTGAGTGGACTTACTAATGAACTAGTCAAAGATTCTGGCAAAGTCTTTTGGGGTAAAAAATTTAAGAGTATTTTTTTGATCACCAAGATTTCTAAGTCAAAACATTTTCCCGTCGGGAAGAACTTTGTGGAATTAGAAGACCATTGGAAAACTATCCTATCTTCACGAAGATTGATCCTCCGAAAATGTTGGCGTACTACATGGAAAGTTGCCTCAAGGATAATATTGATCCTTTGGTGGATCCATTAAATCTACCTTATGACTATCCAGATGTTCACGGAGAACTATCTAAAAGAAGCAGAAAGGGAAAAGACACTAGGAAGGGACTTCTTCCCAAAAGAAGAAGAAGAAGGCTGCACATTGTCTAGACGAAGACGAAGTGCCTCTAAGTGAGCGCCAAAAGAAGATGCTTCTAAGGAACACTTTTGGTGATGACCAACCAAAGCTCCAAGTGAAACTACTTCTGGTAAGTATCTTATAGATGAAAGTCTTTTTGTTTTTGATCTTGTAATTTATGAATGTGTCTTACCAACACGACCATCTCCATCTCCATCTCAAAACATTCCCATCTCACAAGCACCATCCATAAATATCATCATTCCACAAACAGTTATAGAAACTTCTGAACCTCCAATATCTGATCAATATAAACTATGATACATTATTGTTTTAGAACACCCTTCATCAACTCTACCTTAATCCATTTCTAATCCACCTATTTTTGTTTGCCACACCAAAAATTCAAATGTAGCAACACCTAGATCCTTCGGCAGATTCTAGTAACCCAGTGTCTGAAGATACTCCTGAAGGTATGTTTGACTTCGAACTTGAACCTAAAGTATCTGATTCTGAAATATACGAGGCCACTCCCTCTCTTATTCCAACTTTTTATGGTCCAGATCCTCATCCAACCGTAACTGATATTTTTGTCAAAAACCCTAGCCAACCTAAACCAAAACAATCTAATGTTGGTAAGATTCTGAAGAAATTTGAATCAGACTCAAGAAGCTCTTTTCACACTGCTATGAGGACTAGTTATTTACCGGCCAATCCAGCAGACAGTGACATTGCTTGGGAAGCTTACAAAAGATGGATAAACTCTAAGATCTCCAAGTTGAAGAACTTTGGATATAAAGTTTCTAAAAGAAACTTCTGTTTAACTTCGTACCCCTAATGGAACTCAGGAAGTTATGATATACTCCATTGTGTCTTCCTGCTCCGGAGGTTAAGGAAGTTGCTAAGGATGCTAAGGAAGATTCTGGTAATCCAAAACTAGTCATGGAAGATTTTGCTGCTCAGTTGGATGCTTCTGAAGAACAACATATTGTTGTCTCTGAAACTCAATAGTCTGCTGGAACCTCTTCTGGGGTAATTTCTGAAGTGCTTCCGAAGACCATAGTTGATATTCAAGCTGAGAGTGCTCTCGTCAAAGAATGCCTGGAAAGGCAGGAGATGATGTTTCAGTTGATTCTATCCAGACTTCCGCCTCCTCCGCCACATAACCCTTAGCTTTTTCAAAATAGTCATTGTAGTTTTATGTTTTTATTTTGTTTAAGTGTTTTTGTGTTTCTGTCCTTTTAACATGACTATACTATTTCTGCCTTCTGACACAATTCAATGAAATCATGTTTGTCTCTTTACATTACTTTTGTCTATGTCTTTTTTATCGATGACAAAGGGGGAGAAACATATTTAGGGGGAGAAACATAATTTATTTAGATATGCCTATATTCGTGAATCCGAACCCAAATATTCCAAAATGTTTCTGATAACAACTACTTCGAAGAATAGTTTGTTAATTGCATTTCAGGGAAAAGTGAAAAAACATCAAAAGCTCTTGAAGTTTTTCAGATCAGAACTTAAGTTACCAGTCTCTGAAGAAATGGTCTACCCTTTGAGTCTGAAGCTTTAACTTTGTTGTTTGAGAAAGATTTTAACCAAGAATCATAACCAGGTATCAAGTTCTGAGGAATTCTGAATTCCATGTTAATCAGAATTGATTCAACCAGGTCCTAAGGTTTATAACAAGGCTATGAAGCTATTTAAGAAGAAATCGTAACCAGGCTATGGAACTCTTTCAAAGAGAACCAGGCTTTGAAGCTTCTTTAAAAGAGTTCAACTAAGCTTCTTAAGTGAAGTTCATCAGAATGTTGATTTTGACAACCAAGGTTCTGGATAAGTTCAAGCAACTTTTGAAGTAAAAATAGATTCCGATGGAAGATCATTCTAGTACTTCAAAAAGGTTAATCAAGTAAGTGCTCTTTCATTTTGGATTTATCTTTTTAGGATTATACATCTCAGAGGGGGCTTTGTGCTTATGTAAGATGTATCTTTTTTTGATTTCCCTGTACAAAATTGTTCATCAATATACATGTTTTTGTCATCATCAATAATGGGGAGATTGTTAGAACAAGATTTGGTTCTATATTTATACATTGAGTTTTGATGATAACAATGTTGTATTTCTGTGAGAACAATTTTGGTGCCCTAATGATTTGTTATTATGTAGCTTTAACAGTCAATTCTGATTCTGAGTTTATGATGTGTATTGTCATCAATTTTTGAACATTTGTTCCGAATTTCACTTCTGCGTTAATCACTCATGAGAAACTCTGAAAGATGTAAAGTTGTTGATGCAATGTTCTTTCTACTTTTATGTTGATTCACTCCTGAGAAGGTTCCGGAAAGATGTTATGTTGTTGCTGCAATGTTCTCTCCGCTTCTGCTTCTAGATGTGACTCTGATCACCAAGTTTCTGAAGAATGGCAAGCTTATGAAATTTTCTTACTTAGTTGAATATTATGAAGTTCTCAAGCCAGACGTTAAGGTTATCAAGGTTCTGACTGAAGAGTCTGAAGATTTTGAAGATTCTGAATATCTCAAGCCAGACTACTGATGATGTCAAGGTTCTGACTGAAGATTCTGAAGTTTTTAAATCCAGATGTATGTTTCTTCGTTTCATGCTTCATCGTTTTTCATCAGAAGCCAATGAATTTGAAGATAAAATCAAAATGAATTCGTGATCAAATAGTACATGATACAAATCAAATACTCCTTTCACTACCTGATATTGTGTGCAAAGGATAATATTATTCCTCATACATGTCACTAATCCGTTAGTGGACATCTACATTTTGATTATTCCAGATTTTCCCTCAAACGATTCCTTTTTCATGCTATATAAAGAAGACTTGGAGACTTGAAGAAAAGACTACTGCAACAATTTTACAAGATTGTTTTCTATGTGAAAAAGCTCTAAACTTTGTGCATACTTTTCTTTAAGTGTTTGGATTTCATTTGTGTAAAATTTGCTTGTGTAGAAGCAACTTGTAAACACATAACCTTTATTCAAACTCGTTGTTTGTGATTCCTTAAGGAGAATAGGATATAGTTGAATCCTTGAGAAGACAAAGAAGGTTATTCTTTGTGATTTTTGTAATCAATTGATTATAGTGGATTGAGTCCTTATGTATAAGGCGAAATCACATTGGCGGGTGGACTGTAGTAGTTTTGAGTTTCAAGCGAACCAAGATAAAAATACTTTTGTTTTCATCTCTTTGTTCTTAGTATTTGTGTGGTGTTCTTGAGTTGATAAAAAGTTTTTATTTTTAAGTATTACAATATTAAGTAAAACATGATTTATTGAAATAATTTAATTATTCGGATTAATTATTTAATTATAATAGTAATAATATATAAGACTATATATAACAATGAGGATGAAAAGGTTAATTGGGACTTGAGGACTGAGCGAATGTCAACCGAAAAAGTTAGAAATAATTATAATAATTATAATGAGTATTTTTATTAAATAATTATTTAAAATAAAATGTTTAATTAATAAAAGTGTTACTTTTCTATTTAATAAAATAAATAAAGGTTATAATTAAATAATTATTTAATTGTGACATTTTATTAATAATAACAAAAATATTTATTTTCTTTAGAATAATTATTTAATTGAGATTATTTTATTAATAATAAATAGCAAAATCTATTTTTTCATGGGACTATGTATTCTAACGTGAGGGTTAGAATTAGGGTAACAAGAAAAGATAGAAAAATTAGGAAGCAGCTGTGAGAATTGGAATTTTGGGAAGAGATTGTTGGGGAGCGACATAGGAACGTGAAAAAATCGTCAAAATTCCCATTAGTAGGTAAGGGTGGAAAATTACATAGGTGATCTTCTAGGCATCAGGGTGGTGAGGGTTCCCTTACCCTCCCATCATCAGCGTTATGAGTATTATTTTCCTTATCTCTGTAAATATATTGATTGTTCAACGATTTTATGTTAAGATCAAATGGGATTTATGTTAAGATCAAATGGGATTCGACCCAGCCCCTTTGGTCGTATAGATTATGATAATATCTCACCAGTGTTAAAATTGATGCAATTTGCATGTTGATTTTGATGATGGTTGTTGGTGATCATATTATGATCTGACTGTGATCGAATGAGATAAGTCTCATTTGGCCACTGCATGTTGCTCCAAATAATTTATGGATGTTGTATTTTTGACCAAATGGGATTTGGGTAAAATTCCTTTGGGTCAATGTTATAGATATTATACATGTATTATCGTTGTAATTAATAATGTTTAGGTGTGTCGATAGTGAATCCATAAATCCTTTAGGATCGTAAAAGTTATATTTCCTAAAAATGTCAAAAAAGTTTTTTTTTCCTAAAAACCAAATTAGAAAAACTACAACTTTTTATAAAATAAAAATAAAAATTAATATTATTATTGATAATTATAATAATTATTTTATAATAATTATTTTATAATTATTATTTTGTAATAATTCTTATATATAATAATTAGTTTTTTATAATATTTTTTTATAATTATTATTTAAGAATTAATATTATTAATATTGAGTTAAAAATTATTATTAATATTGAATTAATAATTATATCAATTTAATAATTAGTAAGATAAAATAATTATTGAGTTAAACCACAAACCCATATAGTTATTATTACTTGTGAAGGTTACTCTTAGAGCCTATTTGAATACTTTAGAACATTTTGAGTACTTTAGAGTTATAATTGAGTTATAAAATGACATAATAACGTTTTGAGATGTTTTGAGAATTTTGGTGATTTTGGAGTTGTTGAGTGATAATATACCACTACTCAATTGGAATTGTTTATAATTGTTTAAACAAATTATATGGTGTTGTGATTAGTAATCCGATGGAATTACAATGATGGTCTGATTATTGGCAAATGGTTTGGTTCATATATAAATATTTTTTATGTATGATGTTGAGATGACTTTTGGTGATTATTGAGTTGCATGTTTGTTTGTCTACATTATCATGCATGCATATATTTTGGAGTTAGGTGAGACTTCAGTCTATTTTGATGGTATCAGATCTATTTGGTGGGATCGTTGGTTCAATTGAGGGATCAGAGGTGGGTCTCAGATCCATTTGGTGGGATATTCGGTTCAGGTGAGGGACCGAAGACCGTGGATAGAAATTAGTAACATACCTCTGATATCCACAAATTTGGTACCAAATGTATATAAGTGAATGAGTTGGTGCATACTAGCATTGCATATATTGAGAATGATATCTATACTTGTATTTATAATTGTGTTTGTGTTTTAACATTAATGATATGTTCGTATTATCATCCTGCTGCTAAATTTCAGTGTTATTATTTGTAAGCGTATTCTCACCCCTTCTTTATTTTTTGGATGGCTATGTGTAATGTTTGTACATTTAATTAGAATGAGTGATGGCTTATGATGAGTGTGGGATGGCTTTGATGCCCTCTTAGCATTTACTATTTTTATTTTGGTTTGAATAATGCTCTAGTTGTGTAATGTAACACCCTTCTAAAATACCCCAAATATTTAATTTAAATAACAACATATCAATCAGAGTAATATGCAATCAAGGGTGTCACACAATGACTTTCACACCAATCACCATAATATTCAGTCATGCTCATTATTTAATTCAAAACATAAAGTATTGCACAATACGCAGCGGATAGAGATCAAATCGATCATTCAAAACATGCAACATACTACATGTAAACTGGTTCAACAATCATCAACAACACAATTAAAATGTTCCCTCCCGATGTTACATCTATCAGAGCATGACCCACTAAGGAGACTACACTAGACTCCAAGTATTAGCTTCTACTCAACTCATTGCTCGTTACCTGAAAAATAGTTGTAAGGGTGAGTTCCTCAATCGATATAATAAGCATTATAAATTATCATGTCATGTTAAGTAAATAACACATTTCATCACCCAAATCAGATTACACATTCAGCAACGGCAATATCAACTCAATCATACTCAATACCAGCACAATTCATACTCATACTCAATGTCAACACAACCACACGTATAATATTAGAATACATCCATTCATATTATACGCCATACATACATTATGCAATGAGACTCCACACATGCGGTACCGACTATTCTTGAACATATAGTTCAAGCTCACCGATCAATCCAGATACGGCTACTAAGCTCACTAGTCCCACTCATTTGAGACCTAGTGACTCACTCACTAATTCCTCACTATGGGAATTAGCTACAGCCCCAAAGGCTATGCTATGCACACTAATCACCTAGCATGCAAACATCAACAACAAATCCACAATGATTCACTCACTAATTCCTCACTATGGGAATTAGCTACAACCCCAAGGGCTATGCTATGCACGCTAATCATCTAGCAATGCAACATCAACGACAATCCACAATGGACATATGCTCACACTCTAAGCCATACGACAGTCCATTCACAAATACATGCATAATATATACATTCACAACATTTTGCATATCATCATACATCATCAACACATTTGTCAAAACATCATATCATCTCAAATAATTGAACACAGTATTAGCACACTCTACTAATACCTATACTGCTCAAAACAGCGGGAAATAATCCCTACCATATCACACACTGATATAGGCAACCACCAATTAGGCACACAACATTTAAATTAACAATTTTTCCACACTGCAACAGTGTTAACCGGTTAACGCCTTGGGTTAACCGGTTAACGCAGCACAAACACACTTCCTGCCCAAAACTTAACAGTGTTAACCGGTTAACGCCCTGGGTTAACCGGTTAACGCAGGAAAAACAGCACTAATTCTCAATTCGTAACAGTGTTAACCGGTTAACACCCTGGGTTAACCGGTTAACGCAGACAAAACAGCAGTTCCTGCGCTAACACAAAGCAGAATGCAGAATTCTCCGCATTTTCCGCCGTTAGAGGACTTCCGGACCTCCGATTCCAATTCCGTAAAAAGCTATACGTTCGGGAAAACACGACTCACACAATTACGGATTCAATTTCAGTTTCAACACAACTTATCCAACACAATTATTCAGCATTCAACAAATCCCAATTAGGGTCAATTCAACGGTTTATCACTACCCATTACATGCTAACCCATAATACCCATTAAACGACGATAAACCCCCCTTACCTGATTAATCCGGCAAATCTTTGAGCTCCAAGCTCTTCTCTTCTCTAACCTTTGCTCTCTGGTTCTTCCTCTTGCTCTGCCTCTTTCAGCCGCTTCTCTGAGTTTCACGTGAAAACCTTATTTTCCAAAATGAACTCTTTTTACTTGTTCCAGCTTATATATATTTTCAAATAATTATTATTCCAAAATAATAACAATAATAATCCAATAATATTTCTAATTAATTAATTAAATTAATAAATATTATATTAATTTAAATTAAATAATTAGCCTTATTTCATCGGGGTGTTACAACTCTCCCCCACTAAAAGAGTTTTCGTCCTCGAAAACATACCTCAAGCGAACAACTCTGGGTAAGACTCCTTCATCTTACTCTCAAGTTCCCAAGTCACATTGCCACCTGCTGGTCCTCCCCAAGCTACCTTCACCAAGGCAATCTCTTTACCCCGCAACTGCTTCAACTCTCGATCCTCGATCCTCATAGGTGATGTTTCAACAGTCAGGTTATCTCTCACCTGTACATCATCTACTTGGACTACATGCGACGGATCATGAATGTACCTCCTCAACTGAGACACATGAAAAACCTCATGCAAATTCGCAAGCGACGGCGGTAAAGCGATACGATAGGCCACCTCCCCTATCCTCTCTAAAATCTGATAAGGACCAATAAATCGAGGTGTCAACTTCCTCGACTTCAAAGCTCGACCAACCCCAGTTATCGGAGTGACGCGAAGAAACACATGATCTCCCTCTTGAAACTCAAGTGACTTCCTCCTCTTGTCGTGATAACTCTTCTGACGACTCTGAGCAATTCTCATCTTCTCCTGAATCATCTTAATCTTTTCCGTAGTTTGTTGAACAATCTCCGGTCCAACCACAGCACTCTCACCGGACTCATACCAACATAAAGGTGTCTGACATCTCCTACCATACAAAGCTTCAAACGGTGCCATACCAATGCTCGAATGAAAACTATTGTTGTAGGTAAACTCAATCAAAGGTAAATAACAATCCCAAGCACCTCCTTTTTCCAAAACACAAGCCCTCAAAAGATCCTCTTGTGACTGAATCGTCCTCTCAGTCTGACCATCAGTCTGCGGATGATATGCAGAACTCAATCTCAGCTTAGTTCCCAAAGCCTTCTGCAAACCTTCCCAAAACTTTGATGTAAATCTAGGATCTCTGTCCAAAATAATACTCGACGGAATACCATGCAAACTTACAATCTTCTCAATATACAACTCGGCTAATCTCTCTAACGGATAATCCATTCTGATCGGAATGAAATGAGCCGACTTCGTCAATCTATCCACAATTACCCAAATAGCTTCAAAATTCTTACTTGTCCTCGGTAAACCAGAAACCAAATCCATACTGATACTATCCCACTTCCACTCTGGAATCGCCAACGGTTGCATTAGCCCAGACGGCTTCTGATGCTCAATCTTTGACTTCTGACAAGTCAAACAAGAATAAACAAAACTCGCAATTTCTCTTTTCATCCCCGGCCACCAAAATAACTTTTTCAAATCATGATACATCTTCGTAGCTCCAGGATGAATACTCAGGCCACTACGATGTCCTTCCTCCAGAATACTCTTCTTAAGTTCGGTAACATCCGGAATACACACCCGATTACCAAATTTCAAAACACCATTCTCATCAACTCTGAATTCACCACCTTGACCTTGATTCACTAGAGTCAACTTATCAACCAAAAGCACATCGGATTTCTGACCCTCTCTAATCTCATCCAGAATACCACTCGTTAATTTCAACATTCCCAATTTAACACTGTTGTGAGTACTCTCACACACCAAACTCAAGTCTCTAAACTGCTCAATTAAATCCAATTCCCTAACCATTAACATAGACATATGCAATGATTTCCGACTCAATGCATCAGCCACTACGTTTGCTTTACCCGGATGATAATTCAAACCAAAGTCATAATCCTTCAGAAACTCTAACCATCTCCTCTGTCTCATATTCAACTCTTTCTGATCAAACAAATACTTTAAACTCTTATGGTCACTGAAAACCTCAAATCTTGACCCGTACAAATAGTGTCTCCATAACTTCAGAACAAATACCACAGCTGCCAACTCTAAATCGTGCGTCGGATAGTTCCTCTCATGAACCCTCAGCTGTCTAGAAGCATAAGCTATAACCTGCTTATTCTGCATCAACACACCACCCAAACCCAACAATGAAGCATCACAGTAAACCTCAAATGATTCCGACGGACTCGGTAATATCAGAATAGGAGCAGTAGTTAACCTTCTCTTTAACTCTTGGAAACCTTCTTCACATTTTGAGTCCCAAACAAACGCTTGCCCCTTTCTGGTCAACATCGTCAACGGTAACGCCAACTTAGAAAATCCCTCAATGAACTTCCTATAATAACCAGCCAAACCAAGGAAACTTCGAATCTCAGCAACAGACTTAGGAGCTTCCCACTTAGATACCGCTTCTATCTTAGAAGGATCAACAGCAACACCACCTCTTGAAATCACATGCCCAAGAAAACTAACCTCTTCTAACCAAAATTCACACTTAGACAGTTTAGCAAATAACTTCTTTTCTCGTAGAACTCCTAAAACCACTCTCAAATGCTCAGCATGCTCTTCTTCAGATTTCGAATACACCAAAATGTCATCAATAAACACCACAACAAACTGATCTAGGTACGGATGGAAAATCCTATTCATATACTCCATGAATACTCCAGGCGCATTAGTCACACCAAAAGGCATTACAGAATACTCATAATGTCCATACCTTGTTCTGAAAGCAGTCTTCTGAATATCCTCAGTTTTCACACGTATCTGATGATACCCAGATCTCAAATCTATTTTGCTGAATACACTCGCACCAACCAACTGGTCCATCAAATCATCAATCCTCGGTAACGGATACCGATTCTTGATCGTCACTTTATTCAGTTGCCTGTAGTCTACACACAACCTCATAGTACCTTCTTTCTTCTTAACCAATAACACTGGTGCACCCCACGGTGACACACTCGGACGAATAAATTTCTTATCCAACAGATCTTCCAACTGACTCTTCAATTCAGTTAACTCAACAGCAGACATACGGTACGGAGCCATCGATATCGGTCTAGTACCAGGTACCAAATCAATCGAGAATTCAACTTCACGCTCTGGCGGCAATTCATTCACTTCTTCAGGAAACACATCAGGAAAATCACACACCACGGCTAGATCGCAAATCACCAGTTTATCTTTAGCCTCCAAAGTCGCTAACAGCATAAACAACTCTGCCCCACCTGCTACTTCCTCATTCACCTGCCTTGCTGATAGAAACAAATCCTTACCTTCCTCAATCTCAGGAAATATCACAATCTTATCAAAACAGTTGATAGAAACTCGGTTAAACACCAACCAGTTCATACCCAAGATAACATCAATCTGCACTAGTGGAAGACACACTAGGTCCGTCCCAAAGTCTCTACCAAAAATACTCAAAGGACAGTTTAAACAAACTGAAGTAGTAGTCACTGAACCCTTCGCAGGAGTATCAATCACCATACTTCCAAGCATCTCAGATATCTCTAACTTAAGTTTCACAGCACAATCCAAAGATATAAAGGAATGAGTCGCACCTGTGTCAATAATAGCTACAAGAGGAAAGCCATTAATATAACACGTACCTCGGATCAAACGATCATCTGCAAAAGTCTCAGAACCCGATAAAGCAAAGACCTTGCCTCCCGACTGGTTCTCTCTCTTCGGCTTAGGACACTGTGGACTGATATGACCCACCTCTCCACAGTTGAAACAAGTCACAGTCTTCAACCGGCACTCTGCAGCCAAGTGACCACCTTTTCCACACTTGAAACACTTCATCTCAGCACTGGTACACTCATGGACACGATGTCCAGCCCGACCACATCTATCACACTTAGCAGGGGCGCTAGAGTCTCCCCCACTAGGCCTCTTCATCCCACTCTGCTTCTGAAAACCTTTGCCAACTGCATACGGTTTTCCACGATCATTCTGATTCTTGCCTTTCCTATCAACTCTCTGCTGATAGCTCTCTGCTCTGGCCTTGGAATCCTGTTCAAAAATCCTGCAACAGTCAACCAAGTCAGAAAACACTCTGATCCGCTGATACCCAATAGCCTGCTTGATCTCGGGACGCAACCCGTTCTCAAACTTCACACATTTCGAAAATTCTCCAGCAGCCTCAGTATACGGAGTGTAATACTTCGACAGCTCTGTGAACTTAGCAGCATACTCAGTAACAGACCGATTGCCCTGCTTCAATTCCAAGAACTCTATCTCTTTCTTTCCTCTGACATCCTCTGGAAAGTACTTCCTCAGGAATCTCTCTCTGAACACAGCCCAAGTGATCTCAGCATTTCCAGCAGCTTCCAACTCAGTGCGGGTAGCAACCCACCAATCATCTGCTTCTTCTGACAGCATATGCGTACCAAACCTGACCTTCTGGTTATCGGCACACTCAGTCACTCGGAAGATCCTCTCTATCTCCTTCAACCACTTCTGAGCGCCATCTGGATCGTATGCTCCCTTGAACATTGGAGGATTGTTCTTCTGGAACTCACTCAGTTGACGAGCAGCTCCCATTCCCACAACATTCGGATTCCCTCCAAGTACTCCAGCTAGCATACCCAGAGCCTCAGCAATCGCAGCATCGTCTCTACCTCTTCCAGCCATCTCTATTCTGAAAACCCAACGAGCTAAAACAATAAGTACTGATAGGGTTACACAACACCTATCCCGTACAGGGGAAACAGAATAATTACGACTCGACTCGACCGACTATGCTCTGATACCACTAATGTAACACCCTTCTAAAATACCCCAAATATTTAATTTAAATAACAACATATCAATCAGAGTAATATGCAATCAAGGGTGTCACACAATGACTTTCACACCAATCACCATAATATTCAATCATGCTCATTATTTAATTCAAAACATAAAGTATTGCACAATACGCAGCGGATAGAGATCAAATCGATCATTCAAAACATACAACATACTACATGTAAAATGGTTCAACAATCATCAACAACACAATTAAAATGTTCCCTCCCGATGTTACATCTATCAGAGCATGACCCACTAAGGAGACTACACTAGACTCCAAGTATTAGCTTCTACTCAACTCATTACTCGTTACCTGAAAAATAGTTGTAAGGGTGAGTTCCTCAATCGATATAATAAGCATTATAAATTATCATGTCATGTTAAGTAAATAACACATTTCATCACCCAAATCAGATTACACATTCAGCAACGACAATATCAACTCAATCATACTCAATACCAGCACAATTCATACTCATACTCAATGTCAACACAACCACACGTATAATATTGGAATACATCCATTCATATTATACGCCATACATACATTATGCAATGAGACTCCACACATGTGGTACCGACTATTCTTGAACATATAGTTCAAGCTCACCGATCAATCCAGATACGGCTACTAAGCTCACTAGTCCCACTCATTTGAGACCTAGTGACTCACTCACTAATTCCTCACTATGGGAATTAGCTACAGCCCCAAAGGCTATGCTATGCACACTAATCACCTAGCATGCAAACATCAACAACAAATCCACAATGATTCACTCACTAATTCCTCACTATGGGAATTAGCTACAACCCCAAGGGCTATGCTATGCACGCTAATCATCTAGCAATGCAACATCAACGACAATCCACAATGGACATATGCTCACACTCTAAGCCATACGACAGTCCATTCACAAATACATGCATAATATATACATTCACAACATTTTGCATATCATCATACATCATCAACACATTTGTCAAAACATCATATCATCTCAAATAATTGAACACAGTATTAGCACACTCTACTAATACCTATACTGCTCAAAACAGCGGGAAATAATCCCTACCATATCACACACTGATATAGGCAACCACCAATTAGGCACACAACATTTAAATTAACAATTTTTCCACACTGCAACAGTGTTAACCGGTTAACGCCCTGGGTTAACCGGTTAACGCAGCACAAACACACTTCCTGCCCAAAACTTAACAGTGTTAACCGGTTAACGCCCTGGGTTAACCGGTTAACGCAGGCAAAACAGCACTAATTCTCAATTCGTAATAGTGTTAACCGGTTAACACCCTGGGTTAACCGGTTAACGCAGACAAAACAGCAGTTCCTGCGCTAACACAAAGCAGAATGCAGAATTCTCCGCATTTTCCGCCGTTAGAGGACTTCCGGACCTCCGATTCCAATTCCGTAAAAAGCTATACGTTCGGGAAAACACGACTCACACAATTACGGATTCAATTTCAGTTTTAACACAACTTATCCAACACAATTATTCAGCATTCAACAAATCCCAATTAGGGTCAATTCAACGGTTTATCACTACCCATTACATGCTAACCCATAATACCCATTAAACGACGATAAACCCCCCTTACCTGATTAATCCGGCAAATCTTTGAGCTCCAAGCTCTTCTCTTCTCTAACCTTTGCTCTCTGGTTCTTCCTCTTGCTCTGCCTCTTTCAGCCGCTTCTCTGAGTTTCACGTGAAAACCTTATTTTCCAAAATGAACTCTTTTTACTTGTTCCAGCTTATATATATTTTCAAATAATTATTATTCCAAAATAATAACAATAATAATCCAATAATATTTCCAATTAATTAATTAAATTAATAAATATTATATTAATTTAAATTAAATAATTAGCCTTATTTCATCGGGGTGTTACATGTAACATCGGAGAACGAGACACTTATGTCTTGATGTATTAAGTTGTAACTCATATTCATGGAGTTTTTCAATGATGTTTTAATTGAGACTATATTATGTTTTCTTTTAATTTTCGCTCTGAATTATCAAAGTTGTATGTTTATGTATGAGAGTTTGGTGAAGTAACATCCTAACTATGAATTTTTCATTAAAATTAAAATTTGGGGGTTTTAGGGTGTTACATAGTGGTATCAGAGTAGGTCGGTCCATCCGGCCATGTTTTTGTAATGTTGTTTCTTTCCTAGTATGTGACATGTGTGTGAAACACTGTCGGTACTTGCTTGTTTCCTTTACCGTTTTTTAGCAGGAGCGGGATTGAAATAAGTGGGGGATAAGCTTATGTTTCTCTGCTTTGGTGCAAGCATTAAGAGTTGGTTTAGTAAGCTGTTGATTGCAAGAGTTCAGGTGATATTGAAGTTGTGTGGTTTTTCTGAAACCGGAGTGGATGTGTATTCAAGATTCCTGCCTACCGGTCAAGTTTAGATGTCCTTGAGGAAGAACGATCATGTATTGTTGATGTTTGCTTCTCGAAGAATGAAGAACAAATGTGACGGCTAGTGAAGTACAAGTGGTGTGTGATTTTTGATATTTTTCCTGAAGATATCTAGGACTTGCCTCTAGAGCGTGAACCTGAGATCGACGGAGGTGAAAGGTTGTCTATCATGCTAAGAAAGTGGAAGAGTCTGTGAAAAAGGGTGGACAAATGTTTATGATGTTGGTTCCTTTGGAGGTAGAGGAAAATATTTTAATTAGTGATCTACCTATAGTGTTTCACGTAAATTTCAGTGGTGGCAGAACCTTCTAAAGTAGATGAAGTGTTACAGTGGGAAGCTCTTAAGTCAGTTACTAATGATCATAAGTTTCCTTGGATTGGCTGGTTATTACCTAATATTTATCAAGGAGTTTTCAAAGTTATCTCTACCTTTGACTCATTCGAATCGAAAGGGTCAAGCTTTTGTTTGGGAATCCAATGCGATAGGAGTTTTTGAGAACTGGAGAAAAGGTTGACGATGGTGCCAATTCTAATTTTACCAGATGCGGAAGAATCTTTTGTGGTGTATTGTAATGCGTCCAAGATGGGTCTAAGTGGTGTACTTATGCAGGATGGTAAGGTAGTAGCTTATATTTCGCAAGAACATATGGTCATGAGAAGAGTCATCCTACCCATGAATTAGAGTTGGTAGCAGATGACATTGTTTTTATTGTTGTAATCTCTTAGACATTTTGTGGTGTTAAGTTTTTTGTATCTGTTGTTTGTGTTTTTGTGTTAAAAAATTTATATGTTGTTGTAATCTCTTACTATGTCTTGTGTTGTTTGTGTGTGAAAACTTTATATTGTAATCAAAAGTTTATATATTATAAATAAGTTACAAAATCTTACCATATTATTAATAACTTAAAGAAAACAAATAAATATTCATGTAGAACTTGCTCCAACATTGGGACACTTTATTCGATTGTGTCCGGGTTGACGGCATAAACCACATAACCTTGCCATTTTATCAGTCATATCCATTTTTGTTCTAATTCGCATGTTGTTAGGGCAACCATTTTTCTTCCGTCGCATGTTTCCATTGTGTCAAATTATGCCCCCTTGATTTGTAGGCCAATAATCTTTGAATGCTACGACCGGGAAGTTATTGTTGTACACATTGAAAACATTTATAACTTTGTAAACATCATAGATATGCATGGAAGCGTCTTGGCGAGCATATGAACATGTCGCAATGACATGGGAGAAAGGCATACAGAAGGCTTGGAATTTTCCATAATCGCACAAACCTCTATTTAGTTGGAACTGATAGTCTCCATTTGGGCTCCCCTCATTGTGGTCATGTGTTTCCTGTACACTAAAAAATGTGTTTATGTCAGTCAAAGATTGAAACGACATGTGTGCTAGCTTTGAGAGTTTCCTCCTCCATCACCTTCATGCAGCTTTCACTGAATAGTTGCCCTATGGCTAGAAGGAGGATTATGCCATCTGTTCTCAGGATTATTGTATGCATTCTCAATTGATGCATGTCTATAAAAAAAAATAAACAGAATTTGGGTTGAGGAGCAACGTGTGCTCTGAGATTCTTGAGGAAGAAACTCTAACCACCAAGAGTCGCACCTTCAACCAGAGCGAAGGCAATCGGGAAGATGTTACTGTTGTCGTCTTGTGCCACTTTCATAAGTAATGTAGCCCCCAACATTTTAATTAAACCTTATATTGAGCTCGCCAGCTTTGGACATGTTAGCAAAATCATGTCTTACTTGGTTGATGCTAAGTTTATACTAGCTTTACAAGAGAGATGGTGTCCCGAGACACAAACCTTCTTTTTTTCCAACCGATAAATGTACAGTAACATTAGAGGACGTGTACATGTTACCCGGGTTACCTTGATGGTAAGGCGGTCAATGGAAAAACCAACTTTGCAAATTCATTTTGCAAGGATCTTTTGGGTGCCGACTTGTTGGATCATAACCCAAGAGGCCAATGTATCTTACTTCCGCATCTTAAACATATTACTACAGTTTAATATTAGATGAAAATTCTACCGAAGAAATTAAAATAATAAAAACTATGTGTTATTTTATTCTTTTCATTGATTCATTTGTATTTCTCGAAGGTAGTAGTTCTAGTATGCAAGTTATGTATTTACCCTTATTAAGACACATAGATAAACTAGGAACATATAGTTATGGTTTCGCTTATTTGTCTTATTTGTATAGCTCTTTGTGTAAAAACACAAAGAAAGACACATCTACATTTTCTGGATGCCGTTTTACTCCAAGCATGGGGTTGATCTAGATTTCCATTCCTGTAGGCACAAAAGTAAGTTAATAACTTCATTTTCATTTATTCACTTTAATTATTATTGTCTCTAACTAATTTATTTAAACTTTTTTGATTTAGATGGTCGGCTCGTGGTATGAGTTACAATAGATGTCCTAGACATTGTATCATTCAATATCGCAATCTATTGGATCACCTTACACCTGAAGATGTATGTCTACTAAACGAAACAATTTATTTTCAATATTAGTCATTTTATGATCTAATATTTTGTTCTTCTACAATTCATTTGGCGTCCATATCTAAACTTGAAACATCAATATGAAGTCAGAGAAAACGATGCAGTAGTTTAGACTACATGCACGCTGATCATCAGATTCACCATTGTGGAGATGCAACACAGTGATCGTGTCAAACTGTAGTTCGAAATGCTTCAAAAATTCCCAGATCCCTCGAATGACCTTGGTCAATGGCACCAACTAAAAATTAATGAACAATAGAACTTAGCCAATTGGAAGGACTTTGCTAAATCTGAGTGTCATAAATAGATGCACCTTCGTGACCATGTCTTACGTGACGTTGTGATGCCAAACCCGTCTATACCAACTAATACTTACATGGCTTGGTACAGATCGTTTGTAACTAAGTTTGTCTCTAAAGAGAGGTATCTATATGATCCACAACAAACCACTTACACTCAAGAAGCTTCGACGTCTAACCCCTAGAAAATTATCATACCTATTACTCACAACCCCCTATCCAATAAAACTACTGACCCACAAACCCACAATAAAAACATGCCAAGCACACAACCACAATACTAATAGCGTCCCGCATACCATCGCCAACAAAATGACTATTATCAAGACACCCAAAATGCGTATGCCCCAAACACAACATCAAGATATAGCCAAAAAAACTCAAGGAACATATAACACCAACATATCCTCATACCATAGCCAAAACGCTCAAGCATAATACCATATCCAAAATGCCCAAACATCACATCATACCCAAAACACACAAAAATCATGACAACCATATGGCTTTCAAACACCACAACAATCATTTCAATCTTTCTCAAACGAATCACTCACACCAATGTCTCCCTTCGATCGTCTAGGTCACACACCAATGACCCCTTCAACACATCCTAACTACTCTGACATGGGTCGCGATCTCAGTTACGGTAGTGTGTCGCTCCATACACAAGATTTCTTAGAAATGGAAGAACTTCCTAGGGATTCTGTTGATGTTCTTGAGACCTCAAATCCTCAAACACCTGGAGTGAATCAACAACGAGTAAGAGTAGCTACAGGGTGTGGAACCGGTGGTCGGTATGACCAATCCTATCTTCATCGTTAGCTAGGGTTTATGTAAAAGTTTTTTTAATTAAATATTAATGTTTATTATTTATGCTAAAAAAAATTTTGCTTGTACACTGGTGTCAGACCAATTGGCGCCTCCTTTATAAAGTTGTACAGTGGCACCAATTGAATTGGCAACACCATATGGAGTCGCCAATCCAATTGGCGCATCCTCTTAAGAATATAGAGTTGTCGTCAATTCATATGGCAACATCATTTAGTCCAGATCTAAAAATGGGATATTTTGGGATTTTTTTTTAAATATGAGTTATTATGGGAATTAATTTGAAAAATTGGATTATTTGAGTAAAAAATTCTCACGTTCACACCCTTAATAAAATTCATTTATTATAGTTGTTTAAATTAATTTATCCTTTATATCTCAATTATTGTTTAATTTAGAAAATATATACTCAACTCAAGAAATATGGTTAATTTTAAAACTGCTTACAAAGAAGTTTGATCAATGAAGATAAAGGTGAATGATATGCTAATCACAAACCCTTCAGGTGTAACCATTCAACATTCATTGTATGCACGTTATGTATTTACCCTTATTAAGACACCTTGTCGCAATCTGAAAAATACAGTGCGCGAAAAAAACAACCGGCGAAAGAAAATGACAGAAGAGTCGCCACCGTGCGTTATTCATCCCAAAGGAGGGAAAGGAAACGCTCGAAGTAAACCTGAAAAGAGGAAAGGAAAAGACAAGGTCTCGCAACCAAATCTTGGGTTCGGGAGTCGGTTATGCGAAGGGAAGGTATTAGCACCCCTACGCATCCGTAGTACTCTACGGGATCCACTTATGCGGTTTCTGTTTAAAGGGTATGGTTTTGCCTAATGTGCTATTTACTAAAAAGGTTAAGAGAAATGGACTCGCGCGGATGTCGCATCCACTGCATACGTATCTCATATGAATATGAGAATCAGAGTCTTCGTAGCTCGGCTGACCTATGGGTTGGGGGTAATTGTGCTCGCTAAGACATCGCGTCTTATGCCTACGTATCTCATCTGGAATGAGAATCAGAGCAAGACGTAGTTCGACTAACTACGGGGTTATGGATTATGTTACGGGGTGAACAACGTTACTACGCAATCTACCGGATGCTCGACCTTTGGAGACTTACTCGCCTGTAGTAGAAGGAGTAAACGTGTTGCTTTGGGTTTTAGGTTTTGTTTGCGTTGTAGGAACGCGCATGCAAAGAGGAAGTCCTAGGCGGAGGAACAGTGCTACCTAAATTGGCATGCAAACGGGAGACTATGCGAAGCCTCGCATCCTATGGGGAAACAATCACATCACACAAAACATATATCTTGAAATAGAAAAAATGCCACCAAGGGGCTCAAACATTGCCTCCTATCGAGGTCTTCCAGCTAAGAAACCGTAGAAATAAAAGGGAAGAAGTAAAATACCACACGGATCAAGATCCGAAGTTACAGCAATTAAAGGATAAGCAACCCTGAGATTCTCCCAAGCTGATGCCATCAAAGAAAACCAATCAGTACGGGAAATCGGAATAAACCTCCGGAGGGTATCCCTGCGAGAATATGTGAGCCCTCACAAAAACTCAACAAAAGGGGTTAGGCAAACAGGATTGAAATCAAAAGATAACAAGGCCATGGCAACACAAAGAACAGGTTAGAACAAAACGGAATAAAGCAGATACTGTCACATTCGCGACTGCTTCGCCTAGCGAAAGCCTAGCGAAGCTTCGCTGCGTGCTCGCCTAGCGAAGCGGCTAGCGAGCACCTGCGGGATTTGGATTTCCCATTGGTACCTGCACGATGTTAAAGATTCCAGATCCTATGGCATTCACCTCATAAACGAAACTGTTAAACAGTCAAGGCATAAATCACATATTCATACACAAATATAACCCTGAGGGCCAAGCCTGAGGTTACCTCATATATTCAGTATTCAACCCGAGGCATAGAGTAATAGGAACAGAGGCATACCTGATGAGAGACCTGTTAAATTGGAAGGCAAGGCCGGATTGGCGAAGTAACGTTTAGGGTTTGCGTGAGGCGGAATGAACTTCTCAGGGCTGCCCGAAGGTTGCTGCAGAGTAGTTCCTAGGTTTGAAACTCCACGTGAACTCCAAGTCTATTTCTCAGGGAATTTCCAAGTGTCTGAAACCCTACTGAAACTCTTATATTTATAGCTGATTTTCGTGGACTTGTGGGCTTGGAATGAGGGAGACCCAAAATTTGTTATATTTTAATTATTTATTTAATTTTTTTTTTTTTTTTTTTGGAAAAAAAGAAAGGGTAAATTTTGGGGTATTACAGCTGCCCCTATTCAATCAACTGGAGACCCGGAAGGAAGATGACAGCTGCTTTCGTGCTTTCGAGGTATCAAGGGATTGAATACAATAAAAGCCCAAAAATTTGCACTGAAGTGAAATGAAGTAACAATGTCTGTCAGAATCGGCAAAGAGGTGGTCTTGAAAGAAGAATCCGTCTGGTACGGTGAGAGTCAGTCTGAATAAAGAATGTTAACTTGCATACCAAAATAAATGGTAACACAGAAATAAACATGGCCGGAATGCCGCTCATCAGTCTGAATACTGGAAAGGACTTCGATCTGAACATCGGAAAACTGGCCTGAATGCCACTTCGGTCTGGATACCGGAAAACTGGCCTGAATGCCGCTTCGGTCTGGATACCGGAAGACTGACCTGAATGCCACTTCGGTCTGGATACCGGAAAACTGGCCTGAATGCCACTTCGGTCTGGATACCGGAAAACTGGCCTGAATGCCACTTCGGTCTGGATACCGGAAAACTGGCCTGAATGCCACTTCGGTCTGGACACCGGAAAACTGGCCTGAACGCCACTTCGGTCTGGATACCGGAAAACTGGCCTGAACGCCACTTCGGTCTGGATACCGGAAAACTGGCCTGAACGCCACTTCGGTCTGGATACCGGAAAACTGGCCTGAACGCCACTTCGGTCTGGATACCGGAAAACTGGCCTGAACGCCACTTCGGTCTGGACACCGGAAAACTGGCCTGAACGCCACTTCGGTCTGGATACCGGAAAACTTCATGCCTGTCAGCATCGGCAGAAATAGGGAACGATAATAGAGGCGGCGCCTGGGCCAATGACACAAAGTTAAGTCATGAACAATCTTCAGTCTGAGTACTGGAAACAACTTCTAGCTTATCACTTGGGATACCGAGAATGTTTTATGTTTACATGCATATGTTTGAATTTTTCAATGGCGTAATGCTCCATGAAAATGGAAATGCTACGCGATTTGGAAGGATGCAATGCAATATGATTCTACATGCAGGGATGCGAAATGCTGGGTAGAATGCCAAGCCGAGGCAAGGGGATCTGCTGGGGAAACGATCACCATCTTCTGGGCTCTGGCAAGGCTGTTGGAGATGCACAGCGCAAAGAACTCTGTGGGGAGATGACTAGCCATGCGGTGTTCTGGCCATACCGAGACTCTGATCGGGGAAAGAATGGCATTGGAAGCCTGCTGCTGAGGAAAGCTACAATGGTTTTGGCAACCACGATTTGCGAGAGATGACTCAGCAGGGGGAGCAAACACTGATACGGTACCGAGGTTCTGCTTCAAGAAAAGAACCCATGGATCTGGCATTGGGACTATCGATCTGGCATCGAACTCTAAGGAGCAGCCACTTCTGCTGGAAAGATACAGTCTGGCGCTGTCAACTCCGCTGGGGATATATAGTCTGGCACTGTCAACTCTACTGGGGAGTGTATGTCCTGAAACAACCGCTTGGGGAAGTACAGTGGTGAAAACCTGCTGGGGATTGAAGAATCCAACGCTCTGATCAGCTCTGCAGGGATAAGACACCGAATTTGTCTGTTGGTGACTTCACTGGGGAAGATATTCACGATCATCTGCAAGGGGATTTTAAGGAAATGCCCCGAGGGTATCTGTTCTGAATAGACGATCCAAAGCACTTAAAATTTACAGCAATTTTAAATGTTTATTGAGCATGTACCTGTAAAGCCCTTATGTGTCATGATGCAATGTTTATCAAAAATTCGGACGTCATTTTTGCAAACAAAACAGTAAAATGAAAATGAAAACAGAGATATACTGAATAACATGATTTTATTGATTGAATGGCCTCTGAATAGGCATTTACATTAAGAAGCAATCCCTGGAAAGAGGTAATCGCACAATAGATAAAACAAAAATTAATCTAATGGCAATGTGAAGTGGATTTCTATTGGGTTCCAATTCTGCTATGACTTGCCCGTCTTCAAGATCCTCCAGATGATCAGCTTTCTGAAAGAGTGATTGGACTGTTTCCTATCCTTCAAAAATTTCCAGTCATTGGCACGAGATGAGATTCAGAGCTACTCAGAACGCAGTCCTTCGCTTAATCCCTAACTTTTGCCTGGATCGCCCTTTTCGGGTTTTCGATCCACCGGGATACCCATTTTTGCCTAAGTTGCCTTTTCAGGTTTTCAACTTACCGGTGTACAATCTTTTTTTTTTTATTTTTGATCCCTAGTTTTTGCCCGAACCTTTCCATTTTCTTGGTTCGCCGGGATGCCCATTTTTGCCTGGACTATTCTTTTTACTGTCCAGCGGGTCTATTTTATGCGAAGTATTTTTTAACTGCGTCTGAGTTCACAGGGGAAGCGAAGTCTTCGCCCTCCATAGTTGCAAGCATTAGGGCCCCACCATCAAAAACCTTGGTGACAATATACGGTCCATCATAGTTAGGAGTCCACTTGCCCCTGTGATCTGTCTGAGGAGGAAGGATCCTTTTCAACACTAAATCTCCGACTTGGAAACAACGAGGACGCACCTTCTGATCAAAAGCTCTCTTCATCCGACTCTGATACAACTGCCCATGACAAATGGCTGCCATTCGCTTCTCTTCGATAAGACTCAACTCATTGAACCTTGTCCGAATCCATTCAGCTTCATCTAACTTGACATCCAACAGGACTCTTAGAGAAGGAATCTCCACTTCAACAGGTAGGACCGCTTCCATACCATACACAAGGGAGTAAGGGGTTGCCCCTGTCGATGTACGTACTGAAGTGCGGTACCCATGCAAGGCGAAGGGTAGCATCTCATGCCAATCTCTGTACGTAACGACCATCTTCTGCACAATTTTCTTTATGTTCTTATTTGCCGCCTCAACAGCGCCGTTCATCTTAGGGCGGTAAGGGGAAGAATTGTGATGCTGAATGTTGAAGTTCTGACACAACTCCTTCATCATTTTGTTGTTGAGATTAGAACCATTATCAGTAATGATTCTTTCGGGAATCCCATAGCGACAAATAATTTCTTTCTTGATGAAACGGGCAACCACATGTCTGGTGACATTCGCAAATGACGCTGCTTCGACCCATTTGGTGAAATAGTCGATGGCAACAAGGATGAAGCGATGCCCATTGGAAGCAGTCGGCTCAATCTTTCCAATCATGTCAATACCCCACATGGCAAACGGCCACGGCGAAGACATCACATTCAGAGGATTCGGCGGTACATGCACCTTATCAGCATAAATCTGGCATTTATGACACTTCCGAGCATACTTGAAACAATCTGATTCCATGGTCATCCAATAATAACCCGCTCTCAACAATTTCTTAGCCATTGCATGTCCACCGGCATGAGTACCGAAGGAACCTTCATGAACTTCCTGCATTAACATGTCCGCCTCGTGTCTGTCCACACATCTGAGCAAAATCATGTCGAAGTTCCTCTTATACAACACATCGTCTTTGTTCAAGAAGAAACTGCCTGCCAATCTTCTCAAAGTCTTTCTGTCATTGTTGGATGCCCCTGCAGGGTACTCTTGATTCTTCAGAAAGCACTTGATATCGTGATACCAGGGCTTGTCATCGACTACCAGTTCAGCAGCAAACACATGCGCGGCCCTGTCAAGGCGCATCACATCGATCCTGGGAGCATGGTTCCAACGAATTACCTTGATCATGGAGGATAGAGTAGCAAGCGCGTCTGCCATCTGGTTCTCATCACGAGGTATATGATACAATTTTACCGTTGTGAAGAAAGTCAACAGTCTTCTCGTGTAATCTCTGTAGGGGACCAGAGTGGGCTGGAGAGTATTCCAATCACCATTCACTTGATTAATCACCAGAGCTGAATCTCCGAAGATGTCCAGAGTCTTGATTCTCAGATCAATGGCTTGCTCAATGCCCAAGATACAGGCCTCGTACTCAGCTTCATTATTTGTGCACTCAAAAGTCAAACGAGCGGTGAAAGGTATGTGGGCACCTTTCGGAGTTGTAATGACAGCACCAATTCCACTTCCTCTAGTATTGACAGCCCCAACAAAGTCCACTTTTCGTTTGGATCAGGTCCCTCCTCAACAACTGGCTCTTCACAGTCTTTCATCTTGAGGAACATGATGTCTTCATCAGGGAATTCAAACTTCATTGGCTCATAATCATCAATCGGTTGCTCGGCAAGGTAGTCTGACAGAATACTCCCTTTGATGGCCTTCTGTGACGTGTACTGAATATCATACTCTGTTAAAATCATTTGCCAACGAGCGACCCTTCCGGTGAGAGCTGGCTTCTCGAATATGTATTTCACTGGATCCATCTTAGAAATCAACAAGGTAGTATGTTTCAACATATACTGCCTCAGTCGGCGAGCAACCCAGGCCAAAGCACAGCAAGTTTTCTCAAGCTGCGAATATTTGATTTCACAGTCGGTAAACTTTTTGCTAAGGTAGTATATGGCATGCTCTTTTCGACCAGACTCGTCATGCTGTCCCAATACACACCCCATCGAGTTCTCAGTCACTGATAGGTACATTATCAGAGGTCTCCCAGGAACTGGAGGTATAAGGATCGGAGGTTTCTGTAGATACTCTTTTATCTTCTCGAAAGCCCTTTGACAATCTTCATTCCACCTGATAGCCTGATCTTTCCTCAGCAATTTGAAAATTGGCTCACACGTGGTTGTTAGGTGAGAGATGAACCTTGCAATGTAGTTCAACCTCCCTAAGAAACTACGGACTTGCTTCTCTGTTCTTGGCTCAGGCATTTCCTGTATTGCTTTTACTTTGTCGGGATCCACCTCAATCCCTTTTCCGCTAACAATAAAACCCAGCAATTTTCCCGATCTCACCCCGAAAGTGCACTTGTTCGGATTAAGCCTCAGCTTGAATTTCCTCAAACGCTCAAATAATTTCTGCAAATTCACCAAATGTTCTTCTTCTGTCTGAGATTTGGCAATCATATCATCCACATAAACCTCGATTTCATGATGAATCATATCATGGAACAGAGTTACCATAGCTCGTTGATATGTTGCTCCGGCATTTTTCAGACCAAACGGCATCACCTTGTAGCAGAAGGTGCCCCACGGGGTTATGAAAGTTGTCTTTTCCATGTCTTCTGGTGCCATCTTGATTTGGTTATAGCCAGAAAAGCCGTCCATGAAGGAGAATACCGAGAACTGAGCTGTATTATCCACCAAAACGTCGATGTGAGGTAATGGGAAATCATCTTTAGGGCTAGCTCTGTTCAGATCCCGATAGTCGACACACATCCGTACCTTTCCATCCTTCTTAGGTACTGGGACGATGTTTGCAACCCATGGCGGATAATTGGTGACTGCTAGAAACCCTGCATCCAACTGCTTTTGCACTTCTTCCTTTATCTTGACAGCCATCTCTGGTCTTGTTCTTCTGAGCTTCTGCTTGACCGGAGGACAACCTTCTTTGAGAGGCAAGCGGTGTACCACGATGTCTGTGTCCAGCCCAGGCATGTCCTGATAAGACCAGGCGAAGATGTCAATGTATTCTTGCAGCAATTTAATCAGCCCTTTCTTCACATTATCTTCCAAAGCAGCCCCTATTTTGATTTCTCTCTTGGCGTCTTCGGTGCCGAGATTAATCACTTCAACAAACTCTTGATGCGGTTGAATAACCCTTTCCTCTTGTTTCAACAACCTGGCAAGTTCTTCAGGGAGTTCACAATCTTCATCATCCTTTTCTTCAGCTTGAAAGATTGGATTTTCAAAGTCGAAGCGAGCCATAGCAGAACCGTTATCAATAGGATCCGGTGATGTGCATCTGCATGAGTGATGGTATGTGCTTATGAGTGTGAAAAAAAATATGGAAACTAAACAAAACATTGCCATTTTTTTTATTATTATTTTTTTTATTATATATTTTTCTTTGAAAAACTGCAAAAATAGAAAGACAAGGAACGAAATATTTGAATGCGAAAAGACGTCTTTTATTTATGATAAAAAAATGCAAGTGTCACATAGACGGGCCCTACAATGAGTCGTTACGCCCTGGGTGGAACGTAAGACTTGGATATGCATGAATAAACAAAGAAAATTACTCTTCAAGAAGAGTGACTTGGATAATCTCTTCAGAAGACCAATTGTTGATGACTTCACCCGGGATCCTCGGACGCACCCAGTTGTTGATGTCGCAGTCACTATCCCCATCTTCTTCGTTGACTGCAGAGACTTGACCATACTGAATGATGCCAGCACTAGAGAAAGTGATCGGCCCCTGAAGAGTCTGAAGTGCTGAAGTTGTAGAAGTCAGAGTTGGCTGGTACCCAATCCCGAACTTATCCTCTTTCACTGGTAATTCCAACAGACGCCCCCAACCAGAAGCAACACCTGAATCCACCACGGCCCGTGCCTGCTTAAAGGATGAGATAGAGGCACCCGCTTTAACCTCTTCCACCGGAGCTGCATCCTTGATTTGAACTGACTCAAAAGCCTGACATAGAGTCTCATGAATTTCACCTCCTACTTCTACATACTTGAATGTAGACAGGTTACTGACCAGGATGTCCTCCTCACCACAGACGGTGATAATTCGTCCGTTGACCGGAAACTTAACCTTCTGATGTAGAGTTGAAGAGACTGCCCCAGCATTATGGATCCAAGGCCGACCCAGCAGGCAACTGTAGGAAGGACTGATATCCATCACGTAGAAGACAGTGTTGAAGGTTTGTGATCCAATCAGAATTGGCAATTCCACCTCTCCAAACACCGATCTCTTAGAACCATCGAAGGCTCTCACCATAAGATCTGAAGGTTTCAAGACCAAACCCTCTACTTCTAACCTCGACAGGGCCCTCTTGGGTAGCACATTGAGAGAGGAACCTGTATCCACCAGAACATGAGATAACATGGTGTCTCTGCATTCCAATGAGATGTGCAGAGCCTTGTTATGATTGCGTCCAGCTGGTGTTAAGTCAGAATCAGTAAAACCCAACCCGTTGCTTGTATGGACATTGGCAACGATCCCTTCTAGTTGGTTCACTGAGATCTCCTGAGGTACATATGCAGCATTAAGAACCTTCAGAAGTGCCTCCCTGTGTGCCTCCGAACACAATAGGAGTGAGAGAATGGATATCTTGGACGGAGTCTGAATCAACTGATCGACTACCTTGTAATCGCTTTTCTTTATGATTCTTAGAAACTCGTCCACGTCCTTTGCAAAAGTGGGCTCAGAACCATCTTGGGGTGCAGAGGTACCCTCATTCACGACTTGCTTGCCTTTGGTTTTCGCCACAGCATCAGCATTATCAGCTTGGGTAACCGGTGGTGAGAGCAATCTACCACTCCTGGTGAATCGCCAGATTCCACCAACATTATCCACTGCGGGACCTTCAAGTTCAGGCTTCTGACCCTCTTCTACTTTTAGTGGCCGTTCCACCTTATGATCGTGCGTATACACGCTCCCCCCATAATGCCATGGAATGGCCCTTTCACTGGTGAAGGGTAAAGGACCAGGGGTTGTGATGGTCATAGTAGGTCGTCGCATTGGTGGCGCGGGTTGCGCTTCTGGCACACTGATCTGATTAGTTGGATAGAAAATAGTTATAGTTGCAATGTCACAGTCGTACTCAGAAACCTCATTTGTTGGAGCATGAACATCCGAAACATCGGAATCAAGTTCAAATACAAAAGAGTCAACCGTATTGGAAAGAGTAAATACATCATCATGGACTGCAGAATCAGCAGGAACAACATCTAGGAACTCAGTAGCACCTTCAAACCCTTCTTCCTCGACCCCTCGGACAGACAAATCTTCAACCTGGAGGATACCCTTGTCGAGCAAGGCCTGAATACCTTGCTGTAGTTTCAAACAACCCTTCTCCTGTGCAGCACAATCCAAACAAACTTTCCCACAACCGGGGAAACATCGGCCTTCAGCAAGCATCCTTTGATATCCAACAATGGAGTCTTCAACTTCAACACATCCTTAATGGACTTGGCTTCTCCTTCTATCATGTTAACGTTCGCACCACCATGCTGGGGCATGGGATTGTTAACGACATTCGGAGCCGGTGCAAGGTCGATGGCCTTTGAATCTATGAGGTCCTGAACTACGTGCTTAAAAGCTTTGCAGTTCTCAATATTGTGGCCAGGTGCCCCAGAGTGGAAGCTACACCTAGCGTTGGCGTCGTAACCCACCGGAAGTCTACCAACAGGAGGAGCCAGAGTGCGCAGTTGCACAAGCTGTAGTTGTTGAAGACTAGAAAGTAACTGGGCGTACGACATTGGAATAGTGTCGAAACGCCGGTCCATCATCCTTTGTCTCTGTTGATAAGCGGGTCTGTTACCCGGTTGTTGCTGCTGTTGATACTGAGCTGGTTGACGCTGCGGTGGTTGTTGTTGTAGTGGCGCTGCAGCTGGAATGGTCACCGTCGCAACATACGGTTGTTGATGATAATTCTGAAAATTATTCCTTCTAGCACCTCTGTTCTGATAGGAAGCCAAAGAATTCACTCCCCCCTCTCTTTGCTTATGTCCTCCAACGAACGACTTTTTTACCCCTGACGAAGATCCTCCTCCACTTTGGATCTTGCAGGTCTTCAGGTAATTCTCCACCCTCTCTCCGGTAGAGACCACATCAGCAAAGTTGGAAGCATTGCACCCCACCAGGCGCTCCAGATAAGGTCCAGGCAACGTATTCATGAACATGTTGGCCATTTCTTTCTCCAGCATAGGGGGCTGAACACGGGAAGCTGTCTCCCTCCAGCGTTGAGCGTATTCCCTGAAGCACTCATTGCTTTTAAGAGACAGATTCTGAAGTTGAGTTCTGTCCGGAGCCATGTCTGCATTATACTGATACTGCTTCACGAAGGCCTCCGCCAAATCCCTCCAGCAACGGATGTGGGCTCTGTCCAGTCTCATATACCATTCCAAGGATGCCCCAGCTAGGCTGTCCTGGAAGAAGTACATAAGTAGTTTCTCGTCATCAGAGTATGCAACCATTTTACGGAAATAGGCTTGCACGTGAGTCTTGGGGCAAGAGTTGCCCTTGTACTTGTCAAAGACCGGGACTTTGAATTTCGGTGGCACTCTCACACCTGGGACCAGCCCTAAGTCAGCAACGTCTACTCCCAAAGGATTCTGTCCTTCCACTGCCTTCAACCTCTCTTCCAATCTCCTGAACATGGGGTCTACGCCATGACCCATGCCAAAGTCTTCCTGAAGTGGGGGAAACTGATCGTCCTGATCATCATGAACGGGCTGTTGACCGGGTTGGCGTGCGGGATCGGGATAGGCCCTGGTCCACTGGGTCCGTTAACCTCTCCAGCTGGAGGTTCAGTCACTGTCTCTGGTTGAGCAGGGGGATTCCCCTGTATCATCTGCCTGAGCTCTTGTTGTCCCTGAGCCACCCCTTCAACCACATCCATGAATTGGGTCATGCGGGCCCTCATCTCAGCGAGCTCTGCTTGTACACCTTCCATTGCTCTCTGTTGATTCCTCCGGGTACCGTATCGGTGAATGCCTGAGTCAGCTATCCTGCTAGTGGAACACCAAACAATATGAGAACACCGCAGCGGTACCTGTTATGCAAGATATGACAATGAATATGTAAATGTAATGACATGTTTATCCATTCCAAAAGGTATTCTACCCCCTTGATTCCAGTCTCACATCAGGTGGGTAGTGCAAGAAGGCCGAGTCATGGATAAACTTCTGAGATCAAGATGTAATAAAGGGAAACCATCATACAAATGAGTTCAAGGAAAGGGCCTTAGCCAAAAATACATCAAAGGAGGATCTCCACAACAAGCCTGTGGATCATCACTACATAACACCAAAGCAGTAAGTAAAGAGAGGAACAAGCAAATCAGAAATCAGCCTCCTGTATGCAACCCATAAGGACCGTTCCTCACTTCATCCAGTAGCGCCACCGTGTCAGGATGATCTGGAGATTCTGTCAAACGCCGGATGAGCAGATTCCTCTTGTGAATGATCCCATCCAGTTCGTTGATGTGTTCTCTGTAGTAATTCCCATCATCTTCTCCAAATACCTCTTCAAGTCTGGATTTCTTCAAACTTGCCAGCGTCTTGAGTTCTTCGATATATCCTTGAGCCTCATTGAGTTGATCTGTGATATAACCATTAGTTGATCGGGTACACAGCAGCTCATGGTTCTTCCCCTTCAGCAAAGTCTTCAATTTCTCTATCTGACCAGTCAGTTCAGCCACCGTCTCTTCCTCCTTTGTCTTCCGAGAAGTTGAAAATGCATCCCATCGCTCTTGCCACCCAGCTAATTTACCACGAGCATCCATTAACTGCTGCTTGACTCGCCTCAACTCAGAACTGGATGATCTCAAGGCTTCGTCTGTCTTCCTGAAGAAATTCACCTCCACAGCAAATTTCCTTTCAGCTTCCTCTCGCAATTTGACGGCTTCCTCCTTCTGATATTCTGACTCATGGAATCGATGCATACAGTCTTGCAATTTCTCCCTTAACTCCGAGTTCTCGATTTGAAGTCCTTCCGTGGTGTTCTTCAACTTGTCATACTCCTCTCGGCTCACCGTTGCTGACTGCTCGAGAGTAGGTGAATACAAGGGTTCTTCAATAGGAAACGGTAGACCAAACTCTTCGATTCTTCCTTGAAGCCATTCTCCATACTGAGGGTAAGCTCTACAATCTCCTTTCCCAAGAACAATTCTTCCTTTCTTGATCACCTTGAGCCAGGCCTCAGCTGCCTTACGGGATACCGTCAAATCAGGCGAAGAATGGAAAAACAGAGACTCTTCCACATCCTTTTCCACCGGCGGAGTTCTTAAGGCATATCCAAACTGTCTAACTGCCAGAGAAGGATTATAGTTGATTCCTCCTTTTCTTCCTACCAACGAAACATTCGGGAAGTTCCCACAACTGTGAATAATATCTGCCCGAAGCAAACTCCGGTCAGACCACCAAGAAATATCTTCAGCTCTCAACCCCATCAATCTCTTTGACCAACTCAACGAGTCCTTGACATCAATGAATGCTCCTGACTTGGGTAGGTGAGAACTGAACCACTTATAGAACAAAGGCGCACAACAATTCAACAATCCTCCTTTTCTATTCTTATTCTTGTGGTGCACTGAATGAAAGAAATCTCCCAGCAAGGTCGGCACTGGATTTCCCAACACGAAGAGGCGTACGGCATCTACGTCTATAAATTTGGCGACATTAGGGAACAAGACAATCCCATACACACAAAGAGCCAACACAGCATTGAAACCCCTCTGGTCACCATCTTCAAGCTTCTTCTTTGCTTCTCCCAATAAGAAACTCAGATGAAAACCGTTAACTTCTCCCTTCTGACACATATTAGCCTTCAAAACTGATTCCCTCAAATATGTGGTTGAAGCAACCATGCTGAGATCGGGCAGACACTCCGAGCTGTAGAATAGCAACTGTGACTTGATGGGAATTCTGAGAAAACTGGCAATCTCCTCCAAAGTAGGGACCAAAACATAATCCGGGAATGTGAAGCACCTCAATGGAGGGTCATAGAACTGCAGTAGTGTGAAGAGAGCATCATGTTGATCTTTGGAAAGAACCGCGACGAAACTTAGAATTAAACCGTAATCCTCTCGGAATCCTTCTAGAGAACCAGGATCCATTAACTTCATCAGTTGTTGGATGGGCTCCAAACAGACCACCGGAAACTTGTAGGCGACGAGTCTCTTTCTGCCAATATCCATCTTAAGAGAACCAGGAAAAACCCCGACCGGAATCAAGAAGAAGATGTAAACCCCCTAGAAATGGATAAACATGTGTTAAATGATATGAATGCAAATGATGTGATGATGTGAATGCAATGCAGCGGCGTGTCAATCAGGATTGCTGTATCTGCTTGAGCATTTGTCAGGTTGCACTGTCTGAAGAGAAAACCACTGAGGAATATAATACGAGATCAAAGCACTGCTCCAGAAAACCGGGTTGGTTGGCGGTTAAGGTTTCCTGAATTTAGCCCGCCCCTCACTGGTAGGTTCTAAGAACAGAAGTTCGTCAACTTCAGCCCTTCAGTCGCGAATAATACGTTTACCATTGAAGGTTTGGCATTATTACGGAATAAAAGACCTCCACTGACTCCCCTCAACAGGACATCCTAAAGCAAGTTCCCAGTCTCGGGGTCCTCGGATTGATCAGCGAGAATGTGCCCACCAGAGCTAACATAATCACGTCTCGGAGGAGAGGCCTCGACTGAGTTCTCGGGAAATGGTCACCAGAGTCGACAATTTCTAGGGGAATATTATGTCGTTACGGAACATCCGTAGGACATAGTATATCCAAGAGAAACCTCGTCTGGGTGTGGTTCTTCACGAACGACTTAACGCAGCAACATACCACGCAAGCCTCATGAACATCCACTCTAAAACCTGTGTGTACACTCAAGCCTGGGTAATGGGCTTATCTCTCGTAGAACATCCCATCAAACAAACAAACAGCAGCAGATACAGCAAACATATGTACATGAATGCAATTAGGCAAATAAGTAACTGCACAAAAGAATGAACACTCAATAAACAAGAAAACACACAAGCTAGGAAGGACTCGCTTAGGGAAGATGGACCAGCAAGAGGTCAACTTCTAAAGTCCCCAGTGGAGTCGCCAGCTGTCGCAATCTGAAAAATACAGTGCGCGAAAAAAACAACCGGCGAAAGAAAATGACAGAAGAGTCGCCACCGTGCGTTATTCATCCCAAAGGAGGGAAAGGAAACGCTCGAAGTAAACCTGAAAAGAGGAAAGGAAAAGACAAGGTCTCGCAACCAAATCTTGGGTTCGGGAGTCGGTTATGCGAAGGGAAGGTATTAGCACCCCTACGCATCCGTAGTACTCTACGGGATCCACTTATGCGGTTTCTGTTTAAAGGGTATGGTTTTGCCTAATGTGCTATTTACTAAAAAGGTTAAGAGAAATGGACTCGCGCGGATGTCGCATCCACTGCATACGTATCTCATATGAATATGAGAATCAGAGTCTTCGTAGCTCGGCTGACCTATGGGTTGGGGGTAATTGTGCTCGCTAAGACATCGCGTCTTATGCCTACGTATCTCATCTGGAATGAGAATCAGAGCAAGACGTAGTTCGACTAACTACGGGGTTATGGATTATGTTACGGGGTGAACAACGTTACTACGCAATCTACCGGATGCTCGACCTTTGGAGACTTACTCGCCTGTAGTAGAAGGAGTAAACGTGTTGCTTTGGGTTTTAGGTTTTGTTTGCGTTGTAGGAACGCGCATGCAAAGAGGAAGTCCTAGGCGGAGGAACAGTGCTACCTAAATTGGCATGCAAACGGGAGACTATGCGAAGCCTCGCATCCTATGGGGAAACAATCACATCACACAAAACATATATCTTGAAATAGAAAAAATGCCACCAAGGGGCTCAAACATTGCCTCCTATCGAGGTCTTCCAGCTAAGAAACCGTAGAAATAAAAGGGAAGAAGTAAAATACCACACGGATCAAGATCCGAAGTTACAGCAATTAAAGGATAAGCAACCCTGAGATTCTCCCAAGCTGATGCCATCAAAGAAAACCAATCAGTACGGGAAATCGGAATAAACCTCCGGAGGGTATCCCTGCGAGAATATGTGAGCCCTCACAAAAACTCAACAAAAGGGGTTAGGCAAACAGGATTGAAATCAAAAGATAACAAGGCCATGGCAACACAAAGAACAGGTTAGAACAAAACGGAATAAAGCAGATACTGTCACATTCGCGACTGCTTCGCCTAGCGAAAGCCTAGCGAAGCTTCGCTGCGTGCTCGCCTAGCGAAGCGGCTAGCGAGCACCTGCGGGATTTGGATTTCCCATTGGTACCTGCACGATGTTAAAGATTCCAGATCCTATGGCATTCACCTCATAAACGAAACTGTTAAACAGTCAAGGCATAAATCACATATTCATACACAAATATAACCCTGAGGGCCAAGCCTGAGGTTACCTCATATATTCAGTATTCAACCCGAGGCATAGAGTAATAGGAACAGAGGCATACCTGATGAGAGACCTGTTAAAATTGGAAGGCAAGGCCGGATTGGCGAAGTAACGTTTAGGGTTTGCGTGAGGCGGAATGAACTTCTCAGGGCTGCCCGAAGGTTGCTGCAGAGTAGTTCCTAGGTTTGAAACTCCACGTGAACTCCAAGTCTATTTCTCAGGGAATTTCCAAGTGTCTGAAACCCTACTGAAACTCTTATATTTATAGCTGATTTTCGTGGACTTGTGGGCTTGGAATGAGGGAGACCCAAAATTTGTTATATTTTAATTATTTATTTAATTTTTTTTTTTTTTTTTTTGGAAAAAAAGAAAGGGTAAATTTTGGGGTATTACACACCTAGATAAAATAGGAGCATATAATTATGGTTTCGCTTGTTTGTCTTATTTGTATAGCTCTTTGTGTAAAAACGCAAAGAAAGGCACATCTACATTTTCTGGATGCGTTGTTTTACTCCAAGCATGGGGTTGGTCTAGATTTCCATTCTTGTATGCACAAAAGTAAGTTAATAACTTCATTTTCATTTATTCACTTTAATTATTATTGTCTCTAACTAATTTATTTGAACTTTTTTGATTTAGATGGTCTGCTCGTGGTATGAGTTACAATAGATGTCCTAGATATTATATCATTCAATATCGCAATCTATTGGATCATCTTACACCTATAGATGTATGTCTACTAAACGAAACAATTTATTTTTAATATTACTCATTTTATGATGTTTTTCTTCTACAGTTCATTTGGCGTCCATATCTAAACATGGAACATCAACATGAAGTCAGAGAAAAAGATGCAGCAGTTTAGACTACATGGACGCCGATCATCAGATTCACCATTGTGGAAATGTAGCACAGTGACCGTGTCAAACTGTAGTTCAGAATGCTTCAAAACATCCTAGATCCCCCGACTGACCTCGGTCAATGGCACCAACTAAAAATTAATGAACAATAGAACTTAGTCAATTGTTAGGACTTTGCTAAATCTGAGTGTCGTAAATAGATGCACCTTCATGACCATGTCTTACGTGACGTTGTGATGTCAACCCTGTCTATACCAACTAATACTTACATGGCTTGGTACAGATTGGTTGCGTCTGGGTTTGTCTCTGAAGTGAGGTATTTATACGACCCACGACAAACCACTTACGCACAAGAAGCTTCAACGTCTAACCCCCCTTAAAATTATCATACATGTTACTCACAACCCCCTATCCAACAAAATTACTGACTCACAAACCCACAAACCCACAATAAAAACATGCCAGACACAACCACAATACCAAGAGCGTCCCCTGTACCATCGCCAACAAAATGACTATTATCAAGACACCCAAAATGCTTATGCCCCAAACACAACATCAAGATATAGCCAAAAACACTCAAAGAACATATAACACCAACCTATCCTTATACCATAGCCAAAATGCTCAAACATAATACCATAGTCAAAATGCCCAAACATCACATCATAGCCAAAACACACAAACATCATGACAACCATATGGTTTTCAAATACCACAACAACCATTTAACTTTTCTCAAATGAATCATTCACATCAATGTCTCCCTTCGATCGTCTAGGTCACACGCCAATAACCCTTCAACACATCCTAACTACTTTGGCATGGATCGTGAACTCAGTTACGGTAGTGTATCACTTCATACATAAGACATCTTAGAAATGGAAGAACTTCTTAGGGATTCTGTTGATGTTGACCTCAAACCCTCAAACACCTGGAATGAATCAATAGCGAGGGCAACAACGAGTAAGGGTTACAGGGTGTGGAACCGGTGGCCGGTATGACCAACCATCTCGTCATCATTAGCTAGGGTTTATGTAAAAAAAAATATTTAAATATTATTGTTTACTATTTATGCTAAAAAAATCTGCGTGTACACTGGTGTCAGACCAATTGGCGCCTCTTTTATAAAGTTGTACAGTAACACCAATTGAATTGGCAACACCATATGGAGTTGTCACCAATTCATATGGCAACATCACTTTGTCCAGATCTAAAAGTGGGATATTTTGAGAATTTTTTTAAAACATGAATTATTATGGAAATTAATTTGAAAATTTGGATTATTTAGGTAAAAAAAATCTCACGTTCACACCCTTAATAAAATTCATTTATTATATGTTTAAATTAATTTCTCCTTTATATCTCAATTATTGTTTAATTTAGAAAATATATACTCAACTCAAGAAATATGGTTAATTTTAAAACTGCTTACAAAGAAGAATGATCAATGAACATAAAGGTGAATGAAATGCTAATCACAAACCCTTTAGGTGTAACCATTCAACATTCATTATCATATTATGCATTACCTTGTTTTCATTAATACTTACTTATTTCTTTGCAGTATTCAGGGAATGTTGGAATCAATGAATTATGGAGCTCAAAGAAGACAACTTATGTTTTATGTTGGTTGTGTTGACAGATTTATGATTGATTGTGTTGATGTTATTAAATTAATATAGGTTGTGATAATGTTAATATTATTGCAATTTGCATGTATTTATGTTGATTGTTTGGGCAAATATTTATATGCTCAAAAAATTTAGATTTTATATGATTCTTGGAAGTATTAAATTTTATTTTAGTAACTCAATTTAATTGTGTTAATGTTAATGAATTTGGTTCAATTTTAAAATGATAAATAAGTTCTTTAATCCAGATTTAAAGTGATGAATGAGTTCAAATAACTCAGATTTTAAAAATAAAAATAATCAAATATTTAGTAACAATTTTTTTAAAAAGTAATATTTTAGAAAATCTAATATATAACCCTTCCTAATAAAAAAAAAGATTTGTGAAGGAAAAAAAGAGAATATTTGAACGTATTTAAAACTAGTCCATCATTAGTGTTATATGTAATTTAAGAATCCAATTTAAGAGATGATGCATTTGAGATGCTGTAAATAACCCAACACTTATACTATAGGAACCATCACAAGAACTGTCTCTGTCAACTACAACCTCTGACATCAAGGAGCCTGTGCAAACGACAATGCGAGAGGATAGAGACGAGAAAGGGAGAGGGGCAGAGTTGAATTTGGTACGTAATTGTATGATGCTCCAAGTGAAACTAAAATCAAAGAAAGAATACAAGTTGTAATTTATTCTTATGTGTATAACTAGAGGAAGAAAATAATATGTAACAGATAAAGATACTATATCTAGCTAGATAAACACACAAAGCATACTACAAAGATAGGTAGTCTTCTGTATTAGTGCACACCAGTACAAGAAAAATATTGCATACTTTTCAAGTCTCGAGGTAGTTCTGTATTGGCACACCCGACTCTTCGGTCAACTTTTTAAAACTAGCTTGCAATTTTTTTGTTACTGGCCCTACTTTTCCATCACCAATTGTGCGTCCATCAACCTTCACTACCTGCAGATGGTAAGCAATTTTTTTGGCACATCGTGAGAAAATATCTAACTGAGTAATATATCATGTCCGTAGCATAATTCAGACAAAACTTTGGAAGGTATAAGGTACTTACTGGGCTTAGTTCTCCCATTGTACCTGTTGTCCATACCTGTAAGGCAACTTTCTAGTTATAACTTGACATAAATTTGAATATTCAAACCAATGGAGAGAGAGGGAGTATTAAAATTATGGAACATATTGATTATAAGACTATTCAAACCAAATAGTTGAAAATTAAAAACTCTTAGTATATCAGTATTACCATCATATAATGAAAATAAAACTACTCAATTCCATATCAGAGTGAACTTAATACATTGCTATTTTTTAATGAAATCTTCACTCGTGACATGTGAGTTGTGACATCTAGCTGTGGTTAAAAAAAACTCGAAAAATATAGGAGTAACATTTTGGCTATATATATATATATATATATATATATATATATATATATATATATATTATTCCTCATTTCCATAAGCCAGTAACAAATACTTAATCAAAAGAAAATAAAATTCACTTTCTTTTAAATTATTAGATTTCTAGGAACAGTATATATTATTGGTGAACCTCATCTGCAGAATGCACTTCTGATAGGCTGATTCTCCGCTCTTCTAAAATAAACTGCTCCTTCACCACAAGATCCATAACCTTAAATTGCAAAACAGCTTAGTTCCGTAAGTACCAAAATATAATAATAATTGCACTAAGAAACAAACCTCACTGAGAGAAAAGGAATTTGACACCTTCTCAATGATATTAAAAAGTTAAATTTTTATTTTATGTGCTTTTTCTTCAAAAGTTAATTTTACCTACCAAAATGGTGCTTTTGTTTATCTGCGCCTTTGTTACTAACTATTTTTTATAACCAACTTACACGGATAGTTGATATTTTTTCAAAGCAATTTTTTTTATTGATAGTATAACTTTTTTTAATGAAATAGAACAGGGATAGCAATGCAAAATGTTTATCATTATTAGTCCTAACTCAAATTATCCATCTTATGAAAAATACGTTGGTGTAAAAAAAATGAATCTGCAGAACTTACAGTTGCTCTAGTAATGCCGGGAAGACAGTAATCAGCATGTGGTGTCAAAACACGGCCTTTCTTAACTACGAACTACATAAAGTAAAGCAATATATTAGTTGAAATGTACATGCAAGCTTATAGGGAAAATGAACATTGTGCAAGAAGATGGTTTTTCATAAGCTATGCATTAAATCGACTCATGTAATCGATATAAATTATCAATAGTGTGTAAATCAATATTTTAGGAGTTGAACTCCAAGAATCACCTCCCTAGTATATAATTATCAAAATAGAGAACAGAGACCTTTATAACAGTTGAGACAAAGTTCAAGACATACGATGTTTGTTGCATTGGTTTCGGATACAAAACCATCTTTGTCCAGCATAATTGCATCATCTGCTTTTGCATTATTGCTTTCAACCTGCACCAAACCAAATAACAACATTTGTGTGAAATATATTCAGAAAGACAAGATATTAACATGAAAAGATGTTAAGAGTATGGCTTATTCCATTTTGCATTAATATATGTACAAATTCATGCGGTGAATAGAAAATTACCTTTGCAAGTATGTTGTTCAGGAGATTGTTGTGGTGTATCTTTGAATCCAAATTCTGGTAACAAACAAATAAAAAGATCAAACAATCAACTAGACAGACTAAAAGAGAGTATGTCAATCAAGCAGAAACATTGTTGGTTTTGAATTAATCTTGCCCATTAAAAGCTTCTCCCTACGGTCTCATATATAAGCAAAAACTTCTGCATATTTAAGACCACCAAACGTAACATTTCTTTTTGCTTATAATTGAGACTGGAGAGTATCTCCCAAGCAATCCCATGTCAATTTTAATTATCATTATCACTCATAATGAATAAAATCATGGTATGTGAAAGAATGAAAATCATGACAACAACAAATCAAGCATAGATTATTAAAATAACAACTTCCTCTTTCAAATTAACAATTATACAAACAAGAAACTTACATTTGGTGAGTTACGGCGTGTTGAGGCAGTTACAAGAACTATACCGCGCTCATTATCATAAACAGGGGGCTTCCATTCGGCAAGCACTGCATAATTTAGCAAGGACCAAGTTCAGTATAACATTGAATGTCCAAGTGAAAAGCATATTGTAAGGAAGGTCTAAAACTTAAAGAAACCAAATATTCATAGATCATTTAAGTGTAAATTTCCAAGGGTTTTCAATTGGAGCTTTTCATAAATCATTCCTAATCTTATGGGCATTTAGTTAAAAAAAAAATCCTTTAACTTGAGAAAGACAACACCTTCTGATCACAAAGCATTCCTCCAAATCAACCACCCTTTATTTGTCGATCACATTGTATGGCAGATCCAGGATCACAAACAGGTGTTGCTAGATCAATCCAAAAAAATTGCTGAATAATGCCAACATTGACATACAAATGTTTTCAAAAAACCTAAATATTTTGGTGCCAGTATCATTGTTACTTGCAAAAGGTTAATAAATAGTTACCAATTAATGTGCATCCATACAGATTTAATGACGGGCTCATCCCAGAAGTAACCTATAAAAGAAGATGGCATAGAATTTGTTAATAGTCAGATTCGCAATTGAATTAAATATGAATGATGGTTTCATAACTTCAGTTGCAAACAGAATGAAATATAGTCAACACTAGTGAAACAATAGGTTACCATTTAGCATATTGCATGCTTACAATGTTTCATTGTTGAGAATGGAATAAAAACCAATAGGAAACAAAGAATTAACGTAATAGAAACAAAAGTCTAAGAGAATAAAACCTTCTTTCCCCGTGTTAGAGAAAGTCGGATGTGGGCATCATCAAACATCCCATTCCTAATTAGCGTTTTGAAAACAGCTTCCTTAATCTGAAATATATCTTACAGAAAGCATCAGAATTTAAAATGGGGTAACAATCTGAGTGACTCGTGATGGATGAACAGAAAGCTTCTTCAGACTCACCTCATTTCGACTTGGAACATTTTCAAAAGCCAAAGCTTTAGCTGAATCGGACATCCTGGTGAGATTTACGAAAATCAATTGCGTTAATGAAGGCCAGATGTTTTTACAAAAAAATCATATTATCAGTACATGAAAATCAATTGCGTTAATGAATTACCAACCTACAATGTAATCAAATTGATTGGAAACAAAACCAAACAAATAACTGAATAGAATTTCAATCTATGCTTTTTTTTATGTAAAAAAAATAAGTAAACAAAAAAAGTATCAATATATGCTTGTTTAATTAAACAGCTATATACTTCATTGATAAATGATAACATAACACCAGACATCAACTTTCAATTTTTCAAGTTTGTAACACTACCTACCTGTCCAGATGTTCTTCAAGTTTAAATATCTTTTTGTTATACACTCGAAGACCCTCCCAAACGGAGTCGCCGCCTTGGGTAATAGAATCAAACACTGAAACCTAATATATCATAGAATAAAAATTTAAAATCCTGAGAGTGCATGATCAATTACATAATTCATGTGCCTTATTTCATTTACATGAAACCTCGAAATGTTGTAAAACAAATACCTTGGCATCCTCGCGTGTCACAATCTCATCACCGACCCAAACAAGCAGTTTCTCATTTGCGGGAACTGGAAGGTCCGGAGGAGGCAAAGGAGAGCTCAGAAGAGATGACTTCTTCTTTACATGGCGTCGAAGCATGTTGTAAAGAGGTAGACTATGCTCCAATATATCATAGAGAGAAAAGGGAAATGGCTGAAAAGGAAATTACAACACGGTATAAACACAACCAGGATTTCCCTCAAGCCCAACCAATCATAAGGAAATAAGGCATAGGGATAGCTATAAAACATCAACCGCGTATGCAATTGCGATAAGATTAAGCTATAAAATATCAATCTTGTATCATTTGTAATAAGATTATACCACTTTTTTACAAAGATATGAGCTAACTAGGTGCTTTATGAAAAACCATGTTGCACTACAAGACATATGTTGTTCTTTTATATGCCTAATCATTTCTAGAAGGTTTGCTTTTGTGTATTTCCAATGCTCGAGACACATATATGCTGTCCTCAATTGATGAGTTCTTATGCTATGCTATTTTTAGTTCTCAAGTAGAAAAGATTACATGATTTTATCAGTAGGTAAAACCTTCGCAATTGCAAAACATTGAAAAAGATATTGATTGTAACTGCAAATGATATAATGGCCTAGACTCCTTGCAACGGGAACTAAACTGAAGGCATGCATAAAGGAACTACATACCTTAGGATACTTCTGTTGTTCCTTAAAACCAGTAGATTTGTGCACAGTGTTATACCACCAAGGGGCCCATAAGCCATCTATTGGTTTCGGACCTGCTTCCCAACTGGAAAGTTCAAAATTTGAGTTGTCACTTCCTATGTATGTACGCATAATCAATGGAAGAATGCTTCAACCACATTTTCAATGACTAAATCTCTCCAAATATTTTGAATCTAAAAAGATTTTTCAACAAGAAAACATTGAAATAAAGACCAGAAAAAGTAGCAGCACAAGGCCAGGTTTTTTATAAAGAACACTCTGCATACCTGAGCATTGAAGGTTGAAAAGGAATCTCCAAATCATCACAAAGACCCCGTAAAGTAGCCTGCAAATTAACAAGATCACAAACTAAAGCAAGATTAAAAGCAGAATCTAGATTTGCATATAAGTCAGTCCAATCACTAATGTATCAAGCAAAACATAGAACTTCAAAGAAATTTAGACTTAAAAAAACTGGCTATACTATTAAAGAAAACAAATCATATTCATATCTCAAGACAAGCAAATACATATTTTGGCTTATTTAGCTTCCTATTTGGTTTCATTTTCATCACATTCCAGAATCAAGCATGTTGAAAAAGCTCAAATACCTCGGGATCTTTTTGAAGTTCTTCAGCATCAATAACCGGCGGTGGTTTTCCACTCTCGGAGAGTTCATTGTATATATGAACAAGCTCCAACAAACCCAATTCAAAAAAAGATGGGGACACAACCTTGTCAAAGGATGGCTAGAGAACACACAATGAGATCATAAGCAACTACCAAAAGATTAAAGTCGAATATAATTTGTGAAATAAGAATTACCAATATGTCAAGAGGATTTCTTATGAGAATGAAGTGTTTCCCTTTCTTCATTAAATCTTCCGGCAATCCAAGCACCCTTTGTTTTGACATATGCTAAAATCAACAAAGTAATAACAACAAGTAATGTAGTTATAGATAAATAAAAAAATGTAGTAATTAATTACCAACAAGGCATTCATATTAGATTGGATTATTTCTTCAAAGACTTATCTTACATAAAAAAACACTACAAATTCACATACAAAGGGAATAACTGTGAGAATTTTCCTCATGGATTGCATCTTATCTTGAAGGAGACTCCGTTTACCTTACAGAATCGATACTTTTTGTTTCCCGGACCACAAATTATATCCTTAACAACCTTATTTCCATCCGATTCCTATTACAATTGAAAGAGCAACAAAAATGAGAGTTTAGGAATAAATGTAGAGAAGTTAAATTTAAAGGTACTTGAAACGAGTGAAAGAGATAAACACCATACCGTTTCAGCGAGTAGTTGTTCCTTGTAAGGTCTGTTAAAACCGCTTATTTTAAGGAAATTAGCATAGAGAGGCTCATCAAGCACTTCAATGTCATCCCTCTAAACAAACACAAACACAGATCACAAATGAATTGAACAGAATAAAGAAAAGAAAAACATAAACCGGAAACACGACACTGACACTAAACGTCGATACTATTAACAACTTGAAAAAAATGAATAAATTAAATGTAATCACAGGTGCCAGCGTTGGATCCAGACACCGTCACTGACATGCAATTTTTTTCCGAGGTGTCTGTGCTATACATGCATGATGATAATACCTGTGAAAAAGAGTACATTAGGCTTGTACTCAAGGACCTTGGAGCAGACCATGAATGAATCACCTCCATATTCTGCAATCAAAATTAGATACAGTTATCATCATCACTCTCATCTGTTAGTCTTATATAGAATTATGGTAATTTAAATTCAATTTAATTTCCCAATCAGCAACATTAATAATCTTAGAAACTTTGAATAATTATTATTTAATGATGTTAATAGTGGTAAAGTTAAAAACGTGGACGTAACAATAATTGTAAAGCTCGAACATTTATCCTAAAATACAAAGGGGAAGAATTAGGTATAGTACCGTTTCTGCAAGTGGAAATTCTTTCCCTAGTAGAGAATAATCCAGTGTCACTGAAGCAGTATATTATTTCATCAGAAACACAGTGATTTCAGAAAACAAATCCAATGGATCTCGGGGGAAGAAGAAGGGAACAGAATGCTGAAGAAGATAGAGAAAGGAGTATTCTTTGACTGGGGAGTGATTCTGACACTGAAAATACTATCTACGTGTCATGTATTAATTGGGCCACAACCATTTTCGATGAATCGGAATCTACTTTTAATATATAAAACTACACCATTATCGTTTACCCTTAATTAACCCGTTTAAAAGGTTAATTTATAGGAATTTTTTATAAATATAACTTACTTTTTCATTGAAATTCCCTGAATACCTACGATTTAAAAAAAAATCAAAAAATTCAAATTATCCCAGTTTTAGAAGGAGGTGTCAATTCAATTGACGACTCCTCTTAAAGATTCAATGGAGACGTCAATTAGATTGACTAGGGCACATGCCCTAGTCAATCCAATTGGTGCCCATGTGTATTACTTCAGAGGAGGCGCCAATTGGATTGACACCTCAGTGTAAAATACAATTGTTTTTGTAAATGGTCTACGTGATACATAAATTTGAAATAGGACCAATTGATATTAATAAAATTTGCAGTTTACACAAAAAAGCTTAATGGTGATGACTGAGATCACATAACCGACCTCCGGTCCCACATCCCCTAGCTACCCTAACCCACTTTGATGATTCACCACTGATGTTTGAGCATCTGAGGGGCCAGGAGTGTCACTACCAACTATAGGAGATGGCCTGTTGAGGTAGTCAGACAAGTCGGCATAGTCTTCAGTATGCATCGAGGGTGTACCGCCGTAGCTGAGTTCATGACCCATGTTAGAGTAGTTGGTTTTGTGGTTGGCTCATTGGTGGGCGACCAGGAAGGTTGAAGGGAGACATGGGTGTGAATGATGCGTCGAGGAAATGTTGGAAAGGTTGTTGGGGTGTTTGGTAGAGATATGGTTGTTGGATGTTTTGGTTTTGTGAGGTTTGGGCTTCTTGGCTATGGTAGGAGGAGGAGCGGTTGGTGTTAAATGATCGTTTGGTGTTCTGGCTAAGGTGACTTTGGTAGGGTGATGGGGTAGGTGCGAAGCGATATTGGGTCTCAGGTTGATGGTCAATTTGTTGGTGGTGGTATGGGGTATGCTCTTGGTATTGGGGTTGGGTGTATGGCATGTTTTGGTTGTATGTTTGTGTGTTGGTTGAACGGAACGTTTGACGGATAGGGGGTTATGTGTATCCGGCCTGACACTGTTGTTGGGGGTTTGATGTTGAGGTGTCAGGTGTGTAAGTCATCTAGCATGGCTCGTAGAGGTAGATATCCTCGACGATGAACTGAAAACCAACCGATCTGTACCAAGCCATATAAGTACAACTTGGTTTTTCTTCATTTGGCATGACTATGTCAGTTAAGACATGATCACGGCGGTACTTCCATTTGCGACACTCCGATCTTGCAAAGCTTTGCCATGGATTGAAGTTCCATTGGTCGTTAACTTTGCGCAGATGCCATTCTCCTAGGCTTGCTGGGGGATCTGGGATGTTTTGGGCATACCGAACTGCAACTTCACACGATCACTGTTGTGCATCTCCACATTTGTGAACCGTATTATCGGTGTGCATGCAGTCCATACGGTCGCGTCTTTAGCGTTGACCTCATGGTCATGATCCAAATTAAGGTATGGACGCCAAATTAACTGAAATGTGAAAGAAGACGGGATTATAATCTAGGTAGAAGAAGTTAACAAATTATAACAAAATAAATTAAGTTATTATCCTTACGTCTGTCGGTCGAAGGTGATCCAACAGATTGCGATACTGAGTAATACAGTGTCTAGGACATCGTGCAAACCATCTACACCAAAAAGGTAAGTATACTAGTTAGAGATAATAATATTTAAAAAAGTAAGTAAAGATATAGCAATTTAAACAACTTACTTTTGTGCATACGGGACTGTGAAAGGGTTGTTGTTGACGGGTGCTAGGGACGGTAGTCTTGACCAACCCCATACTTGTAGCAAAACAGCACATCCAGAAAATGTAGATATGTCTTTGTGTGAGTTTTTGCACAAGGGGCTATAGAGATAGGCTAGACAAGCAGATCCCTAACTGTAACTTCCTATTCTATCTACATGTCTAAGTAAAGGTAAATACTTAATATGCATGCTAGAACCACTACCTTCGGGAAATAAAAATGAACCAATTAACAGCATAATGTAACACCTAGTTTTTATTATTTAAGCATCTTCTGTAAAATGCTCATCTAAGTATAAACTATTATAGTATGACTTAATGCGTGAAAGTAGTATACCTTGACCTCTTGAGTTATCATCTAACAAATCAGTCTCCAAAAGGTCCATGCAAATTGAATTTGCATAGTTGGTTTTATCATTAACAGTCTTACCTTCAATGGGAAGTCCCAAAAGCATGTAGACATATTCTAACGTCATGGTACACTCACCGATTGGGAACCAAAATGTGTGTGTCTATGGACACCATCTTTCGCATAAAGCAAGAATGAATTTGTTATCTACGGACCAAGACAAAATCTTGCTTATATGACCAAAATCGACGAGTTCAACATAAGGTTGAATCATCGGGTCCATATGGACATATTCGTGGACTGGAGTCCAGAACCTTGAAACATCCTATAAAAGAAAGAACAAAAAACTTGACTAAGTTGGTATGTTAAAATAAAAGGGACTCTATTAAAACAAATAACAAAAGAAAAAAACTTACATAAGTTGATATGTTTGCAACCGTTCCTCTATGCGATTCGCCCTTGTGAGGATAAACATTTTGTCGGGGAAGAAAGCGATTGGTGCATATGAAACTACAAGAAGTTGTTGCAGATGAAATTGTAGAAGAAGTATTGTAGAAGAAGTAGTGAGAGTGATGGTGTGGAAAAAGTGTTGATGGTGTGGATGTATGTATAGGAAAATGAATGAGAGCATGAAAATTTGTGCTTGCATGTTATCTCCAATTGAATTGGCGCCCATGTGCAATTTGTACATGGTGTCGCCATTCAAATTGGCGCCTCCATATGGGCATGCATGCAAGACCTAGGTCTGATTGCTTGGTTTTGAGGTCTGCATGCATGCAAGACAAGGTGTCGCCAAATGGATTGGCGCTCATGTACAAGGAATGAATGGGGGCGCCAATTCAATTGGAGTGTGTGTCTGCATGTGTGACACGTGGTTGTCCTCTCTCTTGCATGCTGAACATGTCACTTCTTAGTAGCTTGCATGGTTGACACATCATTTCGGACTAGCTTGCACGTGCGACACATCACTTCGAACTAGCTAGCATGTGAGACACATCATTTCCATATTTAAGTGTCTTACTATCAACATCCAAGACACATTACTCACATTCATCTGCAGCAAGAAAATAGTTTTCATCTGCACAATATTATCTTCACCAAAATACAGTGTTAATGTTCACTGCAACGGTGAAACATACGAGTCTGAGTTATATGGTTTTTATTTTCGAAACACTGATACCATTAGACTTACGATCAAGAGAAATGCAACATTCTTGCATTTGGAAAAAAGAATACAATCTTGTATAGGATCGGGTATTGTGTCAAAGATCACGTATCAAAATCCAATATTTTTTTAGAATAGTCAATGCAAGTTTTTCCCGCTTAAGGTACGAGACGATGAAGATGTTGAATACATGTTTGTTAGTCATGAACATTCAGGCTGCAACTGTATTGAGTTGTACATTACTCTTCAACCATGTATACCGTCTCAGCAGTCTCAGATAACCAGTCAGGATGAATCTGGTAAATTTGATCCACAGTGGTCAAATGACGTCAACCCAGAAGCAGAAGCAGAAGTGGACGTCGTTGATGAAGAAGAAGAGGAGACCGAGATACAGGTTGATCACATGCTGAACAACGACATTGAAGATGATGATCAACCACCACCAACTCAACAACATCAAAATACAGCATAACCAGCAACAACAATGCATTTAAGGTTATGTCACACCACCATATAAATATTACAATGCATTTCAACACCATCGCAAACAAAATATTCATTTTCAGGTACTAAAACCAATTTTAAAAGAAAGTACACGCTCTCGGTTTTCTGACGCTTCGAACGACACTCGAATCGGACACTTGGAATAAAAGTTATGAATTTTTAAAAAAATTACAAAAATGCTCCTAGTGTAACCGGTTACTCCATTTCTGGTAACCAATTACACAGTTGCAAAAACACTTTTCTGCAACTTTTTCAAAATAAAAATCACTTAAAATTCGTCCCAAAACCCCATTTTTCTTACAAATCATTTATACCATATTTTAACACGAAAAAAAAATATTTTTCCAAAGTTCAAAATCCCAACTTATTTACACTGAAAACATTCATAACTCAATTCCGACTCTGACCCGAAACAACATCAATCACACAACGTTGACATCATACAATCCAACAAAAATTTATTATTCCAACAACAACAACAATTTCAACAATTCATCATTCCAACATCAGTCACAATATCATTATACCACACACACATAATTCAACAAGTAATTGATCAATTTAACAATTATCAATTATAACAATGATCATGAATATAGATAAGAAGAGTACAAAACCTACATGTCATAATCTACCCACCATCATAATGTTAACTCTTAGATAATCAGAACTCCACCTTTACCTTAGAGTTCCTAACAAGTTATTCTTTGACCTTCAATAATGGTGAATTCTCCTCTTGAGTCATAGCCCCTTCTTCTCCCTTTCTCAGTTTCTTCTCTTTTCTCCCAATTGGTATGTGTTCTTTGTTTCTATCTCACTATCCTCTTTTCTATTTTTATTATAACTTTTATTATTATTATTATTATTATTATTAATCTCACTAAATAGAATAATAACAAATAATAATACCTCTAATTATTTTATTAACTTATTACTATTATCACAAATTTTCACCTATTAAATAATAATAATAACTCACTCAATTAACTAATTAAATTAATATTCAACTAATATTAACTAATTAACTAAATAATAACTAATATAATTAATTAGTTTTACTAACCACGTCACCTTTTCTACACTTTTGCTCACACTTTCCAATACCTTAATTTCTATAATTCTAATGCAACTACCCCACACCAAGGGTAACACAACACATAAAAACATCAATCAACACAACACAACCACAACTATCATATAATTAAATTACGAAAAATAATTTAAATAAAATTGTGGCGTTACAACTCTCTCTCAATTAGAACATTTTCGTTCTAAAAAATTACCTGATGCGAACAACTCTGGATACGACTCTCGCATCCTGCTTTCCAACTCCCAAGTCATATTTCCTCCGGCAGCGCCTTCCCACACTACCTTCACGAGAGAAATCTCTTTGTCTCTCCACTGTTTTAGTTCTCGACCATCAATCCTTAAATGCAGAGCCTCAACTATAAGGTTATCACTCACCTGAAGATCATCCATCACAAACACATGCGGCGGATCTAGAACATACTTCCGAAGTTGTGAAACATGGAACACGTCATGTAAAATTTCCAAATTCGGTGGCAATTCCACTCTATAAGCAACATGTCCAACTCACCCGAATATCTGATACGGACCAATAAACCGAGGAGTAAGCTTCATCGACTTCAAAGCACGTCCTACACCGGTCACCGGTGTGACTCTCAAGAATACATGGTCTCCCTTTTGAAACTCAAGATCCTTTATCCTCTTATCATGGTAGCTTTTTGCCTACTCTGCGAAGCTTTCATCTTCTTCCGAATCAGCTTCACTTTCTCAGTAGTCTGTTGGACAATCTCAAGTCCAAACACTACACTCTTACCAGACTCATGGCAACACAAAGGTGTCATGCACCTTCGACCATACAAGGCTTAAAAAGGTATCATTCCAATACTAGAATGGAAACTATTATTATACGTGAACTCAAACAATGACAATTGATAATCCTAAACACCTCCTTGATCGAGAACACAAGCTCTCAACAAGTCCTTTAATGACTAAATGGTCCTCTCTATCTGACCATTGGTATGTGGATGATAAGCCGAACTCAACCTCAGCTTCGAACCCAAAGCTTCCTGCAAACTCTCCCAAAATTTAGAAGTGAACCTCAGATCTCTATCTGACACAATACTCAACGGAACTCCATGAAACTTCACAATCACACTGATATATATCTCTGCCAAGTTCTGCATAGAAAAACTGACGTTAATCGGAATAAAATGGGCCGACTTCGTTAGTCTATTAACAATTACCCAAATGGCATCATGCCCTCTCAAAGTATTTGGCAACCCCGTCACAAAATCCATAGAAATGCCATCCCATTTCCATTATGGAATATCCAACGGTTGCATCAACCCTACAGGTTTTTGATATTCAACCTTTTGATTCTGACAAGTCAAACAAGCATAAACAAACTGAGCCACATCTCGCTTCATTCTAGACCACCAAAAGATCTTCTTCAAATACTGATACATCTTAGTAGCTCCTGGATGAATACTTAGGCTACTTCGATGAATTTCTTCCAAAATCATCTTCTTCAACTCAACTTTGTTAGGAATACAAATTTTATCTCTGAACCTCAACACACCTTATTAATCCACTTTGAAATCATTACTTTCAGTCTGATTACTTCCAACCATCAAGTCCACCAACATCACATCCAACTTCTGACTCTTTTTAATGTTATTAAGAAAATCATTATTGATCTTCAGCATACCAAACATCACACTCTGCGGTGTCAGCTCAAAGACCAAACTCATGTCTCTGAACTGTTCAATCATTTCCAACTCTCTAACCATCATAGCAGACACATGCAAAAACTTCCGACTTAAAGCATCAGCCACAACATTTACCTTACCGGGATGATAATTCAAGCCAAAGTCATAATCCTTTAAGAATTTCAACCATCTGCGCTGTCTCATATTTAATTCCCTCTAATCAAACAAGTATTTCAAACTCGTATCATCACTAAACACTTAAAATTTGGAACCATAGAGATAATGCCTCCAAATTTTAAACACGAACACCATCGCATCCAACTCCAAATCATGTGTAGGATAGTTTCTCTTATGAATCCTCAACTTCCATGAAGCATGAGTCACAACCTTGCCATCTTGCATCAGCACACCACCTAAACCCATCAACGATGCATCACATTACACCATAAATGGTTCATTCGGTTCAAGTAAAATCAAAACCGGAGTTGTAGTTAACCTTTTCTTCAGCTCTATGAAACCGTTCTCACAATGAACATCCCACGCAAACGTTTTAGCTTTGCAGGTCAACTTAGTTAATGGAGGTTACAACTTGTAAAAAATTTCAATAAACCTGCAGTAATAACCAGCCAAGCCCAAAAAGCTTCTTATCTCTGTCACCAACTTCGGATCCTCCCTTTGTACAACTGCATCTACCTTGGATGGATCCACAACAATACCACCACCTAAAATAACATGACCAAGAAATCTAACCTATTTTAACCAGAATTAACACTTTGACAACTTACCATAAAGCTTATTCTCCTTCAACACTTGCAATACAACTCGTAAATGCTCAGCATGTTCTTCTTCTGATTTATAATAGATCAGAATATCATCAATAAATACCACAACAAAGCGATCGAAGTAAGTATGAAAGACACGATTCATGTACTTCATAATTACTCTAGGTGCATTATAAATATCGAACGACATCACAAAATACTCAGAGTGTCCATATCGAGTTCTAAACACCATCTTCTGTACATATTCATCCTTCACTCTGATCTGGTGGTAACCTGACCTCAAATTCAATTTTTCTAAACACAACTGCACCCACCAAATGATCTATCAAGTAATATATTCTCGGAAGTGGATACTTGTTCTTAATTGTCACTTTATTCAACTATCGGTAATCCACACACACAACCTCATGCTACTGTCTTTCTTCTTTACCAACAATAACAAAGCTCCCCAGGGCGATACACTTGATCTCACAAATCTCTTCTCTAGAAAATCTTCTAATTGTTTCTTCAACTCTTCTAACTCCGATGCATACATCCTGTATGGTGCCATAGAAACAGGTTTGGTACCAGGGACAAGATCAATAGAAAACTCGACCTCTCTCTCCAAAGGTACATCTAAAATGTCATCTAGAAATACCTCTGAAAAATCCTGCACTACCTGCAATTCATCAATCACTGCCTGACTCTTAGTAGATAACTCCGCGAACAGCACAAGCACATGAGTTTCCTCTTCCAAAAGCTCCTTCAACTCTCTAGCAGACAAGAAACCAACTTCTTCCTTCTCACAAGGAGTAAGAAACCGCATCGACTTGTTATAACAACTTATATGAACATGATTGAACTCCAACGAGTTCATCCCTAAGATAACATCAAGATTCTCCCATGGTAAGAAAATATGATCAATGCCAAAATATTTATCAAAGATTAACAGAGGAAACTTCAAACAAACTGAAGTAGTAGTCACCGAACCCTTGGCAGGAGTTTCGATAACCATTTTTCTATTCATAGAAGACACAACAAGGCCTAGCCTTTTCATATAGTTAGCAACAATAAAAGAATGAGTAGCACCAGTATCGATAATAGCAATCAAAGGCGTATTATTAATATAACATATACCTCTGATCAACTTGTCATCACTGGAAGTCTGAGTCCCCATCAGAGCAAACATATTTCCTCCAATTGTAGCTTGCTTCGGCTTCGGGCAATGAGTGTTGATATGTCCTGGTTCACCAAAGTTGTAGCAAGTCATCACATTCTCTTTGCAAACAATAACCAGATGTCCTGACTTCCCACACTTATAACACTTCTTCACATCATTCTTGAATTCACTGACACGATGACCCAACACACTGCACCTATAACACTTAAGAGGAGTAGGAGCACCTCTCCCACTTGGCCTCTTACAATCAGCAACTCTTTGTTTACCTTTATCAACTAGAGAATTATATGGCCTCCCACGGTTCAGATTCTGCTTTCCTCTTCTCTCACTCAACCCCTTGTAATGATCCGACTGAGCCTTACTATCATCCTCATAAATACTACAATTGTTCACCAACTCTGGAAACCTCTTGATATGTTGGTATCCAATCGTCTGCTCAATTTCAGGATGCAAACCATTCTCGAATTTGATACACTTCAAGAACTCATCTGTTACCTCACTGTAATGAGGATAGAACTTAGCAAGTTCCATAAATCAAGTAGCATACCCAGTAACCAACAAGTTACCCTGCTTCTGCTCCAGAAACTCAATCTCCTTCTTCCCATGAACATCCTCAGGAAAGTACTTTCTCAGAAATTTCCTACGGAACACAACCCAAGCTACAACTTCAGCTACAACATCCAACACCTGACGAGCATTGGTTCACTAGTCATCAACTTCCTCAGCTAGCATATGCGTAACCTTCTGTACTTCAAAGCAATCCATCAGTCTGAAAAAAATCCTCTTAATCTCCCTGAGCCAAGTCTGCACTCCATCAGGATTATACCTACCCTTGAAAGTAAGCGGATTGTTCCTCTGGAACTTCCCCAAATATCTGAACTCGTCATTCTCACCAGCATTAGGCTGATTCTGCACAACTTGAGCAACAGCCTGCAAAGCAACAACAATAGCAGTGTCGTTTGTCATACCCCAAAATTCACTCCACCCTTTGTAAGTTCATCTAGGTCACTAACCCTAGGCATTTGCATATCATGATAAGTGTTAGGGACCAATTAGTACTACTTTTCATATAATTTTATTGGTCCCTTTTACCATTTTTTATCTAATTACACACTTTTATCCTCACAATTTTGTATAAATGCAATTAAGTTTAAATGAGTATGTTTTTAGTAGATATTTCACATATTTGTTAGTTTTGTAGAGTTTTTGGACAAGAGAGCATCGGAGTGCATAAGCATAATTTGGAAGAAGTTTCAATAGAAATTTGGAGGCATAATTTGGAAGACCAACACTTGGGAGAATTATTGCATGAAGCTTGCAAGGCAAGGAAGCTGAATTGGCTTCAGTTCGCGCCGCGACCAGGGATGGCGCCGCGAACCTTGCGAAACCAGCAAGCAGTTTGTTTGGGCCAAGTGTTATGTTTTCAAGCCAGCTGTATTGTGACCGTTTTGTATCTGTTTTAGAGTGCTTTTCAGTTTTAGATGAAAATGAACATTTTAGGAAAGGTTACACTCTTTAAGAAAACAGAATGGAAAACATAGAAACATTCATTCCTAGATATACATATTGTAAGAGAAAAACAGAGTTTATTGAGTCATTGCATTTTGCTGTCCAAAATGATGATGAGGAGCTAAACCCCATTTTGTCAAGATTGGAGGTAGTAACTATTCCTATTTGTTTATGTATTTCATTTGACTCTTATATATGATAAAAGGTTATTGATGTATTGAATGATGTTTTTGCCCTAAGTTGAATATTTAGATTTGAATAGTTGTTGAGAAAGATTATTCAAGTCTTGACTTAAAATATACTTTCAAGTAGTGAATGAGTTGTAGAAATAGATTTATACACTACTCTTCTTTTGTATCAAACCTTAAAGATTGCTATATTGATAGTTAGGTAGAGAAATCATTTAACCATTAATATAGTGATTATCACAATATCATTTAGAGATAAATGATATTGAGAGGATACTTGAATATCATCAATAATCTTAAGTCTATATAGTTATCATAAGAAATCATAAGAAATTTGAATAGTGAACTCCAATCTTGCCAAACCTCTTACATTTGATTAAAACTATTTTATTGTTTTAGTGACATTTTACTCAAAAGATAACTTTTCAAACAAAACAACTTGGTTACATTTTGAACTTATAATAATTTGGATTATAGAAAGGCGGTAATAACAACCAATCTTTGTGGATACGATATTAAAATATTTGCCGAAAATATACTTTTCAACAATAAGCATTCATCGCATTTACATATTCATAATATCACAGTACATTCCACTTGCATCTGAAAAAAAAACATAAAAGCATGGATTCGAGAGTGTTATCACACAAGGCATGGAAGGAAGGTACGCCTTCAAGTTTGAGAACCATCTGGTCATTCATCGAGCTTCATTGGTTTGTGCAATAATTCGTCAGAAGGCTACTTGTTCACGATCTTCATGCTTGGACCAAGGTGCATTCATTCGAGGTGGTCACGATCTTTGGCTTGGTTAAGTGTTCATTCGCTTGGTTGGATTTAGCCTAGTAGCATGGCATATTTAATCTAGTTGGAAGGCACTGTGTTGTTCAGTCAAGTCCATTTTCATCCATTCTATCGAGTCATTATTCAAGTTCATTCCAGACAAGTCATTATACATCGTTTCATCAAAAATTGCACATTCCTACCTAAGTTGACTTTGGTCAACTGTTGACTTCTTGGTCAACCAGTTGACCAAAGTCAACCATCTAACCAAAATTTATTTTTCATCATCTTCCTATTTTTAAGCCCATTCCTCTTTTTTGTTTAAGCCTATTAGTCATTCAATTGTCCAATCTAATTCCAAACCATTTGTTTCTAAACCCAATTAAATCCACATTTTAAAACCAAATATCCATAAACCATTTGTCCATTCAAAATCCAATTTTCATATTTTAAATCCAATTTTAAAACCAATTTTTGTTCATTAGCCAAACCAAACCAAATTATCCAATCCATTATCTTAATTTCAATAATCTATAAACCCAATTAATCCATTTTTTTAAAGCCCATTCTAATTCATTCTTCCAAATCCAAATCCACTTGTCCATCCAATTATCAATTAGCCATGTACCAAGTTTATTATCCATTTTCTAAATAAAACAAAATCCCATTACATTTGGTTAGCCCATGAAGTCCAGATTACCCACTTGACCCACATCCAAAAACCAGCTTAGAAATATTCAACCATACTACATTCAACCTCATATTCATACTGTGGCGGTAAATTCGTGATCATCAAGCTATGGATAAGCTAGACATCAATTAAACCAGAGTCGCCGCCGCGCTTTTATTGTTTCCAAGGGAAAAGGGAAAAGTACGAACAAAACCCAAAAGATAAGAAGTTTTCAAATCAAAACTAATAAAATTCCAAAGATTACAGGTAAGGGGGTTGGTTACACAGAGGGAAGGTGTTAGCACCCAAAGTGTCCTAGGTACTCCTAGGGAGCCCTTTTTTGTGTGTACATGTGTTTTTGTATAAAATGATATTTGCAATAAATAGAATGTGGGGATGAGAAAAGAATTCATTAATTATATTTTTGTGTTTGACAAGACCTTCAGACTTATGCCTACGTACCAACACAAAATGAGGGATCAAAACCTCGTAGTTCGTGGTAACAATTTCAAAGTGAGTGCATTGATTTTAACAAACATTTAAGTTTCACAAAGGCACAAAGGCACCTAAAAAGGTTTGAATGAGGGTTAGCGTTTTTCGGCTTTTGAAAATTTAAGTTAAGTATAGTTAGGTTTATTTGCAAGTTTGTTTAAGAAAATAAGTTTGAAAATGCAATGGCATAAAACCAAAGTTTCTAATTTGCAATAAAGTCAAGGTTTAGAAAGCACAAGTGTAGATGTTTGATTGGCTGCATTTTATGTTAAAACACTAACTGGACTCTAATGTCTTGACTGATGTCATGACATGCTTTGTAGATGTTTGATTGGCTGCATGTTGTGTTAAAACACTAACTGTACTCTGATGTCTTGACTAATGTCATGACATGCTTAAGTAGTATGCTGCAGGATTAGCTAATACAGGATTTACTGAATGTCAAACTGGATGTTATGACATTCATCCCTGACAGGCCAGTTAGTTTTTCTATTATTTATCATAGGCTGATTTTCAGAAAACTAACAGCAGGCTAATTTTCTGTTCTGTTATGACAGTCATTCATGACAGCATTCTCTGAATGTTAAACTGAATGTTATGACATTCATTCCTCACAGGCCAGTTAGTTTTTCTGTTATTTATCTCAGGCTGATTTTCAGGAAACTAACAGCAGGCTGATTTTCTGTTCTGTTATGACAGTCACTCAATACAAGACTTACTGAATGTCAAACTGGATGTTATAACATTCATCCCTGACAGCAGATACTGAACTATAGGCTAGTTGGTTTTTCTGTTATGGTTCAGTATTTATCTCAGGTTGTTTTTCAGGAGAATAACAGACCTAGCACATAACCTATTGTCTGGATGTCAAACTGAATGTTATGACATTCATTCCTGACAGCAGATACTGACTTATAGGCCAGTGAGTTTTTCTGGTATAGTTCAGTATTTATTACAACTCAGTATTTCTTTCAGACTGGTTTTCAGGAGAATAACAGAGTTAGCATATGGCCTATGTTCTGGACGTCAAGCTGAATGTTGTGACATTCATTCCTGACAGCATATGCTAAAATGTAGGATGGTTAGTTTTTCTGTTTCAGTATTTTTCTCAGGCTATTTTTCAGGAATCCAACAGCTGAGCTAAAATCCAGGAAACTAACAACTGAGCTACAATTAATGAACCTAACAAATAGCCTATTTGTTAGCACTCTAATATGTGGAAATTAGGTTAACTTGCTTAACCTTATTTTTAGGAAATACAAGTACAAGGCCCAAGTGCTGCAATATAAAAGGATGGCAATCCTTTTTTCAGAACTTAGGGGTTTTAGGCGTGAAGCTTTCATTGTACCATCACTCTTCACTGCTGTATTTTATCTGTGTCTTGTATTAGGTGTATCTTGTGAGCCAAGCAATTATCACCTAGATGATTGTATTGGACTAGGGTGTTCATTGAGTTGTAAGTGTTGTGTCACTCTAAGCTTTTAAGCGTGAATGCTGTGTATCTTGATTAAAGCTGTTAAGCACAATCAAGAGTTGTTTGAAGTGTAACTTCATAATTGACTTTAAACTTATTTAAAGGTTATAATCACTGTGGTGATTGAGGGGGAGTGAGTAGGAACTCTGGTCTTAGTTTAGATTGAAATTGCATTGGGTAGGTATTAAGTGATATGATTAAACAGGTGGTTTAAGGCCTGAATTAATACTGCTAGTAATGGATTTCCTCCCTGACTTGGTAGCCCCCAGACGTAGGTGTGTGTGACACCGAACTGGGTAAACAATTCCTTGTGTTATTTACTGCACTTTAAATTTAAGTTCTGCATCATTCTTGTCTGCGCAGAATTGGATGTCATAACATCCAATGTTGATCTCTGTTGTGTCTTTGTACCAGATGGACAAAACTGGGTGTTCTTCCATTCTATGGTGATATAGTAGCAGATGTCGTGACATCTGTGAATGTGTGCATATCAGTACTGGGTTTTAATTTGTATAACTGTCTTGTTGTATTAGTAACAATGTTGGATCAGATGTCATTACTTGGAGTAGAACATCTGAACTCTGACTACACCAGAATTTCAATTGGTATCAGAGCAGGCATCCTGTTCTGTTTCTGGATGAGATCCATGGGTGATACTTTCTGGTATCTTGCAAGGAGTTATGTTAGTACTGATGTTGGAACCTGTGGAAGGTTCTGTGATTTCCCTGAATGGTCCCTTGAAGTAGGTGGATGGACTATCCATGACAGGAATTGTGTGTACCTGTCTCTGGAGGTTGGCAATTGGCCTTTGTGTGGGACATCTGTGCTAGTATTGAATCATATTCAAACTTGGTATGTTCTTGGAGGTTGATCTGGTGAAGTGTGTGTTCATAGGTTGAGTTGTATTATGATTTCCGCTGCATAATACCTGGAAAAACTCAAACTCTGATGTAGTTTCCCCTCATGTGGATGAAAGGCTGCTGTATTCAAGATTTCATCTTAATCTACTGAAGATGTCAAAGATACTTGAGTCTCCTCAAGTCCACTCATCATGGTAAGAATCACCTGATCACTGATTCTTTTACTCTCTTGGGTAGTGTATATGAAGACCTTGAAGACTTTCAAGGAGGGTTTGTTCCAAGGAGGTGGAACTAATGTTCTATGTGATGTTAGAACATGTTGTTCAACAAGTATGCAGCTACTGGTTGAAGAGCAAATGTTTTTAGGTGTTAAACAAAGGGATACTTTTGTTTGGAACCTACTCCTGACCTGGAAGAGGAGACATATGTGTGTGCTAAGTTGACAAGGGTAGGGTCAACTGTGTGTATGCTCAAGAAGGTCACTTTTAGAAGTCTGATCTCTAGAAGTGGAGCTGGTTGAGATGTGACATTGTGCAATTTCCTGCTGTTTGTCTTATTGCTGTAGATTGATCAGGGTTGGATAGTTGTTCCCTGAAGTACTATGTTGTGTTGGAAGACAAGTCCCCTGGATGTTAGAAGTCAATAATGGGGTAACCTGATTGCTATTTCATTTAAGAGGATTGGGACCATGAATCTTGTTATTCAAACACCACGCTCAGAAGTGGCAGTTCTTTCAAGGAGTGAGAATATGAAGATTCAGAGGTTGGTTGAGGTAGTATGCTCTGGCAATGCATATCTACTATTGACTGGTGCTGTTTTTTTTCCACTAGTACTTATGGTCAGCTGGAGTCTGATTGGTGTGATTGGAGTATGTATAGGTATAACTCATAGAGTTAGTTGCCACTGGTAGGGATGGTGTATGTCATGTTGAGACATTTGTGTACAATGCATGGATATTGGTGTGGAGTTTCCATGATTGTTAATTTAAGAGGGAGTTTTGGTTAACCTCCTCACGTTTGGTCAGCCTAGGGTCTGGTTGGCTAGTGACCTGTGTCACATGGGTTCTGGTTGTTGTGTGACACATTTGCAAGGAAGGATTCATCTCTCTCATTCCTAAGGGTGAATCTAATCTGGAAAGATTCTCAAAACTATTGAGGTGCTTGCAAGCAGAAGATGTGGACACAAGAAGAGTATTTTCAAAGTATTCTTATGGTGGAAGTATTTGAAAGGATAATTGGGAAAGGATTTAAGATCAATGTCTACTTGTGACAAGTACAAGTATTTAATTGATTATCCTTGGAGCTCCATATAACTGATGTTCTTAAAGATGTTGGAACATCTCTTCTTCAAGACCCTGTGCAGAATCACAGGAAGGATAGTACATTGGTTTATGATCTATCTCTTTGGTGGCAGCAAAAGCATATGATCTCTGAAAAGGTTTCCTGGCAAGAAACATGTTCAGCCTTGGTGTGTACAAGAAGAAGAAGACATCATAGTCTTGATGGTGGTTACTTGGATCAGTTTATTTCTGATCTAGGTAAGGAAGTGAATTGGCTAATGCACACTGTGGAGTTAAGAACAAGTGGCAGCATTCTTGACATCATGGAAACAACCTTGCTTTAGGAAGTGGAATCCTTGGTATAGCTGAAGGGTTAGTCTCTAACTGGTCCTTCTGAAGACTCATGCATCAGAGTGTCTGATGTTTTTGGAGAAGAAGTAGGGATTCATCAAGGTGTGAGCTTGGATGACTTAACTGCAAACCTGCAGGATGGAGGTTGTTTACTCAAACTTGGTTCCACAATCAAGTCTATGAGAGCGTTGAACTCTTGTTCTGTGTAGGGAGGAAGTTCTTTCAAGTGGCAGAAGAAGGAGCTGAATTCAACAGCTAGATGTTAAAACACAATGTTGTGACATTTGGTTCAACATCAGAATCTTAGTTGGTGAAGTGGCACATCAACTTAAGATAGAAGGGTCTATAGAGTTGTAGATTGGGTACTTCAAAATGATCGTTCTCATTGCAGTTCTTTGGAGTTGTTGGATGGAGAAGATGTTACTTGTTCATGTCTTAGAGAATCTAAGTTTTGTTTAACATGTAGCTTGAAGTTCAAGTCTCACTTGGAAGGTCAGAATATCTTTGGGAGAAGTCTGATAAACTTGGAGAGGTCAAAAAGTGGCATTTGACTTTTTCATATGAGGATTCATGAAGGAGGTAATCAACCAGTGGCATTTGGTCTATCTCAGAAGTGAGTTCGAAGAATCAAGATAATCAACATATGGCAGCTGATTATTCTTGAGGAAAGTCTGAGACAAATTACTTTTGAGCAGAAAAGTAGTAAGTTGAAGACAAAAGGAGGTATTTTCTATTCATCTCTTGGAGCTTGTGGTAGGAGTTCTGAGCTATCTATGGAAGATTATCTCTTGTAATGGGATGAGAATGTATATGTCCCAATTTGTGTCTGGTTTCTTTTGGATCAAGCTGGTGACTCAGTGATATCTGAAGATTATCAGATGGTGTTCTTTGTTATGTTGTGAAGGATGTCCTAACTAATGTTAGAACATTTTGTGAAGTGGTTTGCTGTTCTGGTTAGAAGAGAGATTGACACAGAGTGTGGATGTGTTCAGCCAAGAGGGTTGAACAGAGGGTGTGCTCTTGAAGACATGAAGATGCGTCTTATGTTTTCCATACATCAAGTGGTCTGGGTTCTCTTTGAATCAGGAAGTATGTGAAGGTCCAACTTTGGGGTGTTGGATATGTTCATGTGTGATCTCCAAGTTTCAAGAGGAGAGTTGGTTGTTCATGACAGGGGGAGTTATGTCTTTGTGTTGCAAGTAATCATCAAGCTTGTGGTCTATGTGTTCTCAGATAACAAGGTATGGTACCTTGTTAGTTATTGAGATGATGTGGTGTGTGTCAAGGCTGAGTGAGCAGAAGAATGTCTGACTGGATGTCATGACATTGCCTTGGACAATATTGTTATTTCCTTCTGAAACTTACAGTCATAAGGAAATATGGATGTGGTGTGTCTCATTATGATATATTAGAATGAGCCTGTGTGTTTGTGTGTCTTACTAGTTGCATCCTTAACTAGTAATTATGTTTTTGTTGCACAGATTTAGGGGGAGGAGAAGTACCCTTGTGCATGTGTGTAGTACTAGTAACTATAAAGCTAGTAATTATGTTGCTTCTACTGCTGTTTAAACTACTGTTATGTTATTTAACCGCTGATAGTTTACCTTGTGAACAAAAAGGAAAGATATATGTTTTAGCCAAAATTTTCCAAAGGGGAGCAATTTTGGTAAAACAAAGAGTGTTCACAAGATGTTATGTATGATGTCTTAACATAAGATATCCTATGTACCTGCTGGAGTTCAAAATCATGTTCATGCAGTATTTGTTTCAGAATGTCATACACAAGGTCATGGCATCTGATATGATTGTACTTGCTGGAAGTTATAAAAGGAATTATGGAATTATGTAGGAATTTTCCAGGATGTCAGACCCGATGTCATGACACCCTATACACAGAACATTCAGTGTGAATGTCTGGTGTTGTGTGATTGCACACTTAATGGCAATCTGTGTTTGATTGAAGATCTGATTTGTGGCTGAAATTCGTCACTCTAAAGCTGTGAAGCAAGAGTGTGTGTCTACTTGATCAAAGCTGTGAAGCAAGATCAAGTTGGTGTAGTCTTGATCAAAGCTGTAAAGCAAGATCAAGAGTGTGTATTCTTGATTGAAACTGTGAAGTAAAATCAAGTGTGTGTTTCTGAAATTTGCTTGTAATTTTATTTTTGTTGGTCTGTAAGATTAAGTGTAGCTTTGGCAACATTTTTGACAAAAAGGGGGAGTAACAAATGTACCCCAGGACAACAAATTTCATTGAAGGTCCTCTAAACAAGAGGTTATGGTCTGCTGTTGTTTGAAGTTTAACTTCTATGAGTGCTGAGTGTATTAGCTAATTTAAATTCTCTGCTAGGATGTGTGTTTTCCGCTGCTGTGAACTCTGTTGTGATGCCAAGTTGTTTTAGCCAAAAATTTGCCAAAGGGGGAGTTTGTAGATGTTTGATTGGCTGCATTTTATGTTAAAACACTAACTGGACTCTAATGTCTTGACTGATGTCATGACATGCTTTGTAGATGTTTGATTGGCTGCATGTTATGTTAAAACACTAACTGTACTCTGATGTCTTGACTGATGTCATAACATGCTTAAGTAGTATGTTGCAGGATTAGCTAATACAGGATTTACTGAATGTCAAACTGGATGTTATGACATTCATCCCTGACATGCCAATTAGTTTTTCTGTTATTTATCACAGGCTGATTTTCAGAAAACTAACAGTAGGCTGATTTTCTGTTATGTTATGACAGTCATTCATGACAGCATTCTTTGAATGTCAAACTGAATGTTATGACATTCATTCCTCACAGGCCAGTTAGTTTTTCTGTTATTTATCTCAGGCCGATTTTCAGGAAACTAACAGCAGGCTGATCTGTTATGTTATGACAGTCAATCAATATAGGACTTACTGAATGTCAAACTGGATGTTATGACATTCATCCCTGACAGCAGATACTGAACTATAGGCTAGTTGGTTTTTCTGTTATGGTTCAGTATTTATCTCAGGCTGTTTTTCAGGAGAATAACAGACCTAGCACATAGCCTATTGTCTGGATGTCAAACTGAATGTTATGACATTCATTCCTGACAGCAGATACTGACTTATAGGCCAGTGAGTTTTTCTGGTATAGTTCAGTATTTATTACAGCTCAGTATTTCTTTCAGACTGGTTTTCAGGAGAATAACAGAGTTAGCATATGGCCTATGTTCTGGACGTCAAGCTGAATGTTGTGACATTCATTCCTGACAGCATATGCTAAAATGTAGGATGGTTAGTTTTTCTGTTTCAGTATTTTTCTCAGACTATTTTTCAGGAATCAAACAGCTGAGCTAAAATCCAGGAAACTAACAACTGAGCTACAATTAATGAACCTAACAAATAGCCTATTTGTTAGCACTCTAATATGTGGAAATTAGGTTAACTTGCTTAACCTTATTTTTAGGAAATACAAGTACAAGGCCCAAGTGCTGCAATATAAAAGGATGACAATCCTTCTTTCAGAACTTAGGGATGACAATCCTAAGCAAAAATTTAAAAGTTAAGAGTTGAAAAGATCTGACCAATGGGATGCAATCCAATAGACAAGAATGTCATATAGAAACCCAAATTTCCCTTGGACTTTAGAATCAAGCAATATCAATACACAAATAGCAAGATGAATGGCAAGGCATCAAATAAAGATAGCCACATCCAAGCTTAGCAATTCCATGATCTTCTTCACAAACTCCCATGTATCAGATGAACTCAAAGATAGGCATTAGGCACAAGTTCAAAATAACAGCTTCAACAAGATCATGTAGCAGAAGAACTCAAATGGATCTTCAATACTTGCTTCAGATGAAGTTTTAATTCATAAACACTTGGTTTCATGAAATTTGGTATTGGCCAAGTCCTTTTGCATAAAGAGTGTTGCCTAATTCTAAGTCCAATGGTCTCAGATCAAATCAACAGTCCACGCAACATGTTTTTTAGGGTTTTTGTTCTTATTATGTACATTAAGGTCAAAAGACCACACAAACAAACAAGTATATACAAACACAAAATAATCACAAAATATGGCCCAAGTGGGCAAAGTAAAAATGGAATTAAAATAAACAATTTGAATGGTATGAATAATGGAAAATGAATAAAATCTCAAAGTTTAAAGTGCATAAAAGTAAATGAATTGAAATTAAATGTTAGTTGTTAGTTGATTAGAAGTTAGTATTGCTTTTGCTTTGTTTTTTTTGTTTAAGTCATTCTTTGGAGAACACTTAACCCACTTGTCACAAGCATGGATCCTTGAATCAAGACATCTTCCAAAGGAAGGAAAAAAGGCCAAGTTTCCATAGAATACCATGAAAGAGGGGAGACTAACAATATCACTTACTAGAATGTTATGCCTTTTTGTATCACAAATTTAGCGCTATGTTAAGCAATCGTAATTGGACTTATGTAGAAGTCACAACTATTTGAGGCCGAGCAATAGAATTTTGGTGTTAATGCATGTTAGAGACATAGTATAATGGACTATGCTCATGAAACATACCACACAAATAAAGAATATGCAAAGTGGTGGAGCTAATCTCATCCATACTCATGTTGATTTTGCAATCAACTAGCATTAAGATATTTGAGATATCATAGGTCTATGACATAAATGAATAAATAAGGGGAATGAGATGAAGAGGGAGGGGGAATGAAATCAACACAAATTGGTCAAAGGAGGACTTTTATCAAATTAAGACCATTCATTCATTTTGGGAGATGAAATGTACATTTCATCAATCCCCTAAATACAATGATCTTAACTCAAAAAAGTCAAATCAACCTTGACCAAGGCCCAACAACACAAGTCAAACTTAACAAGTCAATTAAAATGGCTCTACACAATTTACTTGGCAATGAATCAATTAAAAATAATTAAAATATGCATTAAAATATATTATGGTTGATCAATTTCCTAAAACCTCGTCAAAACACCAAAGAAATGGTCATGATATTTATCATAGGTCAAACAAGGTCAAAGGACCTTGGAGAAAAAATTTCATCATTTTTGGAAACTTAAAACTATTTTTAAACAATTAAAAATATTCACAAAATCAATTAAATCATGAAAAATATTAATAATGATCCAAAAAATAATTTTAATTTAGAAAATGAAAGGGGATTCTATTTAAATTTTTTGGGTGAAACTCTCATATTTTGTGGATCAATATTAAAATTAATATGAATTAATGAAAACAACATAAATAAAATGAAAATCAAATAATCAGAAAAAACGTGGACCACTTGATCTCCCTCATTAATTGAGATGGAAGATCAAGTGGCCACAAATGCGCGTTCCATGATGGAGTTGAGTCAGCGTTCCACATGAGTGGTAATCAAAATCAACGCTCGTGATTAAAACAATTAGAATATATCATGTTGCTCTGGACCTTGCCAACTCATCACCGGAGCAAACCTCCGGTCACCTTCTCAGGCAAGCCTCACCGGACTGGTCCAATCATAACCATCACTAAAAAAAAAGAAGGACATGATTTTGAAGTAAAAATGGCACTGAGCACGAATATGACCTCAATTTATCCTAACTCCAAGTATATTGAGAGATACATGGAATTGAAATTTGAGGTGTATGATCTGAGTTGCTTCGATTTAACCTCAAAACAACTCAATCTTCTTGCCTACATTGGTAGGACTTCAGACAACCAAGGAAGCAAGAGAATTATGGAGAATTGAGTGAGAATCGAAGAGATGAAAAATTCTAGAAAATACCTTCAATGCAGTTCAGAATTCGATTGCTCTTGCTTTGATTCTTGCTTGATCTTACTCAGGAAGCTTGCAGAAGTAGACTAGAATCAACCAAAGGCTATGGAATCCTGGAGTTTTGAATATCAAAACAGTGAGATTCAAACTCAATTTTCAAAGAAAATTCTCAGGATTATCCTCTCAAATTGAAGGGTTTGGAATCTTGGAGCAAAGCTGGCGCGAAGGGATCCCCAATTCTGAACATAGAGGCCTCTATTTATAGCTGAATCACATGTTATTTGCACCTTCAAGTTGAACTTCCAAATTTGGAAATGGATGATGCATGCTTGCATGGGTATGTACAGGCCCACGAAGTCACTCCTTTAGGTTCATTATCAAGTATGAATGAGTCTGGAATCAACTTGGAATGCAAGGCAAATGTGTACAACTGTTTGAAGTTTTGATTTTGCCAAATGATGATGCCATGTTCAAGCCATGCGCAGACCATCCAAATCTTGTCCAAAATGGATGAAATTAGAATTTTTGGAAAGGTTAGATAATGTGGAACAACTCTTATGTTGAACACTTTTCCATTTGAAACTTGTATCATGGTGAATTTGGAGGTGGAAGTATGGGAATTTTAACATATCAAAAAAAATTCTAAGTGTCATGCCATATGTTCACTTATTCCACCTTGGCTAACTTTTTGTGTGGGTTTCAAATGAGAAACGTGTCTTTATAAAAGTTGTAGATCTTTCAAATACATCCAAAATGGTAATAAATATGACCTCATTTGGATTTTAAATGAATGAGTTATGCATTTTTGAAGTTAAGGAAAATCACTTGTTCAATGGTATTGGTCCAAAATGACCTATAATGTATCCTCATATCACATGCTCATAAAAGTTGAATTAGCTCTTCATCCAAACATCAAAGTTGAAGTAGACACCTTGAATTTGATTGTGAAACTTCTAAATCTTTTATCTCATAAAAATTGAGCAAGATATGGCCTTGGGAAGTTGACCTCCAAATTAGGGTTTAGACAAAATGACCTATAATCTTTCAACATAAAAAATGACTTTCCAAGCAAAACTAGCTCTAGACCTCAACATGAAAGTTGTTTGGAATGTCATTTAGAGTAAAGTTTATCTTGTAATCCTTTTCATATGATGAAAATTGTAGGAGATAGGGTCTAGGGGACCCCAGTCTTGATCAGATGAAATCTGTAAAGACAAAGTGTCATACAACATACAATATCAAGTTTCGATGATGACAAAAGACCATCATGCACGTCTACGAACAAATGCAACACATTACCCACCATATCCTTTTTCACGTTATCCTAAAGCTACTATAATCATTAAAAACATACAGACATAGTGCGATCATGACCAAATACATGAAAATCACTAATCACAGCCTTTTTTGCAGATTTGAAGGCTTTGAGTCGACCATAGGGGTCAGCTCAAAGCTCACGGGTCGACGCAAAGGCTCTGCCTAAACTGGAGGGAGTCAGCGCAAAGCTGCATGCGTCGACGCATAGGGTCAGCGCAAGACTCACGGGTCAGCGCATAAACTCCTTGAGTCGACCACACGTTGGCGCATGGCAAGTGATGGTATTCACGGGTCAGCGCATAAAACGTTTGCGTCGACGCATAGGGTCGACGCATGCCCCTCGGGTCAGCACACGCCGACCTATGGTCGACCGTTCGCGCGCAAACTCAGCCTTCTGAGTTATTTCAAAGTTTAAATTTCTGTTATGTTTGTTTGTTTTTGTCTGTTACTATATATAGAAGTCAAAACACTTCTATTGACTAACATTTGCTATTTTTGAGTACAAGTGTTCAAGGAAACAAGAAAGAGTGAAATAGTTGTCAAGATTCATCATCTTCATCTTCAACAGTTCACAATACATCAACTGCACACAATAACTTTTGATGGGCTTTGTGATAGTTTGAAAGTGATAAGGTTCGAGGTAGCGATTGAAGAATCGAGTTCGAGTTGAAGTCTTGACAGGTTCTTTCTTGAATAAAACCATTAGGGTTTTATCCTCCAATACCAGTTTGCGTTTGGGGGTTTTTGGACGGGTTGCTTCATTATCTCTCAGCTGAGCGAAGGTAACTGATAAGAGAAAGTCTTCATCAGTTTAGTAGCGGAGTCGGTGTTTGAGTAGTGAAGAATCCGAGTTTGATTCGTTCGTGTTCGTGATCAGCCGGGCCAAGGGGTTGAAGAACGGAAGGTTCATCAACGAGTGGCAGGAAACGGAGGTCAAACATCAACAATCAGAGGTCTTGATTCATCTTGAATCAAGGGGCAAGGAAAAGAAGTATCATTCAACATACTGCAAATTCTGTTGTTTACATACTTTGCACTCCTTGTAAAAACGATTAAATCTAACAGGTGATATCTAATTAATCATCTCAATTCTATTTTTAGAATTGAGGGCAGACGTACCCCGAAGCGAGGACGGCGGGGGAACTGCCTCATCAAATCTCTGTCTCCTTTAATTTTCTGCATAATCTGGTTTCTGCTTAAAATTTAAGTGATTTTAGTTTAAGCAATTTTAGCCAAACATTGATATAGGTTGAGTAAGTGTTTAAAACTGCTGTTGGAATACCAAGTACAATAACATACTGTACTAGGATAAATTGACTCACTTACTCAACTCAAATATCACTTGGAGTGTCTGTGCACACCAAGTGTTTGTAAAATTGCCTAAGCCAAAGTTGCCTTAAGTTTGCACTGAGTTTTAACTTGGTATTTTGGTTCATTGGAACTAGGCTTGCTAGCAAGTGAACTCTATCATTGATTGTGCACCTTGTGTAGTGAATTGTATATCGTTTTATCTAATATCCATTAGCTTAACGCATATCCGGTTTTCCAATAACGGTTCGTTTTTTAGACTAATTTTCCTCGGCCGCTTCCGCACCTAAAAACACTTTTAAAACCAATTTTTCTTTTAGATTGGTAGCGCCGACTAAAGTTTTTAATTGGGATCTATTCAACCCCCCCTTCTAGATCCGTGCCATAGTCTAACAAAATCCTCTGGTCAACCACCATCAACCAACTTGCTAGCCTGCAATTCTCTTGACTTTTGGGACTCATGGAGGATCATATATGCATAAGATGATTAAATTTGAATTATCCCTTAAAGTATTTGATCAAATGTTGAAGAAGCTTGGTGAAGAAGTTACACAAGATACCCAGATGAACTAGGGTTTCCAAGGCAAACCAATTCCAAACTCTTGATGCTTTCTTGACCAAAATAACATGTAAAGATCATAGGAACTCATATATGATTTCTAAAGCCATTGTAGACCAATTCTTGATTGAGCTCTTAGTCATGAGGGTCTTAAACCCTAGATATGAGCTTGATGGATCAAAGGTGATCATGTGCCTTACCTACAAAAGAAGTAGACAAATGCAAAGACATATTTTTGGTATTTTGGTTAGTAAAGATGATAAAATACAAAGTATGATACAATCACATGGTGCTTGGTGATCTCTCCCAATGCAAACCCAATGAGTGAGGGGTGAGGAGGATGTCAAGGTATGATCCCAATACTTAATGCATATGATGAAATATCATGAGGGATCTTAGGGTCAAAATTAGGGTCTTACAGCTGTCCCTATTTAAGGACATTCTAACTGACGAGGTAAAGGTTAAAATCTTCGTATCGACTCAGTAGAATGGGCTTAAATAATAACATATAGGAACTAATTTTGGTTCCTAAGAGACCTCATGATGCAGATGATATGAATGTTAAAAGAAATATTTATACAAAAATGTTGCCACATAGGAAAAGAAATTTAGAGAGACCAAAGATCCGCAGGAGCGTGATGCATTCCATAAGGAAAACTCACTGGGGAGACAGAGACTCTGAGGGGAGTAAATGGCTATGCATAGGTCATGCTATGACTTAAAAACTACTGGGGAACAAGAGGGGTTCCATGAAAAATGGAAAGACTCAGCCCGAGGGACAAAAGGAACATCTGCAGGGGAAACGGGTAGATCATAACAAAGTTGAAATACTCGAACCATGCAGGAACATCAATTTCACTACGGAGCACGCACTCAACTCGACTGGGGAAGAAAAATACCTTCAACACAAGAGGAGCAGAGATATATTATCCATTACTAGTTACTGGTTACAGAGATAACAAAATCTGACAAGAAGGACATCCGTTACCAGTTAGGGTAAACATATCAAGGATGACTCGCTGAGGGCCGCCAGGAGGTGTATTCATTACCAGTTGCTTGGTAAGAATAGACTTGCCGGGGAAAAGCTAAAAATAGGCTTTACAACTACCGGCTACTGGGAAGAAGACCAAAAGTAGAGAATATCCATCACTAGTTAGAGTGAACATATCAAGGATAGACTCAGGCGAAAGAAAATCCGTCATCGGTTAAGATGAACATATCAAGGATAAACCTGCCTGAGGATGTTAAGGAGGATACTCGTCATCGATTAAGATGAACATATCAAGGATAAACCGCCTGAACAAAAAGTAGGAATTACATCTATCGAATGCTGGATAGAATACCAAAAAGAGAATATTCGTCACCGGTTAGGATGAACATATCAAGGATAAACTCTGGGGGAAGAATAGGAATTATATCTATCAGTTACTGGATAGAAAACCACAAAAGAATATTCGTCACCAGTTAGAGTGAACATATCAAGGATAAACTCTGCAAAGGGGAGAAAAGCAGGATTTACAACTAACGGTTACTGGGCAGAAGACCGCAAAGAGAAGGAAACTCGTCATCGGTTAGGATGAACATATCAAGGATTAACTCTCCGGGAAACAAAATAGGGATTACAACTACCTTTTTACTGGGTAGAATACCAAAAAGAGAATATCCGTCACCGGTTAGGATAAACATGTCAAGGATAGACTCAGAGCAGGGGAAGAAAATATCAATCATCAGTTAGGATGAACATATCAAGGATATACTTCCTGAGAAACGTGAAAAAGAATCCATTGGGGAAAGAGGGGTTACTTTTGTCGGGTATTGGGCGAGAAGTAACAAAACTGCCAACTAAGAAGAATATTACCAGTTATTGAGTAATGAACTCTCAGGGGACCAAAATCATCTCTCTAGGTAAGATCTAGAGGGAAATGATCAATCAAGACTCCACCCAATAAGGATTTAACTCAAAGGGAGTGGTCCCATCCAGATAATCAACTGGGGAGGAAACTGAAATAACAAACATCCACGAGGAAATAGCTCAGTGCGGAAAGGAGAAAGGTTAAAGTCTTTCTGCTTAGGGGGCTGACACTCTACGATTGAATGAGGACAGACACACCAAACTTGTATGAGGATAAAGTACCACCATAGCAGAGGACAAAAATCATAAGATGTAATAATGAAGTAATGAAGTTATATGGGTGTATATGTATATGTATATGCATATATAATGCTTATGCTGACAAAACGATCACAAAGGATACAAAAATATCGCTGATCTGAATCATCGACGCAATTCCTAGCCAATCCACTAAAGAGGGAAACAACTGCTGGGGAAAAGTTCAAATATATCACAGGCTCAACCCTAGCTAGGGAGGAAAGGAGGAGATCTACTGAGGAAGCTTCTATCAATTCTGCGGGGAATTTTAGGTCGACACCATATCAAATGGGGGACAACCCTGCAGGAGATAAAGACAAATAGCTGCTCATAAACCAGGATGAAACTCTGACTGGGAATGAATCTGATGGCGACTTGTAAGGAATGAAAATTCTTCCGAAATTTGTTATAATGAAGTGCCTGCAACACGAGGAAGGACAATCACAAACTCAGCTGGGGATAACGGCGAATTAACCGACCGGAGAAATCAACAAACATCGGATGACATCATACTGCCGGGGATGAAAGAGGAAACATGCCAACAACTTGGGGGACCCAATAATGTTCCACACTTAGGGCTTACCGCTTTCAAACCACCGTTGATATTCCCTTTAATGAAATCGAATGCTTAAAATTAACGCTTTTATATGTTTAAGAAAAAAATATAATTTTGATTAAAATAAAATTTCAAAAAATGATCATAATAAAATTTAAATCTATTTGGCTGAATTAAATAAGAGTAGAAACAATTGGATACAAGCTCAACTTTATTTAATAGAATGGTAGCCTGTAAATGACAAGACTCCATAGATCTTTACAAAAGTTTGAAAAATGGTAATTTACATGGAAAATGGCTATATTGAATACAATGATCATTAATCCTTCTACCAACTCTTGATATCTGTTGTGCTCTTGGCCGCAACTGGGGATCAGATTCTGACAATGTGCTCAAGAAAGTTTTCAGAATTGAAGATCAGCGGGATACAGTTACTTGCCATAATCCCTATTTTTTGCATAAATTGCCCCAAGGTGGGGTACTCAATTTATCGGGATAATTCTTTCTAATTTATGTCTCTAACTTTTGCCTGGATCGCCCTTTTGGGTTTTCAATCCACCGAGATGCTCATTTTTGCTTAAGCCGCCCTTTCGGGTTTTCAACTTAGCGAGCTGTTCTTTTCTTGTTTTAGGCGAAGTATTTCTTGACTGCATCAGCATTCACAGGACGAGTGAACTCTTCACCATCCATAGCTGTAAGAATCAAACCACCGCCTGAAAAGGCTCTCTTAACAACATATGTGCCTTCATAATTAGGAGTCCATTTGCCCCTAGAATCTGGTTTTAAAGATAGAATCTTCTTGAGCACAAGGTCGCCTTCTCTAAACACGCGAGGTCTGACATTCTTATCAAAAGCTTTCTTCATCCTTTGCTGATATAACTGACCATGACACATGGCAGTTAACCTCTTCTCTTCAATTAAATTCAATTGATCATACCTGGTTTGACACTATTCAGCTTCAGTCAACTTGGCTTCCATCAAGATACATAATGATGGGATCTCAACCTCTATGGGGAGAACAACCTCCATACCATAAACAAGACAGAAAGGGGTTGCCTCTGTTAACGTGCAGATGGATGTACGATACTCATACAAAGCAAACAGGAGCATCTCATACCAATCCTTGTACGTCACAACCATCTTTTGGATGATCTTCTTGATGTTCTTATTCGCATCTTCAACAACCCCATTCATCTTAGGTCTGTAGGGAGAAGAATTATGATGTGCAATCTTGAAGTCTTTACAAAGAGGTTCCATCATATTGTTATTCAAGTTCGATCCATTATCAGTAATGATCTTACTTGGCACACCATATCAGTATATAATCCGATTCTTGATAAACCTCACAACAACTTTCTTGGTTACACTTGCATGTGATGCCGCTTCAACCCACTTTGTGAAGTAGTCAATAGCCACCAAAATGAAATGACGTTCGTTCGAATCTTTGGGCTCAATCATGCCAATCATACCAATTCCCCACATGGAGAAGGGCCATGGAGAGGAAATGACGTTCAACAGTGTCGGAGGAACATGAATCTTATCTGCATAAATTTGACACTTGTGGCATTTCTTCACAAACTTGCAACAATCAGATTCCATTGTCAGCCAATAGTAACTTGCTCGCAACATTTTCTTTGCCATTGCATGTCCATTGGAATGAGTACCAAAGGAACCTTCATGGACTTCAGTCATCAATAGGTCTGCTTCGTGTCTATCCACGCATCTGAGCAGAATCATATCATAGTTTCTCTTATACAATACATCACCATTCAGGTAGAAGTTGTCGTCTAATCTTCTCAAAGTCTTTTTATCTTTCAAAGATGCCCTAGATGGGTAAATCTGACTTTGAAGGAAACACTTGATATCAAAGTACCACAGTTTTTCGTCTTTGACTTCTTCAACAGCAAACACATGAGCTATCCTATCAAGATGCATCACAGTCAGATTTGGAACTTCATTCCAATACTTCACCATAATCATTGAAGCCAACATTGCAAGAGCATCTGCATTCAGTTTTCATCTCGAGGGATATGATGAAACTCAACCTTTGTAAAGAAAGTTGAAATCCTCCTCACATAATCTCTATATGGTATCAAATTAGGTTGATTTGTCTCCCATTCACCTTTGATCTAATTCACAACCAAAGCTGAATCTCCATAGACATCCAAATACTTGATTCTGAGATTAATGGCCTCTTCAAGCCCCATAATGCAAGCTTCATACTCAGCCATATTATTTGTACACTTGAAAGTCAATCTGGCTGTAAACAGAAAATGAGTGCCTTGAGGAGTAATAATCACTGCCCCAATGCCATTACCATATTGATTAAAAGCTCCATCAAATACCATGCCCCAACGGGAACTAGGTTCTGGCCTTTCTGCAAGCAATGGTTCATCATAATCTTTCATTTTTAGGTACAATATCTCTTCATCGGGAAAATTATACTGCACTAACTGATAATCTTCAATTGGTTGGTGAGCCAAATGGTCAGCCAAGACACTACCTTTGATCGCTTTCTGAGATTGGTATTCGACATCATACTCTGATAACAACATCTGCCAACGGGCAATCCTCCAAGTTAAAGCAGGCTTCTAAAAAATATACTTGATTGGATCCATTTTGGATATCAACCAAGTGGTATGATTCAACATATACTGACGCAAACGCTTAGTAGCCCAAGCCAATGCGCAACAAGTCTTCTCAAGCATGGAATACCGAGTCTCACAATCGGTGAACTTCTTACTGAGGTAGTAAATAGCATATTCTTTCTTTCCAGTCTCATCTTGCTGACCAAGAACACAACCCATACTCTCTTCAAGCATAGTTAAATACATGATTAACAACCTTCCTTCAACAGGCGGAGACAAAATCGGAGGTTCAAGCAAATATTCTTTGATACTGTCAAAAGTTTTCTGGCAGTCTTCGGTCCAATCACAAGACTGATCTTTCCGAAGAAGCTTGAATATAGGCGCACATGTGGCAGTCATATGCGAAATGAATCTTGAGATATAACTCAAGCGGCCGAGAAAACCTCTGACTTGCTTCTCAGTTTTGGGTGCAGGCATCTCTTGTATTGGTTTGACCTTGGCAGGATCAACTTCAATACCCTTCTCGCTGACAATAAAGCCCGACAACTTACCAGAACGAACATGAAAAGTACACTTATTGGGATTCAAGTGGAGTTTATACTTCCTCAAACGCTGAAATAACTTCAACAAATGCTCAACATGTTCCTCTTCATCAATATATTTAGCAATCATATCATCAACATAGACTTCAATCTCTTTATGCATCATATCATGAAAAAGAGTAGTCATTGCTCTTTGGTAAGTTGCCCCAACATTCTTTAAACCAAAATGCATCACTCTATAACAGAATGTTCCCTAGGGTGTAATGAATGTGGTCTTCTCCATATCTTCGGGTGCCATTTTGATCTGATTATATCCGGAAAATCCGTCTATAAATGAAAATACTTTGAATTTAGTTGTATTGTCTACCAACATATCAATGTGCGGCAAAGGAAAATCATCTTTCGGACTGGATTTATTCAAATCTCTATAATCAACGCACATACGAACTTTTCTATCCTTCTTCGGAACAGGCACAATTTTGGCCACCCATTGCGGATATTCATCAGTAACAAGGAAACTGACATCAATATTCTTTTACACTTCTTCTTTGATCTTTACTGCCATATCAGGATCTTCTACTTGACTGGCGGGCATTCTGGCTTCAACGATAATCTATGCTCCACATTCTCAGAATCCAAACCAGGCATCTCTTGATAAGACCAAGCAAACACGTATGAATACTCTCGAAGAAGATTAATAAACCCTTTCTCGATCTCTGGATACAGTCGAGATCCAATCTTGACTTCCTTCATATCGTCTTCGGAACCCAAATTGACTAACTCAATCTGCTCTTTGAATTGCTGAATGGCTTTTTCCTCGTGCTCAAGTAGACAAGACAATTCATCAGATACCTCCTAATCACTTCCTTCATCGGCCTCAAACACAGGGAATTCAAAATTTGGAGAAGGAGAAGAATCATTCTATTTAATGGGTTTAGAAACCAACCTGCATAATGATTTGATATTTTGATTTAAGAGAAGTGATTTGTGACCAAATATTATGCAGATGGACAAGTTTATTTATTTATTTATGTTTTTTTATTACCATTTTCAGAATAAAGCAAAAAGTAAAAATAAAACATCATAGATGTGGATGACTAGAATTATATATGATTGGTGATCAAATTTGAAAATTCCAAACAATGTTCACTTCTCCCTTAGGCATAGGAGAATGATTTTCAAAAACAAATAAAAGAAATTACTTAGATCGATGCCTAATAATAGGAACATCAACAATAGTCCAATTGTTGCAAGCTTTTCCATGCATCACAAAATTGGTGCAGTCTTCATCTTCATCACCCTCGAGCACAACAGCTAAGTGTTATTCATTACCATGAATGAATCCTCCACTACGGAAAGTGGGTTGCACATCTTCAACTTTAGCCACTGATGAACCTTGTTGGAAACCTAAACCGACCCTGCTCTTGTTGTCGGAGACCTCTACCATTCATCCCCATTGGTCAGACTGGCCATCTTCAATAATCCTTTACGCATCTTTATATAGGAAATGGGTGCCCCAACTCTTTTTTCCTCAGCAATAGACAAAGCTTGGAATGGAGTTCCAATCTCATCCTCAGCTTCTACGTAAGAGAAAGATGACAGGTGGCTCACCAGCAAAGCCTTCTCCCCACCAACAATAACTAGTTTCCCACTCTTAACAAACTTCAATTTCTGATGCAACGTTGAAGTAACGAATCCTGCCTCATGAGTCCATGGCCTTTCCAACAAACAGCTATAGGCCGGGCGGATATCCATTACTTGAAAAGTAATTTGGAAATCACTCGGACCTATCTTCACAGGAAGGTCCACTTCACCGATCACAGTCTTGCGAGAACCGTCAAAAGCTTTGACGATTATGCCACTATACCTCATAGGAGCTCCTTGGTACGACAACTTTGACATAGTTGATTTCGGAAGTACATTCAATGAAGAACCGGTATCAACCAACACATTTGACAGAGCGTCCTCCTTACAATTCATCAAAATGTGTAGAGCCAAGTTATGATTTCTACCCTCCTCGGGGAGTTCTTCATCACAAAAGCTGAGGTTGTTGCAGGAAGTGATGTTAGCCACAATATGAACAAACTGATCCACCGTAACATCATGTTCCACATAAGCTTGCTCTAGGACTTTCTGCAGTGCTTCTGAGTTGTTAGCAGAGACAACACCAAAATCTTGGAGGGAGTTTGAAGCAGCTGCTCCACCACATTGAACTCGCTCTTCTTGATCAATCTGAGCACCTCATCATCATGGTTAAGCTTCAAGCCACTAGATTCACCAGACCGACACCTTGGAGCACTAACAGAATCTACCACAAGCACATCAACCTTCTTATTAACAGATGTATCTTCTATGTTCTTTGGGAACACCGACCCAAAAACTCGACCACTACGGGTCACCTTAGTAACATCAGCTATGCTCACAATAGAACTAGTCGTAGGTAAAGGGACCTCTTGGCCATTCTCTAGCATGGTAGCATTATACTGATATGGGACAGCCTTATCGGATGCATACGGGATGGGGCTCGCTAATCGTATAACCAACGGCAATGCCGATCTATTGCTGACATTATTACTACTGCTGTTGTCGTACTGGATCACCACTCTTTCAAGAGTTTTGAACATAGGGATTATAACATTGACATTGTCATCTACATGACGGGACTGGGTAATCTGAATCATACCTTCATCCATCAACCTCTGGATGTCTCTCTTCACAACCATACAACCTCTAGAATTGACATTGCAAATAGCACAACCATCATGGTCATGCTCACACCCGCTAACTAAATATATATCCTTTTGCATCCTCACCAAGGACCTTCTAATTAAGCATACATCAAATACCTTGAATTCCCCAGGACAACTGTCCACCATATTAACAGATGAATTTCTATGGGCGGGTAGTGGGTTAGTTTTGACGTTCGGCGCACGGTCCTCAAAGGACACCATTCCACTCTTGACCAGCTTCTGGACTTCATACTTCAGGGGGTAGCGATTCTCAATATCATGACCGGGAGCTCCTTGGTGGAAAGCACAACGAAGTTCCGGTTTGTACCACCATGGAAGTGGTTCAGGGACTTGAGGTGGGTTTCTTGGTTGCAGAAGGTCCTTGAGAACCAATGATGGATACAATTCAGCATATGTAATAGGATTTGGGTCGAAAGAGACCTTCTTCCTCTCAAAGTTGTGTTATTGTTGATGATTGTTGGTATTGTTGTTGTTGTATGTGTTTGTTCGTTGCAGTGGTTGTTGTTGATGTTGTTGTTGAATCGGTGTTGATTGGTTGTTCGAAAATACCGGAATGACAGATGATACCTGATGAGGGTGTTGACGGGGTGGTTGATTTCTTCTCACATAAGGCCTCTTCTGCCTCCCAACAGACACTGCATTAACTTCACTTTCTTTCTTCTTAGTAAAACTGTTACCATACCTCTTGCTGGTCGAAACTTCCTCCTTAGATAACCATCCCTCTCGAACACCTCCTTCTATCCTCATCCCAATGTTCACCATCTCAGTAAAATCACTGGGGGCACTGGCAATCATTCGCTCATAGTAAAATGAGCTCAGGGTCTTGAGAAAAATCTTGGTCATCTCCTTCTCTTCCAAAGGAGGGGTAATCTGAGCGGCGAGCTCTCTCCATCTTTGAGCATACTCCTTGAACGTCTCTTTATCCTTCTGAGACAATGACCTCAATTGGTCCCTATCTAGCACCATATCCATATTATACTTGTACTGCTTCACGGATGCTTCACCCAAGTCGTTGAATGTGTGGATGCTCGCACTATCCAAACCCATGTACTACCTCAATGCGACACCGGTCAGACTGTCTTGAAAATAATGGATTAATAACTGATCATTATCAGTTTGCATCGACATCTTTCTGGCGTACATCACAAGATGACTGAGTGGACAGGTATTCCCTTTGTACTTTTCAAAGTCAGACACTTTGAACTTCACCGGGATTTTGACATTTGGAACCAAACAAAGTTTCATAGCACTCTTACCAAACAAATCTTTATCCCTCAAAGTTTTCAACTCCTTTCGCAGCTCAAGGAATTGGTCTTTCATTTCATCCATCTTTTCATACATATCGGGGCCCTCAGACGGCTCAGAATGATAGATGATATCTTTAACACGGGGTAGCGTATGCACAACTGGTGGCGACACAGACATGACCGGGCTAGATGCAGGCATGGAAGCAAAGGTAGGTGCAAAACCTTCAGGCATAAAGTTGGGCGGCATTCCCCATGGGAATTCGGCAGGCATGTTAGGTGTAAAATGAGCAGCAGTGATAGGAATGGTAGAGGTAGCAACCTATGAAATAACAGTCCTCTGAGGAGGAGGAGTTGTAGGCGTTGGAGAAGATTGGCTCTGAGCAGCTAATACTGACTCCATCATGGCTGTCAGACGGGAAATATTGTCCTTTAAGTCTCTATTCTCTTGCTCTAGATGCTCCATAATCTTTGAGTGATTTGCGCGGGTATTGTATTGATGATTCAGCTTGGCTGAAGCACAAAAGAAATACCAATAAAACATTTGGCGAAAGAGAAACCTGTTTATGCAAATGATGCATGAAATCCAATGCCTGATTGCTTTTATTTTTCAAGGAACTTACTATTTTATTTGCAGATATATAATAATAACAATTGTAACAATTTGATTGACCATAAATAGTTTCTTTTATTTATAATTGGAAGGATTACACTGAGTACAATTTCAGAAACCAAATGAAAATACAAGAGACAAGGAGACTAGTCATCCTAAGGATCCCTAACAACAACATCAGAAGACCTAGTTGCAGGCGCGTACTTCCTTCGAATGCGTTGGATCTAGGTCTCAAAAGAAGCCTCCATCTGAGTCTTCTCGAGGACAAGCTGATCAATAATCTTCTTCCAAGCAATGGAAGGCTGAGGCATACTAGAGGAAGATGAAACCTCTGGTTCTCTCTGTCTCTTTGTTACTCGGTCTTCAAGTAGCTCAATAAGCGCATCTTTGTCCTTAGACTCAAGCTGCAACTCCTCATGCTTTCTGCTCAAAGCATGGAAACGCTCTTCCTACATATCCTTCTCTTGCTTCATCTTGGCGAGCGCGTCTTCCAACTCCTCTACATCTTGGTTAGGGAGAGTTAATGGCTCAACCACAACCATGACCATAGGTCTCTCACAAGCATACGACATATTCAATTCCAAAGCTCTCTTTTTCACCCAAATAGTGTAAGCTTCCAAAGCTACACAATTGCGCGGACCAAGCTCAGATCTTCCTTTCCTATGCACATTATGCTAAGCATGCACAATCTTCTACTTCAAATGTTGGGGATCTTTACCCTCTTGATAGAAAATACCTTTTAACAAAGTGTTATTAGGTTTGTCTCTGAAGGGGATCCCAAGTTGACGATGAGCCAAATCAGGGTTGTAGTTAATTCCTCCTTGTGTACCAATGAGAGGCACATTAGAGAATTCACCACCACTATGAATAATCTCCAAGCTACTCAATGAAGAATCATACCAAACTATATCATCATTAGTAAGGGACATAAGTCTCTGAGACCATCTTAGACATTGTTTGTTCTCCATAAAAGTAGGCGTCTGAGGCAAGTGCGAAATAAACCACTTGTACAGAAGAGGAACACAACACACAATTGTTCCACCACCCTTAGAATTCCTTAGATGCAAAGAGAAGTATATCTCCTAACAGAGTAGGCACAGGATTCCCAATTAAGAAGATTCTAATGACGTTAACATCGACAAAATCGTCAATGTTAGGGAACAAAGCTAAACCATAGATGAGCAACACAAAGATAGCTTCAAAAGCATCCACACTACTGGCTTGAGAAAAGGCAGTAACTTCCTTGATGAGGAACTCATAAGTCAATACAAACAATCCTCCTTTTTTCACCCAATGAGCCTCTATCTCAGACTTCTTCATATGAAGAGCTTTAGCTATAAGATGAGATCTGGGAATCTCTTCCAATCCACTAAATGGCACTTTATTAGAAACAAGATTCCCAAAGAGATGGGCATACTCCTCCAACGTAGGCACAAGCTGATAATCAGGGAATGTGAAGCAACGATAGAGAGGGTCATAAAACTAAACCTAAACACTCAAGAGTCCTTTAACCACATCAGCAGACAAGATAGACAGAAGCTTCCCATGGCGTTCTTTGAAGTCCAAGGGATCTAATACAAAAGATGCTAGTTTCCTTAACTCTTTCAAGTCGGGACATCTGAAACTGTACTTCTTAGTGTTCCTTCGTACACAATCCATGGTCTGAAAATATTTGCAAATAACATCTCATTTACTTGAATTTTGTGTGTGATGAATGTTATGATGTGCATGAATGTAACAATCACAAATAAGGGATCACACACAAGGAAAACAAACAAAGGTTAAGGGATGAATCAAGTCAGTGTCAAGATCAATCATCCATTTTGGTGGATTATGGTTTACACATTATCAACACCCAAGTTCCATTGATATTGACAAGACTTGATTGGATCAACCAAGAATCAAGGGTTTGTTGTGAGTCACGAGCATGGAGTCTAGGTATGAGATATCCCAAAGGAGTGAACTAAGGATAAAACCTGTAGATCATGTTCTAAAAAGTTCCCAGAGTCTTAATTCCATCTATCGGATGTTACAGGTTAGGATGACTGACTCATCAACCCATAATATTCTCAAGAGAAACTCGTCTGAGTGTAGTATCGGGTAACAACTGTTATCAAGTCTACACTTGAACAGTCTCCACACTACGTCCTAAATAGGCCAATAGGGGTTAAATGTTCTACGGTTCTCAACTTCTCGGACTCCAAATCAGAGAAAGTAATGCCTAACCATAAATAACTTGTGTGACATTCATAACTCCAAAAGGGTCTCCACTGAGTAAATGGGTCTCAAGCCAACTTGTTAAGGACTACTCCACACAAGTCGAACATGATTATACCATCCTCCTATCTTAATTGCACTCAAGTTCGGGTTAGAACTTATCTCACAACTCAGAGATCACCAAGCATAACAAGCAGGTTATATCACACAAACAAGTATACAAACATCAAATATACAATTATATACACATAAAAAAGTAGGCTAAACCCACTGAGGACTACTCCCCAATAGAGTCGCCACTTAATTTCTATAGCGGTAAATTCGTGATCATCAAGTTATGGATAAGCTAGACATCAATTTAACCAGAGTAGCCACCGCGCTTTTATGGTTTCCAAGGGAAAAGGGAAAAGTATGAATAAAACCCAAAAGATAAGAAGTTTTCAAATCAAAACTAATAAAATGCCAGAGATTACATGTAAGGGGTTTGGTTACATAGAGGGAAGGTGTTAGCACCCAAAGTGTCCTAGGTACTCATAGGAAACCCTTTTTTGTGTGTACATGTGTTTTGGTATAAAATGATGTTTGCAATAAATAGAATGTGGGGATGAGAAAAGAATTAATTAATTATATTTTTGTGTTTGACAAGACCTTCAAACTTGTGCCTACGTACCAACATAAAATGAGGGATCAAAACCTCGTAGTTCGCGGTAACAACTTCAAAGTGAGTGCATTGCTTTTAACAAAAGTTTAAGTTTAACAAAGTCACAAAGGCGCCTAAAAAGGTTTGAATGAGTGTTAGTTATTTTCGACTTTTGAAAATTTAAGTCAAGTATAGTTAGGTTTATTTGCAAGTTTGATTAAGAAAATAAGTTTGAAAATGCAATGGCATAAGGCCAAAGTTTATAATTTACAATAAAGTCAAGGTTTAGAAAGCACAAGCAAAGAAGATTTTAAAAGGAGGGATAGATTTTGACATTAAAAAAGTGGTGGGAGATGAAGAGACTAATCCTAAGCAAAAATTTAAAAGTTAAGAGTTGAAAAGATCTGACCAATGGGATGCAATCCAATAGACAAGAATGTTATATAGAAACCCAAATTTCCCTTGGACTTTAGAATCAAGAAATATCAATACACAAATAGCAAGATGAAGGGCAAGACATCAAATAAAGATAGCCACATCCAAGCTTAGCAATTCCATGATCTTCTTCACAAACTCCCATGTATCAGATGAACTCAAAGATAGGCACTAGGAACAGGTTCAAAATAACAGCTTCAACAAGATCATGTAGCAGATGAACTCAAATGGATCTTCAATACTTGCTTCAGATGAAGTTTCAATTTATAAGCACTTGGTTTCATGAAAGTTGGTATTGGCCAAGTCCTTTTGCATAGGGAGGGTTGCCTAATTCTAAGTCCAGTGGTCTCAGGTCAAACCAACAGTCCACACAACATGTTTTTTTAGGGTTTTTGTTCTTATTATGTACATTAAGGTCAAAAGACCACACAAAAAAACAAGTATATACAAACACAAAATAATCACAAAATATGGCCCAAGTGGGCAAAGTAAAAATGGCATTAAAATAAACAATTTGAATAGTATGAATAATGGGAAATGAATAAAAGCTCAAAGTTTAAAGTGCATAAAAGTAAATGACTTGAAATTAAATGTTAGTTGTTAGTTGAATAGAAGTTAGTATTTCTTTTGCTTTATTTTTGTTTGTTTAAGTCATTCTTTGGAGAACACTCAACCCACTTGTCACAAGCATGGATCCTTGAACCAAGACATCTTCCAAAGGAAGGAAAAAAGGGCAAGTTTCGACATAATACCATGAAAGAGGGGAGACTAACAATCTCACTTACTAGAATGCTATGCCTTTTTGTATCACAAATTTAGCGCTATGTTAAGCAATCGTAATTGGACTTATGTAAAAGTCACAACTATTTGAGGCCAGACAATAGAATTTTGGTGTTAATGCATGTTAGAGACATAATATAATGGACTATGCTCATGAAACATACCGCACACAAAAAGAATATGCAAAGTGGTGGACCTAATCTCATCCATACTCATGTTGATTTTGCAATCAACTAACATTAGGATATTTGAGATATCATAGGTCCATGACATAAATGAACAAAGAAGGGGAGTGAGTTGAAGAGGAGGGGGAATGGAATCAACACAAATTGGTCATAGGAGGACTTTTATCAAATTAATATCATTCATTCATTTTGGAAGATGAAATATATATTTCATCAATCCCCTAAATCCAATGATCTTAACTCAACAAATTCAAATCAACCTTGACCAATGCCCAACAACACAAGTCAAACTCAACAAGTCAATCAAAATGGATCTACACAATTTATTTGGCAATGAATCAATTAAAAATAATTAAAATATGCATTAAATTAAATTATGGTTGGTCAATTTCCTAAAACCTCATCAAAACACCAAAGAAATGATCATGATATTTATCATAGGTCAAACAAGGTCAAAGGACCTTGGAGAAAAAAATTCATCATTTTTGGAAACTTAAAACTATTTTTAAACAATTAAAAATATTCACAAAATCAATTAAATCATGAAAAATATTAACCATGATCCAAAAAATAATTTTATTTCAGAAAATAAAAGAGGATATTTTTAAAAAATATTTGGTGAAACTCTCATATTTTGTGGATCAATATTAAATTTAATATGAATTAATGAAAATAACAAAAAAAATGAAAAACAAATAATCATAAAAAACATGGACCACTTGATCTCCCTCATTAATTGAGATGGCAGATCAAGTGGCCACAAATGCGCGTTCCATGATGGAGTTGAGTCAGCGCGCCACATGAGTGGTAATCAAAATCAACACTCGTGATTAAAACAATTTGAATAGATCATGTGGCTCTGGACCTTGCCAACTCACCACCGGAGCAAACCTCCGGTCACCTTCTCAGGCGAGCCTCGCCGGACTGGTCCAAAAATAACCATCACTAAAATAAAAAAGAAGGACATGATTTTGAAGAAAAAATGACACTGAGCACGAATATGACCTCAATTTATCCCAACTCCAATTATATTGAGAGATACATGGAATTGCCATTTGAGGTGTATGATCTGAGTTGCTTCGATTTGACCTCAAAGCAACTCAATCTTCTTGCCTACATTGGTAGGACTTCAGACAACCAAGGAACCAAGAGAATTATGGAGAATTGAGTGAGAATCAAAGACATGAAAAATTCTGGAAAATACCTTCAATACAGTCTGGAATTCGATTGCTCTTGCTTCGATTCTTGCTTGATCTTACTCAGGAAGCTTGCAGAAGTAAACTAGAATCAACCAAAGGCTATGGCACCCTGGAGTTTTGAATCTAAAAATAGTGAGATTCAAACTCAATTTTCAAAGAAAATTTTCAGGATTATCCTCTCAAATGGAAGGGTTTGGGATCTTAGAGCAAAGCTGACGTGAAGGGATCCCCAATTCTGAACCTAGAGGCCTCTATTTATAGCTGAATCACATGTTATTTGCACCTTCAAATTGAATTTCCAAATTTGACAATGGATGATACATGCTTGCATGGGCGTGTGCAGGCCTATGAAGTCACTCCTTTTGGTCCATAATCAAGTGTGAATGAGTCTGAAATCAACTTAGAATGCAAGGCAAATGTGTCCAGCTGTTTGAAGTTTTGATTTTGCCAAATGATGATTCCATGTTTAAGACATGCGCAGACCATCCAAATCTTGTCCAAAATGGATGAAATTAGACTTTTTGGAAAGGTTACATCAAGCTGAACAACTCTTATGTTGAACACTTTTCCATTTGAAACTTGTATCTTGGTGAATTTGGAGGTGGAAGTTTGGAAATTTCAACATATCAAAATTTTTTCTAAGTGTCAAGCCATATGTGCACTTATTCCACCCTGGCTAAATTTTTGTGTGGGTTTCAATGAGAAAAGTGTCTTCATTAAAGTTGTATCTCTTTTAAAGACCTCCAAAATGGTCACAAATCTGACCTCATTTGGATTTGAAATAAATGAGTTATGCATTTTTGAAGTTGAGGAAAATCACTTGTTCAATGGTATTGGTCCAAAATGACCTATAATGCATCCTCATATCACATGCTCATAAAAGTTGAATTAGCTCTTCCTCCAAACATAAAAGTTGAAGTAGACACCTTTAATTTGATTTTACAACCTGGAAATCGTTTATCTCATAAAAATTGAGCAAGTTATGACCTTGGGAAGTTGACCTCCAAATTAGGGTTTAGACAAAATGACCTATAATCTTTCAACATAAAAAATGACTTTCCTAGCAAAACTAGCTCTAGACCTCAACATAAAAGTTGTTTTGAATGTAATTTATAGTAACTTTATATTAGAATCATTTTCATATGATAAAAATTGTAGGAGATAGGGTCTAGGGGACCCCAGTCTTAATCAGATGAAATCCTCTGGTCAACCACCATCAACCAACTTGCTAGCCTGCAATTCTCTTGACTTTTGGGACTCATGGAGGATCATATATGCATAAGATGATGAAATTTGAAGTATACCTTGAAGTATTTAATCAAATATTGAAGAAGCTTGGTGAAGAAGTTACACAAGATACCTAGATGAACTAGGGTTTCCAAGGCAAACCAATTCCAAACTCTTGATGCTTTCTTGACCAAAATAGCATGTAAAGATCATAGGGACTCATATATGATGTCTAAATCCATTGTAGACCAATTCTTGATTGAGCTCTTAGTCATGAGGGTCTTAAACCCTAGATATGAGCTTGATGAATCAAAGGTGATCATGTGCCTTACCTACAAAAGAAGTAGACAAATGCAAAGACATATTTTTGGTATTTTGGTTAGTAAAGATGATAAATTAGAAAGTATGATACAATCACATGGTGCTTGATGATCTCTCCCAATACAAACCCAATGAGTGAGCGCTAAGGAGGATGCCAATGTATGATCCCAATGCTTAATGCATATAATGAGATATCATGAGGGATCATAGGGTCAAAATTGGAGTCTTACACATACTTACAACAAAATTACAATTTAACTTCAAATTACAAAAACTACGATATATTTAATGTGACCAATGCTCATTGCCATAGTACAAGCTCTTGCAAGTCTTGACGGAATACAGAAAGCAACAACAACGATCACGATAACCTGAAAAATCTACATAATTTCCAACCAAACTGCAAGGCCACAACAATTCAAAAGCGAATGCGAGCATGAACGACAAGCTGCAACGAAAAAGACTCAAATCAAAATGCAGCCAAGGCAATAATGAGAAGTAAAATGCAATTTGCAAAAGCCAATACACATACGCGAACAAAGCCAAGCGGCGACGACAAATTCAACAACTTGCAACATTAGCATCCACCTGCATAATTTTGGACATAATTAACTTTCACATAGCACATAACCCAACTATGACAATTTCACTCATAACAAAACTCCAACTAACCTGCTAACTGTCTCAACCGATTAACCGAAAATTCTAAATGTCAATAACCGCATAACAAAATTAACAATCAACCTCCTAATTCCCTAACCACCAACTGATAACAGAACCATTCCTTCACAGAATAAAAGGAACTTGACACTCCCTCATCATCTCCCTCACAACCTCACCCTCAACCTTTCACGAACCTTCTTCAATGACCATCTACAACCACCTTCAAAAAGAACTCCTACAGAAGCTGCAAAATTTCCCTTCCCTCACCTAACAACCAACTTCACTCCCCTTTCTACAAAACGACCACGAAACCCTTCAATTCTCCATCATCTTCACCCTCCTTTCAACCTCACCCTTCAACAGCAGAAAACATGCAAGATGAATTCTTCAACTACAACGTAACAAAAACTTCCCACAGAACCTAACCAATTCACCTCTTCCAACGTCTAACGCACTTCACCACGACCTCAATCCGCAACTGAATTCCAACCTCCCAAGAACAACCCTCACGGCAACCAAATACCAGAAACTCGCAGAAACGGCATAACCAAAAGAAAACAGAAGAAGAAGGGGAACGAAGAAGAAAGATCGGAAGCGGAAGCAAATAACAGGAAGGGGTCAAAAGGGGAGTTACCTCGAGTCTTCATCACGAACACGAACGCGAGCCGAGGAAGCTTCAGGATTCATCTCGGTGAATGACCCAACCACATCATCGTCTTCTTTCATCAACGAGACCAACGAACTTGTGACAACCACGACGCTAAACCAAAGAAGAAGATCAAAGTGTGCTACCCGGAGCCTCCTTCGAATCCGGTAAGGACCGCTTACTCCTGTTTTTCCCATTGCACGTTCAACCTTATAACTGTTGCATTTCGACACCGGCATATCACGTGGATCCGCCATCGCTCTTGATTTGTCGCGGAGTGAGAATCCAAATTCTTGATTGTTTGTTAAGTATCCTGGTACGGGCGCAAGATCTAAGTGAAGAAGAATCAAGTTTCCTTACGCTGCATCTGATATCCCGCTGCGTAGAAGATGATGACATATTCATAGTGGATGCGAGGCAAAGCATTGTTCATTCCACTAAAATGAATCTTCGGCTGAAGTAATGGTGAACCCGGTCTGAGATTCCTCTTTGAAGACTTGGGCCTGCGGCCCAAGTAACTTATTTCCAGTTCCTACCCTAATTTATGTTAATACCCCTGGCCCATGGTGTTAATCCCAATTAACCCATGTTTAATCTACCTTTAATTAGGTTGATTTATTTAGTAATTCCATTTCTTTCGTTAATCTTGATGCTGATCAGGATTACCCCATTTTAGATTCAGTTTTAATTCTTTGGATATTAGGAATTTTTGTTGATTTTAGTGCATATGATTAATTAGGATTAGGTAATTAATTAGAAACTAGGTTTGATCGATTAGATTTAATTTCTTAATTTTCCAGAATTAATTCGTGATTGATTAACCTTGCCATGATTAATTTTAGTCATTAGATTTTGGTTATTTTATTTTGTGGATTTTGTGTGGATTAAGATAGTTAGATATTGAGTTTACCATGATTAAACTTTAGGCTAAATTTCCATTCAACTCGATTTGTGTGATCGTGTCCATTAGATTCAATTCTTGAATTTAGATTGTGAATTTTCTGTTTGGTTAATTTTGATTCTAATTCGCGTTTAGGTAGACTTTAATCCTTTAGAATTAATGGTCACTTTAATTTTCCATTTAATCCACTTGGTGGTTTATGATCATTTTGATTAAATTGAAAATCCCATTTCAATTTAGGGGATGAATACTTTGTATGTCTAATTTCATTTGCCATGATCATAGGATAGATCTTTGATTGTTTTTCTTTGATTAATCCATTACCTTTTGAATCGATTCTAACCATTGTATGTACTTACATAGTGTTGCATCATTCTCGTTCATTTGACTTTATCTCATGCTAACTCGTTTGTTGTTTTGTGTCCACATGCGACCATGAGTTTTGAGCTCACTCCTAGATAGCCATGCTCCTAACTATTTCATTTTCATTCAATAGCTTTGTATTGTTTGAAGTACCATGTCACTTGTATGCTTTAGGCATGGTACATAGTTTAGTAGTTTATAACTTGTATTTTCTTTTCATTCCCTTTTTGTAACACTTGACAGTTATAAAAATAGTAGTAATAACTACATGTTTGAATGTTAACTTTTATTAAATAGCAGCGGAACAACAATAACAAACAGTTAACTCGCATATCCAACATAAGCATAACATGTCATTATAAGAAATGTTAAAATATAACGAAATATACAACATTCCAAATTCCCCAGTGTTACACATCAAAGCAGACGCCGACACTAAAATAAAACGGAAGACTTCATCTTCCACTCACATCTGAGCTCTTACTGCAGATTATCTGCATGTTACCCACGTGGAGGCAACATTCCAACAGAAGGGGTGAGATAACATAATTATATAAAGAAAAGCATGATAATAAGTAAGCATCAGATTATCACATGTACATCATCCATTCCCCAACATAATTCCATATAAATCATACAACAACTACCCACACATAATAGCAACATCACAACTATCCATACGGAACAACAACACAACAACTACCCAAATAGGATAACAACATAACAACCATCTAACATAACAACACACAACAACCATCCAACATAATAACAACATAATCAACCATCCAACATAATAACAAATGCAACCAGTGTACAATGCAAGGAGACTCAACAACTCGACTCAATGAATGTGGTACCAATACGTGAACACTCAGGTTCACCGCTTCGATCCTCACCTCCTAGGATCAAAGCCACCAATTCGTTACCATCACCTCCGATAACGACTCATTGATTCCATCACCTTCGAAATCAGCTATCGGCCTGTAGCGACAAATTTTTTGAGATTAAGCTATCGATTAACTTAATTCACAAAGCAATAGTCGTCACCGTGATTTTGTTGTTTCCAAAGGAAAAGGGAAAAAGTATGAACAAAACCCGAAGAAGTTAAAAAAAAGTAATATAAAAGATAAGGGTTTGGGGCTTAGTTATGCAAAGGAAAGGTATTAACACCCTAACATCCATGGTACTCCATGGGAACCTCTTTGAAAATGTGTTTTTTGGTTTGAAAAATGGGTATTGTTTGCAAAAGATTTGAGAGACGGTAAAAAAAATATTTTTTATGATTTTGTGTTTGCCAAGACCTTTTGAAGTCTCATGCCTACATACCAAAAAAGTGCAATGGAGGATCAAAACCTCGTAGTTCATGGTAAAAATAATAAAGATGTTTGTTTTGATTCATTTTTAATGGAAATACATTTTGTCATTTTAAGGAGAGTACTCGACTAGTCACCCACAAGTATGAGAACTTTGCATCATCATGAGAAGGGCTCCAACTTGGATAAGGATCAACAAGTATACCACTAGCTCTCTTAGATGGAAAAGAATTATCATAAATACTATGGAGATAAGAGAATTATATCTCAACTATAGAAATGACTTATGTCTAATACTTTGAGAAAACTATTAAAAGGAAAAATGTACAAAGGGCACAAAATGATTTGAGCAAGTTATGCATTTTTTAAGTCTTTTGAAATTGGTCTCAATATGTTTAGGATGAATTAGAATTTATTAGGAAAATATTTTGAAAATCACTTGACAAAAGTCAAGGTTTATTGAGAAAGTGGTTCAAGTTTTTAAAAAAAACAAGGTTTTGAAAAAGAGAGAAGATTTTGAAAATTAAAGAAGGGGAGGAGAAGAATAGACTATCCTAGAGCATAAAGTAAAAGCTAGGGAGGAAAGATCTAACCAAGAGATACCTAACTTTATCACATAAGTCAAGCAAGAATTCCCTCATTTGGATTAAGCCTCAAACAAGCCAAATAAGCAAATAAAATCCATGTATCAGATGAAACCAAAGTAACTCAACCAAGTCTTCAAAAGGAAGTCCAAGTCAAAGGTACCAAATGGATTCTAAGGTCTCAAATCACAAGTCCCAAAGCAAAGGTCAAGATCCCGATTCTAATTTTATAACTCCACAATTATGCCAAGGATAATAACCACAAGTCCATGAATCAGGAGAACCAAGTTTACTTTTTAGGTTTAATGTTTTATTTACAAGGATATAAAAGAAAAAGTCCAAATGGACAAAGAACAAATGGCATAATCACAAGTAATATGATATTGAATGCTAATATAAAGTATAAAGTAAATGACATAAAATAAAGGAGCATAAAGTAAATGACTTGGAAGTAAAAGCTAATACAAGTAAAATGTTAGTAAATGATGTTAGTAAGCAAAATGAAAGATGGTTTGGTCATTTTTTTGGAGAACATTCAACTATTCCCTCACAAGCATGAAAATATGAACCTATACATCATTTATGAGAAGGGCTCCGACTTGGATAAAATCAACAAGTATGCCACTAGCTCTCACAAATGAAAAGGGAGCAATGTTTTCACACAATACCATGAGGAATAGGATACTTACAATCTTACTTATAAAAATGCCTTTGCTTTTGGGACAAATTTAACGCTATGTTAAGCAATCATAATTGGACTTATGTAGACATCACAACTATCTGAGGCCGGTCAATAATAATGTTAGTGTTAATACATGCTAGAGAAATGATATGTAAATCATCCTCCTAAAGACATGCCATGCAAAAGAAAAAGAGAAGGGGAATGATCAAGAATGCTATGAGGATGGTCCATTAATTCAATCCACACTTCATGACACTTAGGACAATCTTATGTATCAATTCAAAGTACCTTAAATGATCCATGATCACTTAGAAGGTAGATTTGAAATTATGAAAGTTCATAAAGTACCAATCTACACATCATGAATAAGATGTACACAAACCATCCAATTGATCGAAGGGAAAAGAGTGAGATGATGAAGAAAAGACAAGTGAGGTAACATCTAAATTGTATCAAGAGTTTGATCAAGTCATCATCAAAATCAATCATCCATTTTGGTGGATTAGGGTTTTTACCCCATAAACATCCAAGATCCATTGAGTTTGATAAGACTCATGATTCAAACCATCATGATCCAAGTCCAACAGAAGTTCACAAAGGTCACACAAATATAAAATACAATTAAATGAAATAAAATGCATCAAAAGTATTTTTTAAATAAATTTTAAAATAGAAATAAAATGGAAAATCCAGAAAGTCCTTCAAAACACCAAATAAATGGGCAAAAAAATTATGGAAGGTTGAAAATAAAATAAGAAGCATGTAATAATTTTTCCAGAATTTAAAAATCCAGAAAAGAATTTTTAAACCAATTAAAACAAAGGAGAATAGAGAAAATTCTTGAAAAATAGAAAGTCAGTTAAATAAAATGTGAAAAAATGAAAATCAATTGAAGAAAAATAAAAGAGAATCTTAGAAATTATTTTAGGATTATTTGGATGAAAAATGAAATTACTATGAATTTTATAAGAAAAAACAATTAAAAATAATAAAATAAAAATATTAAAAATAGGAAAAAACACAGAGCGTTTGATCACGCCTCATTAATTGACGTGACAGATCCAACACTCCTCAGGTTAGAGAGAATGATGGAACACGCTGCAAGCAACACACAAAATCCAGTTCAAATCCAACCAATCAGAACATTTGAAATGTCCAACGTGTCTGGCCAAACTCAGACGACCTGGAACACTCCGGTCATCATCTTCGGTGAGCTCTCACTGGAGCTTCATCGTTTGGTTAATTCAGAACACAAGACCACCATCATTGTGATCCTCTTCTCATCTCAAATTCAACCTCATGATCCAAATTCATTTATCTAAATCGAGCAAAGGGAATTTCAGATAAGTTTCAGAAGCAAGCAAGCCACTAAAAATTAAATTAAATGATGAACCCGATCAATCAACACCTAATAAGTTAGGGGAAAGCATTCGGGAGTGAAATACTATATTTTGGTAACTTGTTTGAGTTTAAATGATGCTCAGAACTACCTTGTCCAGATGGTGAACAGAAGTTGATGAAGCTCGATCTAGTTAGAGCATTTTAGAAGGTCTCATAGCTTGGTAATTGTTGCAAAAGTTTCAGAGGATGCCGAAGATGCTAATGGAATCAAGAAATTAGACTGAAACAAGCTGAAACAAAAAAATGATAGTTCAATTTTTCTAGAAAATTTCAAGTTGCAGTAGGGATTTCTTGGATCTCCAAAGCTTGGAAATGAATGCAATAGCTTCCTCTATTTATAGGGAATCTGATGGGATCCAAATACGTGTGAAATGATGCAGAATTCATGCAAAATGAATTTGATCCGAATGTGAGAAAAATGTGACTTGCAACTCATCAAAACTCATCCAAATGATGTGTTTCAAAGGTCAGTTAACTTTATGGAGACTTGCTTAAACATGTTTAGGTCAAAAACACATGCTAATTTGGCTTGGAATTGATATTAGTGAAGCTTAAAACTCGGGCAATGGTAATTTCTTCAATTACAAGTCACCATGTTCAACCCGATGGGGCATCCTACTCAGGAGGCTTTTTTATCTCATTCTTTTTGCAATGTGTTAACATCATGGCCAAGATTACAATATGACAAGAAAGGTTACATTTGTATGCTTGAGCACAAATTTATGTCATGTTGAAGCTGGCATGAAAAACTTATCACATAACTTAGAAAAAATTTGAGTGCTTCATGACTGAAAATGACCTGTAATGTCTCAATGAATTCCATGGTCCTCCAAGCATAATCTGACCTTGATCCTTGAAGCAAATTTTTATAGGGCATAAAAAATGACATTGTTAAAAAATAATCAACCTCAAATGTTGAAAATTGAAGAAGTTATGATATTTGAAATTTGAGGAAAAGTCACTTGAAAATAGGTCAAATTTCACTGAGTCCACAAATGACCTATAATGTCTCCAAATGTCTGATGATCCTCCAAGCATAATTGGCTCTTGTCATGTAAATATGATTCATAGAGTATGTTGAGAATATTCATATGTAAAAAGAAGTGTTCAAAAATGTTGAGAATTGAAGGAGTTGTGATCCTTGGAACTTTGACTTCAAATGTTGACTTTTTGGTCAAACCTCTTGGAACAAGCTTGTGTACTTGGACTCTCCTTGCATTTAAAAGCACATGGGTGATCATATGAAATCAAAATAAGGTGTCCTTGATTGCCTCTTGATTAAATTACTCAAAGCTTGAAGTTGCTTGTTGAAGAAGGCATGGAAATAAACACATGAACATTTGACTTTCCTTGAAAAGTAAGCAACAAAACTTTGAGATGCTCTTGAATGAAAACCCCTACCTTGCACAATAACTTAAGGAAAATAAAACATATTTTTGATATTTTTATTAGTGGTTAGATAAGCAATTAATCATATAAACACAAAGGTAAACAAACCAACAAAGAGGTGTTTGGCGATCCCTACAAAAAAGCAAACCGAAAGGCGGATATGGGAAGGACCAATATTTGATCTTGTTTGTGTGCAATGATGCAAATAATATGAGGGATATTAGGGTTATAAATTAGGGTATGATAAATGCCCATATTTAAGTTTCTTCAATTTGGAGATATGAAGGTTGAAATCTTTGTCTCGACAAGATTGAAGAGACTAAAATACCAAAGACCCAATTTTTGGCCCTAAGACACCGCAAAGTGCTTATGATATGATATGAATGAAAACAAGGACCTATGTGGGGAATAACAGTTTCCACATGGGGGCCCGACTGGGGACAAACAAATTTCCGCAGGGGAAAAGAAAAGACTCGAGAATAACCGTCATTTGGAAAGAAACTAGTGTACAGTTAGAGAATGACCACAACAAAGATCTAACGGGGAAAAGTTAACAAGGCAAGGCTCCACCAGGGAAAAAGAAATCATCAAAGGGGAAAACCCCAACCCCAATAGGGGAGAAATAATACCTACTATCAGCCGAGTGATAACTTAACAAAGGTAATAAGCTCAAACATAATGATTACTAACTACCAGCCAAGTGGTAACTTAACAAAGGTAACCAATCAGAGGTAAAAGGAACTATTACCTACTATCAGCTGAGTGATAGCTTAACAAAGGTAATAAGCTTAAATATAATAATTACTAACTACCAGCCAAGTGGTAACTTAACAAAGGTAACCAATTAGAGGTAAAAGGAACTATTACATACTATCAGCCAAGTGATAACTTAACAAAGGTAATAAGCTCAAATAGAATGATTACTAACTACCAACCAAGTGGTAACTTAACAAAGGTAACCAATCAGAGGGGACCAAAGTTCAACCCAGGAATGAACTAGAGAGAAGCGGTCAAAGAGAACTTCACCCAATGAGGAAATATACTCAGTTGGGGATTAATTCCATCCAGATAATGAATTGGAAAGGGAAACTGAAGAAAAATCTTCCCCGAGGATCAGACACAGTGGGGAATCAAAAAGGATAAACTTTTTTTTCTTAAGGTTGACACTCTATTGGAGAGAGGACACACACACTCTGTGGGGAGAAAAGGTTCTAGAGAGTGGGGGGAGCATCGAGAAATGAAAAATGCACAAGTAAACATCATGATTCTATGCACATACGTATGATTATGCTGACAAAACAAGCACAAAGGGTGTGGGATTGATAACACAATATAACTGGATACTCGGCTAATCTCAATAAGGTGGAGATGCTGGCAGAGATTTGTTAGGGATTCTACCATTCTTGCAATCTGATGTTGGGAAACCGTTATACATGTAATAAAATAAAATTTGGCCTGGGGAAGTCACTGAATTCTATTCTTCAGGATCTTACCATCCTTGAGATTACTATTAACATTCCTCTTTTGTATTCACAAGTCGAGGAAAATACATATCTTTTTTTGCAAATTTTCAAAAATATGATTGTTTAGATATTTTTTGTTTCAAAAATTATCATAAAAATAAATGAAAATTTGTAAACTAAAACAAAATAAGAATAGCGAACAAAGGGGTAAAATGCTCAAATTTTATTGATAGAATGGTAGTCTGCAAAGGGCATGACTCCATGGATCATTACAAAGTTAAAAAATGGTAAATTCATGGAAAAGGCTACATTGAAATACAATAACCATTATTCTCCCTAACAACTTTGAATTCCTCTATACTCTGGACTTCAGTCGAGGATGACTGAATAGGAACCTTTGACAGATAATGCTGCTTCAAATGATCAGGTCTGGCCTGATGCAATTACTTGCCATAATCCCTAACTTTTTCTAGAGATCCCTTTTGGATTCAATCTACCGGGATGATTACTTTCTGTTTATGTCTCTAATTTTTCCTGGACCTCCCTTTTGGGTTTTCAATCCACAGAGATGCTCATTTTTTCCTAAGTCTCCCTTTCAGGTATTCAACTTAGCGAGCCATTCTTTTATTTTTCTAGACAAAGTATTTCTTGACTGCATCAGCATTCACAGGACAAGGGAGCTCCTCACCATCCATAGTTGTAAGAATCAATGCACCATCGGAGAAAGCTCTCTTAAAAACATATGGGCCTTCATAATTAGGAGTCCACTTGCCCTTAGAATCAGTGTTGAAAGACAAGATCTTCTTGAGCACAAGGTCGCCTTCTATGAATACGTGGGGTCAAACCTTCTTGTCAAATGCTTTCTTCATTATATTTTGGTATAATTGGCCATGACACAAAGTTGTCATCCTCTTCTCTTCAACTAAATTCAACTGATCATATATGCTCTGATGCCATTCGGCCTCAAACAAATTGGCTTCCATCAAGACCCGCACTGATGGGATCTCAACCTCTATAGGGAGCACTGCTTATATGCCATACATAAGAGAGAAAGGGGTTGCCCCTATTGATATGCAGAGAGATGTACGATATCCATGCAAAGCAAACACGAGCATCTCATGCCAATCCTTATACGTCACGACCATCTTCTGGATAATTTTCTTAATGTTCTTATTTGCAGCTTCAACAACCCCATTCATCTTGGGTCTGTTAGCATAATAGTTATGATGTTCAATCTTAAAGTCATCACAAATCTCTTTCATCATCTTATTATTCAAGTTCGACCCATTATCAGTGATGATCTTAATTGGAACACTATATCAGCAAATAATCTGATTCTTGATAAATCGGACCACCGACTGTTTGGTCATCTTAGCATAAGATACTACTTCAACTCATTTGGTGAAGTAATCAATAGCCACTAGGATGAAACGATGTACTTTCAAAGCTTTGGGTTTAATCATACCAATCATATCAATTCCTCACATAGAGAAAGACCATGGAGATAAGATAACATTTAGAAGTGTCAGAGGCACATGAATCCTATCAGCATAAATCTGGCATTTATGGCACTTCTTCACATATTTACAGCAATCGGATTCCATTGTCACCCAATAGTAACCTGCCCTTAACATCTTTTAGCCATAGCGTGTCCATTGGCATGAGTACCAAATGATCCTTCATGAACTTCTTACATTAACATGTCTGCTTCGTGTTTATCCATGCATCTGAGCAAAATCATGTCAAAGTTTCTCTTATATAACACATGTTCATTCAGAAAGAAATTGCTAGCCAGTCTTCTCGAAATCTTTTTATCTTTGCTGGATGCCCCAAGCGGGTATTCTTGACTCTAGAGGAAACACTTAATATCATAACACCAAGGCTTATCATCTGTAACTTCTTCTTCCGCAAACACGTGAGCAAGTCTATCTGTAAAACCCTAATTTTGACCCTAAGATCCCTCATGCTATCTCATCATATGCATTGGCATTGGGATCACACCTTGGCATCTTCCTTACCCCCCGCCCATCGGGTTTGCATTGGGAGAGATCACCAAGCACAATTTGATTGTATCATACTTTGTATTTTATCATCTTTACTAACAAAAATACCAAAAATATGTCTTTGCATTTGTCTAACTCTTTTGTAGGTAAGGCACATGCTCACCTTTGATCTATCAAGCTCATATCTAGGGTTCAAGACCCTCATGGCAAGGAGCTCAACCAATAATTGGTCTACTATGGCTCTAAGTATCATATATGGATCCCCATGTTCTTCATATGTTATTTTGATCAAGAAATCATTAAGAGTTTGAAGTTGGTTTGCCTTGGAAACCCTAATTCATCTCGGTATCTTGTGTAACTTCTTCACCAAGCTTCATCAAAAATTGATCTAATATTTCAAGTTATACTTCAAATTTGATCATATTATGCATATATTATTTCCCATGAGTCCCAAAAGTCAAGATAATTGCAAGCTAGCAAGTTGGTTGATGATGGTTGACCAGAGGAATTCATCTGATCAAAACTGGGGTCCCCTAGACCCTATCTCCTACAATTTTTATCATATGAAAATTCTTCCAAGATTAAAGTTACTCTAAATGACATTACAAACAACTTTTATGTTGAGGTCTAGAGCTAGTTTTTCTTGTAAAGTCATTTTTTATGGTGAAATATTATAGGTCATTTTGTCTAAACCCTAATTTAGAGGTCAACTTCCCAAGACCATAACTTGCTCATATTTTATGAGATGGAAGATTTCCAAGTTTCAAAACTAAATTCAAAGTGCCTACTTCAACTTTGACGTTTGGAGGAAGAGCTAATTCAACTTTTATGAGCATGTGATATAAGGATACATTATAGGTCATTTTGGACCAATACCATTGAACAAGTGATTTTCCTCAACTTCAAAAATGCATAACTCCTTCATATCAAATCAAAATGAGGTCAAATATGTCACCATTTTGAATAATTTTGAAATATATACAACTTTGATGAAGAAACCTTTCTCATTTGAAGCTCACATAAAAAGTTATCCAAGGTGGAACAAGTGAACATATAGCTTAACACTTAGATTGTTTATTGATATGTTTAAATTTACAAACTTCCACCTCAAAATTCATCATGATTCAAGCTTCAAATGAAAACGTGGTCAACATGAAAGTTGTTCCTCTTGATCTAACATTTCCAAAAATTCCAATTTCATCCATTTTGGACAAGATTTGAATAGGCTGCGCATGGCTTGAACATTGCATTATCATTTGGCAAAGATCAAACTTCAAACATCCATGCACAATTGCCTAGCATTCCAATTTGATTTCAGACTTATTCACATTCAATTATGGACCAAATGGAATGATCTCATGGGCCTGCACACGCCCATGAACCCATGCATCACTCATTGCCAAAATTGGAAACTCACTTCAAGGGTGCAAATATCACTTGATTCAACTATAAATAGAGACCCTATGCATCAGAAACGGGGACTCCTTTGTGCCAACTTTGATCCCAAACACCAAACCCTTCCATTTGAGAGGATAAACTTGAGAATTTCCTTTGGAAATTGAGTTGGAATCTCACTGTTTTGTGATTCAAAACTCCAGGGATCCAAGACCTTTTGTGCATTCTAATCTACTTCTGCAAGCATCCTGAGCAAGATCAAGCACGAGTCAAAGCAAGAACAATTGAATCCAGATCTGCATTAAAGGTATTTTTTCAGAAAATTTCATCTCTTCGATTCTCACTCAATTCTCCATAATTCTCTTGGATCCTTGGTTCTCTGAAGTCCTACCAATGTAGGCAACAAGATTGAGTTGCTTTGAGGTCAAATCGAAGCAACTCATATCATGCACCTTAAATTTCAACTCCTTGTATCTCTCAATATACTTGGAGTTAGGATGAATTGAGGCCAGATTTGTGCTAAGTGTCATTTTTACTTTGAAATCATGTCCTTCTTTTTAATTTTAGTGATGGTTATGACTGGACTAGTCCGGCGAGGCTCGCTTGAGAAGGAGACCGGAGCTTTGCTCCGGTGATGAGTTGGCAAGGTCCAGAGCCACATGATCTGTTTGAATTAATCTAACCACGAGCGTTGGTTTGAATGACCTTGTTTGTGGCGCGCCGACTAGAGTCCATCATGGATTGCACGTTTGTGGTCACTTGATCTGCCACCTCAATTAATGAGGGTGATCAAGTGGTCCACATTTTTTCTGATTATTTGATTTTCATTTGATTTCTGTTATTTTTATTAATTCATATTAATTTTAATATTGATCCAAAAAATATGAGAGTTTCACCAAAAAAAATTAAATAAATTCCTCTTTCATTTTCTGAATTAAAAATATGTTTTAGATCATTATTAATATTTTTCATGATTTAATTGATTTTGTGAATATTTTTAGTTGTTTAAAAATAGTTTTAAGTTTTCAAAAATTCTGAAATTTTTTCTCCAAGGTCCTTTGACCTTGTTTGACATATGATAAATCTCATGGCCAATTCTTTGGTGTTTTGATGAGGCTTTAGGAATTTGGCAAACCATAATTTAATTTAATGCATTTTTTAATTATTTTTAATTGATTAAATGCCAAATAAATTATGTTGAGCTTCTATTATTGACTTGTTGAGTTTGACTTGTGTTGTTGGGCATTGGTCAAGGTTGATTTGACTTTGTTGAGTTAAGATCGTTGGATTTAGGGGATTGATGAAATGTACATCTCATTTCCCAAAATGAATGAATGATCTTAATTTGGTAAAAGTCCTCCTTTGACCAATTTGTGTTGATTCCATTACCCCTCCCTCTTCATCTTATTCCCCTTCTTTATTCATTCATGTCATGGACCTATGATATCTCAATATCCTAAGGCTAGTTGATTGCAAAATCAACATGAGTATGAATGAGATTAAGTCTACCACTTTGAATATTCTTTTTGTGTGTGGTATGTTTTAAGAGCATAGTCCATTATACTATGTCTCTAACATGCATTAACACCAAAATTCTATTGCTCGACCTCAAATAGTTGTGACTTCTATATAAGTCCAATTAGGATTGCTTAACATAACGCTAAATTTGTGACACAAAAGGAATAACATTCTAGTAAGTGAGATTGTAAGTCCCCTCTCTTTCATGGTATTGTGTGGAAACTTGGCCTTTTTTCCTTCCATTGGAAGATGTCTTGGTTCAAGGATCTATGCTTTTGACAAGTGGGTTGAGTGTCCTCCAAAGAATGACTTAAACAATACAAAAGCAAAAGCAATACTAACTTCTAATCAACTAACAACTAACATTTAATTTCAGGCCATTTACTTTTATGCACTTTAATTTCAAGCCATTATTCATACCATTCAATTTGTTTATCTTAATATCATTTTCACTTTGCTCATTTGAGCCATACTTTGTGAATATATTATGTTTGTATATACTTGTTTTGTGTTTGTGGTCTTTTGACCTTAATCTACATAATAAGAACAAAAACCCTAAAACACATTTTTGTGTGGACTGTTGGATTTGATCTGAGACATTGGACTTAGAATTAGGAAACACTCCCTATGCAAAGGACTTGGCCAATGCCAACTTTCATGAAAACCAAGTGCTTATGAAGTGAACATTCATCTGATATAATATTGAAGATCCATATGAGTTCATCTGCAATATGTTTATATTGAAGCTGTTATTTTGAACCTGTGTCTAATGCCTACCTTTGAAGTCATCTGATACATGGGAAATTTTGAAGAAGATCATGGAGTTGCTAAGCTTGGATGTGACTATCTTTATTTGATGTCTTGTTCTTCATCTTGCTATTTGTGTATTGATATTGCTTGATTCTAAAGTCCAAGGGAAATTTGGGTTTCTATATGACATTCTTGTCTATTGGATTGCAGCCCATTGGTCAGATCTTTTCAACTCTCAACTTTTAAATTTATGCTTAGGATTAGTCTCTTCATCTCCTCCCCATTTCTTTAATTTCAAAATCTCTCACTTTTTTTAAAATCTTCTTTGCTTGTGATTTCTAAACTTAGATTTATGGCAAATTAGAAACTTTGGCCTTATGCCATTGCTTTTTTTAACTATCTTTCTTAAACAAACTTGTAAATGAACTTATCTATACTCGACTTAAGATTTCAAAAGCCCAAAAGAACTAACACTCATTCCAACCTTTTTAGGCCCTTTGTGCCTCTTTCAAACTTAAAATTTTGTTAAAAGTAACTCACACACTTTAAAATTGATACCACGAACTACAAGATTTTGATCCCTCATTTTATGTTGGTATATAGGCACAAGTCTGAAGGTCTTGTCAAACACAAAAATATAATCAATGAATTCTTTTCTCATCCCTCCACTCTATTTATTGCAAACATCATTTTATACAAAAACACATATGCACACAAGAAAGGGCTATCTAGGAGTACTTAGGATACTTTGGGTGCTAACACCTTCCCTATGTGTAACCAACCCCCTTACCTGTAATCTCTGGCATTTTATTAGTTTTGATTTGAAAACTTCTTATTTTTGGGTTTTGTTCGTACTTTTCCCTTTTCCCTTGGAAACAATAAAAGCGCGGTGGCGACTCTTGTTATTTGATATCTTGCTTATCCATAGCTTGATGATCATGAACATTTAAATAACAAGAGTCACCACTATGCTTTTATTGTTTCCAAGGGAAAAGGGAAAAAGTACGAACAAAACCCAAGAATAAGAAGTTTTCAAATCAAAACTAATAAAATTCCAGAGATTACAGGTAAGGTGGTTGGTTACACAGAGGGAAAGTGTTAGCACCCAAAGTGTCCTAGGTACTCCTAGGGAGCCCTTTCTTGTGTGAATATGTATTTTTGTACAAATTGATGTTAGCAGGCAAATAGAATGGGGGGATGAGAAAATAATTCATTAATTATACTTTTGTGTTTGATAAGACCGTCAGACTTGTGCCTACGTACCAACATAAAAATAAGGGATCAAAACCTCGTAGTTCGTGGTATAAATTTCAAAGTGGATGCATTGTTTTTAACAAAAATTAGGTTTGAAAGGAACAAAGGCCTAAAAATGGTTTGAATAAGTTAGTTCTTTTTGGCTTTTGAAAATTTTAAGTCAAGTATAATTAAGTATGTTTACAAGTTTGATTAAGAAAAGAAGTTTGGAAATGCAATGGCTTAAGGCCAAAGTTTCTAGTTTGCAATATGGTCTAAGTTTGGAAAACAAGCACAGACAAAGAAGTTTTTTTTAAAAGGATGGAGAGATTTTGAAATTAAAGAAGTGGGGAGGAGATGAAGAGACTAATCCTAAGCATAAATTTAAAAGTTGAGAGTTGAAAAGATCTGACCAATGGGCTGCAATCCAATAGACAAGAATGTCATATAGTAACCCAAATTTCCCTTGGACATTAGAATCAAGCAACAAACAATGCACAAAATATCAACTTGAAGAGCAAGGCATCAAATAAAGATAGCCACATCCAAGCTTAGCCACTCCATGATCTTCTTCAAAGTTTCCCATGCATCAGATGAATTCCAAGATGGCACTAAGTCACAGGTTCGAAATAACAGCTTCACAATGATCATGTTGCAGATGAACTCAAATGGATCTTCAATGATGTATCAGATGAAGTTTCAAATTACAAGCACTTGTTTACATGAAAGTTGGCATTGGCCAAGTTCTTTGAATAGGGAGTGTTGCCTAAATTCTAAGTCCAATTGTCTCAGATCAAACCAACAGTCCACAAAAGATATTTTTTTAGGGTTTTTGTTCTTATTATGTACATTAATGGTCAAAGACCACACAAACAAACACAATATACACCAACAAAATATATCACACAATATGGTTCAAGTGGACAAAGTAAAAATGACATTAACATAAACAATTAGAATGTTATGAATAATGGCAAATGAATAGAGCTTAAAAAATAAAGTTCATTAAAAATAAAGGCTTGAAATTAAATATTAGTGGTTAATAGGTTAGAAGTTAGTATTGCTTTTGCTTTTTTAAGTCATTCTTTGGAGAACACTCAACCCACTTATCACAAGCATGGATCCTTGAACCAAGACATCTTCCAAAGGAAGGAAAAAAGACCAAGTTTCTACACAATACCATGAAAGAGGGGAGACTTACAATCTCACTAACTAGAATGTTATGCCTTTTGTGTCAAAAATTTAGTGCTATGTTAAGCAATCATAATAGGACTTATGTAGAAGTCACAACTATTTGAGGTCGGGCAATAGAATTTTGGTGCTAATGAATGTTAAAGACATAGTATAATGGACATTGCTCATGAAACATACCACAAAGAAAAAGAATATGCAAAAGTGGGGGCCCAATCTCATCCATACTTATGTTGATTTTGCAATCAACTAGCCTTAGGATATTGAGATATCATAGGTCCATGACATGAATGCATAAAGAAGGGGAACGAGATGAAGAGGGAGGGGAAATGGATCAAACTCAAATTGGACAAAGGATGAGTTTTACCAAATTAAGATCATTCATTCATTCTGGGAGATGGAATGTACATTCCATCAATCCCCTAAATCAAATGATCTTAACTTAACAAAGTCAAATCAACCTTGACCAAAGCCCAACAACACAAGTCAAACTTATAAAGATCAATCAAAATGGCTCAACACAATTATTTGGCATTTACTCAATTAAAAATACTAAAAATAATGCATTAAATTAAATATGGTTGGTCAAATTCCTAAAACCTCATCAAAACACCAAAGAAATGGCCATGAGATTTATCATTGATCAAACAAGGTCAAAGGACCTTGGAGAAATTTTTTCAGAATTTTTGGAAACTTAAAAGTATTTTTAAACAATTAAAAATAATCATAAAATCAATTAAATCATGAAAAATATTAATAATGATCCAAAAAATAATTTTAAATCAAAATATGAAAGAGGATTTTATTTAATTTTTTTTGGTGAAACTCATATTTTTTGGATCAATATTAAAATTTATATGAATTAATGAAAATCAAAGGAATAAAATGAAAATCTGAAATTACAAAAAAATGTGGACCACTTGATCTCCCTCATTAGTTGAGGTGGCAGATCAAGTGGACACAAACGCGCGTTCCATGATAGAACTCAGTCAGCGCGCCACACAAGTGATAATCAAAACCAACACTTGTGATTAAAACAATTTGAAATGGATAAATGGTTCTGAACCGTGCCACCTCACTGTCGGAGCCAAAGGCCGGTCACCTTCTAAGGAGAACCTTGCCGGACTGGTTCAAACATCACCATGATTAAAATAAAGAAAGAGGAAATGATTTGAAAGAGAAAATGGCGTAGAACACGAATCTGACCTCAATTTAACTAACTCCAAATATATAGAAAGATATGAGGAGTTGAGTTTTGAGGTGTGTCAACTGAGTTGCTTCGATTTGACCTCAAAGCAACTCAATCTTCTTGCCTACATTGTCAACTGAGTTGCTTCCTTTGAATTGTGAGGGTTTGAAGAGTGGAGGCAAAGCTGGCGCGCAAGGATCTCCTCAAATGAGCTCAGAGGGTCTCTATTTATAGCAAATTGAAGTGTTATTTGCGCACTTGAAATTTCTTCCAAAATTGGCAATGTCATGTTCATGCTTGCATGGGCGTGTACAGGCCCATGAAGCAATGCACTAAGATCCAAATTCAACTGTGCTGAAGTCTGAATGAAGCTTGATTGGGAAGGCAAAGTGAAATGGTCATTTGCAGTTTTGATTTTGCCAATTGATGCAGGCCTGTTAACACCATGCCAGCCCTAGCAAACCTCATCCAAAATGAATGAAATAGGACTCTTTAGAAAGATTAGATCAAGAGGAACAACTCTTATGTTGAACATTTTTCCATTTAGAACTTGGATCATGGTGAATTTTGAGGTGGAAGTTTGGAAATTTCAAGATGTTGAAATTTTTTTTAAGTGTTAAGTCATTAACTTCAATGTTCCACCTTGCTTAATTTTTTATGTGAGCTCCAAATGAGAAAAGTGTCTTCATCAAAGTTGTATATATTTCAAATAAATTCAAAAGGGTCACCAATTTAACATCATTTGGATTTAGAATGAGAGAGTTATGCATTTTTGAAGTTGAGGAAAATCACTTGTTCAATGGTATTGGTCCAAAATGACCTATAATGTATCCTCATATCACATGCTCATAAAAGTTGAATTAGCTTTCACTTCAAACATAAAAGTTTAATTAGACACATTGAATTTGATTGTGCAACTTGGAAATATTTCATCTCATAAAAATTGAGCAAGTTATGGCCTTGGGAAGTTGACTTTCAAATTAGGGTTTAGACAAAATGACCTATAATGATTCAACATAGAAAATGACTTTCCAAGCAAAATTAGCTCTAGACCTCAATACAAAAGTTGTTTGGAATGTCATTTAGAGTAATGTTTCTCTTGGAATAATTTTCATATGATGAAAATTGTAGGAGATAGGATCTAGGGGCCCCAGTTTTGATCAGATGAATTCATCTGGTCAACCACCATCAACCAACTTGCTAACTTGCAATTCTCTTGACTTTTTAGGCTCATGGTAGATCAAATATGCATAAGATGATGAATTTTGAAGTGTCCCTTGAAAAATTTAATCAATTGATGAGGAAACTTGTTGAAGAAGTTACTCAAGATACCTAGTCAAATTAGGGTTTCCAAAGCAAACCAACATGCAAAGATCATTGGGACTCATATACGATGCTTAGAGACAATGTGGATCATTCATTGGTTGTGTTCTTAGCCATGAGGGTCTTAAACCCTAGATATGAACTTGATAGATCAATGAGGATCATGCCTTCCCTACAAAATAAGTTAGACAAATGCAAAGACATATTTTTGGTATTTTGGTTAGTAAAATGAAAATATACAAGTATGATACAATCACATGGTGCTTGGTGATCTATCCCAAAACCAACCCAATGAAAGAGGGGTAAGGAGGAAGCCAATGTATGATCCCAATGCTAGTGTATATGATGAAATTGCATGAGGGATCTTAGGGTCAAAATTGGGGTCTTACAGCTGCCCCTATTTAAGGACATTCTAACTGAGGAGGTGAAGGTTAAAATCTTCACATCGACTCAGTAGAATGGGCTTAAATAACAACATATAGAAACAAGTTTTGGTCCCTAAGAGACCTCATGATGCATATGATATGAATGTAAAAGCAAATTCTCTGTGGGGAAATGTTGCCACAAAGGAAAAGAAATTAGAGCGACCGAAAGTCCGCAGGAGCATAATGCATTCCGTAAGGAAAGCTCACTGGGGAAATAGAGACTCTGGGGGGAATGAAAGGGTTATGCATAGGCCAGACTATGACTTAAAGACTGTTGGGAGACTAGAGGAATTCCATAAAAATGGAAAGACTCGGCCGGGGAAACAAAAACATCTGCAGGGGAAACAAGTAGATCAGGATAAAACTGACATACTTGAATCATGCAGGAACAATGATTTCACTAAAGAAATGCGCACTCAACTCAACTAGGGAAGAAATAGACTTCAACACAGAAGGAGCAGAAATTTATTATCCACTACCGGTTACTGGGTAAGGAGATAATAAAGATCTGATAGAGAGGACATCCGTCATCGGTTAGGATGAACATATCAAGGATGACTCGCTGGGAACCGCCAAGATGGTGTATTCATTACCGATTACTGGGTAAGAATAGCCTTGCTGGGGAAAACTGCAGAAATAGGATTTACAACTACCAATTACTGGGCAGAAGACCAAAGATGAGAATATCTGTCACCGATTAAGGTGAACATATCAAGGATAGACTTAAAGGAAAGAAAATCCGCCATCGGTTAAGATGAACATATCAAAGATAGACTTGCCTAGGGATGTCAAGGAGGATATCCATCATCGGTTAGGATGAACATATCAAGGATAAACCAACTGAACAAAAAGGTAGGAATTACATCTATCGAATGCTGGATAGAATACCATCAAAGAGAAAATCTGTCATCGGTTAGGATAAACATATCAAGGAGAGACTCTGTGAGGAGAAAAATAGGAATTATATCTATCAGTTACTAGATAGAATACCAAAGAGAAAATATCCGTCACCGGTTAAAGTGAACATATCAAGGATATACTCTGTAAAGTGGAGTAAATTAGGATTTACAACTACCAGTTACTGGGCAGAAGACCGTAAAGAGAAGAAAACCCGTCATCGGTTAGGATGAACATATCAAGGATTAACCCTCTGGGGGAGCAAAATAGGAATTACAACTACATTTTTACTGGGTAGAATAACAAGGATGAGAGTATCCGTCATCGGTTAGGACGAACATATCAAGGATAAACTCACAACAGAGGAAGAAAATATCTGTCATCGGTTAGGATGAACATATTAAGGATATACTTCACGGGGAAACATAAAATGAATCCGCTGGGGACTCCACTGGGGAGAAAACAGGGGTACTTTTGCCGGGTGTTGGGCAAGAAGTAACATACTACAAACCAAGAATAATATTACCTGTTACTGGGTAATAAACTCTTAGGGCCCTCAAAACATCTACCTAGGTAGGATCTAGAAAGAAACGGTCAATCAAGACTCAACCCAATGAGGATATAGCTCAAGGGGAGTGGTTCCATCCAGATAATCAGTTGGGGAGGAAACTGAAATACTAATAATCCACGAGGAAATAACTCAGTAGGGAAAGGAGAAAGGTTAAAGTCTTTCTGCTTAGGGGGCTGACACTCTATATTTGAGGGAGGACATACACCAACCTCGTATGGGGATAAAGTACCGCCATAACAGAGAACAAGTGTGATGATGCAACTATGAAATTATATGAGTGTATATGTATATGTCTATGTATATATGATGATTATGCTGACAAAACGATCACAAAGGATACAAGGGTGTCGCAAAATTTGAATCATCGATACAATTCTCGATCATTCCACAAAAGAGGGAGACAAATGATGGAGAAAAGAGAGATCAACATCCCAAAGACCCAAACCTAACTGGGGAAGAAGGAGATCTGCTGATAAAGACTTTTATCGAGTCTGCGGGGGATTTTAGGTTAACATCATATCAAATGGGGGACAACCATGCAGAGGATAAACACAAATAGATGCTCAAGAACCAGGAGAAAACTCTACTGGGAGTGAATCTGATGGTGACTGGTGGGGAAACCAAAATTCTACCAAAATCATGCAAATTACCGTAATGAAATATTCGCACTTAGCTGGGAATTCGGCTGGGGAAAAAACACTTTGAAGGGGGCTAAACAACTAACTCGGCTGGCTACCTCACTGGGGAAAAGCGAACAATAATCGTCTGGAGAAATCAACAAACATCGAGTGCTGAACATTGTTGTCGAGGATGAAAGAGAGATTGCGCCTACTGCTTAGGGAGAACCAATACTGCTCCACACTTAGGGCTTACTGCTTTCGAACCACTGTTGATATTCCTTTTAAAAGAAATCGATTGTTTAAAATTACTACTTTTATATGTTTAAGAAAACATGTTTTGATTAAAACTTTAATTTTCAAAAATGATCATAATAAAATGTAAAACTATTTGGCTGAAATAAATAAGAGTAAAAATAATTGGATAAAAGCTCAACTTTATTTAATAGAATGGTAGTCTGTAAATGACAAGACTCCATAGATCTTTACAAAGTTGAAAATGGTAATTTTCATGGAAAAATGTTACATTGAATACAAATGACCACTAATCCTTCCACCAACTCTTGATGTCCACTGTGCTCTTGGCCGCTACTAGGGATGATGGATCATCTTCGACCGTTGTGCTTAATAAAGTCTCCAAATCTGAAGATCAGCAGGATGCAGTTACTTGCCATAATCCCTAATTTTTGCATAAATTGCCCCAAGATGGGGTACTCAATTTATCGGGATAATTCTTTTATGTTTTTATGTCTCTAACTTTTGCCTGGATCGCCCCTTCGGGTTTTCAATCCACCAAGACGCTCATTTTTGCCTAAGCCGCCCTTTCGGGTTTTCAACATAGCGAGCTGTTCTTTTCTTTTTTAGGCGAAGTATTTCTTGACTGCATCTGCGTTCATAGGACGAGTGAACTCTTCACCTTCCATAGTTGTAAGAATTAAAGCACCGTCTGGAAAGGCTCTCTTGGCAATATATGGGCCTTCATAATTAGGAGTCCATTTGCCCCTAGAATCTGGTTTGAACGACAAGATCTTCTTGAGCACAAGGTCACCTTCTCTGAATACACGAGGTTTAACCTTATTATCAAAATCTTTCTTCATCCTCTGTTGATACAACTGACCATGACACATGGCAGTTAACCTCTTCTCTTCTATCAAATTCAGCTAATCAAACCTGGTCTGACACCATTCGGCCTCAGTCAACTTGGCGTTCATGAGCACACGTAATGAAGGGATTTCAACCTCTACGGGGAGCACTGCTTCCATGCCATAAACAAGAGAGAAAGGGGTTGCCTCGGTTGAAGTGTGGATGGATGTACGATACCCGTGCAAAGAAAATGGAAGCATCTCATGCCAATCCTTGTATGTTATAACCATCTTCTGAATAATCTTCTTGATGTTCTCATTTGCAACTTCAACAACCCCATTCATCTTAGGTTTGTAGGGATAAGAATTATGATGTGTAATCTTGAAGTCTTTACAAAGAGCTTCCATCATATTATTATTCAAGTTTGATCCATTATCAGTAATGATCTTACTTGGCACACCATAACGATATATAATCTGATTCTTGATAACCTTACAACAACTTGCTTGGTTACATTCGCATACGATGCCGCTTCAACCCATTCTGTGAAGTAATCAATTGCCACCAAAATTAAACGATGTCCGTTCGAAGCTTTAGGCTCAATCATGCCAATCATATCAATTCTCCACATGGAGAAGGGCCATGGAGAGGAAATGACGTTCAACAATGTCAGAGGAACATGAATCTTATCTACATATATTTGACACTTGTGGCATTTCTTCATAAACTTGCAACAATCAGATTCCATTGTCAGCCAATAGTACCCTGCTTGCAACATCTTCTTCGCCATTGAATATCCATTGGAATGAGTACCAAAGGAACCTTCATGGACTTTATCCATCAATAGGTCTGCTTCGTGTCTATCCACGTATCTGAGCAGAACCATATCGAAGTTTCTCTTGTACAAAACATCACCGTTCAGGTAGAAATTTTAGGCTAATCTTCTCAAAGTCTTCTTATCTTTTAAAGATGCCCCAGATGGGTAAATCTGGCTTTAGAGGAAACACTTGATGTTGTAATATCACGACTTCTCATCTTTGGCCTCTTCAACAGAAACACATGAGTTGGCCTATCAAGACGCATCACAGTCAAATTGGGAATCTCATTCCAATATTTCACTACAATCATTGAAGCCAACATTGCAAGAGCATCTGCCATCCGGTTTTCATCTCGAGGGATATGATGAAACTCAACCTTTGTAAAGAAATTTGAAATCCTCCTCGCATAATCTCTATAGGGTACCAAACAGGGTTGATTCGTCTCCCATTCTCCTTTGATTTGATTCACCACCAAAGCTGAATCTCCATAGACGTCCAAATACTTGATTCTGAGATCAATGGCCTCTTCAAGCCCCATAATGCAAGCTTCATATTCTGCCATATTATTTGTACACTTGAAAGTCAATCTGGCTGTAAACGGAAAATGCGTGCCTTGAGGAGTAATAATCACTGCCCCAATGCCATTTCTGTACTGATTAACAACTCCATTAACTACCATGCCCCATCGGGAACCAAGTTCTGGCCCTTCTTCAAGCAACGGTTCATCACAATCTTTCATTTTCAAGTACAAAATCTCTTCATCAGGAAAATCATATTGCACTGACTGGTAATCTTCAATTGGTTGGTGAGCCATATGGTCAGCTAAGGCACTACCTTCGATCGCTTTCTGAGATCGGTATTCGATATCATACTCTGATAATAACATCTGCCAATGGGCAATCCTCCCAGTTAAAGCAGGCTTTTCAAATATATACTTGATTAGATCCATTTTGGATATCAACCAAGTGGTATGATTCAACATGTACTAATGCAGACGCTTAGCAGCCCAAGCCAATGCACAACAAGTCTTCTCTAGCATAGAATACCAAATCTCACAGTCGGTGAACTTCTTACTGAGATAGTAAATAACATATTCTTTCTTTCTAGTCTCATCTTGCTGACCTAGAACATAACCCATACTATCTTCGAGCACAACCAAATACATGATCAAAGGTCTTCCTTCAACAGGCGGAGACAAAATCGGTGGTTCAAGCAAATATTCTTTGATACTGTCAAAATCTTTTTGGCAATCTTCGGTCCAATCACAAGATTGATCTTTCTGAAGAAGCTTGAATATAGGCGCGCATGTGGCAGTCATGTGTGAAATGAATCTTGAGATATAATTCAAGTGGCCGAGAAAACCCCTGACTTGCTTCTCAATTTTGGGCGCAGGCATCTCTTGTATTGCTTTGACCTTGGCAGGATCAACTTCGATACCCTTCTCGCTGACAATAAAGCCCAACAATTTACCAGAACGAACACCAAAAGTACACTTATTGGGATTCAGGCAGAGTTTATACTTCCTCAAACACTGGAATAACTTCAACAAATGCTCAACATGTTCTTCCTCATCTATAGATTTAGCGATCATATCATTAACATAAACTTCAATCTCTTTATGCATCATATCATGAAAAAGAGTAGTCATTTCTCTTTGGTAAGTTGCACCAGCATTCTTCAAACCGAAAGACATCACTCTATAACTGAATGTTCCCCAAGGTGTAATGAATATGGTCTTCTCCATATCTTCGAGTCCCATCTTGATCTGATTATATTCGTAAAATCCATCCATAAACGAAAAGACTTTGAATTTAGCTATATTTTCTACCAACATATCAATGTGTGGCAAAGGGAAATCATCTTTCGGACTGGCTTTATTCAAATCTCTATAATCCACACACATGTGGACTTTTCCATCTTTCTTCGGAACAGGCACGATATTGGCCACCCATTGCGGATACTCCATGGTCACAAGGAAACCGGCATCAACCTACTTATGCACTTCTTCTTTGATCTTTACTGCCATATCAGGATGCGTTCTTCTCAACTTCTGCTTGACTGGCGGGCATTCTGGCTTCAACGGTAATCTATGCTCCACTATCTCAGAATCCAAACCAGGCGTGTCTTGATAGGACCAAGCAAACACATCTGATTACTCTCGAAGAAGATCAATCAACCCATTTTTAACCTCTGGACACAGTTGAGACCCAATCTTGACTTCCTTCACATCATCTTCGGAACCCAAGTTGACTAGCTCAATCTTCTCTTCGAATGGCTGAATGGCTTTTGCTTCTTGCTCAAGAAGACGAGACAATTCATCACTCACTTCTTCATCACTTTCCTCCTCGGCCTCAAACACAGGGAATTCAAAAATTGGAGAAGGAGAAGGATCATTGTATTCAATGGGGTTAGAAACCAACTTATATAACGATTTGATATTTTGATTTTAGAGAAGTGAATTCGTGACCAAATATTATGCAGATGGACAAGTTTATTTATTTATTTATATTTTTTGGTGATTACCATTTTTAGAATAAAGCAAAAAGTAAAAATAAAAACATAATAGATGTGGATGAATAGAATTATATTTTATTGATGATCAAATTTGAAAATGCCAAACAATGTTCATTTCTCCCTTTGGCATAGGAGAAGATTTTTTTTTGAAAACAAATAAAATCAATTACTTAGATCGATGCATAATAACAGGAATATCAACAGCAGTCCAATTGTTGCAAGCCTTTCCATGCGTCACAAAATTGGTGCAGTCTTCCTCTTCATCGTCCTCTAGCACAACATCTAAGTGTTGTTCATTGCCATGAATGAACCCTCCGCTACGGAAGCTGAGTTGCATATCCTCTGATCTAGCAGCTGACAAACCTTGCTGAAAACCCAAACCGGTCCTACTCTTGTTATCGATGACCTCTACCACTCACCCCCACTGATCAACAATTCCTTTTTCAACAATCTTCCTTGCATTTGTGCATGAGGACATAGGTTCCCCAACTCTCTTTTCAACAACAATAGATAAGGCTTGGAATGGAGTTCCGACCTTATCCTCACCTTCAACATAAGAGAAAGATGACAGGTGGCTAACTAACAACGCCTTCTCCCCGCCAACAATGACTAATTTCCCGTTCTTGACAAATTTGAGTTTCTGATGCAATGTGGAGGTAACAGCTCCTGCCTCGTGGATCCATGGCCTTCCCAACAGACAACTGTAGGCCGGGTGGATATCCATTACTTGAAAAGTAATCTGGAAGTCACTCGGACCTATCTTCACCAGAAGGTCCACTTCACCAATCACTGTTTTGCGTGAACCGTCAAAAGCTTTGACGATTACACCATTATATCTCATAGGCGCTCCTTGATATGACAACTTTGACAATGTTGACTTCGGAAGCACATTCAATGAGGATCCAGTGTCAACAAGAACATTGGATAAAGCATCATCTTTGCAATTCATGGGGATATGCAAAGCCAAATTATGATTCCTACCCTCCTTAGGGAGTTCCTCATCACATAAGTTGAGATTATTACAGGATGTGATGTCAGCTACAATATGATCAAACTGATCACCGTAACATCATGTTCCACGAACGCTTGCTCTAGAACTCTTTGTAGTGATTCTCTGTGCGCTTCTGAATTCATAAGCAGAGACAGTACCAAAATCTTCGAGGGGATTTGGAGCAGCTGCTCCACCACATTGAACTCACTCTTCTTTATCAACCTAAGTACCTCATTATCATCGTTAGTCTTCAAATTGCTGGATTCACCAGACTGATGCTTTGAAGCACTAACTGGATCTATTGCAGGAACTTCTACCTTCTTACTAACTGTTGAATCTTCCATATCTTTTGGGAACACCAGCCCAAAAACTCGACAACTGCGGGTCACCTTAGTAACATCAGCGATGCTCACGACAGAATCGGTCGTAGGTAATGGAACCTCTTGACCATCCTTCACCATAGTTGCATTGTACTGATAAGGAACAACCTTATCGGATGCGTATGAGATTGGACCCGCCAACTGTATAACCAACGATGATATCGATCTCTGGATGATACTGTTACTATTGCTGCTATCATACTGAATCACTACTCTCTCGGGATTCTTGAACACGGGAACAATTACATTGACATCATCATCTATGTGACGGGATTGAACAATCTGGATCATACCCTCATCCATCAACCGCTGGATGTCTCTTTTCACAATCATACAACCCCTCGGGTTAACACTGCAGATAGCACAACCATCATGGTCATGCTCACAATTGCTCACCAAACAATATCCTTGTGCATCGTCACCAAAGACCTTCTTATGAAGAGGACATCAAACACTTTGAACTCCCCAGGGCAGCCATCTACCATGTTAACAGATGAATTTCCATGGGCAGGCAGTGGGTTTGCTTTTACATTGGATGCACGGTCCTCAAAGGACACCAATGCACTCTTAACTAGCTTTTGAACTTCATATTTGAGTGGATAGCAGTTCTCAATGTCATGTTCGGGTGCTCCTTGATGAAAAGCACAACGGAGTTCTGGCTTGTACCACCATGGAAGTGGTTCAGGTATTTGCAAAGGATTTCTTGGTTGTAGCAGGTTCTTGTGAACCAAAGAGGGATAAAACTCTACATATGTCATAGGAATCGGGTCGAAAGAGACCTTCTTCCTCTGAAAATTTTGTTGTTGATGATTGTTGGTATTGTTGTTGTTGTAGGTGTTTGTACGTTGCTGTGGTTGTTGTTGTTGACGTTGTTGTTATTGAACTGGTGTTGATTAACTTGCTGAAAATACAGGAATAACCGAAGATACTTGAGGATGATGTTGACAGGGTTGTTGACTTTTTCTGATTTGAGGCCTCCTCTACCTCCCACTATTAATTGCATTAGTTTCATTATCCTTCTTACCAAAACCGATGTCATATCTCTTGCTGGACGATACTTCCTCCTTAGACATCCGCCCTTCTCGGACACCTTCTTCTAGCCTCATCCCCATATTTACCATTTCGATAAAGTCACTAGGGGCACTGGTGATCATCTTCTCATAATAAAATGAGCTAAGGGTCTTCAGGAAAATTTTGGTCATCTCCTTTTCCTCTAAAGGAGGGTTGATTTGAGCAGCGAGTTCTCTCCACCTCTACGCATACTCCTTAAACGTCTCTTTGTCCTTCTGAGACAGCGATCTCAACTGATCTCGGTCGGGAGCCATATCAATGTTGTACTTGTACTGCTTTATAAATGCTTCACCTAAATCGTTGAAAGTGCGGATGCTCGCACTATCCAACCCCATATACCATCTTAATACAATGCTAGTCAGACTGTCTTGAAAGTAGTGGATCAACAGATGATCATTGTCTGTTTGGGTAGACATTTTGTGGGCATACATCACCAAATGACTGAGCGGACATGTGTTCCCTTTGTACTTTTCAAAGTCAGGCACTTTGAACTTCACTAGAATCTTCACATTCGGTACTAGACATAGTTCAGCAACACTATTCCTAAATAGATTCTTACCTCTCAAAGTTTTCAACTCCTTGCGCCGCTCAAGAAATTGATCTTTCATTTCATCCATTTTCTCATATACGTCTGGGCCCTCAGACGGCTCGGAATGATAAATGGTGTCTTCCACACGAGGCAAGGTATGCACGACAGGTGGTGGCACAGACATGACCGGGCTAGATGTCGGTATAGAAGCAAATGTAGGTGCAAATCCTTCAGGCATGAAGTTTGGAGGCATTCCCCATGGGAATCCGGTTGGCATGGTAGGTGCAAAATGAGCAGCAGTTACGGGAACAGTAGAGGTAGCCATCTGAAATAACAGTCGTATGAGGAGGAGGAGTTGCAGGTGTTGGAGAAGACTGGCTCTGTGCAGCTAGAACTGACTCCATCATGGCAGTCAGGCGGGCAATCTCCTCTTTTAAATCTCTATTCTCTTGCTCAAGATGTTCCATAATTCTAGAGTGATTGGCGCGAGTATTGTACCGATGAGTCAGCTTGGCTGAAGCACAAAAGAAACACCAATGAGACATCTGACAAAAGAGAAACCTGCTTATGCAAATGATGCATGAAATGCAATGTTTGGTTATTTTTTTTATTTTCAAGGAACTTACTATATTATTTGCAAATATATATATATATATATATATATATATATATATATATATAATATATATATATATATATATATATATATATATATATATATATATATATATATATATATATATATATATATATATATATATATATATATATATATATATATATATATATATATATATATATATAAATAACAACAATTACAACAATTTGATATGACCATAAAAATATCTTTTATTTATATAATTAGAAGGATTACACTGAGTACAATTTCAAAAACCAAATGAAAAATACAAGAGAAAAGGAGACTAGTCATCCTAAGGATCCCTAACAACAATATCAGAAGATCTGGATGTAGGCGCGTACTTCCTTCGAATGTGTCGGATCTCGGTCTCAAAAGAAGCCTTCATCTGAGTCTTCTCGAGGACAAGCTGGTCAACAATCTTCTTCCAAGCAACAGAAGGCTGAGGCATGCTAGAAGGTGAAACCTCCGGCTCTCTCTATCTCTTTGTCACTCGGTCTTCAAGTAGCTCAATAAGTGCATCTTTGTCCTTAGACTCAAGTTGCAACTTGTCATACTTTTTGCTCAAAGCATGGAACCGCTCTTCCCACATATCCCTCTCTCGCTTTATCTTGGCGAGTGCGTCTTCCAACTCCTCTACATCTTGGTTAGGGAGAGTTAATGGCTCAACCACAACCACAGACATAGGTCTTTCACAAGGATAGGGCATCTTCAATTCCAAAGCTTTCTTCTTCACCCAAAGTGTGTAAGCTTCCAAAGCTACACAATTGCATAGACCAAGCTCGTATCTTCCCTTCCTATGCACATTATGCCAAACATGCACAATCTTCTACTTCAAATATTGGGGATCTTTACCCTCTTGATAGAAAAGACCTTATAATAACATGTTATTAGGTTTGTCTCTCAAGGGGAACCCAAGTTGACGACGAGCCAAAGCAGGGTTGTAGTTAATTCCTCCTTGTGTACCAATGAGAGGCACATTGGAGAATTCACCACAATAATCAATAATCTCCAAACTGCTCAAAGAAGGATCATACCAAACTATATCATCATTAGTGAGATACATAAGTCTCTGAGACCACCATAAACATTGTTTGTTCTCCATAAAAGCAGGTGTCTGAGGCAAGTGCGAAATAAACCACTTGTATAGAAGAGAAGTACAACAGACAATCGTTCCACAACCTTTAGAATTCCTTAGATGCAAAGAGAAGCTCTAAACATCCACTGGTCTAAGAAGTTCTGAATCTAAGTAAAGCAAGACAGTAAAACGAACCAGAAGCTCTAAACATCCACTGGTCTTAGTTCTGATGATCTAGAAGACTAGTACTCTGAGAAGCTCCGATGTAACTTCAACATAACCTCTTTCTGACGCATGACTCCGAGATAACAAAGACTCTGATGAAGATTCACCAAATCCAGAAAGAGTAACAGAAAGAATCTCTCAATATGGAAATGAAGTATTTTAAGAAAGAAGTTATTCAGGGAGACAAAATGGTTATGGCAAGAAACACAGAAGTAATGACATTGAATGCTCATCAAAGACCAATATTCTGTCATCACTCCAACGGTCCTTCTCACTACTATATAAAGGACAACCTACCTCATTGAGAGAACAACAACAACAACGCACAGAAAAATCATTCATATTCTCTCTCAATTTTTCACGAGCTGTTGCTCATACGTGAAAACTCTTGCTTAAATATTCTGCTGTAATACTTGCTTACTCTTAGAAGCACATTCTATTACAAATCTATTTTGCTAAATTTGTTTTTGTTCCTCAAGTGACTCTGCGTAGTATGTATACTTGAGAGGACTAAGAGATCATTCTCTTAGACGTTTGGTTGTATAATCTTTCAAGATTAGTGGATTAAGTCCTTTTTGAAGGCGAAATCATCTTGGCCGGGTGGACTGGAGTAGCTTTGTTTTCTAAGCGAACCAGTATAAAATTCTGTGTGTTCTTATTTTTGAAAAAGCTTTTATTTTCTAACACAATTCAAACCCCCCTTTCTTGTTTTTCTCACCTTCAGTTGGTATCAGAGCTTCGGCTCTGTTATTGATTTTCTAATCAAACACTTAACAGTGTAGAGAGATCCAGAACGAGAAAAACTATGGCCAACACCAATGAAAGAGATAGTTACAACGCTAAGCCTCCAGTCTTTGATGGAGAGAAATTCGATTATTGGAAAGATAGAATTGAAAGTTTCTTTCTGGGCTACGACGCTGATCTCTGGGACATTGTCACAGTTGGATACGTACCACCTGTAACAGATGCTGGAGTTTCCATTCCTAGAAGCAAAATGATAGATGATCAGAAGTGCGAATTCAAGAATCATCACAAAGCCAGAACGATACTTCTCAATGCCATATCCTATAATGAGTATGAAAAAATCACCAATAGGGAAACACCTAAAGAAATACTCGACTCCCTGAGGATGACTCATGAAGGAAACTCTCAGGTCAAAGAAACAAAGGCTCTGGCTCTAATCCATAAATATGAAGCCTTCAAAATGGAGGATGATGAAGCTGTAGAGGTAATGTTTTCTAGATTTCAAACTCTAATTGCAGGTCTCAAGGTGCTAGATAAAGGATACACAACTGTGGACCATGTCAAAAAGATAGTCAGAAGCTTGCCAAAGAAGTGGAGACCCATGGTCACAGCCTTAAAGCTATCAAAGGATCTGAACAACATCAGCCTTGAAGAACTTGTCAGTTCACTCAGAAGTCATGAGATAGAACTGGAGGAAGATGAGCCTCAGAAGAAGATCAAGTTTATAGCACTAAAGTCCAGATCTGAAAGACGCAAGTCTGAAGAAACAAAGCCTTCCAGGCCGAAGAAGAAGACGCTGATGACTCTGAAAAGGAAGATTCTGACGATGAGGAAGAATTATCCCTTATGACCAGAAGAGTAAAACAACTCTGGAGAAAAAAGAATAATAACTTTAGAAAACCAAGATCCAAAGGAGATCGATCAGAATCAACCTCAAAAGGTAAATCTAACAAAGATGTTACGTGTTATGAATGTAAGGAAACAGGTCATTACAGAAACGAATATCCCAAGTTGAAAAAAGACAGTTCCAGAAAAGAGAACTTCAAGAAAAATTCCTTCAGAACCAAAAAGGGACTGTTGGCTACCTGGGACGATAGTGAATCTGACTCATCAGAATCAGACTCTGATGAACAGGCAAATGTGGCACTCATGGCTACCACATCCAAGAATACTTCAGATGAAGAATCTGAATCTGAAGAGGTATTTTCTGAACTTTCTCGATCTGATCTAGAATCATGCCTATCTGAAACTCTAAACTCATATAAAAAACTCAAACAAAAATTTAAAGCTATAAAATGTGTTCTTGAAGAAAGACTAGAAGAATGTGGCAAACTTGAGATAACAATTTTAGAACTTAAAGATGAAAACAAAACCTTGATATTAGAAAGAGATTCAACAAAGAAAAATTGCTCTAAACTTGAAGAAGCGTTATCTCAAGCACCACAAACTTCAAACACAATAATTTATGAATATGAAAAATCTTTTCAAAAGTTTCTGAAAAATGGGATAGAGAGGAGAAGAATGGCATCCATGATTTATGGGGTCAGTCAGAACAATAGAAGAGGAATTGGGTATGATCATAGTGAAGATAAAAATTCTACTAATGACCAACCTAAATCTCCATTTTCCTATCACTATACACATACACAAGCACAACGATTTAATAATGCTAGAAAACCCAAAGTGTTAAGAAACTCTGGGAAAACTAATCACAAAGGACCCAAAAGATTTTGGGTACCAAAGGATAAGATTGTTTATGTTGCAGATATCTTATGCAGCAGAGTTAAAACACCAGTCATGGTACCTGGACTCTGGATGCTCGCGACACATGATGGGAAGAAAATATATGTTCCAAAACCTGGAACTTAAAGACACTGGATTCGTAGGCTTCGGAGGATATCAGAAAGGAAGGATCAGATGCTCTGAAACTATTGGTAATGATACTCTTTCCTCTATATCTGATGTTCTCTATGTAGAAGGATTAATGCATAATCTGTTATCAATAAGTCAATTAAGTGATAACGGGTATGATGTAATCTTCAACCAAAAAACATGTAAAGCCATAAATCAAAATAATGGATCTGTCCTATTCACTGGCAAGAGGAAAAACAATATTTATAAAATAAATCTTTCGGATTTAAAAGAACAAAATGTAAAATGTTTGATGTCTGTTCACGAAGAGCAATGGGTATGGCATAGACGCTTGGGCCATATTAGCATGAGAAAGTTATCTCAGCTAAATAAACTCGAGTTAGTCAGAGGTTTACCTAAGCTGAAGTTTTCTTCAGATGCTCTATGTGAAGCATGTCAGAAAGGAAAATTTTCAAAATCATCTTTTAAAAAGAAAAATATTGTTTCTACCTCTAAGCCTCTAGAACTTCTTCACATTGATTTATTTGGTCCTGTGAAAACAACATCAGTCAATGAAAAGAAATATGGACTAGTCATTGTTGATGATTTTAGTCACTGGACATGGGTAAAATTCTTAAAGCACAAGAGTGAGTCTCACTCTGTATTCACTAGCTTATGTTCCAAAGTGCAAAATGAATTTGACTCTAAAATCATCAGAGTCAGAAGTGATCATGGTGGGGAATTTGAAAATAAATTTTTTGAGGAATTATTTGACTCTAATGGAATATCCCATGATTTCTCCTGCCCTAGAACTCCACAACAAAATGGAGTTGTAGAGAGGAAGAATAGGACACTCCAAGAGATGGCCACAACCATGATCAATGAAACAAATATGGCTAAGCACTTTTGGGCTGAAGCTGTAAATACAACGTGTTATATTCAGAATAGAATCTCCATAAGACCTATTTTGGAGAAGACTCCCTATGAACTGTGTAAAGGAAGAAAACCCAACATTTCTTATTTTCATCCTTTTGGATGTTCCTGTTTTATTCTAAATACTAAAGAACATCTGAACAAGTTTGATTCTAAAGCACAAAAAGATATTATGTTAGGATACTCAGAACGCTCTAAAGGCTACAGAGTATACAATACAAAAACCAAAATTGTGGAAGAATCAATTCATGTCAGATTTGTTGATAAGCTTGACCCTGAAAAGTCAAAGCTAGTTGAGAAACTTGCAGATCTGGAGATTACTCTTGCAGGTTCTGACGAGAAGATCAAAGCTCCTGAAGCAATTGCCACTCAAACCTCAGAAGGAACTAAATCCCCAATAATCCCAAAGAAAACTAAAAGTCGCCTCAACATATCTGAAGAGCTGATTCTGGGAAACAAGGATGAACCTATCCGAACTAGGTCAACCTTCAAGGCACCTGAAGAAACTCCTCTGGGACTAGTATCTCTGATCGAGCCTACTTCCTGTGATGAGGCACTTCAAGATAGCGACTGGGTTCTAGCCATGCAAGAAGAGCTAGATCAATTCACAAAGAACGACGTCTGTGATCTTGTTCCTAAACCTAAAGGCACTCACATTATCAGAACCAGATGGGTGTTCAGAAACAAGCTGAATGAGAAAGGAGAAGTTGTCAGAAACAAAGCTAGGCTGGTGGCTCAAGGTTATAGCCAACAAGAAGGCATTGACTACAATGAAACCTTTGCTCCAGTCGCCAAGTTAGAATCTATTCGCTTACTTGTCTCATTCACTATAAATCATTCTATCAAACTGTATCAAATGGATGTCAATAGCGCATTCCTTAATGGTTATATATCAGAAGAAGTGTATGTCAACCAACCTCCAGGTTTTGAAAATTCAAATTGTCCAGAACATGTTTTTAAACTTAAAAAATCTGTGTATAGTCTAAAACAAGCTCCTAGAGCTTGGTATGAAAGATTAAGTAATTTTCTTCTGGAACATGATTTTATTAGAGGGAAAGTTGACTCTACACTCTTCTGTAAAAACATTAATAATGATCTCATGATATGCCAGATATACGTTGATGATATCATTTTTGGTTCAGCTAACGCCTCTGTATGTCAAGAATTCTCTGAGCTAATGTAGGCAGAATTCGAAATAAGCTTAATGCAAGAACTAAAGTTCTTTCTAGGAATTCAGATTAATCAAGCTTCAGAAGTCACCTATGTTCATCAAAGTAAATACATAAAAGACATTCTAAAGAAATTTGAAATGGCTGAATACAAACCTGCAAAGACACCCATGCGTCCAACTTGCATTCTTGAAAAAGAAGAAGTTAGTCAAAAGGTTTACCAGAAGCTCTATCGTGGTATGATAGACTCACTTATCTATCTGACTTCTACACGTCCTGATATTTTATTTAGTGTTTGTCTCTGTGCTAGATTCCAATCAGATCCTAGAGAATCTCATTTAACAGTAGTTAAGAGAATTCTCAAATATCTGAAAGGAACTCCTAACCTGCGCCTGATGTATGAGAAAACATCAGAGTATAGACTATCTGGTTTTTGTGATGCAGATTACGCAGGAGACAGAATGGAACGAATAAGTACATATGGAAATTGTCAGCTCTTGGGAAAGAATCTGATATCCCGGGCTAGCAAAAGACAATCAACCATAGCCTTGTCTACTGCAGAAGCGGGATACATTTCAACATCACTGTGCACTACCCAGATGCTCTGGATGAAGAATCAACTAGAGGATCTTCAAATCTTTGAGAGTAACATTACTATCTTCTGTGAAAATACTGCTGCCATTTGTTTAAGGAAGAATCCTATTTTGCACTCCAGAGCTAAGCACATAGAAATAAACATCATTTCATTAGAGACTATATTCAGAAAGGGGTAGTAATGTTGAAATTCATTGATACAGATCATCAATGGGCTGACATCTTTACCAAACCCCTAGCTGAAGATAGATTCCTTTTCATCTTAAAGAATATGAACATTCAAAATTGTCCTGAATAAAATGTGCCTCTGAGTGAGTAAAATAAGATTCTGATGTAAACAAAGTGGATTCTGCATCTGACTCTGATACTCCTACCAAGTTAGAAGTCATCTGAGTTAGAAATCTCCAGGAGGAGCCAACCCTTTGGTATTCCTGAAGATCCGATAGAGCAAACACGTGGAGCACTTTGCATCTGACCTTGGAACTTCTAGACAGCTGCCTAGCAGTAATCAAGAAACAGTCTCTTGAGATCTCCTCGAGCAGTGTACTGACTGTTGGGATTAGACATCATTTATGAGTTGTAGTCATTCTCCCTCTAACGTGCATACTTGGTTTTTGTGCTAAACTCATGTTTTGTGTGTCGTTTTGCATGCGCCCTAATTTGGGTATTTAAACTCCTCTCTTCACACATTGCACACTTTTCACTCTCACAAACACTCTTAACCTTCTTGCAAGTTCTTTTCTCCCTCAAGGCATTCATGCAGCGTGCATTCAAGTTCTTCAACGTTCAACTCAGTTCATAAACAATATTCTTGGATTCCCAACAACAATCAGTGTATAACTTCTCTCAACAAATGGATTCCAACGAACAAGCTCCAAGTTCAAGCAACCCAAACCCAACTGTTACCGGTGTCGTCTCCACTCCCATCTACAAAGAGCCTCACATTCTTGATCGTGAGCCTCATATCAACCTTGCAACACCTTTTGAGAAACTGGAAGTTTTATGTGAATCTTTGGTGGATTTTGAAAACATGCGAAGGAAGGGTGTTGACCTCACTGAAGAACTGCAGAATCAAGGTTGGGGAAACTACTTCCAACGTCTCTATGGTCCAGTTTACACAAACCTGGTCAAGAAATTCTAGAGATTCACTGACGCTGACGATCACTACATCGTCTCCTATGTTCTAGGAGTCAAGATGGTGATCACTGAGAAGTCCATTGCCGGTCTTCTGGGCATGGAGAAAGCTGGAGGAAGAAGAATTTACAACATTAATCCTAGGGCAAAGTATCTGTCCCATGAGATCAATCCAACAATCTTCCAACAGAAGGCTGAAGGCAAACACTCAAAGAACAAGGAACTATATCAGAACCTCCGAGTCTGGTTGAAGATCATCTTGGGCATAATCCATCATCGCCCAGCTTCCAACTCCTCAGACTATATCAACACAGACCAGAAGTGCATCCTGTACTGCATCCACAAGGGTTTGAAGCTCTGCCTTCCGACACTCCTCTTCAAGTACCTCAGAGACTCTGTCAGAGATACAAGAAACAACATGAAGCCCAGAAACTACATCCCTCTGGGGAGGCTGATCTCTGACGTTCTGATTGAAAGCGGTCTCGTGGACCATCTGATAAAGTTCAGACTCATGGAAGATGTAATGATAGATACTGGAAGAGCTCCGAACTCCCGCAATCTGAAGAGCATGGGGATTCTGGATCAAGTAAGGGTCAAACCTACTCTAGACACCTCATGGGATGCTCTTAAAGATCAGAGGAAGATCCCAAATGGACTCTATCTATTCTCAAAGATCGACCCTCTAGAGGTAAACTTGTATTACTTAGATGATCTGCGAAAGTAAGGAGTAGATATCTCATACTTCAACTTAAGCCAACTGCAAGAACAGCCTCCCAACTTCATGAAGCGACCACGAGGACCATCTGAGAAGGCAAAGCAAGCGAAGAAAGCGAAGCTGGGAGAATCCTCTGGATCAAAACCTCTAGTACCTCTGACTGGACCTTCTGGTAAGTCTGTCTCTCTCTCGCTCCTTCTATACAAATTAAGCCTATTGCTTCCTCTATCCCTCAACCAACACCCATATACACCAACTCAGAAACTCCTCCCTCAACCACCAGACCATCTAACCAACCATCTCAGAAATTCAACCTTGCCACCACAACCTTACCTGTTTCAGAAGCAGAAATGCTGAACGAAACCACTTCACCCTCTTCATCTTCTTCTCCAGAATCACCACCCTACTATAACATTTCCATAGATACTGAACCATCTGACCCTCACTCTCCAACTCTGACTCAGCTTCAAACACGTGCTCTGGCCTCTCAACAACCAACACAATCCTCTCCTAAACCAGAAGTCACCTCATCACCCACAGAAGAACCAAACACAACCACATCTGGCCCTCCACCCTCTAAAACAATTCATGCTGAAACACAACCACCCAACTCTGATATACCCCCACCAAATACATCCGCTGAACCATAAACTCCCACACTCAACCTAAGCCCTCCCACTTCTCCACCCCTAGCCTCTGAACCTGAAAACACCCTTCCAACCCTTGAGGAAGCAATAATGGTATTTGCAGAAGCTTCAGTTGACAAGGTCAAGTCTCTGACCATCAACTCTGGCATCAATGACGATCCTTCCGCTGTAAGGACATACTGGAACAGATTGATTAGTTGGATGACCTCTGAAGCCTTCAAGATGAAGGGCCTCTCTGAACAAGTCCGCAACGACTTCATCAGAGACGCTGAGATCAGACTACAGGAGCGCCTAGCCAGAGAAGCTGAGGAGCAAGCCCGCAAAGAAGCAGAAGAGAAAGCAAAGCAAGAAGAACTGCAAAGGATCAAGGAAGCTGAAGCCAAAGCTCTAGCTGATGGCATTGAAGCTGAAGCATAAGCCAAAGCTGCCGCTGAAGCAGAAGCACGCCTAGATGAAGAGTCTGCCGCCAGGGTAGAACATGATGCTCTGACTCAGGGGGAGTCCTCCACTTTTGTCCCTCTGGTTCTAAAGACTCTTGAAGATCTTCAGAAAGAACAGAAGGAAGTCCGAGCCAGATTGGATCAACAGGACATAGTAAATGTCACCATTCAGAATCTGTTGACCCAGCTGCTCCAGAGGATGCCTCCACCTCCAAACCCTTAGGCACCTAGGACGTGTTTATGTGTTCTTTTTCTTGTTGCTCTGCATTGCTTGTTGCTTTCTGTTTTGCTTGTTTGTTGTCTGTGTTTCTGGCATCTATGTGAATATATCTATATGTCTTTTTTGCTTCTTCATTTCACTAAGTCTTTTTGATTCTGACAAAAAGGGGGAGAACTAAAATCAGCTCTGATGAAAACATATCTAACTCCTATCAGAACTCTGCAAACATTGTTTCTAATCTTTTTAACTTATAAATTTGCAGGAGAGTATCTAGAAACACCATATCATGGAAGGTCCGGTAAGAACTTCTGAACTCCCAGACTTATCTCAAGGGGAGCTCACTTCCATCTGATCTAAAACTCTTATATAAAAATGTTTCATCTCTAAATTAAGATTGTTTTGTCATCATCAAAAAGGGGGAGATTGTAAGAACAAAATTAGTTCTACAATAGAATTCCAGGATTTTAATGATAACAAAGGATGAAACCAAAAATGGCACCCTAACGAAATTTTTCTAAGTGTGCAGGACTCTGAATAGTAACAAAGGACTCTGAGCATTTTATCAGATACAAACAATGATCAGATACAAAGTGCTAGAAGATTAGATGCATCTGAGGAAGAAGTGTGCCCAAGAAGTTCTGAATCTAAGTAAAGCAAGACAGTAAAACGAACCAGAAGCTCTAAACATCCACTGGTCTTAGTTCTGATGATCTAGAAGACTAGTACTCTGAGAAGCTCTGATGTAACTTCAACATAATCTCCTTCTGACGCATGACTCCGAGATAACAAAGACTCTGATGAAGATTCACCAAATCCAGAAAGAGTAACAGAAAGAATCTCTCAATATGGAAATGAAGTATTTTAAGAAAGAAGTTATTCAGGGAGACAAAATGGTTATGGAAAGAAACACATAAGTAATGACATTGAATGCTCATCAAAGACCAATATTCTGTCATCACTCCAACGGTCCTTCTCACTACTATATAAAGGACAACCTATCTCATTGAGAGAACAACAACAACAACACACAGAAAAATCATTCATATTCTCTCTCAATTTTCACGAGCTGTTGCTCATACGTGAAAACTCTTGCTTAAATATTCTGCTGTAATACTTGCTTACTCTTAAAAGCACATTCTATTACAAATCTATTTTGCTAAATTTGTTTTTGTTCCTCAAGTGACTCTACGTAGTCTGTATACTTGAGAGGACTAAGAGATCATTCTCTTAGACGTTTGGTTGTATAATCTTTCAAGATTAGTGGATTAAGTCCTTTTTGAAGGCGAAATCACCTTGGCCGGGTAGACTGGAGTAGCTTTATTTTCTAAGCGAACCAGTATAAAATTCTGTGTGTTCTTATTTTTGAAAAAGCTTTTATTTTCTAAAACAATTCAAACCCCTCTTTCTTGTTTTTCTCACCTTCAGGACAGAAGCTTCCCATGACATTGTTTGAAGTCCAAGGGATCTAATACAAAAGATGCTAGCTTCCTTAACTCTTTCAAGTCAGGACATCTGAAACTGTACTTCTTAGTGTTCCTTCGTCCATAATCCATAGTCTGAAAATATTTTCAAATAACACCTCAGTTCCTTGAAATTTTCGTGTGATGAATGTTATGATCCGCATGAATGCATAAATGCAACAATCACAAATAAGGGATCACACACAAGGCAATCAAACAAAGGTAAAGGGATGAATCAAGTCATTGTCAAGATCAATCATCCATTTTGGTGGATTATGGTTCACCTTATCAACACCCAAGTTCCATTGATATTGACAAGACTTGATTGGATCAACCAAGAATCAAGGGTTTGTTGTAAGTCACGACCATGGAGTCTATGTAAGAACCATCCCAAAGGAGTGAACTAAGGATATTAACTTGTAGATCATGTTATAAAAAGTTCCCAGAGTCTTAATTCCATCTATCGGATATTACAGATTAGGATGACTGACTCATCAACCCATAATATTCTCAAGAGAAACTCGTCTGAGTGTAGTATCGCGTAACAACCGTGTTCAAGTCTACACTTGGATAGTCTCCGCACTATGTCCTAAATAGGCAAAGAGGGGTTAAATTTTCTACGGTCCTCAGCTTCTCGGACCCCAAATTAGAGATAGTAATGCCTAACCACAAATACTTGTGTGACATTTCCAAATCCAAAAGGGTCTCCACTGAGCGGATGGGTCTCAAGCCAACTTGTTAAGGACTACTCCACACAAGTCGAACATGACTATACCATCCTCCTATCTTAATTGCACTCAAGTTTGGGTTAGAACTTATCTCCCCACTCAGAGATCACCAAGCACAACAAGCAAATGGTATCGTACAAACAAACATACATATATCAAATATACATTTATATACACACACAAAAAGTAGGCTAAACCCATTGGAGACTACTCCCCAGCAGAGTCACCACTTAATTTCTGTAGCGGTAAATTCATGATCATCAAGCTATGGATAAGCTAGACATCAAATAACAAGAGTCGCCACCGCGCTTTTATTGTTTCCAAGGGAAAAGGGAAAAAGTACGAACAAAACCCAAGAATAGGAAGTTTTCAAATCAAAACTAATAAAATGCCAGAGATTACAAGTAAGGGGGTTGGTTACACAGAGGGAAGATGTTAGCACGCAAAGTGTCCTAGGTACGCCTAGGGAGCCCTTTCTTGTATGCATATGTATTTTTGTATAAATTGATGTTAGCAGGCAAATAGAATTGGGGGATGAGAAAAGAATTCATTAATTATATTTTTATGTTTGACAAGACCTTCAGACTTGTGCCTACGTACCAACATAAAAATGAGGGATCAAAACCTCGTAGTTCGTGGTATAAATTTCAAAATGAATGCATTGCTTTTAACAAAAATTAGGTTTGAAAGGCACAAAGGCCTAAAAATGGTTTGAATGAGTTATTTCTTTTTGGCTTTTGAAAATTTTAAGTCAAGTATAATTAATTACATTTACAAGTTTGATTAAGAAAAGAAGTTTGGAAATACAATGGCTTAAGGCCAAAGTTTCTAGTTTGCAATATGGTCCAAGTTTGGAAAACAAGCACAAACAAAGAAGTTTTTTTTTTAAAAGGAGGGAGACATTTTGAAATTAAAGAAGTGGGGAGGAGATGAAGAGACTAATCCTAAGCATAAATTTAAAAGTTGAGAGTTGAAAAGAGCTGACCAATGGGTTGCAATCCAATAGACAAGAATGTCACATAGAAACTCAAATTTCCCTTGGACATTAGAATTAAGCAACAAAAAATGCACAAAATATCAACTTGAAGAGCAAGGCATCAAATAAAGATAGCCACATCCAAGCTTAGCCACTAAGTCACAGGATCATGTTGTAGATGAACTCAAATGGATCTTCAATGATGTATCAGATGAAGTTTCAAATTACAAGCACATGGTTACATGAAAGTTGGCATTGGCCAAGTCCTTTGCATATGGAGTGTTGCCTAAATTCTAAGTCCAATTGTCTCAGATCAAACCAACAGTCCACACAAGATATTTTTTTAGGGTTTTTGTTCTTATTATGTATATTAATGGTCAAAGACCACACAAACAAACACAATATACACCAACAAAATATATCACACAATATGGTCCAAGTGGACAAAGTGAAAATGACATTAACATAAACAATTAGAATGGTATGAATAATGACAAATGAATAAAGCTTAAAAAATAAAGTGCATTAAAAATAAATGCTTGAAATTAAATGTTAGTGGTTAATAGGTTAGAAGTTAGTATTTCTTTTGCTTTTTGAAGTCATTCTTTGGAGAACACTCAACTCACTTATCACAAGCATGGATCCTTGAACCAAGACATCTTCCAAAGGAAGGGAAAATGGCCAAGTTTCCACACGATACCATGAAAGAGGGGAAACTTACAATCTCACTAACTAGAATGTTATTCCTTTTTTGTAAAAAATTTAGCACTATGTTAAGCAATTGTAATTGGACTTATGTAGAAGTCACAACTATTTGAGGTCGGTCAATAGAATTTTGGTGTTAATGCATGTTAGAGACATAGTATAATGGACTATGCTCATGAAACATACCACACACAAAAAGAATATGAAAAAGTAGGAGCCTAATCTCATCCATAGTTATGTTGATTTTGCAATCAACTAGCCTTAGGATATTGAGATATCATAGGTTCATGACATGAATGCATAAAGAAAGGGAATGAGATGAAGAGGGAGGGGAAATGGATCAAACTCAAATTGGACAAAGGAAGACTTTTACGAAATTAAGATCATTCATTCATTTTGGGAGATGGTATGTACATTCCATCAATCCCCTAAATACAATGTGTAAGACCCTAATTTTGACCCTAAGATTCCTCATGGCATCATGTTATTGCACAAGTGCATTGCCTCAAGGATCATAGCATGTTTGGCTCCTTAACCCTATGGTTGGGACTTGTTTGAGTGATTTGAGATCACCAAGCATGCTTGTATTATATGTTATTGCTTTTCATATTTGATTACTAACCAAAAGCATAAAAATATGTCACTAACTCTTTTTATTTTGAAGCTCAAGTGATCATGTGCTCCACAATGCTCATAGGAGGCTCCTAAGCCCAATGCAATGGCTAGATGAAGATGAGGAAAGGCATGACAATGGTCCACAAAGTTCCTAATAATCATATATGTCTCCCAAATATCTCAATTTTCCAATTTGATCAAGATAACCCAAAGGGCTTGAAGATTGTTTCCCAAGGAAACTCTTATTCCACTGTGCTTTGACTGTGTCTTGCCCATGAAGCAATCTCAACCTCTGATCAAATTTAATCAAGGGAAGTTCTTTCATTTATCGTTATATGCATATATGAGCCTATTTGAGGCTCCTAAATCATTTATTCATCAAGATTGGAAGTTTGACTTTGAAAAGTTGACCAATCAAGTCATCTAACTAAGCTGAGGATCAATGAGCTATAATTTTTGATGCGTTTGTCAAATGAAGATGACCCCAAAAGAAAAAATGTTCCTAAGAACCATATGAACAAATTTAATGTTCATAAAAAATCCATGTGAAGCATGTAAGGTCATCATTCACCTCAAAACATTATAGGTCATTTTGACTAAAACCCTAATTTTGGGTCAACTTTCCAAGGGCATAACTTTCTCACTTTTTATGATTTTGAGGTGGGACCAAAGGCATTGGAAATCTTTAGATGTCTAATTAAAATTTTATGTTGGACAAAACTTCATAATACTAAAGTAAATACATGTTCCATTGAAAACCATTATAGGTCATCTTGGACCTAATTCATTGAATTTGAAAAAGTACCCAACTTCAAATGCCCATAACTTTGTCATAGAAAATCCAAATGATGCAAACTTTGAGTGTAAATTGACTACCTTGAAAAGTTCTACAAATTGGATGTTGGAGAGTTTCCCATTTGAATCTTGTATCATGAGGACAAAGGGGTTTTACCAAGCTTACTTTTGGGAGACTTTTTCAAAATGATTTGAACATGTTTTACACTTGAACTTTCCAAGCCAGTTTTGGTTAATTTGCACATATCAAATGGTTTTTTGCCCAACATGACTTTTGTTCCGTATTTCATAATCTTTCCAGCCATTACTCATAATGATCATTTGGGTGTACCATTTTGGAGATTCGAATTTCTTTTCATTTATATGCATTTTTGATATTTTATGTTATAACTTGAAATGCAAGCATTTTTCATTCCATGTGCATGACCACATGCCTTCCGTTTGAACTAAGCAGGTCTCTTCAGCCATTCATGGGCCTCTCACATGTCCACAAAGACCCATGCATTCAAAGGTTCAAATCCCATGCACATGAGCAAAATGTGAATTCAGATCCATTCACCTATAAATAGAGGCTTCTTCTCCTTCATTTCACAACCTTTTGGAGATCCCACATGTTGCAGAACTGAAACCATAACCCTCACCAAAGGAATCATTCACCATTTTTCAGTATTTTTGAGCTTGAAATTCAGCATCAGTAGTTGAGTTTCAAAGCCAGATTCCTTAGCCAATCATCTCCCCTACACTCAGAGATCAAAGAGGAGCAAAAAGCTTGAAGAATTCGTGGCCAGAAGCTCACCATTTTGAAGGTATAAACTCAAACTATTTGGATCTGAAACTCATAATTCAATGTAGTATTCTTGTGTTTTTGTGGTTCTCTGAAGTCCTCATACTTGAGGCAAGCTTTTAGTGCATTCAATTTTCCATTTCATGAACAATCCGTGTGGACACCATGATTTTCTCCTTCATCTTTCTCTCAATATAGGAAGAATGAGAGGAATCTAATGGTACAGTGATGATCTACATCACACGAGCTTCATTTCCATGCCTTTGTTTTTCATTTTTGATAAGATTCATTTTCCTGCAAATCTGGCCGGAGTTTGTGTGGTTGATCGGAGAAGATGGTGGTTTCCACCACCACCACCACCACGTGTTCTGATCCTAGCCTTTGGATCTCCCTCTCACGATCTAATCTCACGCGTCCATTTTAATTACTTGTTTTAATTCACTATGTTTCGCTGTTGACTTGAATCCACCGTGTATCCTCAAATCCAGACCATGCATCAGTGCCACGTCAATTAATGAATTGGATCTAGTGGCTCATCATTTTTCGTTTATTTCATTTTTCTTTTTATTTTCTTTTAATTCATTTTATTTTCAATAATTCATTAAAAATTCATTTGAGGTCAGAAAAATATGAGACCAACTCTAAAATTTTTCTTGAAAAATCTAGTTTCATATTATGATTTCTAATTATTTTTGTGACTTCATTTGATATTTTTCATGAATTATTTGGTTTTTAATGATTTTAATTCATTTTAAAATACTTTCTGACTTTTAAAAAATACAAAAATATTTTCATAGCATTTATAGATCATGATAAGTCAATGAAAAATAGTCTCAACAATTTCTTGTTTGTTTTGAGATTATTTGAGATTTTAATTCATATTATGCTATTTTTTGGTTGTTTTTAATTGATTTTAATTACTTTCTGACTTTAAAAATTTATGAGAAAATTAGTCAAAGTATGTTTGACTATGTTGAACCTATGAAAATTTAATTGGACTTTTTGAAGTTGCTTTGAATTGAATTTGAGGTTCAACTTTGTGTGTTTATTTTTTATTTGTATTTTCTTTTAATTCAAAAAATACCAAAAAAATATTATTGACTTCTTGACTTGTTATATTGATTCTTCTTCTGTTTGGTGTTGATCAAGGTTGAATTGATTCAACTTTGATCAAATTCATTGGATCTTGTGGTTTGAGAATCCTTAAGGATCATCACTTAGAAAGATGAATGAATTTGATCAAGGATGAGTTATCCCTTGATCAATTGGGATTGGTTGTTGACTTCTTACCCCCTCCCTTTCATCTTCATCCTTTTCTTTCCCTCAATGGCCAATGAGTTAAAGTCTTAAGGTTGGTCTTGACAAATAGAAGTTTAATCTTCTTTGATCCAAACCAAACTCAACTTGATCCATGATCAAGTGAGTTATTTTGTGTCAAAGATAGGTTACTTTTTAGTCAAGCAAATAACCAAAAGTCAATACAAGGCCCTTCCCCATTTGTTTGGCATGACATGTTTATGGAACTTGGCTTACTAGTCATGATCTCTAACTTGTGTTCTTTGCCCATATTCTTATTGACCAGCCTCAGATAAGTGTGGCTACTATATTAGTCCACTTACGATTGCTTAACATAGCGCTATATTATCTTATGATAAGCTAACATAACTTTACTAACTACTAACTTTAATTTGAGCTTTTAAATTCTTGTCATTATTCATCTTGATTTTTATTTTTGCTCACTTGAGCATATATTTTATGTTTATGTCATTTGTCTTTTGCTCATTTGAGGCCATTATTGTATATAAATGTATTGCTATTTTGTGTTGTTTGTGTTTGTTTTGATGTGAACCAAAATATAAAAAGAGAAAGGACTTAGAATTAGGATTCACCCATGCTTAAAGGAGTTCAAGAGCAACTAGGTCTCATGCCTTTAGAATATAAAATATGTTGAAGAGCAACTAGGCCTCATGCCTTTAGAATGCTAAAATTCAAAGTTGACGTCAAAGGACTTCTCCTCAAACTTATTCTTTGTCCATTCCCTTTATTATGTTGTGAGCTTTTTGATGTGTGCTTTTGTGTGATAGGAACCTCATCTTAAGATTGTGAAAAGAGGACCATTGTCATGAGTAGCCAAGTTAAGAGCCAAGCCAAATGAAGATCCTAGGAGCTTGAACTCAAATTATTGAATGCTTGTTTTGTGTGCTAAATCCAAAGGAAAGGAGCATATTGAGTAATCTCTATGACTCTAAGAAAAGGAACTCCAAGGGTTATCTTTCCCTTCTTATCTTTGTATGCTTTAGGAATAACCCTTCTCTCTTCTCCTCCCTCTAACCAAGCCAAAAATCATTTTCAAAACCTTGACTTTATTTCAAATTAGAAACCTAGGCCTTAGGCCTTTGACTTTTCAAAACCATTTTCATAAATACTCATTGTAAATAAACTTTAATCCAACTTTGACCTCATTTTGTAAATAAACTTAACTTGTAACTATAACTCATTTCAAGTTATTTTGTGGTTCAAATGGCCAATTGTTAAAACCTTTTCAAAAACATTATTATATGTTTGAGTTATCATAGTGGTTGATGTAAATCTCACCTCATCCTTAGTGTTGGATTATAATGAAGGTGAGAAAAACAAGAAAGGGGAGTTTGAATTGTTTTGGAAAATAAGCACTTTTTAAAATAAAAACCACACAAGGAATTTATACTGGTTCGCTTATAACACAAAGCTACTCCAGTCCACCCGGCCAAGGTGATTTCGCCTTCAACAAGGACTTAATCCATTAATCTTGAAAGATTGATTACAAACAACGTCTAAGAGAAAGATCTCTTAGTCCTCTCAAGTATACAGACTGTGCAGAGTCACTTGAGGAAATACAACAAAGATAAAGACTTATGTAATCTAGAGTGCTTCTAAGATAAGCAAATATTACAACAGTAAGAACAAAAAGTGTTTCACGTTCTAAGCAAAAGCTTCGTGAAGATTGAGAGAATAAAACGTTTTTATGTGTGTTGATGTTTCAGTATGTTCTTTATGATATTTCTCAATGTTGATTGCAGTCCTTTATATAGGAGTGAAGTAGTCGTTGAAATTGATGGCCAATAATTTGAATTAATGCCATAACTTATATAGCTTCTTGCCAACACTACTTTTTCTCCTTGAATGACTTCTTTCCAAATATAGTTCCTTTTCATTTGAATTTGGAGTTAACGTCTCTTTCTGTATTAGGAAATCCATTTCCAAACCTTTATTTGAAGTTAACGTTACTCTTTCTTTATTAGGAAATCCATGATCAGAGTCTTGATGTTTCTGGGAATCTTGGAATCTTGCTAACTAATCTTCTGATGTTGATCTCTTTTGAGTTCTGATGGTTTCTTCAGATAGCGCTGAGAGCTTCTGGAGTTTGACATACCGTTGTTCAGAGTCGGAACTTCTAGAGCGTACTTCTTGTTCAGATGCTTCTGATATTTTTCTGTTTTGCTCAGAGTTAGACTTTCTTGAACGTGTTTCTACTTCTGGTCTTCTGATAATTTGTATCTGATATGATTTTGTATCTGATGACGTCATCAGATCTCTTCCTTCTTTCCTTAGAACCCTGCACACTTAGAAACTTTTCGTTAGGGTGCCATTTTTGGTTTCATCCTTTGTTATCATCAAAATCATGGAATCTGTTGTAGAACAATTTTTGTTCTTACAATCTCCCCCTTTTTGATGATGACAAAACAAACTCAATTAGCAGATGAAACATAAACAATATCAGATCAGATAGACAAGAGCTCCCCCTGAGATAGGCTAGGGAGTTCAGAAGTCCTTACCAGAGCTTCCAAGCAATGAGGTTTCTTGATACCTTCTGCAATTTCTTAAGTCTAGTGTTAGATAAAAATATGTTATAGAGTGCTTAAGGTATTTAGACAGTATTTTCATCAGAGCTATTAATGACTTCTCCCCCTTTTTGTCAGAATCAAAAAGACATAGCAAAAAAAAAAAGAAATTCAAGTGAAAAGCATTATATTCAGATAAAAAGGCAACGGAGACAAGGGCAAAAAGAACAAGTAAACATCAGAAACAAGGAAAGCAAAACAACAGGCAAACAAAATCCTAAGTGCCTAGGGGTTGGGAGGCGGAGGCATTCTCTGAAGCAATTGAGCTAGCATGTTCTGAATGTTGTCGTTGACAGTGTCTTGTTTATCCATTCTGGCACGGAGTTCCTTCTGATCTTTCTTCAGTTCTTCCAGCGTCTGGAGAACCATAGGAACAACAGATGAGGACTCCCCCTGAGTCAGAGCCTGCTGTGCTTCAGCAGCGGCCTTTGCTTCAGCTTCAGCAGCAGCAGTAGCATCGGCCAGAGCTTTAGCTTCAGCTTCCTTTGCCCTTAGGATTTCAGCTTCCCTTGCTCTTTCTTCCTCCAGCCTTCTGGCTTCTTCTTCAGCTTCTCTTGCAAGTCTCTCCTGTAGTCTTGCCTCAGCATCTCTGATAAAGTCGTTTCTGACTTGTTCAGAGATATGCTTTAGTTTAAAAGCCTCAGAGGTCATCCAGCCAATGACTCTGTTCTAGTGTGTCCTTACAGAATCGGGATCATCACTGATACCAGAGTTACTGGTCAGAGACTTGACCTTCTGAACTGAAGCCCCTGCGAACAACATGATGGCTTCCTCAAGGGTAGGTATAGAAAGGTCAGGTTCAGAGGTATGAGGTGGAGAGGTTGGAGGGCTGAGGTTTAGTGTTAGAGGTTCAGGTTCAGCTTCAGGTTCAGGTTCAGCGGAGGTGTTTGGCGGGGTGATATCAGAGGTGTGGAGGTCAGAGGGTTGAGCTTCAGAGGGTGTGTTTGTTGTTTGTTGTGGTGGTGAAGTTACTTTAGGTTGTGTTGGTTGTTGTGAAGCGAGGTTTTGAGCCTGAATTTGGGCTAGGGTTGGAGAGTTAGGGTCAGAGTGTTCTGGGTCAGAGGAGAGGATAAGGTATGGAGGTGATTCTGGGGCTGAAGATGATGAAGAGGAAGTGGTTTGGTTCATTTCTTCAGTTTCAGATCGAGGTAGTGATGTATGAGCAAGATTAAAATTGGGTAGAGGTTGTGAGGTTCTGGTTGTAGAAGGTGGGGTTTCAGAGGATATGTATATAGGTGGTGTTGGGAGAGGATTAGAAGAAGCCATAAGATGTTCAAAGGGAATAGAGGGAGAAGACTTACCAGTAGTTACTTGCAGAGGTGCTGGAGATCTGGTTCCAGAAGTCTCTCCTAGCCTTGCTTTCTTGGCCTTTGAAGACTTCTTTTCAGAGGGACCTCTTTTGAACCTGACAAAGTCTTCTTCTGAATCTAGACAATCGTCCAGTCTGAAGTCAGAGATGTCGACTCCTTCATCCTTCAGACGCTGCATATAGAAGAGGATAGCTTCTCTGGGTTCATTCTTGTAGAACCTTGCAAGACCATGGGGCAGCTTCCTCTGATCTTTCAAGGCGTCCCAGGAGGTGTCCAGCGTGGGTCTGACTTGAATCTTCTTCAAGATTCCCATGCTCTTGAGATTTCTGGCGTTCAGAGGCTTTCCAGTATCTATCGCCAGATCTTCCATCAGTTTGTTCTTCTCCAGATGATCTACCAGCCCATTCTCGATCAGAACATCAGACAACAGTCTTCCCAGGGGGATGTAGTTTTCATGTTGTTTCTTGTCTCCCTTACAGAGTCTCTGAGATATCTGAAGAGTAGTGCAGGAAGGCAGAGCTTCAAACCCTTGTGAATGCAATACAGAATGCACTTCTGATCTGTATTGATGTAGTCAGAGGAGTTTGTTCTTTGAAGGATTGCCTTCAGTGTTGAGTTTGAAAATGGTTGGATTTATTTCCTGAGCAATGCGCCTTGACCTAGGGTTGATGTTGTAGATCCTTCTTCCTCCATCTTTCTCCATGTTCAGTAAAGAAGCAATTGACTTTTCAGTAATCACTATCTTTACCCCCAATACGTAGGAGACGATGAAATGGTCATCAGCGTCAGCAAATCTCCAGAATTGTTTGATGAGATTTGGGTAAACAGGGCCATAAATCCTTTGGAAGTAGTTTTCCCACCCTTGTTGACGGAGTTCTTCAGTAAGATCTACTCCATTTCTCCTCATGTTGTCGAAGTCCACCAGTGTTTCACATAACACTTCCAGTCCCTCAAAGGGAGTTGCTAGGTTTATATGGGGTTTACGATCAAGAACATGGGGTTCCTTGTACACTGGAGTAATGGAAACGCCTGTAACTGTTGGAGTGGAAATGCTTGAACTTTGGGCAGTGGTGTTGGATTCCATTTGTTGAGAAAAGTTGAAAACTTGTTGTTGTTGTGCATCCATAGTTGATGAAGAAGAAGATGAAGATGAAGTGTTTGTAGAAATGCTTCAGAGAGGGTTTGAGAGTGAGTGAGAGTGATAAGTGTGTGAAATGTGAGAGGAGTGTTTAAATACCCTAAACGAAAACACATGCAAAACGACACACAATTCAGCGTTAGCACAGAACTCAAGTTAGCACGCTTGGGGGAAAAATGATTAAGGCTCATTAATGAATGTCTAATCCCAACAGTATGCACACTGCTCGAGGAGATCTCAATCGTTTGGCCTTTGAATTTCTTCTGGACAGCTGTCTAGAAGTTCCAAGGTTTAGACGCTAAGTGCTCCACATGTTTTGATGTATCTGATCTTCAGGAATACCAAAGGATTGGTTCCTGGAGATTTCTAACTCAGATATCTTCTTAACTTGGTAGAAGTATCAGAGTCAGAGACAGAAACTTGTTTGTTTATGTCAGAGTCTCATTTTACATCTTCAGAGGCACAATTTATTCAGGGCAATTTTGAATGTTTAGATTTTCTAAGATAAAAAGAAATCTATCTTCAGCTAAAGGCTTAGTAAATATATCTGGCCATTGATGATCTGTATCAATGAACTTCAATGTTACTATCCCTTTCTGAACATAGTCTCTGATAAAATGATGTTTTATTTCAATGTGCTTAGCTCTGGAGTGTAGAATGAGATTCTTACTTAGACAAATGGCAGCAGTATTATCACAAAAGATAGGAATGTTACTCTCGAAGATTTGCAGATCTTCTAACTGATTCTTCATCCAGAGCATCTGAGTTGTGCACAGTGATGCTGAGATATATTCTGCTTCTGCAGTAGATAGAGCAATAGTTGACTGTCTCTTGCTGGCCCAGGATATCAGATTGTTTCCCAGAAGCTGGCAATTTCCAGATGTGCTTTTTCGTTCTAATCTATCTCCTGCATAATCTGCATCACAGTAACCCGAAAGTCTATACTCTGATGTTTTCTCATACATCAGGCCCAAGTTAGGAGTTCCTTTCAGATACTTGAGAATTCTCTTAACTGCTGTTAAATGAGATTCTCTAGGATCTGATTGGAATCTGGCACAGAGACAGACACTAAAGAGAATATCAGGACGAGTAGCAGTCAGATAGAGAAGAGAGCCTATCATACCTCGATAGAGCTTCTGACAAACCTTTTTGCTTACTTCTTCCTTTTCAAGAATGCATGTCGGATGCATGGGAGTTTTTGCAGAGTTGCAGTCAGCCATATCAAATTTATTTAGAACGTCTTTAATGTATTTGCTTTGATGAACGTATGTAACTTCTGAAGTTTGGTTAATTTGAATTCCCAGAAAGAACTTTAGTTCTTGCATTAAGCTCATTTCAAATTCTGCCTGCATTAACTTAGAGAATTCTTGACAAACAGAGGCTTTAACTGAACCAAAAATAATATCATCAACGTATATCTGGCATATCATGAGATCATTGTTAAGGTTCTTACAGAAGAGTGTGGAGTCAACTTTCCCTCTGATAAAATTGTGTTCCAGAAGAAAATTGCTTAAACGTTCATACCAAGCTCTGGGAGCTTGTTTAAGTCCATATAAAGATTTTTTAAGTTTAAAAACATGTTCTGGAAAGTTTGGATTTTCAAAACCTGGAGGTTGGTTGACATACACTTCTTCTGAAATATAACCATTAAGGAATGCACTCTTGACATCCATTTGATATAATTTGATAGAGTGGTTTATAGCAAAAGATACAAGAAGACGAATAGATTCTAACCTTGCGACTGGAGCAAAGGTTTCATTATAGTCAATACCTTCTTGTTGACTATAACCTTGAGCTACCAGTCGAGCTTTATTTCTGACGACTTCTCCTTTCTCATTCAGCTTGTTTCTGAATACCCATCTGGTTCCAATAACGTGAGTGCCTCTGGGCTTTGGAACAAGATCCCAGACATCATTCTTTGCGAATTGATCTAATTCTTCTTGCATGGCTGAAACCCAGTCGTTATCTTGAAGTGCTTCATCACAGGACGTAGGCTCAATCAGAGACACTAGTCCCAGAGGAGTATCTTCAGAATTCCTGAAGGTAGATCTGGTTCTGACAGGTTCGTCCTTGTTTCCCAGAATCAAAGCTTCGGCAGACTTTTAACTTTCTTTGGGATTTCTGGGGATTTAATTACTTTAGAGTTCTGAGTGACAGTTGCTTCTGGAGTTTTATCAGGTCCTACAAGAGTGATTTCTAAATCTACAAAATTTTCAACTAGCTTTGACTTTTCAGGGTCAAGCTTATCATCAAATCTGACATGAATTGATTCTTCCACAATTGTGGTTTCTGTGTTGTATACTCTGTAGCCTTTAGAGCGTTCTGAGTATCCTAACATAATACCTTTCTGTGCTTTGGAATCGAACTTGTTCAGATGTTCTTTAGTGTTTAAGATAAAGCAAGAACATCCAAAAGGATGAAAATATGAAATGTTTGGTTTTCTTCCTTTACACAGTTCATAGGGAGTCTTTTCCAGAATAGGTCTTATAGAGATTCTATTCTGAATGTAACACGCTGTATTTACAGCTTCTGCCCAAAAGTGCTTTGCCACATTAGTTTCATTGATCATGGTTCTGGCCATCTCTTGGAGTGTCCTATTCTTCCTCTCTACAACTCCATTTTGTTGTGGAGTTCTAGGACATGAGAAATCATGGGATATTCCATTAGAGTCAAATAATTCCTCAAAATCTTTGTTTTCAAATTCCCCACCATGATCACTTCTGACTCTAATAATTTTAGAGTCAAATTCTTTTTGCACTTTGGAGCAGAAACTAGTGAATACAGAGTGAGACTCACTCTTGTGCTTTAGGAATTTCACCCATGTCCAGCGCCTGTAATCATCAACAATGACTAGTCCATACTTCTTTCCATTGACTGATGCTGTTTTCACAGGACCAAATAAGTCAATGTGGAGAAGTTCCAGAGGCTTAGAGGTAGAAACAACATTTTTCTTTTTGAAAGACGTTTTTGAAAATTTTCCTTTCTGACATGCCTCACATAGAGCATCTGAAGAAAACTTTAGTTTAGGTAGGCCTCTGACTAACTCGAGTTTATTTAGCTGAGAAAGTTTCCTCATGCTAATGTGGCCCAAGCGTCTATGCCACACCCATTGCTCTTCGTGAACAGTCATCCGACATTTAACATTTTGTTCTTTTAAATCAGAAAGATTGATTTTATAAATGTTGTTTTTCCTCTTGCCTGTGAATAGGACTGAACCATTATTTTGATTTATGGCTTTACATGTTTTTTGATTAAAGATTACATCATAACCGTTATCACTTAATTGACTTATGGATAACAAGTTATGCATTAATCCTTCTACGTAAAGAACATCAGATATAGAGGGAAGAATGCCATTACCAATAGTTCCGGAGCCTCTGATCCTTCCTTTCTGATCTCCTCCGAAGCCTACGAATCCAGCATCTTTAAGTTCCAGGCTTTGGAACATAGACTTTCTTCCCGTCATGTGTCGCGAGCATCCAGAGTCCAGGTACCATGACTGGTGTCTGAACTTTGCTGCATAGGATATCTGCAACATAAACAATCTTATCTTTTGGTACCCAGAATCTCTTGGGTCCTCTTTGATTAGTTTTCCCAGAGTTTCTTATAACTTTGGGTTTTCTAGCATTTTCAAATTTTTGTTCTTGTGTGTGCGTATAGTGATATGAAAACGGAGATTTAAGTTGGTCACCAGTAGAAATTTTATCTTCCTTAGAATCATACCCAATTCCCTTTTTATTGTTCTGACTGACTCCATAAATCATGGATGCCATGACACTCATTCCTATCCCATTTTTCAGAAATTCTTGAAAGGCTTCTTCGTATTTATAAATTATTGCATTTGAAGTCTGTGGAGTTTGAGATAACACTTCTTCCAGTTCTAAACGTTTTTTATTCGCTGCATCTCTTTGTAATGTTAAGGATCTGATTTCATCCTCTCGTTTTAGAATTGTCATCTCAAGTTTGCCACATTCTTCAAATTTTTCTTCAAGACAGCCTTTTATATTTTTAAACTTTTGTTTTAATTTCTGATATGAGCTAAGAGTTTCTGACAAGCATGATTCTAGATCAGATCGAGAGAGTTCAGAAAATACCTCTTCAGATTCTTCATCTGAGCTGCTTCTGGATGTGGTAGCCATAAATGCCACATTTGCCTGTTCATCAGAGTCAGATTCTGATGAGCCAGATTCACTATCATCCCAGGTAGCCATTAATCCTTTCTTTGTCCTGAAGGTATTTTTCTTGAAGCTTTCTTTTCTAGAATTGTCTTTCTTTAGCTTGGGGCATTCATTCCTGTAGTGACCTGTTTCTTTACATTCATAACAAGTAATATCTTTGTTAGTTTTACCTTTTGAGGTTGATTCTGATCGATCCCCTCTGGGTCTTGGTTTTCTGAAGTTGTTGTTCCTCTTTTTCCAGAGTTGTTTAACTCTTCTGGTCAGGAGGGACAATTCTTCTTCATCATCAGAATCTTCTGGTTCAGAGTCATCAGCATCTTCAGTTTCTGCCTGGAAGGCTTTGGTTCTGTCAGATTTGCGTCTTTCAGATATGGACTTTAATGCTACAGACTTGTTCTTCTTCTGAGGTTCATCTTCCTCTAGTTCTATCTCAAGGCTTCTGAGAGAACTGACCAGCTCTTCAAGACTGATATTGTTCAGATCCTTAGACAGCTTCAGAGCAGTGACCATGGGTCTCCACTTCTTTGGCAAGCTTCTGACTATCTTTTTGACGTGGTCTGCAGTTGTGTACCCTTTGTCTAGAACTTTGAGACCTGCAACAAGAGTTTGGAATCTAGAGAACATTACCTCTATGGCTTCGTCATCTTCCATTTTGAAGGCTTCATATTTCTGGATAAGCGCCAGAGCCTTTGTCTCTTTGACCTGAGAGTTTCCTTCATGAGTCATCCTCAGAGAGTCAAGTATGTCTTTGGCTGTTTCTCTGTTGGTGATCTTTTCATACTCATTGTAAGATATAGCATTGAAGAGTATGGTTCTGGCCTTGTAATGATTTTTGAAAACTCGCTTCTGATCATCTGACATCTTACTTCTGGGAACTTCAGCTCCATCCTCTGTGACAGGAGGTTTGTATCCATCTGTGACAATGTCCTAGAGATCAGCATCATAGCCTAGAAAGAAACTTTCAATTCTATCTTTCCAGTAATCGAATTTCTCTCCATCAAAGACAGGAGGCTTAGCATTGTAACTATCCTTTTCATTTGTGTGGGCCATAGTTTTTCTCGTTCTGGATCTCTCTACACTGTTAAGTGTTTGATTAGAAAATCAATAACAGAGCCGGAGCTCTGATACCAATTGAAGGTGAGAAAAACAAGAAATGGGGGTTTGAATTGTTTTGGAAAATAAGCACTTTTTAAAATAAAAACCACACAAGGAATTTATACTGGTTCGCTTATAACATAAAGCTACTCCAGTCCACCCGGCCAAGGTGATTTCGCCTTCAACAAGGACTTAATCCACTAATCTTGAAAGATTGATTACAAACAACGTCTAAGAGAAAGATCTCTTAGTCCTCTCAAGTATACAGACTGTGCAGAGTCACTTGAGGAAATACAACAAAGATAAAGACATATGTAATCTAGAGTGCTTCTAAGATAAGCAAATATTACAACAGTAAGAACAAAAAGTGTTTCACGTTCTAAGCAAAAGCTTCGTGAAGATTGAGAGAATAAAACGTTTTTATGTGTGTTGATGTTTCAGTATGTTCTTTATGATATTTCTCAATGTTGATTGCAGTCCTTTATATAGGAGTGAAGTAGTCGTTGAAATTGATGGCCAATAATTTGAATTAATGCCATAACTTATATAGCTTCTTGCCAACACTACTTTTTCTCCTTGAATGACTTCTTTCCAAATATAGTTCCTTTTCATTTGAATTTGGAGTTAACGTCTCTTTCTGTATTAGGAAATCCATTTCCAAACCTTTATTTGAAGTTAACGTTACTCTTTCTTTATTAGGAAATCCATGATCAGAGTCTTGATGTTTCTGGGAATCTTGGAATCTTGCTAACTAATCTTCTGATGTTGATCTCTTTTGAGTTCTGATGGTTTCTTCAGATAGCGCTGAGAGCTTCTGGAGTTTGACATACCGTTTTTCAGAGTCGGAACTTCTAGAGCGTACTTCTTGTTCAGATGCTTCTGATATTTTTCTGTTTTGCTCAGAGTTAGACTTTCTTGAACGTGTTTCTACTTCTGGTCTTCTGATAATTTGTATCTGATATGATTCTGTATCTGATGACGTCATCAGATCTCTTCCTTCTTTCCTTAGAACCCTGCACACTTAGAAACTTTTCGTTAGGGTGCCATTTTTGGTTTCATCCTTTGTTATCATCAAAATCATGGAATCTGTTGTAGAACAATTTTTGTTCTTACATATAAGCCTTCCATGCTTATTATAGAGTTAACCCCTAACTAGCATGTTGAAGCCTTCCTCACATGGTGGATTGTTGGTTTAGGTTGAGTTTTCTCCCTTTGATAACAAAAGACCTTAAGGCTTTTGATTAAAATCAATTCACCAATTTTTGAAATTTTTACCACGAACTACGAGGTTTTGATCCTCCTTTGTGATGGTACGTAGGCAATGGGTTCATCCATTCAAACAACAAAATTTGTAAATATAATCTATTCTCTTCTCATCCCTCCAATCTTTTGCACAAATCTTTTCACAAATACCAACCTACAACACATATTTGCAAAAAGGGTTCCCTTAGAGTACTAAGGATGTTTTGGGTGCGTAAAATCTTCCCATTTCATAACCAACCCCCTTACTTAGATCTCTGACATTTTTATTAGTTTTTTATTCGAAAACCTTCTTACTTGGCTTTTGTTCGCTTTTTAGCCTTTCCTTTGGACAAATAAAAGTGCGGTGGCGACTCGAATTGTATGTTGGCTTTTTGATTTAGTCAATAAACCTAAAGGTAACAAAAACCCCGCTACACAATAATCATAATTTAACAAAGTTAAAAAATCAACCTTGACCAAGGCCCAACAACACAAGTGAAACTTACAAAGATCAACCATAATGGCTCAACACAATTATTTGACATTTACTCAATTAAAAATACTAAAAATAATGCATTAAATTAAATATGGTTGGTCAAATTCCTAAAACCTCATCAAAACACCAAAGAAATGGCCATGAGATTTATCATAGGTCAAACAAGGTTAAAGGACCTTGGAGAAAAAATTTCAGAATTTTTGGAAACTTAAAAGTATTTTTAAACAATTAAAAATAATCACAAAATCAATTAAATCATGAAAAATATTAATAATGATCCAAAAAATAATTTTAAATCAGAATATGAAAGAGGATTTTATTTAAATTTTTTTGGTGAAACTCATATTTTTTGGATCAATATTAAAATTTATATGAATTAATGAAAATCAAAGGAATAAAATGAAAATCAGAATTTACAAAAAAACGTGGACCACTTGATCTCCCTCATTAATTGAGGTGGCAGACCAAGTGGACACAAACGCACGTTCTATGATGGAACTCAGTCAGCGCGCCACACAAATGGTAATCAAAACCAACGCTTGTGATTAAAACAATTTGAAAAGGATCAATGGTTCTGAACCGTGCCACCTCACTGCTGGAGCCAAAGGCCAGTCACCTTCTCAGGCGAACCTCGCCGGATTGGTTCAATCATCACCATGATTAAAATAAAAAAAGAGGACATGATCTGAAAGAGAAAATGGCGCAGAGCACGAATCTGACCTGAATTTTAACTAACTCCAAATATATAGAAAGATATGAGGAGTTGAATTTTGAGGTGTGTCAACTGAGTTGCTTCGATTTGACCTCAAAGCAACTCAATCTTCTTGCCTATATTGGTAGGACTTCAGAAAACCAAAGATCCAAGAGAATTGATGAGAATTGAGTGAGAATCGAAGAGAAGAAAAAATCTGGAAAATACCTTCAATGTTGTGCAGAACTTGGTCTCTCTTGCTTCAATTCACGTTTGATCTTGCTCCAATAGTTTGCAGAAGTGGTTTAGGATTGGTACAAAGCTTTGAATCCTGGAGTTTTTGAATCTCCAAACAGTGAGATTCAAACTCAATTTTCAAGTGAAAATTATCAGGTTTTCCTTGAATTGTGAGGGTTTGAAGAATGGAGGCAAAGCTAGCGCGCAAGGATCACCTGAAATTTCTTCCTAAATTGGCAATGCCATGTTCATGCTTGCATGGGTGTGTACAGGCTCATGAAGCAATGCATTAAGGTCCAAATTCAACTATGCTGAAGTCTGAATGAAGCTTGATTGGCAAGGCAAAGTGAAATGGTCATTTGAAGTTTTGATTTTGCCAATTGATGCAAGTCTGTTAACACCATGCGCATCCCTAACAAACCTCATCCAAAATGAATTAATTTGGACTCTTTAGAAAGATTAGATCAAGAGGAATAACTCTTATGTTTAACATTTTTCCATTTGGAACTTGGATCATGGTGAATTTTGAGGTGGAAGTTTGGAAATTTCAACATGTTGAAATTTTTTCTAAGTGTTAAGTCATATACTTCAATATCCTACCTTGCTTAATTTTTTATGTGAGTTCCAAATGAGAAAAGTGTCTTTATAAAAGTTGTAGATATTTCAAATAAATTCAAAATGGTCACCAATTTTACATCATTTGGATTTATAATGAGAGAGTTATGCATTTTTGAAGTTGAGGAAAATCACTTGTTCAATGGTATTGGTCCAAAATGACCTATAATGTATACTCATATCACATGCTTATAAAAGTTGAATTAGCTTTCACTCAAAACACAAAAGTTGAAGTATATAAATTGAATTTGATTGTGCAACTTGGAAATATTTCATATCATAAAAATTGAGCAAGTTATGGCCTTGGGAAGTTGACTTTCAAATTTGGGTTTAGACAAAATGACCTATAATGTTTCAACATAGAAAATGACTTTCCAAGCAAACTTAGCTCTAGACCTCAACATGAAAGTTGTTTGGAATGTAATTTAGAGTAACGTTTATCTTGGAATAATTTTCATATGATGAAAATTGTAGGAGATAGGATCTAGGGGGACCCAGTTTTGATCAGATGAATTCATCTTGCTAACTTGCAATTATATTGACTTTTTAGGCTCATGGTAGATCATACATGCATAAGATGATGGATTTTTAAGTGTCTCTTGAGAAATTTGATCAATTTATGAGGAAATTTGTTGAATAAGTTACTCAAGATACCCAATCAAATTAGGGTTTCCAAAGCAAACCAACTCCGAACTCTTGAAGAAATCATGATCAAAATAACATGCAAAGATCATTGGGACTCATTTATGATGCTTACAGACAATGTGGACCATTCCTTGGTTGTGTTCTTATCCATGAGGGTCTTAAAGCCTTGATATGAACTTGATAGATCAATGGGGATCATGCCTTCCCTACAAAAGAGGTTAGACAAATGCAAAGACATATTTTTGGTACTTTGGTTAGTAAAATTACAATATACAAGTATGATACAATCACATGGTGCTTGGTGATCTCTCCCAAAACAAACCCAATGAAAGAGGGGTAAGGAGGATGCCAATGTGTGATCCCAATGCTAGTGCATATGATGAAATTGCATGATGGATCTTAGGGTCAAAATTGGGGTCTTACACCCGTCAACATCATCATCAAGTATCGTCTGTGATTTCAGTATTTTCTAACAATCAATCAACACTAATTCAACAACAACGTCAACAACCGCCACAACAAAGAACAAACACTTACAACAACAACAATACCAACAATCATCAACAACAACAAAACTTCGAGAGGAAGAAGGTCTCTTTTGACCCTATTCCTATGACATATGCTGAATTGTATCCATCATTGGTTCTCAAGAACCTTTTGCAACCAAGGAATCCACCTCAAATCCCTGAACCACTTCCATGGTGGTACAAACCGAAACTCCGCTGTGCCTTTCACCAAGGAGCTCCCGGTCATGATATTGAGAATTACTAACCCCTGAAGTATGAAGTCCAAAAGCTGGTTAAGAATGGAATGATGTCCTTTGAGGACCGTGCGTCGAACGTTAAAGCTAATCCAGTACCTGCTCATGGTAACCCTTATGTCAATATGGTGGATGGCTGTCCTAGGGAGTTCAAGGTATATGATGTCCGCTTCATGGTAACCTTTATGCATAAGGATATCTGTTTGGTAAGCGATTGTGAGCATGACCATGATGGTTGTGTGATTTGCAGTGTCAATCCCCGAGGTTGTGTGGTTGTGAAGAGAGACATCCAGAGGTTAATGGATGAAGGTATGATTCAGATTCTCCAGTCCTATCACGTGGATGACGATGTAAATGTAATAGTGCGAGTATTTAAGACACCAGAGAGAGTGGTGATTCAATTTGACAACAGCAGTAGTAACAGTGTCAGCAATAGATCGGTATCACCATTGGTTATACGATTAGCGGGTCCCATCCCGTATGCATCCGATAAGGCTGTCCCATATCAGTACAATGCTACTATGTTAGAGAATGGTAAAGAGGTTCCTTTACCTACAACCAGTTCTGTTGTGAGTATAACTGATGTTACTAAGGTGACCCGTAGTGGTCGTGTCTTTGGGCCGGTGTTCCCTAAGAATGCAGAAGATATATCTGTCAATAAGAAGATTCATGTGACTGTGATAGATTTTGTTAGTGCTCCAAAGTGTTAGTCTAGTGAATCCAGCAGTTTGAATCCTAACGATGATGATGAGGTACTCTGATTAATTAAGAAGAGCGAGTTCAATGTGGTGGAGCAGTTGCTCCAAACCCCCTCCAAGATTTCAATGTTGTCTCTGCTTATGAACTCTGAAGCGCGCAGAGAAGCACTGCAGAAGGTATAAGAGAAAGCTTATATGGAACGTGATGTTATGGTGGATCAGTTTGCTCATATTGTGGCTAACATCACTTCCTGCTACAATATCAGCTTTTGTGATGAAGAACTCCCCGAGGAGGGTAGAAATCATAATTTGGCTCTGCATATTTCGATGAATTGCAAGGAGGACACTCTGTCAAATGTGTTGGTTGACACCGGTTCTTCATTGAATGTACTTCTAAAATCAACTCTGCCAAGGTTGTCATATCAAGGAGCTCCGATGAGATATAGTGGCGTAATCGTCAAAGCTTTTGACGGTTCTCGCAAGACCATGATCGGTGAAGTGGCCCTTCCTGTGAAAATAGGTCCGAGTGATTTCCAAATTACTTTCCAGGTAATGAATATCCACCCGACCTATAGCTGCTTGTTAGGAAGGTCATGGATACATGAGGCAGAAGCAGTTACTTCAATGTTGCACCAGAAGCTCAAATTTGTCAAGAATGGTAAGCTGGTTATTGTTGGTGGGGAGAAGGCTTTGTTGGTAAGCCACCTGTCATCTTTATATTATGTAGAAGCTGAGGATGAGATTGGAACTCTGTTCCAAGCCTTTTTTATCTATTGCTGAGGAAAAGAGAGTTGGGGCACCCATGTCCTCATTTAAAGATGTGTAGAGAATTGTTGAAGATGGTAAGTCTGATCAGTGGGGACAGATGGTAGAGGTCTCCGACAACAGGAGCAGAGCCGGTTTGGGTTTCCAACGAGGTTCATCTGTGGCTAGAGCTGAAGATGTGCAACCCATTTTCCGCAGCGGAGGGTTCATTCATGGTAATGAACAACACTTAGCTGCTGTGATCGAGTGTGATGAAGACGAAGACTGCACAATTTTTTTGACGCATGGAAAAACTTGCAACAATTGGATTGCTATTGATATTCCTGTTATTATGCATCGATCTAAGTAATTGCTTTTATTGTTTTTGAAAATCCTTCTTGTATGCCTAAGGGAGAAGTGAACATTTTTGACATTTTCAAATTTGATCATCAATAAAATATAATTCTATTCATCCACATCTATGATGTTTTTGTTTTTACTTTTTGCTTTATTCTGAAAAATGGTAATCACAAAAAACATAAATAAATAAATAAAATTGTCCATCTACATAATATTTGGTCACAATTCACTTCTCTAAAATCAAAATATCAAATCGTTATGCAAGTTGGTTTCTAAACCCATTGAATACAATGATCCTTCTCCTTCTTCAAATTTTGAATTCCCTGTGTTTAAGGCCGAGGACGAAAGTGATGAAGAGGTATCTGATGAACTGTATCATCTACTTGAGGATGAGGAAAAAGTCATTCATCCATTCAAAGAGCAGATTGAGTTAGTCAACTTGGGTTCCGAGGATGATGTGAAGGAAGTCAAGATTGGGTCTCGACTATGTCCTGAGGTTAAGAAGGGGTTGATTGATCTTCTCCGAGAGTATTCATTTGTGTTTTCTTGGTCCTATCAAGACATGCCTGGGTTGGATTCTGAGATTTTGGAGCATATATTTTCGTTGAAGCTAGAATGCCCGCAAGTCAAAAAGAAGTTGAGGAGAACTTATCCTGATATGGTAGTAAAGATCAAAGAAGAAGTGAAAAAGCATATTGATGTCAGTTTCCTTGTGACTGCTGAATATCCGTAGTGGGTGGCTAATATTGTGCCTGTTTCGAAGAAGGATGGAAAAGTCCGTATGTGCGTTAATTATAGAGATTTGAACAAAGCCAGTCCGAAAGACGATTTCCCTCTGCCACACATTGATATGTTGGTAGACAATATAGCTAAATTCAAAGTCTTTTCGTTTATGGACGGATTTTTCGGATATAATCAGATCAAGATGACACCCAAAGATATGGAGAAGACCACGTTCATTACACCCTGGGGAACATTCTGTTATAGAGTGATGCCTTTCGGTCTAAAGAATGTTGGTGAAACTTACCAAAGAGAAATGACTACTCTTTTCATGATATGATGCATAAAGAGATCGAAGTCTATGTTGATGATATGATTGCTAAATCCATTGATGAAGAAGAACATGTTGAACATTTGTTGAAACTATTCCAGCGTTTGAGGAAGTACAAACTCCGCTTGAATCACAATAAATGTACATTTGGTGTTCGTTTTGGTAAGTTGTTGGGCTTTATTGTCAGCGAGAAGGGTATTGAAGTTGATCCTGCCAAGGTCAAAGCAATACAAGAGATGCCTACGCCCAAAATTGAGAAGCAAGTCAGAGGTTTTCTCGGCCGCTTGAATTATATCTCAAGATTCATTTCGCACATGACTGCCACATGTGCGCCTATATTCAAGCTTCTTCGGAAAGATCAGTCTTGTGATTGGACTGAAGACTGCCAAAAATCTTTTGACAGTATCAAAGAGTATCTGCTTGAGCCTCTGATTCTGTCTCCACCTGTTGAAGGAAGACCATTGATCATGTATTTGACTTTGCTTGAAGAGAGTATGAGTTGTGTTCTTGGTCAGCAAGATGAAACTGGAAAGAAAGAGTATGCTATCTACTACCTCAGTAAGAAGTTCACCGATTGTGAGACTAGGTCTTATATGCTAAAGAAGACTTGTTACACATTGGCTTGGGCTGCTAAGCGTCTGCGCCAGTATATGTTGAATCATACTACTTGGTTGATATCCAAAATGGATCCAATCAAGTATATTTTTTAGAAGCCTACTTTAAGTGGGAGAATTGCCCATTGGCAGATGTTGTTATCAGAGTATGATATTGAATACCGATCTCAGAAAGCGATTTGGCACACCAACCGATTGAAGATTACCAGTCAGTGCAGTATGACTTTCCTGATGAAGAGATCTTGTAATTGAAAATTAAAGATTGTGATGAACCATTGCTTGCAGAAGGGCTAAAACCTGGTTCCTATTGGGGCATGGTATTTGATGCTGTTAATCAGTATGGTAATGGCATTGGGGCAGTGATTATTACTTCTTAAGGCACACATTTTCCATTTACAGCTAGATTGACTTTCAAATGTACAAATAATATGGCTGAGTATGAAGCTTGCATTATGGGGCTTGAAGAGGCCATTGATCTCCGAATCAAGTATTTGGACGTCTATGGAGATTCAACTTTGGTTGTGAATCAGATCAAAGGTGAATGGGAGTCGCATCAACCCGGTTTAATACCATATAGTGATTATGCGAGGAGGATTTCAACTTTCTTTACAAAGGTTGAATTTCATCATATCCCTCAAGATGAAAACTGGATGGCAGATGCGTCTTGATAGGCCAACTCATGTGTCTGTTATTGAAGAAACCAAAGATGAGAAGCCGTAGTATTTTGATATTAAATGTTTCCTCCAAATTCAGATTTACCCGTCTGGGGCATATTTGAAAGATAAGAAGACTTTGAGAAGATTAGCCGGCAATTTCTACCTGAATGGTGATGTTTTATACAAGAGAAACTTCAATATAGTTTTGCTCAGATGCATGGATAGACATGAAGCAGACCTGTTGATGACTGAAGTCCATGAAGGTTCCTTTGGTACTCATTCCAATGGACATACTATGGCGAAGAAGATGTTGCGAGCAGGTTACTATTGGCTGACAATGGAATCTGACTGTTGCAAGTTTGCGAAGAAATTCCACAAGTGTCAAATATACGCAGATAAGATTCATGTTTCTCCGACACTGTTGACCGTCATTTCCTCCCCATGGCCCTTCTCCATGTGGCGAATTGATATGATTGGCATGATTGAGCCCAAAGCGTCAAATGGACATCGTTTCATTTGGTGGCTATTGACTACTTCATAAAGTGGGTTGAAGTGGCATCATATGCAAATGTAACTAAGCAAGTTGTTATGGGGTTTATCAAGAATCAGATCATATGTCGATATGGTGTGTCAAGTAAGATCATTACTGATAATGGATCTAACTTGAAAATTAATATGGTGGAAGCTCTTTATAAAGACTTCAAGATTGTACATCATAATTCTTCTCCCTACAGACATAAGATGAATAGGGTTGTTGAAGCTGCAAACGAGAACATCAAGAAGATCATCCAGAAAATGGTTGTGACATATAAGGATTGGCATGAGATACTCCCATTTGCTTTGCACGGGTATCGTATATCCATCCGTACTTCAACAGGGGCAACCCCTTTCTCTCTTGTATATGGTATGAAAGCTGTGATCCCCATAGAGGTTGAGATCCCATCATTACGTGTGCTGATGGAAGCCAAGTTGACTGAAGCTGAATGGTGTCAGACCAGGTTTGATTAGTTGAATTTGATTGAAGTGAAGAGGTTGACCGCCATGTGTCATGGTCAGTTATATTAGCAAAGGATGAAGAAATCTTTTGATAAGAAGGTCAGACCTCATGTGTTTAGAGAAGGTGACCTTGTGCTTGATCAGTCACCATTTACATTGAGTTTTCATTACTAATCCGACACTAAACAGAGGCATTTGACATAATGTGCAAATATTTATGGTACATTTCGAGTTAGTTTTACTTCCGTCATTTTATTTATGCGTTTTTAATCTTGGGTAGGTTTTACTTTTTATTATCGTGATTTTATGCGCGGGATAGTTGTGTTTTTGCCTAACAGATCCAGGTAAAAGAACCAGAGAACTCAGAACAAGACAATGCGAGATTCTGGCAAGCAAAGGAGCAGAAAACCCCGGTACAGGAGGCCTGACACGGCCACCCGTGTCACCTGACACGGGCCGTGTCAGGGCAAGGGAAGACAAGTGAAGAAAACAGTAGCCTGGCATGGCCACCCGTGTCAGCTGACACGGGGCGTGTCAGGCAGTGCCCTCAACCGTGTCACCTCTGTCATGGGCGTGTTAGCTTAAACAGTAGGCTAACACGGCCACCCGTGTCAGCTGACACGGGCCGTGTCAGCTGACACGGGCCGTGTCAGCTGACACAGGCCGTGTCAGCCCAAGCCCAAAAATTCCAGTTTTGTCGGCCTTTTCATCCGTCGGGCTTTTTCACTATAAAAGGAGGTCTTCTGTCAAAGGAAAAATCATCTTGGAATACGGCAAAACACATTATTGTGAAGCAATCAAGGATTACAGAGATCAAGGCATTCAGAGAGCTGAAGGTGTTCATGAGCGGGAGTTATTGAAGATCAAAGTCATCCGATTACTTGTAATGTGTAATTTTTATCTTGAATTTGTTTTAAACAATATGAGTAGCTAAACCCCCCAATGCTAGGGGGTGTCCCTGATTTAGAATTGTAATGAATTTGAGTTTACATTTGCATTTACAATATTGTTTTTACGGTAACCTTTTGATGTGTTTATTGCTTTCTCTTTCGGACCAATTGAGATTGATTTGTGGTTATCAATTAGGCTGGACCGCCATTGATAAGGTTTTCATAAGGTTACTCTATAGTAGATATCACCTAGGACTAGGGATGCCCTGTATGAACCAAAGTATTCTTGATATTATACAGCTTAACTTCACCCTAATTGGCTATGGACATTTGAGTTAGGGTAGATTGATTAAAGGTTTTCTCACCAAGGACTTGGGAGAAAATACCCTTGAGAACTGGTAGTAATTGATATTCGTTGATGCAATAGTGACTCAGAGTTATTACATGGATAAATCATACACCTTCCCTGGCATTGTTCCTTTTTCTCTATAAACCCTTATTTTCATCCTTCTTTACCTTTACTTCTATTATTATATTTTTACACTCAAAAACCAAATTAATACTTTTTGTTTAATTGAATGATAATTTAAACTCAATATTGACTTGCAGTCCTTGAGATCGACATTCGGGGAATTTCCCCATTATTACTATAAAAGGCAAAATAGTACAGTATCTATTTTCCCGATCAAGTTTTTGGCGCCGTTGCCGGGGACTGCCAAAAATATAGAGTTCAATTTTATTTCAATTAAAATTTTGTTGCTCTGCAATAAAATTATTTTTCTGTCATTTATAATGTACTAATTTGTGTATGCGAGGAGAACCCTCAGCTGAATTTCTTTTTGACGCAAAGATCGAGAGAACCCTTCACCGAAGACGCAGAGAACAAAGAGTGGATTCTACAAAAGAAAGTACCTCTGATTACTCAGAAGTCAAGGAACCAATGACTGAAGTTCCTCCAATTCCACCTCCTCCACCTCCGGAAAGACTCCTGGGTGACTATGGAGGTGCAAATGCACCGGGTGGTCGACTGACCATTGTTAACCAACTGGTGAATTTGACGAATTTTCAACTACATCCTAGCACGATCAATCAATTGGAAAGAAAACCTTTCACTAGAAAGGTTAATGAAGATGCCAACAAACACCTGCAAAGATTTTTAACCATGAGCACCACCCTGAAAATTGATGGTCATACTGATGAAGCAAAAAAATTAAGAATGTTCCCGTTCACTTTAGCTGAAGACGCAGAAGAATGGTTCTATTCTCTCCCTGTCGGTAGTATCACTTCCTAGGAGGAGATAGAAACTGCATTCTTAAATGAGTATTTTCCAGCATCAGTATTCTTGAGAAAAAGGTATGAAATTCTGAATTTTAAACAGAAGGGTGGTGAATCATTGGGAGACATTTACAAAAGATTCAAAAGAATATTAGTCGCGTGTCCCACTCATAATATGGATCAGACCGAACGAATGCAGATGTTCGTTAATGGGCTGAAAATAAAAACAAAACAGTTGATTGATACAGCAGCCGATGGCTCAACAAATTTCTCAACAGCCACTGGTATCAAGAGGATTATTGAAGCAATAACTGCCAATGAGCATCTAGAGATTTATGACAGGTGTACCGGTCAGCCAGATGGGGTGATTGATCTAAAATTAGACACAACTAAAATTTGTCTGGAAGACACTGTTGTTACCGAAGTAGACAAAAAGCTGAAAGCTATGAATATAGGTACTCAACAGATAGCGCAAGTTCAGCCAGCTCAGGCGAGCACTTGTGAAATCTGTAATGGACCTCATCACACAGTCTATTGCTTTGCGACTCCCCAACAAATTGAAGAGATCAAATTCTTGAAGCAGAATAATCCCTATTCTAACACTTACAACCTAGGGTGGAAGAATCATCCAAAATTCTCCTGGAAAGATCAGAGAGGGAATGTTCCGCAACAAGATACAGGGCAATATCAGACTCAGTATCAGCAACAACAGCAACAACAACAGGCACCTAAAAAGGCTGAATGGGAGATTGCCATTGAAAAGTTAGCAGCCCACAACATACAGTTTCAAGAAGAAACAAGGACTAATCAGAAAAATACCACAACCTCCATCAAAAATCTTGAAGTTCAAATGGGACAGATAGTACAACAGTTAGCTTCAAACTCTCAAGCCCCGGGCATCCTACCTAGTGGTACGGTAACAAATCCGCGGGAACATAACACTGTTAACGCCGTCACAACCCGAAGTGGAAAGTCAACAGAGGAAAATGATATAGAAAAAGATGGATTAATATAGGTGGATTTAGAAATCAAGGAAACAAAAGTCTAAGATGAAGAAGCAGTACCACCTCCTGTCAAGGAGAAGGAGAAAGTTCCTAAACCCACAATCAAACTCCCTTGCCCTCCACGACAAAAAAAGAAAAATCAACATGAGAAGAATTTTGAGAAGTTTCTGGAGATGTTCAAAAAACTCGAAATCAATATCCCTTTTTCTGAAGCATTGGAACAAATGCCAATATATGCCAAGTTCATGAAAGACATAATTTCCAAGAAGCGTTCCACTGATACGGAACCGATCATCCTGACTGAAACATGCAGTGCCATTCTCCAAGGCATGAAAATCTCAGTGAAAAAGAAAGACAGGGGATCGGTTACTATTCCTTGAACTATTGGTGATAGAAAATTCAAGAAGGTTCTAATTGACTTAGGAGCAAGTGTAAGCTTGATGCCACTGTCCATCTATAAGAAATTAGGCATCGGTTCTATTCAAGATACTCGAATGACCCTTCAGTTTGCGGATCGTTCTGTTAGGAGACCCTATGGTATTGTGGAAGATGTTCTTGTAAAAATTGACAAGTTTGTCTTCCTAGTTGACTTCGTCATTCTGGAAATGCCGGAAGATGAGGAGACTCCTCTCATATTGGGAAGACCTTTCTTGGAAACAGGACGGTGTATGATAAATATTGAGGAAGGAACTATGACCCTCAAGGTCTATGGTGAAGAGTTAAAGATAGATGTGAGGAATACAATGCAATACAAAGATGGTATCGGCACAAACAACACTATAGAGATAATCGACCAAGTCATTGCTCAAGAAAATGAACAACATAGACCCCAGTCACCACTAAACCGGGTCTTAAGCTTATCCATTTTTGAAAGTAATGAAGATGAAGAAGAATCTGAGGTGCTTGCTCTGATGGAAAAACAACCTGAATGGAGTAGATCTAGACCACACCAGTGGGAAGATCTAAGACCACCACCATCCGATGTCACTGAAGAACCAAAAAAAGGGGTGAATCTGAAGCAGTTACCAACAAATCTGAAGTATGTATTTCTAGACACTGAAGAAAAATGTCCATCTATCATTAATGCTAGTCTACAGAGTGTCTAAGAGGCAAAACTCATTCAAGTGCTAAAAAAATACAAGGGTGCAATCGGATGGGAAATTGAGGACTTAAAAGGTATAAGCCCTACTGTTTTCATGCACAAAATCTTAATGGAAGATGACCATAAACCGGTAGTGTAACCACAACGAAGACTTAACCCATCCATGAAAGAAGTGGTGCGCAAAGAAGTTGTAAAACTCTTGGATGCGGGCCTAATCTACCCTATCTCCAGTCCACGTGGTACCAAAAAAAGGGGGCACAACGGTAATAAAGAATGAAAAGAGTGAGTTGATTCCAACCCGCACTATTACCGGTTGGAGAGTGTGCATCGATTATAGAAGACTAAACATGGAAACAAGGAAGGATCACTTCCCGTTACCATTCATTGATCAAATGCTGGAAAGGTTAGCAGGACACGATTACTATTGTTTCCTAGACAGTTACTCGGGGTACAACCAGATTGCGGTTGCCCCTGAAGACCAAGAGAAGACTGCATTCACATGCCCCTATGGTATTTTTGCTTATAGAAGAATGCCATTTGGCTTGTGCAACGCACCGGCCACCTTTCAAAGGTGTATGACTTCAATTGTTGCTGACATGCTCGAAAAGCATATGACAGTATTTATGGATGACTTTTCAGTATTCGGTTCTTCATTTGATAATTGTTTGACTAACTTGTCACTTGTGTTAGAAAGATGCCAACAAACAAATTTGATCCTGAATTGGGAAAAATGTCACTTCATGGTCCGGGAAGGAATAATCTTGGGACACAAGATCTCCAACAAAGTAATCGAAGTGGACATAGCAAAAGTGGAGGTAATAGCAAATTTGCCGCCACTAGTAAACGAAAAAGGCATCTGAAGCTTCTTAGGACATGCAGGTTTCTATCGCAGGTTCATAAAAGATTTCTCCAAGATTGCCAAACCTCTGACTAGTCTGCTGGTAAAAGATACCCCGTTCCTATTTGACAAAGAATGCAGGAAAGCCTTCGAGGCCTTGAAGAAGGAGCTGTTGTCAGCGCCCATAGTTATTGCCCCAGATTGGTCTCTTCCTTTTGAGATAATGTGTGATGCAAGTGATAACGCAGTAGGGGCAGTACTAGGGCAACGTAAAGAGAATCTCTTGCAGGTAATCTATTATGCAAGCCATGTACTAAACCCTGCTCAAATGAACTATGCAACCATATAAAAAGAACTTCTGGCGGTGGTATATGCGTTTGACAAATTCAGATCCTATCTGCTGGGATCAAAGGTAATTGTATATACTGACCATGCTGCTTTAAAATATCTTTTTGCCAAACAGGAATCAAAGCCAAGGCTCCTGCGATGGATCCTACTACTACAAGAATTCGACCTGGAAATCAGAGACAAAAAGGGTAGTTAAAACACTGTTGCTGATCACTTGTCTCAGATGACTCCGATCCAAGAAACAGAAGAAACGCACCCCATCATAGATGAGTTCACGGACGAACGTATTCTAGCCGTTACGCATATCCCATGGTTCGCCGATCACGCGAACTTTGTGGTAGGTGGACTGATACCTGATGACTTTGACTCTAACAGACGAAAACAGTTTTTGCATGATTGCAGGTTCTATGTGTGGGACGATCCATTCCTTTACAAAAAGGGAGTAGATGGTCTGGTCAGGAGATGTGTTCCAGAGGAAGAGCAGAGGGACATCTTAAAAGCCTGTCACAACTCATAATATGGAGGACATTTTAGCGGAGATAGAACCGCAGCCAAAGTCCTCCAGTCTGGATTGTACTGGCCTACATTGTTCAAAGATGCACAAGTGGTGGTAAAAGAGTGCGACAGATGTCAGAGAACAGGCAACATATCGAAAAGAAATCAAATGCCCCAAAATGTCCATGTTAGAGGTCGAATTGTTCGACGTGTGGGGGATAGACTTTATGGGACCCTTCCCACCTTCTTTTGGAAAGCAATACATTCTGGTTGCGGTTGACTATGTGTCAATATGGGTGGAAGCAGTTGCACTGCCCACGAGTGATGCTAAGGTGGTAATAAATTTCCTCAAGAATTGTATCTTCGCACGGTTTGGGGTACCAAGAGCACTGATTAGTGACGAAGGTACCCACTTCCTAAATAAGTTGATGGAAAACCTATTGCGGAAATATAATGTCAAGCATAGAATCGCCACACCATAACACCCCCAGACTAGTGGACAGGTTGAGGTATCCAATCGGCAGATCAAGCAAATCCTAGAAAAAACCGTCAGTGCCTCAAGAAAAGATTGGTCAATCAAGCTCGATGACGCACTCTGGGCATATCGAACAGCGTTCAAAACACCAATAGGTATGTCCCCGTATCAGTTAGTCTATGGTAAAGCTTGTCACCTACCACTCGAACTTGATCATAGGGCGTTTTGGGCTACCAAATTCCTCAACTATGATCTGTCCAAAGCGGGTAAATCTCGGATACTCCAATTACAAGAGCTGGAAGAATTCAGAAATTGAGCGTATGAGAATGCCAAGATGTACAAAGAGCAAACCAAAACCTGACATGACAGGCGCATTCAGAAGAAAGAACTTCAGGAAGGACAACTGGTGTTATTATTCAACTCAAGGTTGAAGCTCTTCCTAGGGAAACTAAGGTCCCGATGGTCGGGACCCTTTGAGATACAAAGAGTATTTGCGCATGGAGCCGTCGAACTAAGAAATCCAGTAAACGGAGACACGTTCAAGGTGAATGGGCTAAGAGTTAAACCATACATACAAGACCAGGAGGGTGGTCCAATCGAAAAAATTCGTCTCACCTAAGCAGACGGAGAACCGTCGAGCCATGCGATGTTAAATGAAGCACTGAGTGGGAGGCAACCCACGCTTTTTATTTCTAATCAGTTGTGTGTGTTTGTAGGTTTATACAGGAGCTCTACAAGGAGGGAACATCTTATAGCCAGAGGAACCAACAGTTGAACTGACGAGAAAACCAAAAAACGGCCAAAAGGACAGCCTGACACGGGCACCCGTGTCCGCTGACACGGGCCGTTTCAGGTGACACGGGCCGTGTCAGGTGACACGGGCCGTGTCAGGAGAGGAAAAAACTAAGAAGGATATGGGAAAACAGTGGCCTGACACGGCCACCCGTGTCAGGAGCACTGTAAGAAAGAGGATTTTTGGACTTGGTAAACAGTGGCCTGACACGGGCGGCCGTGTCAGGAGCACTGTAGGAAATTGCTGAAACATGGTGAAACCAGTAGCCTGGCACGGTCACCCGTGTCAGCTGACACGGCCGTGTCAGGCAGGCGGAATTTTTGAATTTTTTTTGAAAATTTTGATTTTTCGTGGGGCCCACCCACTTAATCCACTATTAACCACTCCTTTTCCCCAAGTACCTCATCATTATCTGATTTTCCTCCCACACGTCATTACTCTCTCTCACCATTCTTCATCTCTTTCTCTCAGACTTTTTCAAATTCCATTAAACCTCATAAACCCCACCACACAAAACCTTCGTTAACCCCCATTTCCACTCACCTATTGCCAAAACACCCTTCACAAATATTACTCCACTCGCCGTCCCGGTCCTAACCACGGTTTCAGAATTTCCTAACTCGAAAGTTTAGAATATTTCTATTTTTTGCAGATCCAAAATGCCCCCGCGGAGAATCCTCACCGGAAAGCAATACATTGCGGAAATGGAAAAGTCACGGAAGCGCCCGAGTTGGAATCCAAATCCATACAACATCGTGTTTGACAATCTGGAACAAGAACGGCGATACCAAATTCACCGGAAGCGAAAACTCACGTCGACAAGGTATATGTCTGAGCATACTCTGAACGCTCTGGGGCTGAAAATTGAGGTAGCCCGGATGTTTCATGTTTTGGGAATGCTCGAGTTTATGAGTTTGGAAGCGCCAACCTACGAGTGCATTACTCTCGAGTTCCTCAGCACGTTGGAATTCCAGCTGGAAAAAAGGTGGATTGACACAACCAGGTATTATTTCCGCACCTTACGTTTCCAGTTATTTAACAATTATCATGAATTGTCTGTTGAGGAGTTAGCTACAATACTCTGACTCCCTCTGAACGGACCTGGAGCGGTCCCAGACGGGTTCTCACCTAAGGATTTCTGGATCGCCATCATCGGGAGGACGGATTACTCCTCCAAACGTGCGAAAGCCTCGGGCATCCAGAATCCATGTTTCAGGTATGCCCAAAAGGGTTTAGCCTATACCCTGTTTGGCAGAGGCGATAACATTGGGGTAGCTACTCAAAGAGAGCTATTCTTTATGTACTCGATGGCTCAAACCAAAGCCATCAATGTAGCTGCCTTTGCAGCAGACTATCTGGGCAGAGTCGGCCGAGCAAACTCCGGAGGCATATCCGTAGGGGGAATGATCACCCAAATTGCATTACATTTCGGGTATCAAGCTGTTTTACTCGAGGACACGCCAATTGTAGGTAACACAAAAATTGACATGTCTGCTCTAATTTCCCAAGGTATGATTGTTGTTGCCCCTACTTACTATTCCGTACTTATCCATAAGAGGTTTATCATCGCTCTTCCGGATCCAGACAGAGTTGCTATTACTAACTGTGCTAATTGGTTGTATGTGAGCGCCGATCCCGATGCGGATGAAGGCCACGAAACTGACCATTTTACTGCAGGTGAGCAATTTGTGGATGACCAGGCAGAAGGAACAGAAATAAAAGAGGAAGATCCTCAAGCACCTCCTGAGCAGTTTGTCCCACAGCATCAAGAACCCACCCAGCAGGCGGCGGGTTCATCATCTTGGTCAACTGACCAATGGAGTTGTGTACAAACCGAGATAGGTGACTTGAGAACTGAACAGCAACGGCAAGGCATCGAGCAAGCCCGCCAGGGAGCAATGTTGGATGAGATGATCAGCATGATGCGACAGTTCAAAAACATTGTGGACAATGTTGAGTTCAAGTGCGGGGGAGATTTTATGTCTTTTACTAGTATTTGGTTATTGTGTTATTTTTACTTTTTACTTTTGTATTCTAGATTTAATTTGTCTGTTGAAGGTACATTATGCTGCAAGTGTGTCAAGTCTGTGTTGACAGGTTTGAAATAGTAATGATCACGATTGAGAGTGGATGAAAGGATCACACCACTCACCATGGCTTGTTGTGAAGGATCTCCCCAGAAAGTGACACTGCTGAAAGTAAAGATCGGACGCAACGTATATAGCTTAACCGACATGAGTATCCTGCACATTCCAAAGTAAGAAAGAAAACACACCAAATTAATGAGCATTGGGGATCCTGTCAAAGTTGAACCAAACCAAGTGAGTCATAAAAAGCCAAACACATTAATCATCATGAGCGTCATTCAGGTTTGTCTTTATCACTCTAAATTTGTGTAGACTGTCTGGGACTGTCACTGCATGATACACACACTGAGGCACGTTGTTTGTAATTAACCCCGAGCCTTTCTAGCCATCCCGAATAATTATATCCCTCGTTAAGCCCTTTGAGCCTATATCCATTTTTTTTGTTTAAACACCATAAATGTAACCATTGGCCAAAACACTTCCTCACCCTGTTCAGAGTCATGATAATGCATTCAAAGCTGTGTTGAAAAGCTATGTTTGGGGTAAAAACCCCAAAAGCACCCAAAGCCCAAGAAAGTGAAAAAACAAGAGAAAAAAAAATTGATGAATCGAGAAAAAGAAAGAAAAATAAAAATCGACTACTCAAAGATTCAAAAGAAAGAAGTACGGAAAAGGGCAGTCGATGAAAAAGAAATAAGAAAAGAAAACCGAGGAAATAAAAGAAACAAACACAGGATGTAACATCGACTCTGAACCAAAAGCCCTTGTTTTCCTTTTTTAATCCATACCTCAACCCAAGCCAAGCTACAACCCGAAAGACCTCAAAAGTGTGTGTGTTATGTGTAGGTGATGAGAAAAGAGAGACTATTCAAACTTGTGAGTGATATTGCATATTGTGAATTATGAGTGTAAACAGCTTACCCCTAGAGAATTGGTGAGAATATGATATAAGCTGACAGGTGGAACGATGCTTTGAAGTGGAAGTATGAATAATGACTTACGAGGATAGGTAGGACTTGTGGAAGGAAAAGGGAAGACGTTAGCGAATGATCTCAGCAGTGGTGGAAAACATGAAGAATTCTGGGGAGTGATCATGAAACATTACTTGGGACAAGCAATGAGCTAAGTTTGGGGTTGTGATCAGTCACCATTTACATTGAGTTTTTATTACTGATCTGATGCGAAACAGAGGCATTTGACACACTGTGCAAGCATTTATGGTACATTACGAGTTAGTTTTACTTCTGTCATTTTATTTATGCGTTTTTAATTTTTGTTATGTTTTACTTTTTATTATCGTGATTTTATGCGTGGGATAGCTGTGTTTTTGTCCAACAGATCCATGTAGAAGAACCAGAGAACTCAGAATAAGACAGTGTGAGATTCTGGAAAGCAAAGGAGCAGAAAACCCCGGTACATGAGGCCTGACACGACCACCCGTGTCACCTGACACGGGCCGTGTCAGGGCAAGGGAAGACAAGTGAAAAAATAGTAGCCTGACACGGCCACCCGTGTCAACTGACACGGGCCGTGTCAGGCAGTGCCCTCAACCATGTCACCTCTGCCATGGGCGTGTTAGCTTAATTAGTAGGCTGACACAGCCACCCGTGTCATCCAAAGCCCAAAAATTCCAGTTTTCTCGGGCTTTTCATCCGTCGGGCTTTTTAGAGACATCTTTGGACCTGTCCAACTGCTGCTGGGAATTTTCACTATAAAAGGAGGTCTTCTGTCAAAGGAAAAATCATCTTGGAATACGGAAAAACACAGTATTGTGAAGCAATCAAGGATTACAGAGATCAAGGCATTCTGAGAGCTGAAGGTGTTCATGAGCGAGAGCGATTGAAGATCAAAGTCATCCGATTACTTGTAATGTGTAATTTTTATCTTGAAGTTGTTTTAAACAATATGAGTAGCTAAACCCCCCAATGCTAGGGGGTGTCTCTGATTTAGAATTGTAATGAATTTGAGTTTACATTTGCATTTATAATATTGTTTTTACGATAACCTTTTGATGTGTTTATTTCTTTCTCTTTCGGACCAATTGAGATTGATTTGTGGTTATCAATTAGGCTGGAGCGCCATTTATAAGGTTTTCATAAGGTTACTCTACAGTAGATATCACCTAGGACTAGGGATACCCTGTATGAACCAGAGTATTCTTGATATTATACAACTTAACTTCACCCTAATTGGCTATGGACATAGGAGTTAGGGTAGATTGATTAAAGGTTTTCTCACCAACGACTTGGGAGAAAATACCCTTGAGAACTAGTAGTAATTGATATTTGTTGATGCAAGAGTGACTCAGAGTTGTTACATGGATAAATCATACATCTTCCCTGGCATTGTTCCTTTTTCTCTATAAACCCTTATTTTCATCCTTCTTTACCTTTACTTCTATTATTATATTTTTACACTCAAAAACCAAATTAATACTTTTTGTTTAATTCAATGATAATTTAAACTCAATATTGACTTGCAGTCCTTGAGATCGACATTCGGGGAATTTCCCCATTATTACTATAAAAGGCAAAATAGTACACTTGTTATTTTCCCGACCAGTGCTCAAGAAGATTCTATCTTTCAAACCAGATTTTAGGGGCAAATGGACTCCTAATTATGAAGGCCCATATGTTGTTAAGAGAGCCTTTTTAGGTGGTGCTTTGATTCTTACAACTATGGATGGTGAAAAGTTCACTCGTCCTGTGAAGGAAGATGTAGTCAAGAAATACTTTGCCTAAAAAAAGAAAAGAACAGCTCGCTAAGTTGAAAACCTGAAAGGGCGACTTAGGTAAAAAGGAGCGTCTCAGTGGATTAGAAACCCGAAAGGGCAATCAAGGAAAAAGTTGGAGACATAAAACTGAAAAGAATTGTCCCGATAAATTGAGTACCCCACCTTGGGGCAATTTATGCAAAAATTAGGGATTATAGCAAGTAACTGCATCCTGCGGATCTTCAGTTTTGAAGACCTTCTTAAGCATATTGTCGGATTCTAATCCCCAGTAGCGGCCAAGAGCACAGTGGATATTAAGTGTTGGTAGAAGGGTTAGTGATCATTGTATTCAATGTAGCCCTTTTCCATGTAAATTACCATTTTTCAAACTTTTGTAAAGATCTATGGAGTCTTGTCATTTATAGACTACCATTCTATTAAAGAAAGTTGAGCTTTTATCCAATTGTTTCCACTCTTGTTTAATTCAGCCAAATAGATTTAAATTTTATTATGATCATTTTTGAAATTAAAATATTAATCAGAATCATATTTTTCTTAAACATATAAAAGCATTAATTTTAGGCAAATCGATTTCATTAAAAGGAATATCAACAGTGGTTTGAAAGTAGTAAGCCCTAAATGAGGAGCATTATTGGTTCTCCCTAAGCAGTTGGTCGGATTCCTCTTTCATCCTCGACAGTGTGTCAGCATCCGGTGTTTGTTGATGTCCCCAGCCGAGTTATTCATCTTCTCCAGCTGAGTTTAAGATCGTCCTCCCTCAGGTTGTAGGCATTGCGTTGCAGCAGTTTGCATGGTTTCGGCAGAAACTCTGGTTCCCCACAAGTCACCATCAGATTCGTCCCTAGTCAGAGTTTCCTCCTGGTTTCTGAGCATCTATTTGTGTTGATCCACTGTAGGGTTGTCTCCCATTTGATATGAAGTTGACCTAAAATTCCCCGCGGAGTTGATAGTAGTTTCCTCAGCAGATCTCCTTCTTTCTTCCTCAGCTAGGTTTGAGCTGGTTAGATGCTTGATCTTTTCTCCAGCAGTTGTTTCCCTCCTTTGTTGATTGGCTAGAAATTGTATCGATGATTCAAACCAGTGACATTTTGTATCCTTTGTGATCGCTTTGTCAGCATAATCATCATATATACATATACATATACACTCAAAGAGCTTCCATTATTGCATTATTGCATTTTTGAACTCTCTGCTATGATGGTCCTTTATCCCCATACATGTTCAGCGTGTCTGTCCTCCTTCAATTGTAAAATGTTAGCCCCTTAAGCAGAAAAACTTTAACCTTCCTCCTTTTCCCCACTGAGTTATTTACTCGTGGATGATTATTATTTCACTTTCCTCCCTAGTTGAGTATCTGGATGGAACCAATCCCTTTGAGTTATTTCCTTATTGGGTCGAGTCTTGATTGACTGTTTCTTTCTAGATCTTACCTAGATAGATGCTTTTGGTCTCCTAAGAGTTTATTACCCAGTAACTGGTAGTATTCTCCTTAGTTTGCAGTTTGTTACTTCTTATCCAATACCCAACATAAGTAACCCATTCTCCCCAGTGGATTTATTTTCACGTTTCCTAGGAAGTTTATCCTTGATATGTTCATCCTAACCGATGACGGGATCCCTTCTCTTTGCGGTCTTCTATCTAGTAATCGGTAGTTGTAAATCCTTCTTTTCTCCCATTTGCAGAGTTTATCCTTGATATGTTCATCCTAACCGGTGACGAATATTCTCTTTGTGGTATTCTATCCAGCATTCGATAGATGTAATTCCTACTTGGTTCAGGCGGTTTATCCTTGATATGTTCATCTTAATCGATGACGAATATCCTCCTTAACATCCCTGTAGCGAGGTTTTCGTTACCTTTGGGTTTATTGACTAAACCAAAAGTCAACATACAATTCGAGTCGCCACCGCACTTTTATTTATCCAAAGGAAAGACTAAAAAGCGAACAAAAGCCAAGTAAGAAGTTTTTCAAATAAAAAACTAATAAAAATGTCAGAGATCTAGGTAAGGGGGTTGGTTATGAAAAGGGAAGGTTTTACGCACCCAAAACATCCTTAGTACTCTAAGGGAACCTCTTTTTGCAAATATATGTTGTAGGTTGGTATTTGTGAAAAGATTTGTGCAAAAGATTGGAGGGATGAGAAGAGAATAGATTATATTTACAAATTTTGTTGTTTGAATGGATGAACCCATTGCCTACGTACCATCACAAAGGGAGGATCAAAACCTCGTAGTTCGTGGTAAAAATTTCAAAGGTTGGTGAATTGATTTTAATCAAAAGCCCTAAGGTCTTTTGTTATCAAAGAGAGAAAACTCAACCTAAGCCAACAGTCCACCATGTGAGGAAGGCTTCAACATGCTAGTGAGGGGTTAACCCTATAATAAGCATGGAAGACTTATAATCCAACACTAAGGATGAGATGTGATTTACATCAACCACTATGATAACTCAAACCTATGACTAATGTTTTTGAAAAGGGTATAACAAGTGGCCATTGGAACCACAAAAATAACTTGAAATGGGTTATATTTTACAAGTTAAATTTATTTACAAAAATGAGGTCAAAGTTGGATTAAAGTTGATTTACAATGAGTATTTTGAAAATGGTTTTGAAAAGTTAAAGGCCTAAGGCCTAGATTTCTAATTTGAAATAAAGTCAAAGCTTTGAAAATGATTTTTGGCATGGTTAAAGTGGGGAGAAGAGAGAAGGGCTATTCCTAAAGCATACAAAGATAAGAGGGGAAAGATAACCCTTGGAGTTCCTTTTCTTGGAGTCATAGAGATGACTCAAGATTCTCCTTTCCTTTGGATTTAGCATACAAAACAAGCAATCAATAGTTTGAATTAAAGCTCCTAGGATCTCCACTTGGCTCTTAACTTGGCTACTCATGACAATGGTCCTCTTTTCACAATCTTAAGATGAGGTTCCTATCACACAAAAGCACACATCAAAAAGCTCACAACATAATAAAGGGAATGGGCAAAGAATAAGTTTGAGGAGAAGTCCTTTAAGGTCAACTTTGAATTTTAGCATTCTAAAGGCATGAGGCCTAGTTACTCTTCAAAAAATTTTGCATTCTAAAGGCATGAGGCCTAGTTGCTCTTGAACTCCTTTAAGCATGTGTAAATCCTAATTCTAAGTCCTTTCTCCTTTTGCATTTTGGTTCATATTAAAACAAACAGAAAACAACACAAAATAGCAATATATTTATATACAATAATGGGCTTAAATGAGCAAAAGAAAAATAACATAAACATAAAATATATGCTCAAGTGAGCAAAGATGAAAATCAAGATGAATAATGAGCAAGAAATAAATGATATTAAAATTAAATGACAAGAATTTAAAAGATCAAATTAAAGTTAGTAGTTAGTAGGGTTATGTTAGCTTGTCATAAGACAATGTAGCGCTATGTTAAGCAATCGTAAGTGGACTAAATTTCAAGCTCGAAAATCTGAAAAATTATGAGTGATTCCTTTGGTGAGGGCTATGGTTTCAGTTCTTCAGCATAAGGAATCTCCAAAAGGTTGTGAAATGAAGCTCATGAAGCCTTTATTTATAGCTGAATGTAGCTGAGTTCACACTTTGCTCATGTGCATGGAATTTGAACTTTTGGATGCATGGGCCTTTGTGGACGTATGAGAGACCCATGGATGGCTGAAGAAACTTGTTGAGATCATGTGAAAGGCATTTGGTCGTTCACATTGGATGGTAAATGTTTGCATTTCAAGTTTCAACATAAAATATCAAGAATGCACCTTAATGAAAATAAATTCGAATCTCCCAAATGGTAGACCCCAAGGACTATTGTGAGTAATGGTTGGAAAGATCTTGAAATAAGGAACAAAAGTCATGTTGGGAAAAAAATCATTTGGCAAGTGCAAATTGATCAAAACTGGCTTGGAAAATTCAAGTGTAAAACATATTCAAATCATTTTGAAAAATTAACCCAAAAGTAAGCTTGGTTAAACCCCTCTGTCCTCATGATACAAGCTTCAAATGAGAAAATCTCCAACATCAAAGTTGTACATCTTTTCAAGGTGGTCAATTTAGACTCAAAGTTGGAATCAGTTAGACTTTTTATGACAAAGTTATGGGCATTTAAAGTTGGGTACTTTTTCGAATTCAATGAATTAGGTCCAAGATGACCTATAATGTTTTGCATTATCACATGTATTTAATTTAGGATTATGAAATTTTGTCCAACATAACATTTGAATCAGACATCTCAAGATTTCCAATTCCTTTGGTCGCACCTCAAAATCATAAAAATTAGGGAGGTTATGCCCTTGGCAAATTGACCCAAAATTAGGGTTTCAGTCAAAATGACCTATAATGTTTTGAAATGAATGATGACCTTCCAAGTTTCAAATGGATTTTTGATGAACATGAAAGTTGTTTATATGGTCCTTAGGAACATGTTTTAGTTTGGGGTCATCTTCATTTGACAAACACATCAAAAATTATTTCTTATTGAACCTCAACTTAGTCAGATGACTTGACTAGTCAACTTTTCAAAGTCAAACTTCCAATTTTGATGAATAAATGATTGAGGGGCCTCAAATAGGCTCATATATGCATAAAATGATAAATGAAATAACTTACCTTAATTAAATTTGATCATAGGTTGAGATTGCTTCATGGGCAAGGCATAGTCAAAGCACAGTGAAATTAGGGCTTCCTTGGGAAACAATCTTCAAGCCCTTTGGGTTATCTTGATCAAATTGGAAAATTGAGATATTTGGGAGACATATATGATGATTAGGAACCTTTTGGACCATTGTCATGCTTTTTCTCATCTTCATTTAGCCATTGCATTGGGCTTAGGAGCCTCCTAGGAGCATTATGGAGCACATGATCACTTAAGCTTCAAAACAAAAAGAGTTAGTGACATATTTTTGTGCTTTTGGTTAGTAATCAAAGAAGAAAAGCAATAACATGCAATACAAGCATGCTTGGTGATCTCAAAACACTTAAACAAGTCCCAACCCTAGGGTTAAGGAGCCCCACATGCTATGATCCTTGAGGCAATGCACTTGTGCAATAACATGATGCCATGAAGGATCTTAGGGTCAAAATTAGGGTCTTACAGATGCCCCTATTTAAGGTCATTCTATCCGGAGATATGAAGGTTAAAATCTTCGTCTCGACGAGATAGAATGGGCTTAAATAATAGCAAAGATACGAATTTTGGTCCCTAAGAGACCTCATGATGCAAATGTATGCATGCAAAATAAAATATTCATGGTGAATAATTGCCACAAAGGAAAAGAAATCGGGAGGAACTGAAGATCCATAGGAGTAACACACTCACTAGGGAGACAGAGACTCTGGGGGTAATAAGGTAAAAAAATGTGTGAGCAGGTCACGACTTGAAAACTTGCTGGGAGACACGAAGGGATTCCACGAACATAAATCGATGGAAAGACTCGAGATGACGCAAAGATGCATGTATTGGAGAATATGCCAATACTGCAAAACTATCCACAAAGGATACATCGGATAAAAAAATCCGGACTCAGACGGGGACGTCCATAAACGACTCAGCTGAGGAAGAAACAACGAGATATTACCGGTTACTGGGTAATAAACTCAAAGAGAGACATGTTATCAAAACACCGGTTACTGGGTGAGAGAACAACACTCTCAGGGAGAAAAAATATCCAAGACCGGTATAAGGGTGAAAGATATCAATCGTCTGAAACATCTGAGGAGGACCCAAAAGGCACATCTCAATTCAGGAAAATCTGACTCCACAGGGGACAAAAGGTCATAATAGGGAGCAGAAGGAAGGAACACCAGAGATACCGGTTACTGGGTATATAATAGGTGACCAACCAGGCGTTAATTGGGAACATATCCAAGACACTCATCATCCGAAAAGAGGGCTGAAAGAGAAAACTCAACTTACATGATGGACACTCGATTCCACAAGGAAACACGAATCTTACTCGACTGGGGAAGAAAAAGACTTCAAATGAAGAGGGCATGAGATATATCATCTACTACCATTATATGGGTAAAAACATAGATAACATACTCGTATGGAAGATTATCCACAACCGGTTACTGGGTTAATAAAGGATAAATCAACCGAAAAGAAAGGACATTGGGATACCGGTTACTGGGTATAAAATGATGACCAATCAGAAGGAGAAACAATCATCACCAAACAAGGGTAAATGAAAGATGACTCGCTAGGGATAAATTTCCTGACAAAAGCAATTATCCAAGAGATATATCACCGGTTACTGGGTGGTATACTCAAAAACGAAGGAATATCAATACCGAATACTGGGTAAAGATAACCAACAAAGAGGGGATTACATCTACCGGTTACTGGGTAGAAAACCACAGAAATAGGACTTACAACTACCGGTTACTGGGTAGAAGGCCACAAAATTCGCTGGGGAAAGGATGAACAATTACTGGTTAATGAGCAATTGAACAACTAAACCACAGGGAACTGCATGGAATACCAAGAAAGGAAATTAATCTAGGAACAAACTAGAAAGACACAATCAAACAAGACTTAACCCGATGAGGATATAACTCAGTGGGGAAGAAAGAAGAAAAGATAGACACTTTCTGCCTATGGGGCTGACTCTATATGGAGAGATCAGACACAAACATCTGCTTGGGGAAGAACCTTTCACCAATAGCAGGAGATAACAAGCAAAGATATATGGAAAAGAGTGCATCATGAATATCTGAATGCTATGATTATGCATGTATATGCATGATTTGTGTCTGATTAATGCTGACAAACAGACATATCTAACACAAACAAGTCCAAGAATCACGAACAGACACTCGGCAAACGTCTCGAAAAGAAGGGCGAAGCCTACTGGAGAACTCAAATTGGGAATAACCCGAGAAGGATGAAAATAAATCATCGGGGATATCAAACCCTATCCCAAAGCTGCAGTCGCTGAGGATACAAAGAAGATGTATTCAAGAGAAGCAAAAGAAGATGATCAAAACAGAAAGCTCAACTCTGATGGGGGATCATCTTTGGAATAAGAGTAAACAAGGGAAAACTTTAACCACAGCTGGGGATAGGTCGAGTCAAAGCTTCCAACTGTAGGAGGTAACACTCTGCACAGGAGAGGTCTTCCAGGAGCAAACAATCCTGACATAAGGAAGATGCATAAAATCTATCGGGGAGTTTCCATCAACTCTCTTGGGGACAGGGGCTTAAATAACAATAATATTCGCCGGAGAAGAAGCTCTATTGGGGAATCTTATTAAGGAATGATGTGGAACTCCATGGGGAACAATCACTAACCAGATGTACATCAATCAAAATACTCTCTTCTATCTGCTAGAGAGGAAACTCTGTAAAGGGTAATAATAGCATTTTGCTCCACTAGGGAAGGAAATAAACATTTTCACCACCAACTCTTAATGCTAGAAGAAGTCTTCATACTCGGAGGAGATACAGACATCAAACTCTGATCTGGAAACCCTACTGTGGACAAGCTACAAATGCTCTTGAGGAAACTACCCTGGCTGGAGAAGTTGGAAATGAATCCTTCATCAACAAGTGACATACTGGGGATACTCCTTTTCAAAATAAATGAAGAGGGAGGCAAGCCCCTCAACAATTGCACTAGGAAACTTCCTACTGAGGAAATAATTATCTAGAAAGATAGCTCTGCAGGGAACACATGCTTACTCCACTGGGGATTCTTACTCATGCTAGGGAAAACAACCTTCCTCGTGAGTAGAAAGTCAGGATAGTGAGGCAAGGAATATTCTCAACTTAAAGCATATCAACTTTTATCAATCTATAAGGGATTTTAGGTCAGTCCATACAAGGGATGACAACCCTACAAATGATAAAACACAAATGCCAGTGCCTGATAAAGAGGGGTACACATCTCTAAAATATCGAGGCAAAAATTGGAAAAGAAGGGATCATTCACATATCAACCATATACCAATCATGGATGGCTAAAACTCCGCGGGAGAAACAAGTATGTATACACAAACAAACTACCAGGGAATGTATTGGATGAACATCCAAAAATCCTGCTAGGGGAAGGCAATCCAATTAAGACAGATCAATCCACTACAATGAAGGAGAGCTTCTCATACCAAACTCTCTAAGAAGCTGATGAAGAGGATATAAGAATGCCAACAAATGTCTTACCCTTTGGTGATTGTACTATCCTTGGGAAAGCACTGAGGACATTCCACTTATCCTTTCAGTCATTGTGAATGTTCACTTTGTTTAAAACAGTTTATTCGTGAAAATTTTATTTGTTTAAAAAAATGATATTCATCAATTAAAACATGCAAACATTTGTCAAACAGAAACAAATAAGAGTGCAAAGAATTGGATAAAGGCTCAAATTTATTTAAGAGAATGGTAGTCCACAAATGGCGAGACTCCATGGATCTTTACAAATTTGAAATTGGTGATATATATGGAAAAGGGCTACATTGAACATAATGACCGTTTCTCCACCCACTCTGAATCCACTGTATTCGAAACTTCAGCTGATGACGACTGAGCGAGAATCTTTGACAAATGACAGTTGTAGAACAAAGTCTTGTCAGGATGCAGTTACTTGCCAAATCCCTAATTTTTTCCTAGATTGCCCCAGTGTGAGGTACTCAATCTAGAGGGATATATATATTCATTTTTTTTCATGTCTCTAACTTTTGCCTGGATCGCCCTTTCGGGTTTTCAATCCACCGAGACGCTCATTTTTGCCCAAGTCGCCCTTTCGGGTTTTCAACTTAGCGAGCTATTCTGTTTTTATTTTTAGGCGAAGTATTTCTTGACTGCATCTGAATTCATAGGACGAGTGAAATCCTCTCCATCCATAGTTGTGAGCAACAAAGCACCACCTGAAAAGGCTCTCTTAACAACGTATGGACCTTCATAGTTTGGAGTCCACTTGCCCCTAAAATCGGGCGCGAAAGACAAGACTTTCTTGAGCACGAGGTCACCTTATCGGAACACACGAGGCTTTAACTTCTTATCAAAAGCTTTCTTCATCCTTTGTTGATATAACTGACCATGGCACATGGCAATTAATCTCTTCTCTTCAATCAAATTCAGTTGGTCATAACGACTCTGAACCAATTCAGCCTCAGTCAACTTGGCTTCCATCAAGACTCTAATTGATGGGATCTCGACCTCTACGGGGAGCACACCATACCATATACAAGGGAGAAAGGGGTTGCCCTTGTTGAAGTACGGACAAATGTACGATAGCCATGCAAAGCAAATGGCATCATCTCATGCCAATCTTTGTACGTAACAACCATCTTCTGGATAATCTTCTTGATGTTCTTGTTAGCAGCTTCAACAGCCCCATTCATCTTGGGTCTAAAGGGAGAAGAATTATGATGTGCAATCTTGAACTCACTACACAGCTCTTTCATCATCTTATTGTTCAAGTTAGATCTATTATTAATAATGATCTTGTCTGCCATACCATATCGGCATATGAGTTGATTCTTGATAAACCTCATAACCATCTGCCTGGTCACATTTGCATATGATGCCGCTTCAACCCACTTGGTGAAGTAATCAATGGCTACGAGAATAAAACAGTGACCGTTTGACGCCTTAGGCTCAACCATGCCAATCATGTCAATTCCCCACATGGAAAAAGGCCATGGTGAGGAAATAACATTCAGAAGTGTCGGGGGAATATGAATCTTGTCCGCATAAATCTGACACTTGTGGCATTTCTTTACGTATTTGCAGCAGTCAGACTCCATTGTCAGCCAATAGTAGCCTGCTCTCAACATCTTTTTTGCCATGGAATGTCCATTGGAATGGGTACCAAATGAACCCTCATGGACTTCAGTAATCAACAGGTCTGCTTCGTGTCTATCCACGCATCTAAGCAGAACCATATAAAAATTTCCTCTTGTAAATCACATCACCATGAAGGTAGAAACTGCCAGATAATCTCCTCAAAGTCTTCTTATCTTTAACAGATGCCCCAGGCGGGTAAGTTTGACTTTGGAGAAAGCACTTGATATCATAATACCATGGCTTATCGTCTTTCAGCTCCTCAACTGCAAACACGTGAGCTGGTCTATCCAAGCGCATCACGGTAATATTTAGGACTTCATTCCAATAATTGATAGCAATCATTGAAGCAAGCGTAGCGAGAGCATCTGCCATCCGATTCTCATCTCGAGGAATATGATGGAAGTCAACTTTAGTAAAGAAAGTTGAAATCCTCCTCGCATAATCTCTATATGGGATGAGGCCAGGCTCATTCGTCTCCCATTCACCCTTAATCTGATTAATAACAAGGGCCGAATCGCCATAAACATCAAGATGTTTGATCCTAAGATCAACACATTCTTCCAAACCCATAATACATGCCTCATACTCCGCCATATTATTCGTGCATTTAAAAGTTAGCCTTGCTATAAAAGGAAAATGTGTGACTTGAGGAGTAATAATCACTGCCCCAATACCATTTCCATACTAATTGACAGCGCCATCGAACATCATACCCCATCGGGAACCAGGCTCTGGCCCTTCATCGAGCGTGGGCTCATCATAATCTTTCATTTTCAAATACAGAATCTCCTCATCAGGGAAGTCATATTGCACAGAATGATAATCTTCAATTGGTTGATTCGCCAAATGGTCAGCCAAGATACTACCTTTAATGGCTTTTTGAGCTCGATACTCAATATCATACTCAGATAGCAGCATCTGCCAATGGGCAATTCTCCCAGTTAAAGCAGGCTTCTCAAAGATTGAGTACCGAGCCAAAGCACAACATGTCTTCTCAAGCATTGAGTACCGAGACTCACAGTCGGTGAACTTCTTACTCAAGTAGTATATTGCATACTCTTTCTTTCCTGATTCATCTTGCTGACCAAGGACACAACCCATGGAATCATCAAGCACAGTCAAGTACATAATCAATGGTCTCCCTTCAACAGACGGAGACAGGATCGGATGTTCGAACAGATACTCTTTGATACTGTCAAAGGCCTTTTGGCAATCCTCGGTCCAATCATGACGCTGATCTTTCTGGAGGAGCTTGAATATAGGCGCACATGTGGTAGTCAGGTGGGATATAAATCTCGAAATGTAATTCAAGCGGCTAAGAAAACCTCGGACTTGCTTCTCAGTTTTGGGCGCAGACATCTCTTGTATTGCTTTGACCTTGGCAGGATCAACTTCAATACCTCTCTCACTGACAATAAATCCCAATAACTTGCCGGAACGGACTCCAAATGTACACTTGTTCGGATTCAAACGGAGTTTGTACTTCCTCAAACGTTGGAAAAACTTCAATAAGTGTTCTACATGTTCAACTTCCGTTTTCGAATTTGCAATCATATCTTCGACATACACCTCGATCTCCTTGTGCATCATGTCATGAAACAAGGTAGTCATATCACGTTGATACGTGGCTCCGGCGTTCTTCAAACCAAAGAGTATCACTCGATAACAAAATGGTCCCCAAGGTGTGATGAATGTTGTCTTCTCCATATCCTCGGGTGCCATTTTAATCTGATTATAACCGGAAAATCCATCCATAAATGAAAAGGCATTGAATTTAGCCGTATTGTCTACCAACATATCAATGTGTGGTAGAGGAAAATCATCTTTTGGGCTAGCCTTATTCAAGTCAAGGTAATCCACACACATTCAGACTTTTCCGTCTTTCTTAGGTACATGCACAATATTGGCCATCCATTGATGATATGTAGAACTCACCAGAAACCCCGCATCAAATTGCTTATGTACTTCTTCTTTAATCTTCACTGCCATATCAGGATGAGTTCTTCTGAGCTTTTGCTTCACATGCACACACTCAGGCTTCAACGGCAAGAAATGTTGCACGATATCAGTATCTAGACCAGGCATGTCTTCATACGACCAGGCAAAGACGTCGACATATTCTCGTAGCAACTCAATCAACCCCTTCTTAACGGACTCTTCAAGGAGTGCCCCAATCTTCACTTCACGAATGCAATCTTCAGACCGCAAGTTGACTGTTTCCAGATTCTTAAGATGCGGCTGAATGATCTTCTCCTTGTACTCAAGAAGATGGGTAATCTCATCAGGAATCTCTTCAACATCATCATCTTCTGCCTCAAATATAGGGAACTCAAAGTTGGGAGATGGTGTTGGATCATTATGTTCAATGGGTTTGGTCAACCTGCATAATGATTTTGAGTATAAAAGAGATTTCAGAATTCAAACAAGGCAAATCGTTATGCAGATGAAAAAAATTGATTTTATTCTCTTTATTAGGGTTTTATGGTGATCACCAATTTCATGCGAAAAGCAAAAAATGATTTTTTTTTGGAAAACAAACATTTAACATGCGATTATTGAATGAATATCATTGTACTAATCAATTATGCCAACAATGTCTTCACTTCTCCTTTTGGCATGGGAGAAGGGTTTTTAAACAAGAATGAACATATTACATTGACTTATGGATAACTGTTAACATCAACAACGACCCAATTATTGCAGATCCCGCCAGGTATGACAAAGTTGCTGAGGTCTTCCTCTTTATCTTCTTCAATGATGGCAGCAGCTTCTCAATCTTCATTGGTATGGATGAAACCTCCATTCTGAAACAGCCCAAGATCATTAGAAACACCGGAAGAATACCCTATACTAGCCCGAGATTTATTATCTTCCACCTTTATCATTTTCTCCAAACCATTAGTTGCGCCATGCTCGATGGCCAACTTCGCATCATTGTAGAAGACAAATGAAGGAAGTCCTTTCCTAGAAGGCTCAGCAATATATAAGGCTTGGAATGGCGTTCAAACCTCATCCTCAACATCAATATAGGAAAAGGAAGATAAATGGCTGACCAAGAGAGCCTTCTCCCCCTATCACCACCAACTTCTTGTTCTTGACGAACTTCAACTTTTGGTGTAAGGTGGATGTCATGGCGCCTGCCTCGTGAATCCATGGTCTACCAAGTAAACAGCTGTATGACGGATGTATGTCCATAACTTGGAAAGTGATATGGAAATCACTAGGTCCAATCATGATCGGGAGGTCTAATTCACCGATCACGGTCTTGCGCGATCCATCAAAAGCTTTTACTACCACTCCACTCTGCCTCATGGGAGGCCCCTGATATAAAAGTTTGGCAAGAGTGGACTTCGGCAATACATTAAGTGATGACCCTGTGTCCACCAACACATTGGACAGGGCATCGTCTTTACAGTTCATAGAGATATGTAAGGCCAAATTATGGTCTTTTCCCTCCTCAGGAAGATCATCGTCGCAGAAGCTCGAATTGTTGTAGGTAGTTATATTTGCAACAATGTTATCAAACTATTCAATCGTGACATCGTGATCCACATATGCCACGTCTAACACCCTTTGCAACGCTTCACGGTGTGGCTTTGAATTCATCAACAAAAATAGGACATATATCTTTGATGGAGTTTGAAGCAACTGCTCCACAACATTGTACTCGCTTCTCTTGATGAGCCTCAACATCTCATCACCATCCTCTCTCAATATGCCAGACTGGCCAACCAGGATAGGAGCTTTATCAGCTTTGACAACAATAGGGTCAACACCCTTCACAAAAGGAATAGAATGATTTGAAGAAGAAGTCCCCACGGGACAGGCAGGACTGACAACATCTCTTTTCACGACGTTTTCATGGGATTTCGGCTAAGCCGAGAAAACACGACCATTACGAGTCACTCCACTAACATCAGATATGCTTACAACAGAGGTTGAGGGAAACGGCACCTCCTTTCCATCTTCCAGCATAACAACATTATAACGGTATGGGACCGCTTTATCTGACACATACGGGATAGGGCCCGCTGGCTTTATCACAAGAGTTGGCACCACCTTCCTTTTGCTGCCATCATACTTAATGACAATAGGATCAGGAATATTGAACACAGGAGTGATAACATCAACTTCATCCTCATTACGATTTTGAAGTATCTCGATCATCCCTTGGTCTAGCATCTCTTGGATGTCCCTTCTTATCTTGCGGCATCCTCTTTCATTGACATTGCACACATGGCACCTATCGTGATCGTGCTCATAGTGAATGTGTTCACACAACAGCCCATGCCTTTCCACCAGGGACTGCCTTATATTATTCACACAAAGGACCTTATATTTGCCAGGGCAATCCTGGACCATGTTGATAGCCGCCTTCCCATGCTTGGGCAATTGGTTCTTCTTAACATTAGGGCCTACATCTTCAAAGAATAGTATCCCACTCTTCACAAGGTCTTGCACCTTGGTCTTCAAAGGAAAATAGTTCTCCACATCATGTCCGGGAGCACCGGAATGATACACACAATGAAGTTCAGGTTTGTACCACCATTGAGGATTGGCTAGCACAGCAGGAGGATCACGTGGAGTTATCCACTTCCTATCAATCAAGGAAGGATATCGTTCAGCATTGTAAGACCCTAATTTTGACCCTAAGATCCCTCATGGCATCATGTTATTGCACAAATGCATTGTCTCAAGGATCATAGCATGTTTAGACCTTAACCCTAGGGTTGGGACTTGTTTGAGTGTTTTGAGACCACCAAGCATGCTTGTATTGTATATTGTTGCTTTTCTTATTTGATTACTAACCAAAAGCACAAAAATATGTCACTAACTCTTGTTGGTTTGAAGCTCAAGTGATCATGTGCTCCACAATGCTCCTAGGAGGCTCATGAGCCCAATGAAATGGCTAGATGAAGATGAGAAAAAGCATGGCAATGGTACAAAAAGCTCCTAATCATCATATATGTCTCCCAAGTATCTCAATTTGCCAATTTGATCAAGATAACCCAAAGGGCTTGAGGATTGTTTCCCAAGGAAACCCTAATTTCATTATGCTTTGAATGTGCCTTGCCCATGAAGCAACCTCAACCTATGATCAAATTTAATCAAGGGAAGTTCTTTTGTTCATCATTTTATGCATATGTGAGCCTATTTGAGAATCCTCAATCATTTATTCATCAAGATTGGAAGTTTGGCCTTGAAAAGTTGACCAGTCAAGTCATCTGACTAAGCTGAGAATCCATGAAATATAACATTTGATGTGTTTGTAAAATGAAGATGACCCCAAGAGAAGAAATGTTCTTAAGAACCATATGAACCACTTTCATGTTCATCAAAAATCCATTTGAAACTTGGAAGGTCATCATTCATTTCAAAACATTATAGGTCATTTTGACTGAAACCCTAATTTTTGGTCAACTTACCAAGGGCATAACTTCTTTAATTTTTATGATTTTGAGGTGAGACCAAATGAATTGGAAATCTTGAGATGTCTAATTCAAATGTTATGTTGGAAAAAATTTCATAAACCTAAAAGAAATACATGTGATAATGCAAAACATTATAGATCATCTTGGACCTAATTCATTGAATTTGAAAAAGTACCAAACTTAAAATGCCCATAACTTTGTCATAGAAAATCCAAATGATGCAAACTTTGAGTCTAGATTGACTATCTTTAAAGGATATAAAACTTTTGTGTTGGAAGGTTTTCCATTTGAAGCTTGTATCATAAGGACAGAGGGGTTTGATTAAGGTTGTTTTTGGTGAAAATTTTCAAAGTGATTTGAACATGTTTTGTACTTGGATTTTCCAGGCCAGTTTTCATCAATTTTCAAATGCCAAATTATTTTTTGCCCAACTTGACTTTTGTTCCTTATTTCAAGGTCTTTCCAACCATTAATCATAGTAGTCCATGGCGTTTACCATTTATGACTTTCGAATTTATTTCCATTGAGGTGCATTTTGGATATTGTATGCTAAAACTTGATATGCAAGCTTTCTCCATTCAAAGTGCATGTCCAAATGACTTTCATGTGGTATCAACAAGTTGTTTCAGCCATCATTGGGCCTTTCACATGCTTGCACAGGCCCATGCAATTCAAATTCCATTTGCCATGCACATGAGTAAAGCATGATCAGCTGATGCATTCACCTATAAATAGAGGCGCCATGAGCTTCATTCATAAAATCTCTTGGAGATCCCAAGTGTTGCATAAGTGAAACTGAAATTCTGGTATCAGATATGAGATTTCGAAGGTAATGTCACGACACTAATATCTGAACAATACAAACAGGATAAAAGATAAAGAACAGTAATGCAAGAGACACAAGCAATTATTAACCCAGCTCCGTGCAAACTCACCTACGTCTGGGGGCTACCAAGCCAGGACGGAAATCCACTAAACAAAATCAGTTCAAAGACTCTCAGTAAACAACTTCAAGTTACAGTCATTTCACCTAATCTCTACCCGTGTGACTTCTACCTAAGAACTCTTAGATATGAGATCCTACCCACTCCCCCTCAATCACAGCAGTGATATAAAACAAGAATTACAATGAAAAGAAGACACTCTTCAAAGACACATACTAGATCTTACTTAAAAGCTTCAATCAAGTAAACACACACTCATGCTTCAAAGCTTAGAGTGGACAAATTACAACTCAATAATCAGTCCAATTCAATCATCTATGGATGAATGAATGGCTTACAATACACACGACCACACAAGACTCAAACCCTTATTCTCTCTCAATATTTCGTTCGTTATTTCTTGTGTATAAAACCAGGTTTTCCATGTCCTTTATATAGAAGCATTTGGCTGGGCTTGGACATCATAAAACCCTAAAACTATTTTCCATTCATATCTTCTCATGACAACTGATTATATCTCCTTGGAAAATAAGTCAATCTAGTTGTAATTACTGATTGATAATGCGTTCAATCATCTCATCAATCATACATAGATTAGCATTAAAAACACAATCACATAATACATAACATTCAGACTGAATGTTCTATATACAGATGTCATGACATCGAGTCTGACATCTCAGTAAAAACCCTGCATAATTACATTTTAAATATCCTGTAGGTACATGTTATCTTATGTCAAGACAACACTTGTGACAACTTATGAACATTCTAGGTTTTACCAAAATTGCTGCCAACACATAGAACCAACAAACTCTCCCTTTGGCAAATTTTGGCTAAAACATATATCAATCCATTTGTTCACAAGAGTAAAAAATATATTAGCAGTTAAGCAGCAGCAGAAGTAATAAACCACACATTTACTAGCTATAATAGCAACTAGTAAACACACATTAAACACATATGTGCTTCTTCTCCCCCTAAGTCTGTTCAACACATACATCTCCTTCAACAACACCTGTAACATCCATCACCCCATCTGACATCTCCTTCAACATCACATGTACTCCACAAAACATCATTCTGTTCAGCATCAACTGTCATCTGTTTATAGCCTAGCTACTTCATAGCACATATGAACTGTAGCTCTCCACATATTAACTACAATTCTCCTTTAGCTACTTCTCCCCGTTTTTAGTCAAAATAAACCAAAGAGACCAATGAGGCAAAATAAATGTCTATTAGTCCAACAGAGAATGTCACATAGAATGTTAAAATATATAGAATGTTAGAACATATTGTCAGGTGTTACAGAACCACACTTATACACAGCTATATAAGCTGAAATAAAAATAAATCCAGAGAAATCACAAAGAGAACCCAAAAATTACATCAAGGCATCAAAATAAGACTGCCAAAAAAACATCAAACATCAAACATCAAACAACAAGGCATCCAGAACAACACATCATTATAACAGGGGAACTGTAGCTGGGTATTCGTTACCTTTAGGTTTATTGACTAAACCAAAAGTAAACATATAATTCGAGTCGCCACCGCACTTTTATTTTTCCAAAGGAAAGGCTAAAAAGCGAATAAAAGCCAAGTAAGAAGTTTTATCAAATAAAAAACTAATAAAAATGTCAGAGATCTAGGTAAGGGAGTTGGTTATGAGATGGGAAGGTTTTACGCACCCAAAACATCCTTGGTACTCTAAGGGAACCTCTTTTTGCAAATATGTGTTGTAGGTTAGTATTTGTGAAAATATGTGCAAAAGATTGAGGGGATGAGAAGAGAATAGATTATATTTACAATTTTGTGGTTTGAATGGATGAACCCATTGCCTACGTACCATCACAAAGGTAGGATCAAAACCTCGTAGTTCAGGGTAAAAATCTCAAAGATTGGTGAATTGATTTGATCAAAAGCCTTAAGGTCTTTTGTTATCAAAGGGAGAAAACTCAACCTAAACCAACAATCCACCATGTGAGGAGAGCTTCAACATACTAGTGAGGGGTTAACCCTATAATAAGTATGGAAGACTTATAGTCCAATCACTAAGGATAAGGTGAGGTTTACATCAACCACTATGATAACTCAAACCTATGACTAATGTTTATGAAAAGGTTTTAACAAAGGTGGCCATTGGAACCACAAAATCAACTTGAAGTGAGTTGTATTTACAAGTTAGATTTATTTACAAAATGAAGTCAAAGTTGAATTAAGGTTCATTCACAATGAGTATTAATGAAAAGATTTTGAAAAGTCAAAGGCATAACGCCTAGGTTTCTAATTTGAAAACAAAGTCAAAGTTTGCACAAAAAGAGTTTGGTTTGGGTTAGAGTGAGGAGAAGAAGAGAAGGGCTAGTCCTAAAGCATACAAAGATAAGATAAGAGATAAAACCCTTGGAGTTCCTTTTCTTGAAATCATAGAGATGATTCAAGATGCTCCTTTCATTTGGACTTAGCAAACAACAAGCAATCACACAATTATAGATTCAAGCTCCTAAGATCTCCATTTGGCTTGTCTCTCTTAACTTGGCTACTCATGACAATGGTCCTTCTTACTATCTCAAGATGGAACCCCTATCACACAAGAACAAACATCAAAAAGTTCACAACACAATAAGGGAAATGGACAAAGAAAGAGTTTTGGAAAGGAAGTCCTTTGAAGTCAACTTTGAGATTTAGCATTCTAAAGGCATGAGGCCTAGTTGCTCTTCAATAAATTTAGCATTCTAAAGGCATGAGGCCTAGTTGATCTTGAACTCCTTTAAGCATAGGTAAGTCATAATTCTAAGTCCTTTCTCCTTTTTGCATTGGGTTCACACAAACAAAAACAAAACAAACACAAATCAAATATATATTTATATACAATAATAAGCTCAAATGAGCAAAAGGAAAATGACATAAACATAAAATATGTGCTCAAGTGAGCAAAGGGAAAAGCAATGTGAATAAATGAGCAAGAAAGTAAATTGCATTAAAGTAAATTGCAAGAAATTAAATGCTTGAATTTAAAGTTAGTAATTAGTGAAGTTATGTTAGTTTGTCATAAGACAATTTAGCGCTATGTTAAGCAATCGTAAATGGACTAATGTAGTAGTCACACCTATCTGAGGCCGGTCAATAAAACTATAGGCAAATAAACACAAGTTAGAGATCATGACTAGTAAGCCAAGCTCCAAAAACTTTTCATGCCAAAAGAAAAGAGGAAAGGCCTTGTATGGACTTTAGGTTTTTTGCTTGACCAAGAAGCAACCTATCTTGGACACAAAGTAACTCACTTGATCATGGATCAAGTTGAGTTTGATTTGGATCAAAGAAGGCTAAACCTCTCATATGTCAAGACCAACCATAAGACATTAACTCATTGGCAAAAAAAAAAGATGAAGATGAAATGAATGGAAAAAGAAATAAAGTGTCAAACACAATTGGTCAAAAGTGAATCAAATCATCATCAACCAATGCTAAACAGAAGAGAAATGAAGATTAGAAGTCAACAAGTCAAACATATTTTTTTGGTAGTTTTTTGAATTAAAAAAAATGTAAAATAAAATGGAAAAAATATGGTCAAACCTAAAATTCAATTAAAATCAACTTGAACAAGTCCAATTAAATTCTCATAGGTTCAACATGGTCAAACAAGCTTTGACAAATTTTTCCAATAATTTTTGAAATCAGAAACTATTTTAAAACAATTAAAAACAATGAAAAATAACACAAATAAATTAAAATCTCAAATAAATCTCAAATCAATTAAGAAATTGATGAGACTATTTTTCATTGACTTATCATGATCCATATGTGTTAAGAAAATATTTTGGGATTTCTCAAATATCAAAAAGTATTTAAAATGAATTAAAACTACTAAAAACCAAATAATTCACAAAAAATATTAAATGAAGTCACAAAATTAATTAAAAATCAAAATATGAAACTAGATTTTTAAAGAATTTTTTTGGCATTGGTCTCATATTTTTGTGACTTCAAATAAAATATTTATGGATTTTTGAAAATAAAAGGAAATAAATGAAATTAAAACAGAAAATAGAAAATAGGAAAAAACCAATGCGCTTGGATCATTCATTAAATGACATGGCCATGATCTGAGGGCTTAGAAGCGCTGATGCACGATACTCCTTGGTCAAGCGCGCAACATAAGGATTTAAAATAGGTCAACACAATCAATGGTCGGGATTATAACATTTCAACCAGATCTGATGGACCAGAAGCTCCCACGTGGGGATGGTGGTGGAAATCACCATCTTCTCCGGCACGACAACCAACTCCGGCCACCACGCGAAGGGATTTAAAACTTAATAAAAATAAACAAGCAAGGTATCAAAGTGAAGCTGGGGTGATGTACATCACCCCTGTAACCATGGATTCTCCTCAATTTCCTATTTAAAGAGAAACATGAGCTTGAAGATTATGATACACAAACTAAAATGGCACGATTCATGAAATTAAGACCACCACTGGCTTGCCTCATGCATGAGGACTTCAGAAAACAGTTCAACCCAAAGCAATTCACATTGTATAGCAAGATCCAGATCAAAGTAGTTTGGTGATATACCTGTGAAATGGAGCTTCAAACAACACGAATTGTCCAAGCTCTTGATCCAATTTTGATCTGGAAATGTAATGATGATGCAAGGCTAAGGAATTAAGACTTGAAGATCAACTAATAATGTTGAAATTCAAGCTTGAAATTGAAAATGAAAAACTGAAATTCCTTTGAGTGAGGGTTTGGTTTTGAATTCTGCAGTGTTTCAGATCTCCTTCAGGTTGTGGAATGAAGCTCAAGGCACTTCTATTTATAGCTGAACTTGATGCAATGTGGTGTAATGCTCGTGTGCATGAATTTTGGATCCTTCATGCATGGGCCTGTACAGGCGCATGTGAGGCCCAAAAGTGAATGGAAATGCATGCTGATATCAAGTATGAGTGAATTGGATGTGCACAAGGCCTGACATTTGCTTGCATATGAAGTTATGATGTGAATTGCAAAATTGAACATAAGCATTAAGCCCTTCAAAACTCCCACATGGAAAATCCAAAAATGGTAATGTGAGTAATGGTTGGAAAACTCTTGGAATAAGGAACAAAAGTTATGTTGGGAAAAAATTCATTTGGAGTTTGGAAATTTATGAAAACTAGCTGTGAAGTTTGGGGTACAAAACATGTCTAGGTTCCCTTTGAAAAGTTTTGCCAAAAGTAAGCAACTTCAAGCCCTTATGTTTCAATGATGCAAGGATCAAATGGAAAAACCTCCAACATCAAAGTTATATATCTTTTCAAGATGATCAATTTGGACTTAAATTTTGCATCATTTGGATTTTTAATGAGAAAGTTATGGGCACCTGAAGTTGGACATTTTTCAAATTCAATGGCTTTGGTCCAAAGTGACCTATAATGTTTTGTATTATCACATGTTTATGAAATTTTGTCCAACATAAAATTTTAAGTAGACATCTTAAGCTTTCAAATTCATTTGGTCTCACCTCAAAATCATAAAAAATAAGGAAGTTAGGTCCTTGGGAAGTTGACCCAAAATTAGGGTTTCAGTCAAAATAACCTATAATGTTTTGAAATGAATGATGACCTTCCAAGTATCAAATGGATTTTTGATGAACATGAAAGTTTTTAATATGGTTCTTAAGAACATTGTTTCTCTTGGGGTCATCTTCATTTGAAAAACACATCAAAAGTTATATCTCAGTGATCCTCAGTTTAGTTAGATGACTTAACTGGTCAACTTCTCAAGGCCAAACTTCAAATCTTGATGAATGAATGATTGAGGATACTCACATAGGCTTATATATGCATAAAATATTTAATGAAATAACTTCCCTTGATTGAATTTGATCATAGGTTGAGGTTGCTTCATGAGCAAGGCACAGTCAATGTACAATTGATTTAGGGTTTCCTTGGGAAACAATCCTCAAGCCCTTTGGGTTATCTTGATAAAATTGGAAAATTGAGATACTTGGGATACATATATGATGATTAGGAAGTTTGTGGACCATTGTCATGCCTTTTTCATCTTCACCTAGCCACTTCATTGAGCTTAGGAGCCTCCTAGGAGCATAGGAGCACACATGATCACTTGAGCTTCAAAACAAAAGAGTTAGTGACATATTTTTGTGCTTTTGGTTAGTAAACAAAATAAGAAAAGAAATAATATACAATACAAGCATTCTTTGTGGTCTCCAACCAACTCACACAAGTCCCACCCTAGGGTTAAGGAGCCAAACAAACTATGATCCTTGAGGCAATGCATTAAGCAATGATATGATGACATGAGGGATATTAGGGCCAAAATTAGGGTCTTACAGATGCCCCTATTTAAGGTCATTCTAGCCAGAGATATGAAGGTTAAATATTCGTCTCAGCGAGGTAGAATAGGCTTAAATAATAACAAAGAGACGAATTTTGGTCTCTACGAGACCTCATGATGCAAATGTATGCATGCAAAATAAAATCTTCATGGTGAATAATTGCCAGGATGGAAAAGAAAATCCGAAGAAACTGAAAAATCCATATGAGTAACACGCTCACTAGGGAGACAGAGACTCTGGGGAAAATAAGATGAAAATGCGTGAGCAAGTCACGACTTGAAAACTTCCTGGGAGACACAATGGGATTCCACGAAAATAAATCGATGGAAAGACACGTGCTGATGCAAAGATGCATGTATTGGGGAATATGCCAATACAACGAAGTTATCCACAAAGGATACATCGGATAAAAATCCGGAATCAGACGGGGATGTCCATAAAGGAACCAGCTGGGGTAGAAACAACGAGATATTACCAGTTATTGGGTAATAAACTCAAAGGGAGACATGTTATCGAAACACCGGTTACTGGGTGAGAAAATGACATGCTCAGGGAGAAAGAATATCTAAGACCGGTATAAGGGTGAGAGATATCAATCACCCGAAACATTTGAGGAGGACCCAAAAGGCACATCTCGACTCAGGAAAATCTGACTCCACAGGGGACAAAAAGTCATAATAGGGAGTAGAAGGAAGGAACACCAGGGGTACCAGTTACTGGGCATATAATAGGTGACCAACCAAGCGTGAATTGGGAACAAATCCAAAACACTCATCATCCGAAAGGAGGGCTGAAAAAGCAAACTCGACTTATAGGATGGGTATTCGATTCCATAGGGAAATACAAATCTTACTCAACTGGGGAAGAAAAAGACTTCGACTGAAGAGTGCAGGAGATATATTATCTATTACCGTCAGAACATAGATGACATACTCACATGGAAGACCATCCACAACCAGTTACTGGGTTAATAAAGGATAAATCGACCGAAAAGAAAGGACATTGGGATACCGGATACTGGGTATAAAATGATGACCAATCAAAAGGAGAAACAATCATTACCAAACAAGGGTAAATGAAAGATCACTCGCAAGGGGATAAATTGCTTGATAAGAGCATTTATCCAAGAGATATATCACCGGTTACTGGGTGGTATACTCAAAAACGAAGGAATATCAATACCGAATATTGGATAAAGATAACCAACAAAGAGGGGATTACATCTACCGGTTACTGGGCAGAAAACCACAGAAAAAGGACTTATAACTACTGGTTACTGGGTAGAAATCCACAAGGTCCATTAGGGAAAGGATGGACAATTACTGGTTACTGAGCAATTGAACAACGGATCCACAGGGAACTGCAGGGAAATAACAAGAAAGGAGTCAATCTAGGAACAAACTAGAAAGACACAATCAAACAAGACTCAATCCGACGAGGATATAACTCAGGGGAGTAATTCCATCCCGATACGAAACTAGGGAGGAAACTGAAACAAAATCATCCACGAGGACATAACTCAGTGGGGAATAAAGAAGGAAAGCTAGACACTTTCTGCTTATGAGGCTGACTCTAAATGGAGAGATTAGACACAAACATCTTCTCGGGGAAGAACATTTCACCCATAACAGGAGATAATAAGCAAAGATATATGGCAAAGAATGCATCATGAATATCTGAATGCTATAATTATGCATGCATATGCGTGATTTATGTATGATTAATGCTGACAAACAGGCATATCTAACACAAATAGGCTCAAGAGCCACGAACAGACATCCGGTATAACATCTCAAAAGAGAAAGGCCAGGCCCACATGAGCAAACTGTTATGATGGGGATGATCTAATATCAGGAGACATCAATCACCGCTGGTGATAGGCAAAGTCACAGCTTCCAACTGCCGGGGGTATTCCAACAATTCTAGGGAACAGGTGACGGGATATCAATAAGATCGGTCGTAGAAGAACTCTACTGGGGATCTTATCAAGGGATGATGTGGAATTCTATGGGGAACAACCACCAAACAGATACACATCAATCAAGCAACTTCCCTTCTAACTGCTGGAGAGACATGTTTACTAAGGGGAGAAAGAACAATTTTCTCTACTGAGGAAGGAAACGACACATCTTCCTCAACACCGTCCAATATTGGAAGAGATCTTCAATCACGGAGGGGATACAAATTGTCAAGCTCGGACTAGGCAGTTCCACCGGGGATGGACTGTAAGCGACCATACTGGGGATAAACTACCGACAACCCTACTAGGGATGACCTACAAGCATTCCCGGAGGAACTGTCCTGGCTGCGGGAATCGGAAAATAATCCTTAGTTAATACGTGCCATGCTGGGGATGAAAAGGGAAACAAGCCCTTCTCCAACTGCCCTAGGCAACTTCCTGCTGAGGAAACAACTTATCCGGAAAGGTAGCTATGTAGGGAACATATGCTTACTCTGTAGAGGACTTCTACTCATACTGGGGAAAGACAAAATTCGTCGTGAATAGATAGCATATCAACTTTTATCAATCTATAAGGGACTTTAGGTCAGTCCACACAAGGGACGACAACCATATAATTGATAAAACACAAATGCTAGTGCCTGATATAGAGGTATACACATCTCTAAAAGATCGAGGCAAAAACTCCATACTCTCTGGGGAGTTGATAATGCTTTGTTCATTCTGCGCTCGCTAGGGAGACAACCTGAAAGCTGATGAAGAGGATATATACATGTCAGAAGTATGAACAAATGTCTTACCTTTTGGAGATCGTACTATCCTTGGGAGAGCACTGAAGACGTTCCAACTATCTTTTCAGTCTTTATGAATGTTCACTTTGTTTAAAAACAGTTTTACAAAAACTTTATTTGTTTAAAACAATGATAGTTATCAATCCAAACATGCAAACATTTGTCAAACAAAAACAAATAAGAGTGCAAAGAATTGGGTAAAGGCTCAAATTTATTTGATAGAATGGTAGTCCGCAAATGGCGAGACTCCATGGATCTTTACAAAATTTGAAATTGGTGATATATATTGGAAAAAGGCTACATTGAACATAATGACCATTTCTCCACCAACTCTGAGTCTAATGTATCTGAAGCTTCAGTTGACGATGACTGAGCGAGAATCTTTGATAGAAGACAGTTGAAGAACAAAGTCTTGTCAGGATGCATTTACTTGCCAAATCCCTAATTTTTGCCTAGATTGCCCCAGGGTGAGGTACTCAATCTAGCGGGATATATATATTCATTTTTTTTTCTGCCTCTAACTTTTTCCTGGACCGCCCTTTCGGGTTTTCAATCCACCAAGACGCTCATTTTTGCCTAAGTCTCCCTTTCAGGTTTTTAACTTAGCGAGCTATTCTGTTTTTATTTTTAGGCGAAGTATTTCTTGACTGCATCTGAATTCACAGGACGAGTGAAATCCTCCCCATCCATAGTTGTAAGCATCAAAGCACCGCCTGAAAAGGCTCTCTTAACAACATATGGACCTTCATAGTTTGGAGTCCATTTGCCGCTGGAATCGGGTGCGAAAGACAAGACTTTCTTGAGCACGAGGTCACCTTCCCGGAACACACGAGGCTTAACCTTCTTATCAAAATCTTTCTTCATTCTTTGCTGATATAACTGACCATGACACATGGCAGTTAATCTCTTCTCTCCTATCAAGTTCAACTGGTCATAACGACTTTGAACCCATTCAGCCTTAGTCAACTTGGCTTCCATCAAGACTCTCATTGATGGGATCTCAACCTCCACGGGGAGAACAACTTCCATGCCATACACAAGAGAGAAAGGGGTTGCCCCTGTTGAAGTGCGGACAGATGTACGATAGCCATGCAAAGCAAATGGCAGCATCTCATGCCAATCTTTGTACGTAACAACCATCTTCTGAATAATCTTCTTAATGTTCTTGTTAGCAGCTTCAACAACCCCATTCATCTTGGGTCTGTAGGGAGAAGAATTATGATGTGCAATCTTGAACTCGCTACACAGCTCTTTCATCATCTTATTGTTCAAGTTAGATCCATCATCAGTAATGATCTTGTCTGGCACACCATATCGGCGTATGAGTTGATTCTTGATAAACTTCATGACCACCTGCCTGGTCACATTCGCATATGATGTCGCTTCAACCTACTTGGTGAAGTAATCAATAGCTACGAGAATAAAACGGTGACCGTTTGACGCCTTTGGCTCTATCATGCCAATCATGTCAATTCCCCACATGAAGAAAGGTCATGGTGAGGAAATAACATTCAGAAGTGTCGGGGGAATATGAATCTTGTCCGCATAAATCTGACACTTGTGGCATTTCTTCACATATTTGCAGCAGTCAGACTCCATTGTCAGCCAATAGTAGCCTGCTCTCAACATCTTCTTTTCCATATCATGTCCATTGGAATGAGTACCAAATGAACCTTCATGGACTTCAGTCATCAACAGGTCTGCTTCGTGTCTATCCACGCATCTGAGCAGAACCATGTCAAAATTCCTCTTGTAAAGCACATCACCATTGAGGTAGAAACTGCCAGATAATCTCCTCAAAGTCTTCTTATCTTTAACAAATGCCCCAGGCGGGTACGTCTGACTTTGGAGAAAGCACTTGATATCATAATACCATGGCTTATCATCTTTCACTTCTTCAACTGCAAACACATGAGCTAGTCTATCCAGGCGCATCACAGTAATATTGGGAACTTCATTCCAATATTTCACCACAATCATTGAAGCAAGCGTAGCAAGAGCACCTGCCATCTGATTCTCATCTCAAGGAATATGATGGAAGTCAACCTCAGTAAAGAAAGTTGAAATCCTCCTCGCATAATCTCTGTATGGGATGAGGCCAGGCTGATTCGTCTCCCATTCACCCTTAATCTGATTAACAACAAGGGCCAAATCCCCATAAACATCAAGATGTTTGATCCTAAGATCAATACACTCTTCCAATCCCATAATGCAGGCCTCATATTCTGCCATATTATTCTTGCATTTGAAAGTTAGCCTTGTTGTAAAAGGAAAATGTGTGCCTTGAGGAGTAATAATCACTTCCCTAATACCATTTCCATATTGATTAACAACACCATTGAACACCATGCTCCATCGGGAACCAGGCTTTGGCCCTTCATCAAGCGTAGGCTCATCACAGTCTTTCATCTTCAAATACAGAATCTCCTCATCAGGGAAGTCGTATTGAACATACTGATAATCCCCAATTGGTTGATGTGCCAAATGGTCAGCCAAGATACTACCTTTAATAGCTTTTTGAACTCGATACTCAATATCATACTCAGATAACAACATCTGCCAACGGGAAATCCTCCCAGTTAAAGTAGGTTTCTCAAAGATATACTTGATTGGATCCATTTTGGATATCAACCAAGTCGTATGATTTAACATATATTGGCGTAAACGCTTAGCGGCCCAAGCCAAAGCACATCATGTCTTCTCAAGCGTCGAGTACCGAGACTCACAGTCAATAAACTTCTTACTCAGGTAATATATCGCATATTCTTTCTTTCCTGATTCGTCTTGCTGACCAAGGACACAACCCATGGAATCATCAAGCACGATCAAATACATAATCAATGGTCTCCCTTCAACAGGTAGAGATAGAATCGAAGGCTCAGACAGATACTCCTTGATACTATCAAAAGCTTTCTGGAAATCCTCGGTCCAATCATGACGCTGATCTTTCCGGAGGAGCTTGAATATAGGCGCACATGTGGCAGTCATGTGGGATATAAATCTCGAAATGTAATTCAAGCGGCCAAGAAAACCTCGGACTTGCTTCTCAGTTTTGGGCGCATGCATCTCTTGTATTTCTTTGACCTTGGCAGGATCAACTTCAATACCTCTTTCACTGACAATAAAGCCCAATAACTTGCCGGATCGGACTCCAAATGTACACTTGCGCGGATTCAAGCGGAGTTTGTACTTCCTCAAACGCTGGAAAAGCTTCAACAGGTGTCCTACATGTTCAACTTCCATTTTTGACTTTGCAATCATATCATCAACATACACCTCAATCTCCTTGTGCATCATATCATGAAACAAGGTAGTCATAGCACGTTGATACGTGGCTCCGACGTTCTTCAAACCGAAGGGCATCACTCGATAACAGAATGTTCCCTAAGGTGTGATGAATGTTGTCTTCTCCATATCCTCGGGTGCCATTTTAATCTGGTTGTAACCGGAAAATCCGTCCATAAATGAGAAGACATTGAATTTAGCTGTATTGTCTACCAACATATCAATGTGTGGTAGAGGAAAATCATCTTTCGGACTAGCTTTATTCAAGTCACGGTAGTCCATGCACATTCGGACTTTTCCATCTTTCTTAGGCACAGGCACAATATTGGCCACCCATTGAGGATATGTAGAAGTCACCAGAAACCCCGCATCAATTTGCTTATGAACTTCTTCTTTAATCTTCACTGCCATATCAGGATGAGTTCTTCTGAGGTTCTGCTTCACAGGCACACACTCAGGCTTCAATGGCAAGAAATGTTGCACAATATCAGTATCTAGACCAGGCATGTCTTCATACGACCAGGAAAATACGTCGACATATTCTCATAGCAACTCAATCAACCCCTTCTTCACAGACTCTTCAAGGAGTGCCCCAATCTGCACTTCACGGGCGCAGTCTTCAGACCCCAAGTTGACTGTTTCCAGATTCTCAAGATGTGGCTGAATGATCTTCTCCTCGTGCTCAAGCAGACAGGTAATCTCATCAGGAATCTCTTCAACATCATCTTCTTCGGCCTCAATTACAAGGAACTCAAAGTTGGGAGATGGCGTTGGATCATTATGTTCAATGGGTTTGATTAACCTGCATAATGATTTTGAGTATAAAAGAGATTTCATAATCCAAGCAACGCAAATTATTATGCAGATGAAAATATTGATTTTAATCTCTTTTTAGGGTTTTATGGTGATCACCAATTTCATGCAAAAAGCAAAAAAGCAAAAATAATTTGGAAAAACAAACATTTAACGTGTGATTATTGAATGAATATCATTGTATTAATCAAAATGTGCCAACAATGTCATCACTTCTCCTTTTGGCATGAGAGAAGGGTTTTCAAACAAAATGAACATATTACGCTGACTTATGGATAACTGTTGGAACATCAACAGCGACCCAATTATTGTAGATTCCGCCAGGGATGACAAAGTTGCCAAGGTCTTCCTCTTCATCATCTTCCACAATGGCAGCAGCTTCCTGATCTTCAACAGTGTGGATGAAACCTCCACTCTGGAACAACCCAAGCTTATTGGAAACACCGGAAGAATACCCTATGCCAGCTCGGGATTTATTATCTTCTAATTTGATCATTTTCCCCAAACCAGTAGTTGCACCATGCTCAACGGCCAACTTTGCATCGTTGTAGGAGACAAATGAAGAAAGTCCTTTCCTTGAAGGCTCAACAATAGATAAGGCTTGGAACAGAGTCCCAACCTCATCCTCAACATCAATATAGGAGAAGGAAGATAAATGACTGACCAAGAGATCCTTATCTCCCCCTATCACCACCAACTTCTTGTTTTTCACAAACTTCAACTTTTGGTGTAAGGTGGATGTCACGGTGTCTGCCTCGTGAATCCATGGTCTGCCAAGCAAACAGCTGTAAGACGGATGAATGTCCATGACCTGGAAAGTGATATGGAAATCACTAGGTCCAATCTTGATCGGGAGATCTAATTCGCCGATCACGGTTTTACGCGATCCATCAAACGCCTTAACAACCACTCCACTCTGCCTCATGGGAGGCCCCTGGTAAGAAAGTTTAGCCAGAGTGGATTTTGGAAACACATTAAGCGATGATCCTGTGTCCACCAACACATTGGACAAGGCATCATCCTTACAGTTCATTGAAATGTGTAAGGCCAAATTGTGGTTTTTTCCCTCCTCGAGAAGATCAACATCACAGAAGCTCATATTGTTGCAAGCGGTTATATTTGCAACAATGCTATCAAACTGTTCTATAGTGACATCGTGGTCCACGTATGCCACGTCCAACACCCTCTGCAAAGCTTCGTAGTGTGACTCAAAATTCTTCAACAAATATAGCACATATATCTTTGATGGAGTTTGTAGCAGCTGATCAACAACATTATATTCACTCCTTTTGATGAGCCTCAACATCTCATCACCATCCTCTTTCAATATGCCAGACTGGCTAACCAGGATATGAGTACTAATATTCTTGACAACAACAGGGTTAACGCCCTTCACAACAGGATTATTTGAAGAAGAAGTCCCCACGAGACCGACAGGATTAGCAACTGTTCTCCTCACGACATCTTCATGGGGTTTCGGCTGTGCCGAGAAAACACGACCACTACGGGTCACACCACTGACGTCTGAGATGCTCACAACAGAGGTTGAGGGCAACAACACCTCCTTCCCATCTTCTAACATCACAACATTGTACCTGTAGGGAACAACCTTGTCAGATGAATACGGGACAGGGCTGTAGCGGGGTATTCGTTACCTTTAGATTTATTGACTAAATCAAAAGTAAATCATACAATTCGAGTCGCCACCACACTTCTATTTATCCAAAGGAAAGGTTAGAAAGCGAACAAAAACCGAGAAGTTTTATCAAATCAAAAACTAATAAAAATGTCAGAGATCCGGGTAAGGGGGTTGGTTATGCAATGGGAAGGTTTTAAGCACCCAAAACATCCTTAGTACTCTAAGGGAGCCCTTTTTACAAATATTGTAAGGTAGGTTGGTATTTGTGAAAATTATTTGTGCAAACATGATTGGGGAGATGAGAGAAGAATATACAAATTATTTACAATTTTTGTGTTTGAATGGATAAACCCATTGCCTACGTACCATCTTAAAAAAGATTAGGATCAAAACCTCGTAGTTCGGGGTAAAAATCTCAAAAGAAGTTGGTGAATTGATTGGTCAAAAGCCTTAAGGTTTTTTGTTATCAAAGGGAGAAAACTCAACCTAAAACCACAAATCCACCATGTGAGGAGAGCTTCAACATGCTAGTGAGGGGTTAACCCTATAATAAGCCTGGAAGACTTATAGTCCATCACTAAGGATATAGGTGAGTATTATATCAACCTCTAAGATAACTCGAACCTAAAAGCTAATGTTTATGAAAAGCTTTAACATAAATGGTCATTGGAACCACAAAAACAATTGAGTGAAGTTATATTTACAAATGAAGAGTATTCACAAAGTAAGGTCAAAGTTGACTTAAGGATTCAATTCAAAATAAGTGTTATGAAAAGAGTTTGAAAAATCCAAGGCATAGTGCCTAGGTTTCTAATTTTAAAACAATGTTAAATATTTGCACAAAAGTTTTGGCTTGGGTTAGAGTGGAGAGAAGAAGAGAATGGCTAGGTCCTAAACATGCAAAGATGAGGGAAGAGAAATAAAACCACATTGGAGTTCCCTTCTTGAGATCATAAAGATGATCCAAGTTGCTCCTATCCTTTGGAATTAGCAAGAAATAAGCAAATAACTCAAGCAATCAAGCAAACAATCACTCAAGCTCCTAGGAATCGTCCAATTGACTTTGTATCTCTTATCTTGAAATGTCTATGACAATGGTTCTTCTACTTGGCAAGTTTAGGATCCCTAGCGCACAAGAACACACAGATCAAAAAGTTCCACAATGCAATAGAAAGAAATGGCAAGAGTGAGTTTAGAATCAGGATCCTTTCAATGTCTTCTTCAAGATTAAGCATTCTAAAGGCCTGAGGTCTAGTTGCTCTTTGACAATTTATAGTATTCTAAAGGCATGAGGCCTAGTTGCTCTTCAAACTCCATTAGCATAGGTAAGGTCCTAAAATCTAAGTCCTTTGTCCATTTGCATTGGGTTCACACAAACAAAACAAACACAAAAGTATATACACAATAATGTGCTCAAGTGAGCAAAAGGAAAATTGCATTACCATAAACATGAGGTCAAGTGAGCAAAGGGCAAAGGCAAATGAATTAATGTGCAAGAAATTAAATTTCATAAAAGTAAATTGCAAAAATTAAATGCTTGAATTAAAAATTAGTGATTAGTAGTCAGTGTTAGTGTGCCATAAGGAAATTTAGCGTTATGTTAAGCAATCGTAAGTGGACTAATGTAGTAGTCACACCTATTGAGGTCGGTCAATAAAACTATAGGCAACAAACACAAGTTAGAGACCATGACTAGTAAGCCAAACTCCTACAACTTGCCATGCCAAAAGAAAAGAAGGATGATCTTGTATGGACTTAGGTTTTTTTGCTTGACCAAGAAGCAACCTATCTCTAATGCAAAGCAATTCAGTTGATCTTTGATCAAGATGAATTTGATTTGAATCAAAGAAGGTTAAGCCCCTCATATGTCAAGGCTAACCACCAATCATTAACTCATTGATCAAAAAGAAAAAAAAGAAGAAGAAGAAGAAATGGAATGTACATAAATGGAATTCAAATGACATAAGCAAAACACATTGACCAAATATGAAATGAATCAACATCAATCAATGGTAAACAGAAGTGAGATGAAGCTTAGAAGTCAAGAAACAATAAAAATATTTTTGGTATTTTTTTGGAATTAAAATAATACTTGAATTAAAATAAACAAATAAAGGTCAAACTTCAAATCCATTTCAAATCAACTTGGAAAAGTCCAAATGGATCATCCTAAGTTCAACATGGTCAAACAAGGTTTGACAAAATTTTCCATCATTTTTAGAAACCAGAAACTAATTTTAAACAATTAAAAATGAAGAAAATATAACATAATTGAACTAAAATCTCAAATAAATCTCAAATCAATTAAGAAATTGATGAGAATATTTTTTATAGATTCATCATCATTCAAAGATGTTAAGAATTTTTTTTTTGGCATTTTTGAATGTTGGAAACTATTTTAAATGAATTAAAAATAACCAGAAAAGAGAAAATTCACAAAAAATATTAAATAAACTCATAAAAAATATTAAAAATCATTTTCAGAAACTAGAATTAAAAAGGGAAATAATGCAATTGGTCCCATATTTTTTGGATAAAAAACGAAGAAGTTATGGATTTTTGAAATAAAATGAAATAAAAGAAAATAGAATGGAAAATCAGAAATTGAGAAAAATCAGGAGGCGTTGGATCACATTCATTAATTGACGTGGACAATCCTAAGGTTCTCAAGCGCGCGCTCATGGTGTGGATCCAGTCAAAGCGAAACACAAAGCATTTAATAAAGTCATAACATCCAAAGGCTGGGATTAAATTTGGAAATGAGATCCAATGGTCCAGAGCTCATCCACGTGGGGACGGTGGTGAAAACCACCGTTTTCTCCGGCGAGACTCACCGCTCTGGCCAAGATTTGCATGTTTTGAAAACTTAACCAAAATGCACGATCCTTATATCATTGGCAAGCTGGGGTGATGTACACCACTCCTGTGCCATTGGTTTCCACTCAAGATCACTATATGAAGAGAAATTTGAGATGGAAATTTATGGAGTTCAAACTAAACTTGATCAATTCATGAAATTAAATGCACATATCAATTACCTCTTACATGAGGACTTTAGAGGTACCAACAACCACAAGAAATAAGCAATATCCAAGCAGTTTCGAATCAAAAAAAGTTTGAACAACAACCTTTGAAGTGCAACTTTCAATGGCAAGATCCAATCCATTTCTTTGGTGCATTGTGTTCTTGAGATGGCAAAGTAGCTAGGCTAAGGAATTGAAGCTCAATGATCAACCAATGAAGTTGAAAATTGAACTTGAAAATTGAAAGAGAAAAGCAAAATTCCTTTGAGTGAAGGGTAGGGATTCAGTTTTGTAGCAATTCAGGCGCCTTGAGGTTGGTCTTTTATGAAGCCATGCATGTGTATTTATAGCAAGAGATGATGCAAGCAATGGAATTCTCATGTGTGCATGAGCTTGGGTCCTCCATGCATGGGCCTGTACAGGCGCATGGGAGGCCCAAACTTGATTGCAAATGCAAGCTGAAGTGTAATTGAAGTGTTTTGGACGTGCAGATTGGAATGAGTTGGCTTGTGCACAAAGTTTCAAGATGTTATGCATAAATGAACATAAATCTTCACCTCTTTGAAAATGCCCTTTGCCAAATTGAAACTGAAATTCTGGTATAGTCAGAGTTCAGATGTTCTACACGAAGTCATGACATCTGATCCAACACTGTTACTAATATAGTAAGACAGTTATAGCAATTAAAAACCAGTACTGATATGCACTCAGTCACAGATGTCTAGACATCTGATAATAAACCATCATGGAAATAAGAACATCCAGTTTTGTCCATCTAGTACACACACGCAGAAGAAATCAACCATAGCCCTTATGATTATTGATCCTGTCCAGTTCTAAGCAGGATGTCTCAACATTGTTTTGAACATCATCTGTCACAACATTACAGATGGATAAACTGTAACAGACTAACCAGTCTATCCGTAACAGCAGTCAATAATGAATGTCATAACATTCTGTTTTGCAATCAGACTGTAGGCTATGTGTCAAGTCTGTTCTTCCCTTCATAAACAGACTAGAAACATACTGAATAATAACAGATAAATTACAGAGTGTAGAAGGTAAAAACACCAGTAATTGTTAACCCAGTTCGGTACAACTTTACCTACTCTGGGGGCATACCAAGCCAGGAAGAAGATCCACTATTAGCAGTATTAATTCAGAGTTAAACTCCCCCGTTTACAACTCCTCACTTAATCCCTACCCAGTGCAATCTATACCTAGGCACTCCTAGATAGAAACCTCCAATTTCCATTCCTATCATTACAAGTCCCATGTAATGTTTAAACAACTTGAACTTGCTTCACAGCTTCGTTCAAGAACATAACCACTCTTGCCTACAGGCTTTGAGTTACAAATAATCTCATGCTTTCAAGCACTGAGAAAACACTTGGTAACCTTCCCACAGGTTGGGAGGTTTACCTCACAAATACCCCTAATTTTTACATTGTTTGAGGCTTACAAAACCTAGGTTACAATCTACTATTTATAACCTAGCCACCCAACTGGATTTGGGCCTTCAGAAATTGCAGTAAATCTTTCCTCTTTGCTGTTACAGAGCTGGCAGAATCCTTCTGCTACAATCATGGTCTTCAATCTTTTATTTCCTAAAAGATCTCCTAATTAATCACAAACCAAACCAGAATTAACTGATTCAGTTTGATACACATGTGAGATGTCACAGTCCCGATATAGTGACATCTTACATGACATGTTGGTCCAGATGTTGAACTTCTACAACCCAACATATTAAAACAACAGAGGTGATTACATTATTTGTTAGCTAAAATTAATTCCAATCCTAAGGTATTAACAATCTCCCCATTTGGCAAATTTTAGCTAAAACAAATAAGCCTCTGTCATTATCTCCACCACCACAAACACCAAAGTTGGTGTACATGAGGAAGTAGAGGTACAAGACGCAACTGCATCACAACCCTTCCCCTCAACAGGAGGGCTTCCTGAAGAATATGTAATGTTGAGTACATAGATAATGTAACTCAGATCACAAGACACAATTGTCTTCTTAACTCAGATCACAAGACACAACTGATATACCCAGTTAGTGACTTTTGTGTCTGAATCCATCTTCTCCTTGCTACCAGATATTGCTTGCTTCTGGTGCATCCTCAGGACAATGTTTCTCTCCCCCTTTTTAGCTAAACATTTAACAATGACACCTTCACAACACCAGATCCAGGAGCAGTATGCCCAGATCTTAACAAACCCCATTGTTTAGTGGGAAAGAAATGTAGCTCTTGTGAGAAGAAGAGTGCTGATACATCCTTTAAATAGGCCAGACCATGCTTAGGAATTAACGGTAGGAGTAAATGCTTGGTCAAGATTCATAAATATTTGCTGAGAAACAGTCAGAGAATCACCACCAATATCCCAGACAATCTTTGAACATCTTTTATAGCTCTTGACTGTTTCCAGAAACAACAGTTCCAAGAGTATTCCATAAATGTTGTCAGACACGTTACAAGCTATGTCTTAACATTTGATACTGCTTTTCTCTGCATTCTCCATATACTCTCCCAGTCACCATTCCCTAAGACCACTTTCTCACCTCCAGTGGTAGCTTGACACCTAGCACCACATATCCATATTTCCTTAAATAATTTCCAGCAGGATCATAAGATATCTTATGTTAAGACATCACATATGACATCTTGTGAACACTCTGTCCTTTTTGTTCACAAGGCAAACTATCAACAGTTAAACCACTTAACAGTAGTTTAATTAGCAGTAGAAGCAATACAACCGTTACTAGCTATGGCTACTAGTAATACACATATGCACAGGGGTACTTCTACTCCCCCTAAAACTGTGCAACAATCAACAGAATTACTAGTTATGGATGCAACTAGTAAGACACACAAATGCACAATGCACCAGGGTACTTCTTCTCCCCCTAAATCTGTGCATTCACCAAAATCACAGCTATTGTAACTCCAGCACCTGTACTAGCCAGAATGTCATACTGACATCTGCTTCCATATTTCCTTATGACTGTAAGTTTCAAAAGGAAATAACAGTTTTGTCCAAGGCAATGTCATGACATCCGGTCAGACATTCTTCTGCTCACTCAGCCTTGACACACACCACATCATCCCACTAACTGACAAGGTGCCATACCTTGTTATCTGAGAACACATAGACCACAAGCTTGATGATTACTTGCAGTGCAAAGACAAAACTCCCCCTGTCATGAGCAACCAACTCTCCTCTTGAAACTTGGAGAAGAACATATCCAACACCCCAAGGTTGGACCTTTACAAACTTCCTGATTCAAGGAGAACCCAGACCACTTAATGAATGGAAAACATAAGACGCATCTTCATGTCTTCAAGAGCACGCCCTCTGTTCAACCTTCTTGGATGAACACATCCACACTCTATGACAATCTCTCTTCTAACCAGAATAGAAAACAACATAACACCATCTGATATTCTTCAGATATTACTGAATCACAAGCTTGATCCACAAGAAACCAGACACAACCCTAGCTCTCTCTCTAAAATTCGCTCAGTCTTGGTTGTGCTTTCAAACAGATTTTCTAAGTCCCCTTTTATAGAGGCATTGGACATCTTGAAAACCCTCAATATATTTTCCAATTAAATCTTTTCATATCAGCTGTAAAGATCTCCTTGGAAAATAAACAAATCTGGTTGATATCCCTGATAGATTGCGCCAGTTAGCCATATCTTCAATCAACCAATGATTGCCACCAATTGTGCAATCACAAAACACCAGACATTCATACTGAATGTTCTGTGTACAGGATGTCATGACATCGGGTCTGACATCTGGAAAAATCCTGCATAATCCAGTTTCCTTTTATAGCAGGTACAACCATATCAGTTACCATGACAATGAATATGTCAACTGAAACAATCCTGCAGCATATGTCTTCCAATTTAGCTCCAGCAGGTACATCCAATATCAGAAGCCTTGTCTTTGTATGTGGCATTCTGAAACAATCTTGCTTGCATATCTTCTTTAACTCCAGCAACAAGCTCCAGGAGATGAAAAGGAAGCACCTCATTATGTCTTCAACTTACTACTTTACTGCTCAAAGTAGTTTGTCTCAGACCTTCCTCAATAATAATCAGCTGCCATAAGCTGATTGTCTTGATCCTACGAACTCACTTCTGAGATAGACCAATTGCCACTGGTTGATTACCTCATTCATGAATCCTCATATGGAAAAAGTCAAATTCCATTCTTTGACCTCTCCACGTTTATCAGACTTCTCCCAAAGATATTCTGACCTTCCAAGTGAGACTATACCTTCAAGCTTCTTGAAGTATCCCATCTACAACCCAGTAGATCCTTCTATCTCAAGTTGATGTGCCACTTCACCAACTAAGATTCTGATGTTGAACCAAATGTCATAACCTTGTGTTTTGACATCTAGCTGTTGAATTCAGCTCCTTCTTCTGCCACTTGAAAGAACTTCCTCCCTTCACAGAACAAGAGTTCAATGTTCTCATAGACTTGATTGTGGAACCAAGTTTGAGTAAACAATCTCCATCCTGCATGTTTGCAGTTAAGTTATCCAAGCTCACACCTTGATGAATCCCTGCTTCTTCTCCAAAGACCTCAGACACTCTGATGCATGAGTCTTCAGAAGGACCAGTTAGAAACTGTCCCTTCAGCTATACCAAGGATTCCACTTCCTAAGGCAAAGTTGTTTCCATGATGTCAAGAATGCTGCCACTTATTCTTAACTCCACAGTGTGCGTAAGCCAATGCACTTCCATACCTAGATCAGAAGTAAACTGATCCAAGTAACCACCCTCAGGATTATGATGTTTTCTTTTTCTTGTACACGTCAAGGCTGAACATGTTTCTTGCCAGGAAACCTTTTCAGAGATCATATGCTTTTGCTGCCACCAAAGTGATAGATCATAAAATGGTGTACTATCCTTCCTGTGATTCTGCACAGGATCTTGAAGATGAGATGTTCCAACATCTTTTAAAACATCAGTTATCTTGAGCTCCAAGGATAATCAATTAAATACTTGTACTTGACACAAGTAGACATTGATCTTAAATCCTTTCCCAATATTCCTTTCAGATACTTCTACCATGAGAATACTTTGAAAATACTCTTCTAGTGTCAACATCTTCTGCTTGCAAGTACCTCAACAGTTTTGACAATCTTCCCAGATTAAATTCACCCTTAGGAATGAGAGAGATGAATTCTTCCTTGCAGATGTGTCACACAACCACCAGAACCCTTGTGACACAGGTCAACAGCCAACCAGACCCTAGGCTGACCAATACGTGAGGAGGTTAACTAAAACCCCTTCAAATTAAAAATCATGGAAACTTCACACCAATATCCATGCATTGTACCCAACTGTCTCAACATGACATACATCACCCTTATTGGTGGCAACTAACTCTCTGAGTTGAACCTCTACATACTCCAATCACACCAATCAGACTCCAGTTGACCATAAGTACTGGTGAAGGACAACAATACTCGTCAATAGTAGATATGCATTTCCAGAGCATACTATATCAACCAATCTCTGAATCTTAATATTCTCACTCCTTGAAAGAACTGCCACTTCTGAGCGTGGTGTTTGAATTACAAGATTCATGGTCCTAATCCTCTTAAATGATATAGCAATCAGGTTGCCCCATCATTGACTTCTATCATCCAGGGGACATGTCTTCCAACACAACATGGTACTTCCAGGAGCAACTATCCAAGACAGACAACATAAGGTTGCATAATGTCACATTTCAACCAGCTCCACTTCTAGAGATCAAACTTCTAAAAGTGACCTTCTTGAGCATCCTCATAGTTGACCCTACCCTTGTCAACTTAGCTCCCACAGATGTCTCCTCTTCCAGGTCAGGAGTAGGTTCCAAACACAAGTATCCCTTTGTTTGACACCTAAAAACATCTGCTTTTCAACCAGTAGATGCATACTTGTTGAACAACATGTTCTAACATCGCATAGAACATTAGTTCCACCTCATTGGAACAAACCCTCCTTGAAAGTCTTCAAGGTCTTCATATACACTACCCAAGAGAGTAAAAGAATCAGTGATCAGGTGATTCTTACAATCCTGAAGTGAGAACGTCATCATGAGTGGACTTGAGGAAACTCAAGTATCTTTGACATCTTCAGTGGATTATGATGAAATCTTGAATACAACAGCCTTTCATCCACATGAGGGGAAACTACATCAGAGTTTGAGTTTTGCCAGGTATTATACAGCGAAAATCATAATACAACTCAACCTATGACCACACACTTCACCAGATCAGCCTCCAAGAACATACCAAGTTTGAATATGTTTCAATACTAGCACAACTGTTCCACATAAAGGCCAATTGCCAACATCCAGAGGCAGGTACACCTAGTTCCTGTCATGAATAGTCCAACCACCTACTTCAAGGGACCATTCATGGGAAACACAGAACTTTCCACAGGTTCTAACAACAGTACTTTCATAACTCCTTGCAAGATACCAGAAAGTATCACCCATGGATCTCATCCAGGAACAGAACAGGATGCCTGCTCTGATACCATTTGAAATTCTGGTATAGTCAGAGTTCAGATGTTCTACACGAAGTCATGACATCTGATCCAACACTGTTACTAATACAGCAAGACAGTTATAACAATTAAAAACCAGTACTGATATGCACTCAGTCACAGATGTCTAGACATCTGATAATAAACCATCATGGAAATAAGAACATCCAGTTTTGTCCATCTAGTGCACACACACAGAAGAAATCAACCATAGCCCTTATGATTATTGATCCTGTCCAGTTCTAAGCATGATGTCTCAACATTGTTTTGAACATCATCTGTCACAACATTACAGATGGATAAACTGTAACAGACTAACCAGTCTATCAGTAACAGCAGTCAATAATAAATGTCATAACATTCTGTTTTGCAATCAGACTGCAGACTATGTGTCAAGTCTGTTCTTCCCTTCATAAACAAACTAGAAACATACTGAATAATAACAGATAAATTACAGAGTACAGAAGGTAAAAACACCAGTAATTATTAACCCAGTTCGGTACAACTTTACCTACTCTGGGGGCATACCAAGCCAGGAAGAAGATCCACTATTAGCAGTATTAATTCAGAGTTAAACTCCCCCATTTACAACTCCTCACTTAATCCCTACCCAATGCAATCTATACCTAGGCACTCCTAGATAGAAACCTCCAGTTTCCATTCCTATCATTACAAGTCCCATGTAATGTTTAAACAACTTGAACTTGCTTCACAGCTTCGTTCAAGAACATAACCACTCTTGCCTACAAGCTTTGAGTTACAAATAATCTCATGCTTTCAAGCACTGAGAAAACACTTGGTAACCTTCCTACAGGTTGAGAGGTTTACCTCACAAATACCCCTAATTTTTACATTGTTTGAGGCTTATAAAACCTAGGTTACAATCTACTATTTATAACCTAGCCACCCAACTGGATTTGGGCCTTCAGAAATCGCAGCAAATCTTTCCTCTTTGCTGTTATAGAGCTGGCAGAATCCTTCTGCTACAATCATGGTCTTCAATCTTTTATTTCCTAAAAGATCTCCATATTTGGGAACTGTATCTTCACCAAATATATTCACCAAATCTTCTGATTCTGATTGTATCTTCAAGATCTTCATATAAGAGATAGGATATCCACCAGATCTCCTAATTAATCACAAACCAAACCAGAATTAACTGATTCAGTTTGATACACATGTGAGATGTCACAGTCCCGATGTCGTGACATCTTACATGACATGTTGGTCCAGATGTTGAACTTCTTCAACCCAACATATTAAAACAACAGAGGTGATTACATTATTTGTTAGCTAAAATTAATGCCAATCCTAAGGTATTAATAGAAACATGGTCATGTGGGTAATGGTTGGAAAGATCTTGACATGAGGAACAAATGTTATGTTGAACAAAAATCCATTTGGTGTTGGGAAATTAATGAAAACTGATCATGAAGTTCAAGGTGCAAAACATGTGTATGAGAATTTTGTCAAAATGGACCAACTTCAAGCCCTTCTGTTTCAATGATGCAAGTCTCAAATGACAAAACCTTAAACATAAAAGTTATATATCTTTTCCAGACAATCAATTTGGACTTAAATGTTGCATCATTTGGATTTTTGATGAGAAAGTTATGAGCACTTGAAGTTGGACTTTTTCACATTTCAATGACTTTGGTCCAAAGTGACCTACAATGTTTTGTATTATCACATGTGTTTCTTTTAGGATTATGAAATTTTGTCTAACATAACAAATGAATTAGACATCTTAAAATTTCCAATGCATTTGATTCCACCTCAAAATCATAAAAAATGAGTGAGTTAGGTCTTTGGGAAGTTGACCCAAAATTAGGGTTTCAGACAAAATGACGTATAATGTTTTGAAATGAATGATGACCTTCCAAGTTTCAAATTAAATTTTGATAAACATGAAAGTTGTTCATATGGTTCTTAATAACATTTTTCATCTTTGGGTCATCATCATTTGACAAACACATCAAACGTTAGGTCTTAGTGGATTTCAAAATAGTCAGATGAATTGACTGATCAACTTCTCAAGTCCAAACTTCAAATCTTAATGAATTAATGATTGAGAATACTCACATAAGCTCCAATATGCATAAAATTTTGGATGAAAGAACTTACCTTGGTTGTATTTGATCATGGGTTGAGGTTGCTTCATGAGCAAGGCACAGTCAATGCACAACTGAATTAGGGTTTCCTTGGGAAACAATCCTCAAGCCCTTTGGTTTATCTTGATCAAATTGACAAATTGAAACACTTGGGAGGCATATATGATGATTGAGAGCTTTGTGAACCATTGTCATGCTTGCTTTCAACTTCATCTGGCCATATCAATGAGCATAGGGGCCTCCTAGGAGCCTTGGATCACATGATTGCTCAAGCTACAAAACAAAAGATGTTAGTGACATATTTTTGTGCTTTTGGTTAGTAAACAAAATAATAAAAGCAATAATATACAATACAAGCATGCTTGGTGGTCTCAAACCAACTCAGACAAGTCCCAACCCTAGGGTTAAGGAGCCAAGATGCTATGATCCTTGAAGCAAATGCAATGTGCAATGATATGATGCCATGAGGGATCTTAGGGTCAAAATTAGGGTCTTACAAGGACCCGATGGCTTGATTACAAGAGATGGTGACACCTTCTTCTTGCTGCCATCATACTTGACGACAACAGGCTTAGGAAGTTTAAACACCGAGGTAATTACATCAACTTCATCCTCATTACGATTCTGAAGTATCTCGATCATTCCATGATCCAGCATCTCTTGGATGTCCTTTCTAACTTGTCGGCATCCTCTCTCACTAATAGTACACACCTGGCACCTATCATGGTCATGCTCATAGTGGATGTGTTCACACAACAACTTATGCATCTTGACCAAAGATTGCCTTATATCATTGACATACAGGACTTTATATTTGCCAGGGCATCCCTGGACCATGTTCACAACGGCTTTCCCATGCTCGGGCAATGGGTTCTTCTTAACATTAGAACCTACGTCCTCGAAAAACAATATACCGCTTCTCACAAGGTCTTACACCTTGGTCTTCAACGGGTAACAATTTTCCACATCATGTCCGGGAGCACCGGAATGATATACACAATGTAGTTCAGGCTTGTACGACCACTGAGGATTGGTTGGTACAGTAGGAGGGTCTCGTGGAGTGATCAATTTTCTATCGATCAGAGAAGGATATAGCTCAGCGTACGTCATCGGAATTGGATCAAAAGTGACCCTCTTCCCCTCGTAGCTGGTGCTGGTGTTATTGTTGTTTCGAGGTTTGTAGGCCTGTTGTTGTTGACGATGTTGCTGTTGTTGTTGTTGTTGTTGTTGTTGTTGTTATTGATGATGAACTTCTCGAAAAGCAGTTGCTATATGAGCCACCTGGTGTTGGTTAACGGCAGGACGCACGTTCTTCCTCTTCAAAGAGGGCCTTCTTTTATTGTGAGAGGACACATCATGTGTATCTCCCTCCTTCTTCTTAGAAAAGCCCCCATATCTCTTTGTTGAAGAGCTGTCTTCTCTAAACAAACGTCCTTCATGGACCCCTTCTTCCAGTCTCATTCCCATATTCACCATTTTGGGGAAGTCTGAGGGAGCACTGGCACTATCTGAGCTGCCAATTCTCGCCATCTCTGGGCGTACTCTTTGAAGGTCTCCTTGTCCTTCTGCGTCATCGCCCTCAACTGGTCCCTATCAGGAGCCATATCCATATTATATTTGTACTGCTTGACGAAGGCCTCGCCAATATCGTTGAAAGAGCGGATGCTAGCACTCTCCAGCCCCATATACCACCGGAGCACAACACCAGACAGGCTGTCCTGAAAGTAGTGGATAAGCAGCTGGTCATTATCTGTTTGTGTTGACATCTTACAAGCGTACATCACAAGATGGTTGAGCGGGCATGTGTTTCCCTTGTACTTCTCAAAGTCAGATACTTTGAACTTAACAAGGATCTTCACGTTGGGCACTAGGCATAACTCAACAGCACTCTTACCAAAGAGGTCCTTACCCCTTAGAGTCTTCAGTTCCTTGCGTAGCTCAAGGAATTGGTCTTTCATCTCGTCCATCTTTTCATAAACATCCGGACCCTCATACGACTCGGAATGATAGATGGTGTCTTCAACTCGAGGTAAGGTGTGCACAACGGGAGGTGGCACAGAAAGGACTGGGCTAGATGCCGGTAGAGAAGCGAGAGTAAGAGCAAAACCCTCGGGCACAAAATTAGCAGGCATTCCCCAGGGGAACCCGACTGGCATAGAAGGAGCAAAATGGGTTGTTGCAGCAGGCACAGTCGAGGTAGCAACCTCAGAAATGACAGTCCTCTAGGGAGGAGTTACGGGAGTCGGTAAAGCTTGGCTCTGAGCGGCAAGCACTGACTCCATTATGGCAGTCAGCCTAGCAATCTCTTCTTTCAGATCCCGGTTCTCTTGGTCTAAATGCTCCATTATCCTTGGATGATTGGCCCTTGTATTATACCGGTGCGTCAGCTTGTCTTCAAAATAAATGAAGAGCAAAGAGTTAGACCACTGATCAAGAGCTCGGAACAAAACCTGCTTATGCATATGATGCATGCAATGTTTTTGGCATATGGTTTATTTTTTAATTAGAGGAACTTTATAGAGATCTATTTGCAAATATTTGGAAATATTAATCTTTTAAGACATATATGGAATGCACATAGCAATAATATTAATCTTGAAAATCTTCTAAGATATATGGTTTGTTTCAATGATTCAAGCCTCAAATGGAAAAGTCTCCAACATTAAAGTTGTATATCTTTTCAAGATGATCAATTTCGAATTAAATTTTGCATCATTTGGATTTTTAATGAGAAAGTTATGGGCACTTGAAGTTGGACATTTTTCAAATTCAATGGCTTTAGTCCAAAGTGATCTATAATGTTTTGTATTATCACATGTGTTTATTTTAGTATTATGAAATTTTATCCAACATAAAATTTGAAGTACACATCTTAATATTTCCAATGCATTTGGTCTCACCTCAAAATCATAAAAAAGAAGGAAGTTAGGTCCTTGGGAAGTTGACCCAAAATTAGGGTTTCAGTTAAAATGACCTATAATGTTTTGAAATGAATGATGACCTTCCAATTTTCAAATGGATTTTTGATGAACATGAAAGTTGTCCATATGGTTCTTAAGAACATATTTTATATTGGGGTAATCTTCATTTGACAAACACATCAAAAGTTATATCTCAGTGATCCTCGGTTTAGTCAAATGACTTGAGTGGTCAACTTCTCAAGGCCAAACTTCAAATCTTGATGAATGAATGATTGAGGATACTTAAATAGGCTCATATATGCATAAAATAATGAATGAAAGAACTTCCCTTGATTTAATTTGATCATAGGTTGAGGTTTCTTCATGAGCAAGGCACAATCAATGTATAGTTGATTTAGGGTTTCCTTGGGAGACAATCCTCAAGCCCTTTGGGTTATCTTGATCAAATTGGCAAATTGAGATACTTGGGGGACATATATGATGATTAGGAACTTTTTGGACCATTGTCATGCTTTTTCATCTTCACCTAGCCACTTCATTGATCTTAGGAGCCTCCTAGGAGCATAGGAGCACACATGATCACTTGAGCTTCAAAACAAAAGAGTTAGTGACATATTTTTGTGCTTTTGGTTAGTAAACAAAATAAGAAAAGCAATAATATACAATACAAGCATGCTTGGTGGTCTCCAACCAACTCACACAAGTCCCACCCTAGGGTTCAGGAGCCAAACAAGCTATGATCCTTGAGGCAATGCATTGACCAATGATATGATGCCATGAGGGATCTTAGGGTAAAAATTAGGGTCTTACAGGAACCATCTTCACCACCACTCAATCAAAGGAGCTAGCATCTTCATCAGCTTCAGATCCAGAACTGCCACTTGATTTATCTTGAGATTCAGACGTCTCACTTGAGGTGTGGGCATCTGTGTCCTTGGCTTGACCAACATTATCCATATATCCTTGCTCCAAGCTATTAATCAGAACCTCTAGAGCTTCTTTCCTAGCTTTAGACACGCTTATCCCAGTCTCCAATTCCTTATAGGTCTCTTTCAGTTCAGCAATCAGGCCATCTTAAGAGGTTGGCTTCTTTACAACAGATGTCATGACAGTGTCATTGACATGACTGCCTTCAAATAATTTGTAATGAACTGACAATGGAGGTTTTCTTCTACTAGGGATATCACTTGTGCTCAGCATTCCAGGTTGCTGGCTTAGGATTATCCCACAAATTATTGAGGGAAAAGCAATGGGCAGCTTCACTGCATTTGTAGAAGCATGTTTGACAATTTGTTCAAACATGAATCTTCCATAATCAAAGTTAAGCTTGGTTCCAATAGAAAATATGAGCCTTCCAAGAGAATTTGAGATTCTAGAGATGTGATTTGTTGGTACCCAGTTTGCTGACCCTATCTTGTGCAAGATAGCATATTTCACAGTTAATTTTCCAACAGAGAGATGCTTTTTGCTTGGCCACTCCTTGACCTGTCCAACAGTTATTTTCGTACAGACTTCATTGTTTGTGGCCTCTAGTTCAACAACACCTTTTGTTCCTCTTCCTAGGAACTTATTGATAACAGTTGGAGAAAACTTTACACACTTTCCTCTAATAAACACCTTACAAAACTCTTTGTTGTTCTTGTCAGCAATGTCCTCAGGGATGTTCACCTCAAACTCTTTAACAAGACCTTCAAAACATTGAGATAACCCACTAACTGTTTTCATTAAACCAGCAGACTTAATCAGGTCCATGGCCTCCTCAACTTCCACAACATCCTTTCTCAGTTCTCTTTCCACAACCACTCTCCTTTGGATTACAAATTTCCACTTGGCTGCACCATCTTCAAGATGGAAGGAAATGTTATCCAGGTGCACAGCAACAACCTTTGTAGGAGATTTTCTAACGTTTGACCTTTTGACAGAAGAGATGTCTGGGACATCATCTTCAACATCTTCCTCTGAATCAGGAACTTTCTCTTACCTTTCTCTTCTTTACCTCCACTTTACTCCAAGACTTTGAAGGGCCTACAGTAGTAGCCTTCTTACCAGTTTTGGCTGTCATCATCTCAGCCGCATACCTCCCCTTTCTGGTCTTCATTCTCTTTGCAACACTTGGCTTCAAGTGATGAAGCAAGCTGTCATCTTCATCATCTGAGCTTTCTTCTTCCAAGTCAATCACCTTCTTACCAGAGTCATGCTTCTTAGACTGAGAAGCATCTACAGATTTCTTACTAGGCAAGGTTTGCCCTAAAGAACACAGTCCTTCTGCAGCAATATCTTTCTCAGACCTAGATGAATCATCATCTTTCTCATTGTGAGGTTCAACCTCGGGAGAAGGGTCCCTTCTAGACAGAGGAGTAGAAACTCCCTTAACAGAGTGTCCTTCATTTAGGATCCTCAGATTTCTAATGACACGATCAGTATGATGCATGTCATCTTTAGAGGTAGGGTTATCAGAATTGTTACCTTTAGTATGTCCAGCAGTGGAGGATGGACCAAAAGCGTCGCTTGGGATGACTGATAAGGGAATCACTTCCAAAATGTCCTCATTAAGAAAATCCATGGAGGGTGTTCTAGCTTTGTGCGCTGGTTTGGTGTTTTTAGAACCAGAAGATGAAGGATGTTGTGACATCTTGTTGAGCTTGTGAAAGAATTTTTTTTGCCCTAACAGAGAAGTTCGATGAAGTTTAAGGAAGGTGAAAATGGTTGAGTTGAGGTTGCGTGTGAATATGCTATAGATGGTAGTTCCAATACTAGATAATGATTTACCATAAGTGGGGCACTTTCTTTTAAGTGGGCAGACAATATTTTTATTACCTTTTCCACTCCAAATTAATTGCTATAAATTCTCATGGATACAAATCCCTAATTTCCCTCTTAAACATTCAAATTGATTAGCATCCAAAGCCTTTATATATATGTCAGGTAATTTCATTTCAGTAGTAACATGCTCCAGGGCTATGATTTTCTCTTCCACCAGTTCTCTAATAAAGTGATGACGAATATCAATGTGTTTTGTCCTGCTGTGCTGAATAGGATTCTTAGAAATATTTATAGCACTCAGGTTGTCACAGTACAATGTCATGACATCTTGCGTGGCATTGTATTCAGTCAACATCTGTTCCATCCAAACTAGTTGAGAACAACTACTTCCAGTTGCTATGTATTCAACTTCAGCAGTGGAAAGGGACACACAATTTTGTTTCTTACTAAACCATGATATTAAGTTGTTCCCCAAGAAGAAACAACCTCCTGATGTGCTTTTCCTATCATCAGCACTTCCAGCCTAATCAGCATTACAGTATCCAGTCAACATAGATCCAGAACCATGAGTATACAACATCCCATAGTCATTGGTGCCATTGACATATTTCAGTATCCTCTTCACTTGGTTTATGTGACTGACTTTTGGTTCAGCTTGATATCTAGCACAAACACCTACAGCAAAAGCAATGTCAGGTCTGCTTGCTGTGAGATATAGTAGACTTCCTATCATGCTTCTATATAGACTTTGATCTACACTAACACCATTTTCATCTTTGGAGACTTTCAGATGTGTAGGAGCAGGTGTCCTTTTATGACTTGCATTCTCCATGCCAAACTTCTTAACAATGTTTTTGGCATATTTGCTTTGAGATAGAAAGATAGAATCTTCCATCTGCTTGACTTATAGCCCAAGAAAATAGGTCAGCTCTCCAACAAGGCTCATCTCAAATTCAGACTGCATTTGTTTAAGAAAATGTTCGACCATCTGATATGACATCCCACCAAACACAATATCATCCACATATATTTGAGCCACCATGAGTTTTCCTTCTTCATTCTTACCAAATAGGGTCTTGTCAATACCTCCCTTGTTGATTTTGTCAGCTTCAGGTTCAGCTTGAGGAGGTTCACTCTCATTATTTTTGTCTGGGAAATCAGCTGGGGAATCATTTAGAGATGTCTCAACATCGTCTGTGACATTCGTCTGTTGATCATCAACCACAACATTAATAGATTCCATCATTACTTTTGTTCTGGAATTAAAGACTCTATATGCTTTGCTGTTTGTTGAATAGCCCAAAAATATTCCTTCATCACTCTTGGGATCCATCTTCCTTCTTTGTTCACGATCAGTCAAGATATAACATTTTCTACCAAACACATGGAAGTATTTGACTGTAGGTCTTCTTCCTTTCTAGACTTCATACAAAGTAGTAGGAGTCCCTTTCTTCAAGGTTACTCTGTTGTGAACATAGCAGGCTGTGTTCATAGCTTCAACCCATAAGTGGTAGGGCAATTTCTTAGCATGAATCATAGCTCTGGCTGATTCTTGGAGAGTTATATTTTTCCTTTCTACAACACCATTTTGATGAGGAGTAATGGGAGATGAGAACTCATGACTAATTCCTTCTGATGCACAGAATCCAGCAAATTTGCTGTTTTCAAATTCCATCCCATGATCACTTCTGATTTTGATGACCTGACTTTCTTTTTCTCTTTGAAGCCTTAGACAAAGATCTTTGAAGATTTCAAATACATCAGATTTTTCTCTTATAAAATTGACCCAAGTGTATTTGGAGAAGTCATCCACCACTATATAAGCATACTTCTTCCCACCAAGACTTTCCACCTGCATGGGACCCATCAAATCCATATGGAGAAGTTCCAGCACTCTGGAAGTGGTGTCATGTCTGAGCTTCTGATGTGACATCTTTGTCTGTTTTCCAATCTGACATTCCCCACAAACTCTTCCTTCATCAATCTTCAAGTTGGAAATTCCTCTAACAGCTTCAACAAATATAATCCTCTTCATTCCTTTAAGATGCAGATGGCCCAATCTTTGATGCCATATCTTCACTTCTTCTTCTTTGGCTAGAGTACACATTGATGAATAACCAGTTTCCTGAGAACTCCACATGTAGTAGTTGTCCTTAGACCCGACTCCTTTCATGATCACTTCATTTTCTTTATTAGTAATCAGACATTCAGTTTTTATGAAGTTTACAGTTAGACCTTGGTCACACAGTTGACTGATGCTTATTAGGTTTGCAGTCAGTCCCTTAACAAGTAGGACATTATCAAGGTTAGGGACTCCAGGGTAGTTAAGCTTACCAATCCCCTTGATTTCACCCTTTTCTCCATCACCAAAGGTTACATAGCTGGTGGCATGAGGATGAAGGCCAGTTAGCAGGTTTTTGTTTCCAATCATGTGTCTGGAGCACCCACTGTCAAAATATCAGTGTTCTTTGGCTGAAACTCTGAAGAAAGTGTGAGCTATCAGGTTTGTAACACCAGTCCTAGGAACCCATTGTTTTCTGTTGACAGGTATATGATGTTTGGGTCTAGTTTGATGATTAGAAGGACTAGGATAGCCATATAACTTATAGCAAAATGGTTTTATGTGGCCAAATTTTCCACAGTAATGACATCTCCATCTTTGATGTTTCCCTTTCTGCTGTCTTCCTTTATGATGTTGTGACATCTTTGGTTTGCTGCCAGTGTGACTGCACTCAGGTTTGGATTTTGGTTTGCTACCAGTGTGACTGCACTCAGGTTTGGATTCATTGAACCCAATGCCATACTTGTCTCCTGTCATTTGTCTAGTCTGGAGAATTTTGTCTAAGGTGTCAGATCCATTGTTTAGCATTCTGACATACTTTGTCATCTCATCCAGTTTGGAATTCAAGAACATTACTTCAGTCTTTAACTTAAAGATGGTTTCCAAGTGTTCTACCTTCTCATTCTCCAGTTGTGTTATCACTTTCTTCTGACTTTTAACTTGTTGACACACTTCTTCACTTCTGTGACACAACTTTCTGTAGGTAGTGGCTAACTCATCAAAGGTTACTTCATCATCACTTGAGTCTTCTTAAGAACCCCATCTTCCAATCAATGCAGTCACAAGATTTGCAGACTCTTCTGTCTCACTTTCATCAGACCAAGTAGCAGCAAGACTCTTCTTCTGTTTCTTGAGGTAGGTTCCACATTCAGCTCTAATGTGTCCATACCAATCACATTCATGGCACTAAACTCCTTTTCCTTCTTTGGTCTTTTCATCGGATCTTGTTCTCCTTCCAGCATTATTGGACTTACTGATGTCAGATGAGATGTTCTTGACATTAGACTTAGACCTTACATCCATATTTTTGAGAAGTCTGTTGAACTGTCTTCCTAATAATGCTACATCATTTTCCAGATCTTCATCAGTATCTTGATCACTTTCTTCCTCTTTCTCTTTAGTGTTTGACATGAAGGCTATGCTTTTGACTTTCTTTTCAGATCCATCACACATTCCTATCTCAAATATTTGGAGGGATCCAATTATCTCATCAACTCTCATATTGGAAATGTCTTGAGACTCTTATATGGTTGTCACTTTCATGGCAAATCTCTTAGGAAGTGACCTGAGTATTTTCCTCACTAGTTTTTCATCTGACATCTTCTCACCCAGGGCTCTTGAGGCATTAGCAATTTCAAGGATAATCATATGAAATTCATGAATATTTTCATCTTCTTTCATCCTTAAATTTTCAAACTTGGTAGTGAGCAGCTGCAGTCTAGACATCTTCACTCTAGAGGTGCCTTCATGAGTGGTTTTGAGAATGTTCCAAGCATCTTTAGCCACCTCACAGTTGTTTACCAATCTGAAGATATTCTTATCTACTCCATTGAATATAGCACTCAATGCTTTAGAATTCCCAAGGGCTAGATCCTCCTCCTCCTTGGTCCATTGTTCCTTAGCCTTCTTATCAGTTGTAGCTTCTCCATTCTTAGTAATAACTAGATGTTCCCAGCCTGTTAAAACAACCTTCCAAGCCTTATTATCCAAAGACTTTAGGAAGGCTACCATTCGAGGTTTCCAGTAGTCATAGTTGGATCCATCCAGAATAGGTGGTCTGTGAACAGATCCTCCGTCTCTATCCATAGTACCAGAAAGTAACATCCCTAGATCTCACCCAGAACTAGAGCAGGATGCCTTCTCTGATACCAATTGAAATTCTGGTATCAGATATGAGATGTCAAAGGTAATGTCACGACACTAATATCTGAACAATACAAACAGGATAAAAGATAAAGAACAGTAATGCAAGAGACACAAGTAATTGTTAACCCAGTTCGGTGCAAACTCACCTACGTCTGGGGGCTACCAAGCCAGGAAGGAAATCCACTAAACAGAATTAGTTCAAAGACTCTCATTAAACAACTTCAAGTTACAGTATTTTCACCTAATCTCTACCCGTGTGACTTCTACCTAAGAACTCTTAGATATGAGATCCTACTCACTCCCCCTCAATCACGACAGTGATATAAAACAAGAATTACAATGAAAAGAAGACACTCTTCAAAGATACATACTTGATCTTACTTAAAAGCTTCAATCAAGTAAACACACACTCATGCTTCAAAGCATAAATTGGACAAATTACAACTCAAAAATTAGTCCAATTCAATCATCTATGGATGAATGAATGGCTTACAATACACACGACCACACAAGAATCAAACCCTTATTCTCTCTCAATATTTTGTTTGTTATTTCTTGTGTATAAAACCAGGTTTTCCATGTCCTTTATATAGAAGCATTTGGCTGGGCTGGGACATAATAAAACCCTAAAACTATTTTCCATTCATATCTTCTCATGACAGCTGATTATATCTCCTTGGAAAATAAGTTAATCTAGTTGTAATTACTGATTGATAGCGCGTTCAATCATCTCATCAATCATACATAGATTAGCATTAAAAATGCAATCACATAATACATAACATTCAGAATGAATGTTCTGTATACATATGTCATGACATCGGGTCTGACATCTCAGTAAAAATCCTGCATAATTACATTTTAAACATCTTGTAGGTACATGTTATCTTATGTCAAGACAACACTTGTGACAAATTGTGAACATTCTAAGTTTTACCAAAATTGCTGCCAACACATAGAACCAACAGAAACCATAGCCATTACCAAAGGAATCACCCAAAAAATTTCATACTTTCGAGCTTGAAATTCAGCCATTAACTGAGTTTTAAAGCCTGATTCCTTAGCCAATCACTTCCATTACATTCATAGATCAAGAAGGAGCAATGATCTTGGAGAATTCATGGCCAGAAGTGCATCAATTCAAAGGTTTATTCTCAAACTTTTGTGGATCTGAATCTCTTAATTCAATGTAGCATTCTTGTGTTTCTGTGGTTTTCTGAAGTCCTCACACCTGAGGCAAGCTTGTAATGCATTTAATTCTTCATTTCATGAACATTTAGTATGAACACCAATGGTACAGTGATGATCTCCATCACACGAGCTTCATTTCCATGTCCTTGTTTTCCATTTTCATTAAAATTTATTTCTCTGCAACTGGTGGCCGGAAGTTGTTGTCTCGCTGGAGAAGATGGTGGTTTCCACCACCATCACCACATGTGTACTTCTGTGGCCCTTGGATTTGGTTTCCACAATCTAATCTCACACGTCCATTTTAATTACTTCATTTAATGCATGTTGTTGCGCGTTTGACTCAAGCCCAACGTGTGTCCTCAGATCTGGACCATCCATAAGCGCCACGTCAATTAATGAAATCCATCATGTGGTTGTCCATTTTTCGTTTATTCCATTTTCCATTTATTTTCTGTTAATTCCTTTTATTTTCAAAAATTCATAAAAAAATTCGTTTGAAGTCATAAAAATATGAGACCAACTCCAAAACATTTCTTGAAAAATATAGTTTCATATTATCATTTTTAATTATTTTTGTGACTTCATTTGATATTTTTTATGAATTACTTGTTTTTTAATGGTTTTAATTCATTTTTAAATACTTTCTGACTTAAAAAAAATCCAATCATATTTTCATAGTATCTATGGATCATGATAAGTCAATGAAAAATAGTCTCAACAATTTCTTAATTGTTTTGAGATTATTAGAGATTTTAATTCATATTATTCTATTTTTAATTGTTTTTAATTGTTTTTAAATACTTTCGGATTTCAAAAATTTGTGAGAAAATTAGTCAAAGCTTGTTTGACTATGTTGAACCCATGAAAATTTAATTGGACTCATTGAAGTTGCTTTGAATTGAATTTGATGTTCCTTTTGGTTTGTTTATCTTTTATTTGCATTTTATTTTAATTCAAAAAATACCAAAAAAAATTATTGACTTCTTGACTTGTTATCTTTATTTCTTTTCTGTTTGGTGTGGATTGAGGTTGATTTGGTTCAACTTTGATCAATTGGAATTGGTTGTTATTTTCTTTTCCCCTCCCTTTCTTCTTCATCCCTTTCTTTCCATCAATGGCCAATGAGTTAAAGTCTTGAGGTTGGTCTTGACAAATGAGAAGTTTAAACATCTTTGATCCAAACCAAACTCAACTTGATCCATGATCAAGTGAGTTGTTTTGTGTCCAAGATAGGTTGCTTCTTGGTCAAGCAAATAACCAAAAGTCAATACAAGGCCCTTCCCCTTTTGTTTGGCATGGCAAGTTTATGGAGCTTGGCTTACTAGTCATGATCTCTAACTTGTGTTCTTTGCCTATATTCTTATTGACCGGCCTCAGATAGGCGTGACTACTACATTAGTCCACTTACGATTTCTTAACATAGTGCTACATTGTCTTATGACAAGCTAACATAACTTTACTAATTACTAACTTTAATTTGAGCTTTTAATTTCTTGTCATTTACTTCTAATGTCATTTATTTCTTTCTCATTATTCATATTGATTTTCATTTTGCTCACTTGAGATCATATTTTATGTTTATGTCATTTTTCTTTTGCTCATTTGAGCCCATTATTGTATATAAATATGTTGCTATTTTGTGTTGTGACCAAAAATGAAAAAGTAGAAAGGACTTAGAATTAGGATTTACTCATGCTTAAAGGAGTTCAAGAGCAACTAGGCCTCATGCCTTTAGAATGCAAAATTTGTGGAAGAGCAACTAGGTCTCATGCCTTTAGAATGCTAAAACTCAAAGTTGATCTCAAAGGACTTTTCCTCCAAACTTATTCTTTGTCCCTTCCCTTTATTTTGTTGTGAACTTTTTGATGCTTTCTTTTGTGTGATAGGGATGCCATCTTAAGATTGTGAAAAGAGGACCATTGTCATGAATAGCCAAGTTAAGAGCCAAGCCAAATGGAGATCCTAGGAGCTTGAATTCAATTATTGATTGCTTATTTGTATGCTAAGTCCAAAGGAAAGGAGCATCTTGAGTCATCTCTATATGACTTCAAGAAAAGGAACTCCAAGGGTTTTTCTTTCCCCTCTTATTTTTGTTTGCTTTAGGAATAGCCCTTCTCTTCTTCTCCTCACTCTAACCAAGCCAAAAATCATTTTCAAAACTTTGACTTTGTTTCAAATTAGAAACCTAGGCCTTAAGCCTTTGACTTTTCAAAACTATTTTCTTAAATACTCATTGTAAATAAATTTTAATCCAACTTTGACTTCATTTTTGTAAACAAATCTAACTTGTAAATATAACCCATTTCAAGTTGTTTTGTGGTTCCAATGGCCACTTGTTAAAACCTTTTCAAAACATTAGTCATAGGTTTGAGTTATCATAGTGGTTGATGTAAATCTCACGTCATCCTTAGTGATTGGATTATAACTCTTCCATGCTTATTATAGGGTTAACCCCTCACTAGTATGTTGAAGCCTTCCTCACATGGTGGATTGTTGGTTTAGGTTGAGTTTGCTCCCTTTGATAACAAAAGACCTTAAGCCTTTTGATAAAATCAATTCACCAATCTTTGAGATTTTTACCCCGAACTACGAGGTTTTGATCCTCCTTTGTGATGGTACGTAGGCAATGGGTTCATCCATTCAAACAACAAAATTTGTAAATATAATTTATTCTCTTCTCATCCCTCCAATATTTTGCACAAACCTTTTCACAAATACCAACCTACAACACATATTTGTAAAAAGGGTTCCCTTAGAGTACTAAGGGTGTTTTGGGTGCGTAAAACCTTCCCATTTCATAACTAACCCCCTTACCCAGATCTCTGACATTTTTATTAGTTTTTGATTTGAAAAACTTCTTACTTGGCTTTTGTTTGCTTTTTAGCCTTTCCTTTGGACAAATAAAAGTGCGGTGGTGACTCGAATTGTATGTTGACTTTTGGTTTAGTCAATAAACCTAAAGATAACGAAAACCCCGCTACAGAAAAGTGGCGACTCTGCTGGGGAAACCTCTAGTTTCTTTAGTGGGTTTAGCCTACTTTTTGCTTGTATGTGTTGTATGTTTATATTTATTTGTGACATATTTTTTATGCAAATTTGGGATGAATGTATTGTTTATAGTGTATGAATTGCTTGATATATCAATTGCTTGTGTGCTTGGTGGATTCTTGTGAGATGAGTTCTATACCCGAACTCGAGTGCACTTATGATAGGAGAATGGCATAGTCTTGTTGACTTGTGTGGAGTTATTCCTTAATAAGTTAACTTGCAAGCCCATTCACTTGGTGGAGGTCTTATTGGGGTCAATAATGTCACACGAGTAGTCGTGGTTAGGCATTACTCTTTCCAATAGGAACCCTAGAAGCCAAGGACCTTAGATACCTAGCCCATATTGGCCTATTTTAGGACGTAGTGCGATGGTCGTTCAAGTGTAAGACTTGATACGATTGTTACACGATACTACACTCATAAGAGTCCCTCTTGAGAATATTTTTGGAGGACAAGTAGTCGTCTTATCCGATAATATCCAAAAGATGTGATGATGACTATGGGAACCTTTTAGAACATGATTGTCAGGTTTAACCATAGTACACTCCCATTGGGTGGTTCTTAACCAAGACTCCATGCTCGTGACTTACAACAAACCTGTGATTCGCGGTCGACCCGTTCTCGTATATCCTCAATATCAATGGAACTTGGGTGTTGATAAGGTGTAAACCATAATCCACCAAAATGGATGATTGATATTGACGATGACTTAAGCCATCCAGTGACCTTTGTATGGTGTGACTTGCTTGATCCTTGAGTGTGTTTGTTGCATCCAAGCATTCATGCATTCATTCGCATTCATGACATCCACAATAAAGATTTTACAAGGAAATTAAGAGGTCTATTTGCAAATTTTCAAACATGGATAAGCAAAGAAGAAATACGAAGAAGTACAGTTTCAGACAACCTGACTTGAAAGAGTTAAGGCGTCTGACATCTTATGTATTAGAGCCCTTGGAGTTCAAAGCTCGCCATGGGAAGCTTCTGTCTATTCTTTCTACCAAGGTGGATGAGGGTCTGATGAGTGTGTTGGTACAGTTCTACGATCCTCTGTATCGGTGCTTCACTTTTCCGGATTTCCAGCTTTTGCCTATATTGGAGGAGTACGCTTATCATGTGGGTATACCTATTCTTGACCAGTTGTCGTTCAGTGGATTGGAGAAGATTCTGTCTTCTCAAAAGATTGCTGACGTGCTTCATGTGGAGGTATTTGACATTGTTGCCAGTATGACTACCAAGGGTGGAATTCAAGGTCTCTCGTCTTATTTTCTGATCGCCAAAGCTACCTTGTTTGGGAAGGCCATGAGTAAGGAAGCTTTTCAAGCCATATTTGTACTCCTCATCTTTGGGCTAGTGTTATTTCCCAACATCGACAACTTCGTGAATGTGAACGCTATTAGGATTTTCTCTTCTCTTAATCTCGTTCTGACTCTATTGGGTGACACTTATTTCTCTTTGCATAAGAGGAATGCAAAGGGTGGTGGTTCCATTGTGTGTTGTCTGCCTCTGTTGTACAAGTGGTTTATTTCGCACTAGCCTCAGACGCTTGCCTTCAAGGAGAACAAGGGATGTCTACGGTGGTCCACGAGACTTATGTCTCTCACTAATGATGATATCTCTTGGTATAATCGTGTTTATAATGGCGTTCAGATTATTGACTCTTGTGGTGAGTTCTCCAATGTACCTCTTCTTGGTACATGTGGTGGAATTAACTACAACCCTGCTTTGGCTTGCCGTCAGCTTGGGTTCCCCTTAAAGGATAAACCTAACAACATTTCATTGGAAGGCTTATTCTTTCAAGAGGGTAAAGATCCCCAAAACTTGAAGGATAGGATGGTCCGCGCCTGGCGCAAAGTTCATAGGAAAGGGAGGAATAAGCTTGGTCTGAAGAACTGTGTTGCTTTGGAGCCTTACACTTCTTGGGTAAGGAAGAGAGCCCTCGAGTACCGCATACCGTATGAGTATCCGAGACCTACCCCTATGATTATGGTTGGGCCTTCAACCCTCCCTAATCAAGGAGTAGAGCAGTTGAGAGACAAAGACCGTTCGCGTGCTTGGGTTCGTGAGGGTGAGGAGCTTCTTCAGCGGCTCAAGGATAAGGATACAATGATAGAGTTTCTAGAGCATCAGGTCATTGATGAACCTGATGACATGGTTACTTCTCTCCTACCTCACTCATCTAGGTTTTGGAAGAAGAGATATGATCAACTCGCCTAGGAGAAGACCGACATGGAAGAAGCTTATGAGAGAGAGGTGAAGAGGCTTCGTGCGACGTATCTTCCGATCTCGGAGGCTTTGGACGACTGTTTGTAGGACTCCATAAGATGTTTATTCTCCTTTTCTCTTTTATTGTATTTGGTTACCGAAATTGTGCTACTTCTTTGGTGTAAAAAGTTTCCAAATATTATATTGCTATGAGTATTCCATATATGTCTTAAAAGTTCAATATTTTCAAAACATTTGCAAATAGATCTTTATAAAGTTCCTCTGATAAAAAACAAATCATATGCACGAGCATTGCATGCATCATATGCATAAGCAGGTTTTGATTCCGATCCCTTGATACAGTGGTCTAACTCTTTACTCTTCATTTATTTTGAAGACAAGTTGACGCATTGGTACAACACTCGATCAAATCATTCGAAGATCATGGAACACCTTGAGCAAGAGAACCGGGATCTGAAGGAGGAGATTGCATGATTGACTGCCATGATGGAGTCAGTTCTTGCTGCCCAAAGTCAAGCTTCTCCAACTCATGCAACTCCTCCCGCGAGGACAGTCATCTCTGAAGTGTTTACCTCAACAGTGCCTGCTGCCACCGCCCACTTCGCTCCTAATATGCCTGCTAGATTCCCTTGGGGAATGCCATCTAATTTCGTGCCAGAGGGTTTCACTCCCACTTTTACTTCTATGCTGGCATCTAGCCCTCTATCATTCCGAGCCATCTGAGGGCCCAGACGTTTATGAGAAGATGGATGAGATGAAGGACCAATTCCTTGAGTTACGCAAGGAACTGAAAACACTGAGAGGCAAAGATCTGTTTGGCAAGAGTGTTGTTGAACTGTGCTTGGTGCCCAACGTGAAAATCCCAGTTAAATTCAAAGTGCCTGACTTTGAGAAGTATAAGGGAAACACGTGTCCACTCAGTCATCTTGTTATGTATGCTCGCAAGATGTCGACCCAGACAGATAATGATCAACTGCTGATTCACTACTTTCAGGATAGCCTGATAGGTGTTGCGCTTCGTTGGTATATGGGGCTAGAGAGTGCAAGCATCCGCACTTTCAATGATCTTGAAGAGGCTTTCGTGAAACAATATAAATAGACCATGGACATGGCTCCAGACAGGGATCAGTTGAGGGAAATGTCCCAAAAAGACAAGGAGACCTTCAAGGAATACGCCCAAAGGTGGCGAGAATTGGCAGCTCAGATAGTGCCACCCTTGGAGGAGAAGGAGATGACAAATATCTTTCTGAAGACTTTGAGATCTTTCTACTATGAGAGCATGATTGCTAGTGCTCCCTCGAACTTTACCGAAATGGTAAATATAGGGATGAGGATAGAAGACGGAGTCCGTGAAGGACGTCTGTCCCGTGAGGATAATTCGGCAAAGAAATATGGAGGATTTTCCAAGAAGAAAGAAAGGGAGACTCATGTTATTTCTTCCCATATTAAGAGAAGACCCTCTGTGAGGAGGAAAGAAGTCCGACCAACTGTTAACCAACACCAGGTGGCTCATATAGCACATGCTTTTTGAGAAGCTCAACAACCACAACAACAACATCGTCAACAACAACAGGCTTACCAGCCTCACAACAATAACAACAACAGCACCAACAACTATGAGAGGAAGATGGTGACTTTTGACCCGATTCCTATGACCTATGCTGAATTGTATCCTTCCTTAATTGATAGGAAGTTGATAACCCCACGAGACCCTCCTGCTGTGCCAGCCAATCCTCAATGGTGGTACAAGCCCGAACATTACTGTGTGTATCATTCCGGTGCTCCCGGACATGACGTGGATAATTGTTTTCCGTTGAAGACCAAGGTGCAAGACCTTATGAGGAGTGGGATACTATTCTTTGAGGATGTAGGCCCGAATGTGAAGAAGAACCCATTGCCCGAGCATGGGAAGGCAGCTGTCAGTATGGTTCAGGGGTGCCCTGGTAAATACAAAGTCCTTTATGTGAATGACATAAGGCAGTCCTTGGTAGAGATGCATAGGTTGTTGTGTGAGCACAGTCATTATGAGCATGATCATGATAGGTGCCAGGTGTGCACTGTCAGTGAAAGAGGATGTCGCAAAGTAAGGAAGGACATCCAAGAGATGCTAGACCAAGGAATGATCGAGATACTTCAGAATTGTAATGAGGATGAAGTTGGTGTTATCACTCTAGTGTTCAAGATTCCTGATCCTGTTGTCGTCAAGTATGATGGAAGCAAGAAGAAGGTGTCGCCAACTCTTGTGATCAAGCCAGCGGGCCATGTCCCGTATGTGTCAGATAGAGCGATTCCGTACCGTTATAATGCTGTTATGCTGGAAGATGGGAAGGAGGTGTCGCTGCCCTTAACCTCTGTTGTAAGCATATCCGATGTTAGTGGAGTGACCCATAGTGGTCGTGTTTTCTCGGCTCAGCCGAAATCCCATGAAGACGTCATGAAGAAGGATGTTGTCAATGCTGCTGGTCTCGTGGGGACTTCTTCTTCAAATCATTTTACTCCTGTTGTGAAGGGTTTTGACCCTGTTGTTGTCAAATCTGTTAAAGCTCCTATCCTGGTTGGCCAGTCTGGCATTTTGAGAGAGGATGGTGATGAGATGCTGAGGCTCATCAAGAGGAGTGAGTACAATGTTGTGAAGCAGTTGCTTCAAACTCCATCAAAGATATTTGTCATGTCTTTGTTGATGAATTCAGAGCCACACCGTGAAGCGTTGCAAAGGGTGTTGGACATGGCATACGTGGATCAAGATGTCACAATTGAACAGTTTGATAGCATTGTTGCAAATATAACTGCCTGTAACAATTTGAGCTTCTGTGATGATGATCTTCCCGAAGAGGGAAAATACCACAATTTGGCCTTACATATCTCTGTGAACTGTAAAGATGATGCCCTGTCCAATGTGTTGGTGGACACAGGGTCATCACTTAATGTATTGCCAAAGTTCACTCTTGCCAAACTTTCATATCAGGGGCCTCCCATGAGGCAGAGTGGAGTGGTAGTGAAAACTTTTGATGGATCGCGTAAAACTGTGATCGGTGAATTAGACCTCCCGATCAAGATTGGACCTAGTGACTTCCAGATCATAATCCAAGTTATGAACATACATCCGTCATATAGTTGTTTGCTTGGTAGACCATGGATTAACGAGGCAGGCGCCGTGACATCCACCCTACACCAAAAGTTGAAGTTCGTCAAGAACAAGAAGTTGGTGGTGATAGGGGCAGAGAAGGCTCTCTTGGTTAGCCATTTATCTTCCTTTTCCTACATTGATGCTGAGGGTGAGGTTGGAAATCCGTTCCAAGCCTTGTCTATTGCTGAGCCTTCTAGGAAAGGACTTTCTTCATTTGTCTCCTATAATGACGCGAAGTTGGCCATCGAGCATGGTGCAACTACTGGAATGGGGAAAATGATAAAGATGGAAGATAATAGGTCCCGTGCTTGATTAGGGTATTCTTCTGGTGTTTCTAATGATCTTGGTTTGTTCCAGAGTGGAGGTTTCATCCACACTGTTGAAGATCACAAAGCTGTTTCCATCATTGAAGAAGATGAAGAGGAAGACCTTGGCAACTTTGTCATACCTGGAGGAATCTGCAATAATTGGGTCGATGTTGATGTTCCAACAGTTATCCATAAGTCAACGTAATGTGTTCATTTTGTTTAAAAACCCTTCTCCCATGCCAAAAGGAGAAGTGAAGACATTGTTGGCATAATTGATTAATACAATGATATTCATTCAATAATCGCATGTTAAATATTTGTTTTCTTAAATTATTTTTGCTTTTTTCTTTTTGCATGAAATTGGTGATCACTATAAAACCCTAAAAAGAGAATAAAATCAATCTTTTCATCTGCATAATGATTTGCCTTGTTTGAATTCTGAAATCTCTTTTATACTCAAAATCATTATGCAGGTTGATCAAACCCATTGGACATAATGATCCAACACCATCTCCCAACTTTGAGTTCCTTGTATTTGAGGCAGAAGAAGATGATGTTGAAGAGATTCCTGATGAGATTACCCGTCTGCTTGAGCACGAGGAGAAGATCATTCAGCCACATCTTGAGAATCTGGAAACAATCAACTTGGGGTCTGAAGACTGCATTCGTGAAGTGAAGATTGGGGCACTCCTTGAAGAGTCTGTTAAGAAGGGGTTGATTGAGTTTCTACGAGAATATGTTGACGTCTTTGCCTGGTCGTATGAAGACATGCCTGGTCTAGATACGGATATCGTGCAACATTTCTTGTCGTTGAAGCCTGAATGTGTGCATGTGAAGCAAAAGCTCAGAAGAACTCATCCTGATATGGCAGTGAAGATTAAAGAAGAAGTTCAAAAGAAAATTGATGCAGGGGTTTCTGGTGACTTCTACATATTCTCAATGGGTGGCCAATATTGTGCCGGTACCTAAGAAAGATGGAAAAGTCTGAATGTGTGTGGATTACCGTGACTTGAATAAAGCTAGTCCAAAAGATGATTTTCCTCTACCACACATTGATATGTTGGTAGACAATACAGCTAAATTCAATATCTTTTCACTTATGGATGGATTTTCTGGTTATAATCAGATTAAAATGGCACCCGAGGATATGGAGAAGACAACATTCATCACACCTTGGGGAACATTCTATTATCGAGTGATGCCCTTCGGTTTGAACAACGCCGGAGCCACGTATCAACATGCTATGACTACCTTGTTTCATGATATGATGCACAAGGAAATCGAGGTGTATGTCGATGATATGATTGCAAAGTCGAAAACGGAAGTTGAACATGTAGAACATTTGTTGAAGCTTTTCCAGCGTTTGAGGAAGTACAAGCTCCGCTTGAATCCGAACAAGTGTACATTTGGAGTCCGTTCTGGCAAGTTATTGGGCTTTATTGTCAGTGAGAGAGGTATTGAAGTTGATCCTCCCAAGGTCAAAGCAATACAAGAGATGCCTGCGCCCAAAACTGAGAAGCAAGTCCGAGGTTTTCTTGGCCGCTTGAATTACATTTCGAGATTTATATCCCACATGAACGCCACATGTGCACCTATATTCAAGCTCCTTCCAAAAGATCAGTGTCATGATTGGACCGAGGATTGCCAAAAGGCCTTTGACGGTATCAAAGAGTATTTGTCCGAGCCTCTGATTCTGTCTCCGCCTGTTGAAGGGAGACCGTTGATTATGTACTTGATTGTGCTTGATGATTCCATGGGATGTGTCCTTGGTCAACAAGATGAATCAGGAAAGAAAGAATATGCAATATATTACTTGAGTAAGAAGTTCATCGACTGTGAGTCTCAGTACTCAATGCTTGAGAAGGCATGATGTGCTTTGGCTTGGGTTGCTAAGCGTTTACGCCAGTATATGTTGAATCATACAACTTGGTTGATATCCAAAATGGATCCGATAAAGTATATCTTTGAGAAGCCTTCCTTAACAAGGAGAATTGCTCATTGGCAGATGTTGTTATCTGAGTATGATATTGAGTATCGAGCTCAAAAAGCTATTAAAGGTAGTATCTTGGCTGACCATTTGGCGCATCAACCAATTGAAGATTATCAGTCCGTGCAATACGACTTCCCTGATGAAGAGATTCTGTATTTGAAAATGAAAGATTGTGATGAGCCTACGCTCGATGAAGGGCTAGAGCCTGGTCCCCAATGGGGTATGGTGTTCGATGGTGCTGTCAATCAGTATGGGAATGGTATTGGGACAGTGATTATTACTCCTCAAGGCACACATTTTCCTTTTACATCAAGGCTATCTTTCAAATGCACGAATAATATGGCGGAGTATGAGGCCTGTATTATGGGTTTGGAAAAATGTATTGATCTTAGGATCAAACATCTTGATGTTTATGGCGATTCAGCCCTTGTTGTTAATCAGATTAAGGGTGAATGGGAGATTAATCAGCCTGGCCTCATTCCATATAGAGATTATGCGAGGAGGATTTCAACTTTCTTTACTAAAGTTGACTTTCATCATATTCCTCGAGATGAGAATCGGATGGCGGATGCTCTCGCTACGCTTGCTTCAATTATTGCTGTTAATTATTGGAATGAAGTCCCAAATATTACCGTGATGCGCTTGGATAGACCAACTCATGTGTTTGCAGTTGAGGAGGTGAAAGATGATAAGTCATGGTATTATGATATCAAGTGTTTTCTCCAAAGTCAGATTTACCCGCCTGGGGCCTCTGTTAAAGATAAGAAGACTTTGAGGAGATTATCTGGTAGTTTCTACCTTAATGGTGATGTGCTTTACAAGAGGAATTTTGACATGGTTCTGCTCAGATGCGTGGATAGACACGAAGCAGACCTGTTGATGACTGAAGTCCATGAGGGTTCATTTGGTACTCATTCCAATGGACATGTCATGGCAAAGAAGACGTTGAGAACACGCTACTATTGGCTGACAATGGAGTCTGACTGCTGCAAGTTTATGAAGAAATGCCACAAGTGTCAGATTTATGCGGATAAGATTCATGTTCCCCCGATACTTCTGAATGTTATTTCCTCACCAAGGCCTTTCTCCATGTGGGGAATGGACATGATTGGCATGGTTGAACCTAAGGTGTCGAACGGTCACCGTTTTATTCTCGTAGCCATTGATTACTTCACCAAGTGGGTTGAAGCGGCATCGTATGCAAATGTGACCAGGAAGGTGGTTGTGAGGTTTATTAGGAACCAACTCATATGCCGATATGGTGTGCCAGACAAGATCATTACTGATAATGGATCTAACTTGAACAATAAGATGATAGAAGAGTTATGTAGCAAATTCAAGATTGCACATCATAATTCCTTTCCCTATAGACCTAAGATGAATGGGGTTGTTGAAGCTGCTAACAAAAACATCAAGAATATTATTCAGAAGATGGTTGTTACATATAAAGATTGGCATGAGATGCTGCCATTTGCTTTGCGTGGCTATCGTACATCCGTCCGCACTTCAACAGGGGCAACCCCTTTCTCCCTTGTATATGGCATGGAGGTTGTGCTCCCCGTAGAGGTCGAGATCCCATCAATGAGAGTCTTGATGGAAGCCATGTTGACTGAGGCTGAATGGGTTCAGAGTCGTTATAACCAACTGAATTTGATTGAAGATAAGAGATTAACTGCCAGGTGCCATGGTCAGTTGTATCAACAAAGGATGAAGAAAGCTTTTGATAAGAAGGTCAAGCCTCGTGTGTTCCGAGAAGGTGACCTCGTGCTCAAGAAAGTCTTGTCTTTCGCGCCCGATTCCAGGGGCAAGTGGACTCTAAACTATGAAGGTCCATACGTTGTTAAGAGAGCCTTTTCAGGCGGTGCTTTGTTGCTCATAACTATGGATGGGGAGGATTTCACTCGTCCTGTGAATTCAGATGCAGTCAAGAAATACTTCGCCTAATAATAAAAACAGAATAGCTCGCTAAGTTGAAAACCCAAAAGGGCGGCTTAGGAAAAAATGAGCGTCTCGGTGGATTGAAAACCAGAAAGGGCGATCCAAGCAAAAGTTAGAGACACGAAAAAATGAGGAATCTATATATCCCGCTAGACTGAATACCTCACCCTGGGGAAATCTAGGCAAAAATTAGGGATTTGGCAAGTGATTGCATCCTGACAAGACTTTGTTCTACAGCTGTCATCTGTCAAAGATTCTCGCTCAGTCATCGTCAACTGAAGTTTCAAATACAGTGGATTCAGAGTTGGTGGAGAAACGGTCATTATGTTCAATGTAGCCCTTTTTCCATGTATATCACCAATTTCAAATTTGTAAAGATCCATGGAGTCTCGCCATTTGCGGACTACCATTCTCTTAAATAAATTTGAGTCGTTATCCAATTCTTTGCACTCTTATTTGTTTATGTTTAACAAACGTTTGCATGTTTTAATTGATGATTATCATTGTTTTAAAAAAAATAAAGTTTTCATGAATAAATTGTTTTTAAACAAAATGAACATTCACAATGACTGAAAAGATAAATGGAATGTCCTCAGTGCTTTCCCAAGGATAGTATGATCATTAAAGGGTAAGGCATTTGTTCATACTCTGGCATTCTTATATCCTCTTCATCAACTTTCAGTTGTATCCCCAGCGAGCGCAGAAAGGATGGTACATCATCAACTTCCCAGAGAATCTAGCGTTAGCATTTGTGTTTATCAATTATATGGTTGTCATCCATTGTGTGGACTGGCCTAAAATCCCTTATAGATTGATAAAAGTTGATATGCTTTGAGTGGAGAATATCCCTTGTCTCATTATCCTGATTATCTACTCATGAGGAAGTTTGTCTTTCCCCCAGCCTGAGTAAGAATCTCCAGAAGAGTAAGCATGTGATAATTGTTTCCCTAGCCAGGGTAGTTCCCTCGAGAGCATTTGCAGCTTGTCCCCAGTGGGGTTGCCAGATCAGAGTTTGATGCTTGTATCTCCTCCGAGTCTGAATATTTCTTCTAGCATAGAGAGTTGGTGGTGAAGATGTTTATTTCCTTCCCCAGTGGAGCAAAATGATATTTTTCCCCTTTTGCAGAGTTTCCTCTCCAGCAGATAGAAGGGACTGTTTTGATTGGTATACATCTGGTTGGCGGTTGTTCCCCACAAAGTTCCACAACATTCCTTGATAAGCTTCCCCAGTAGAGTTTCTTCTCCGGCGGATCTTATTGTGTTTTAACCACCTGTCCCCGAGAGAGTTGATGGAAACTCCCCGACAGTTTTTCTGCATCTTCCTTATGTCAGGATTGTTTGCTCCTGGAAGACTTCTCCGGTGCAAAGTGTTACCTCTTACAGTTAGAAGCTTCGACTTTGCCTATTCCCAATTGTGGCTAAAGTCTTCCCTTGTTCATTCTTATGCCAAAGATGATCCCCATCAGAGTTGAGTTCTCTGTTTGATCATCTTCTTTCGCTGCTCCTGAATACATCTTCTTTGTATCCTCAGTGGGTGTAGCTTTGGGATAACATTTGATATCCCCGATGATTTATTTTCATCCTTCTCGGGTTGTTCCCAAGCTGAGTGCTCCAGTAGGCTTCGCCCTTCTTGTCGAGACGTTTTCTGAGTGTCTGTTCGTGATTCTTGGACCTGTTTGTGTTAGATATGTCTGTTTGTCAGCATTAATCATGCACAAATCATGCATATACATGCATAATCATAGCATTCAGATATTCATGTTGCATTCTTTTCCATATATCTTTGTTTTTTATCTCCTGCTATTGGTGAAACGTTCTTCCCCAAGAAGATGTTTGTGTCTGATCTTTCCATATAGAGTCAACCCCTATAGGCAGAAGGTGTTTGTCTTTTCTTCTTTCTTCCCCACTGAGTTACGTCCTCGTGGATGATTGTTGTTCCAGTTTCCTCCCCAATTGTGTATCGGGATGGAATTACTCCCCTGAGTTATATCCTCATCGGGTTGAGTCTTGTTTGATTGTGTCTTTCTAGCTTGTTCCTAGATTGATTTTCCTTTCTTGTTATCCCTTGCAGTTCCCTGTTGGTTCATTTGTTCAATTGCTCAGTAACCAGTAATTGTTCATTCTTTCCCCAGCGGATTCTGTGGACTTCTACCCAGTAACCGGTAGTTGTAAGTCCTATTTCTGTGGTTTTCTACCCAGTAACCGGTGGATGTAATCCCCTCTTAGTTGGTTATCTTTACCCAGTAATCGGTATTGATATTCCTTCGTTTTGAGTATACCACCCAGTAACTGGTGATATATCTCTTGGATAACTGCTTTATCCGGAAATTTATCCCTAGCGAGTCGTCTTTCATTTACCCTTGTTTGGTAATGATTGCTTCTCTTTCTGATTTGTCATCATTTTATACCCAGTAACCGGTATCCTGATGTCCTTTCTTTTCGGTCGATTTATCTATTATTAACCTAGTAACCCGTTGTGGATAATCTTCCATGCGAGTATGTTATTTACGTTTTATCCATATAACGGTAGTAGATAATATATCTCATGCGCTCTTCAGTCGAAGTCTTTTCTTCTCAGTCGAGTAAGATTCGTATTTCCTTGTGGAATCGAATGTCCATCCTGTAAGTCGAGTTTTCTTTTTCAGCCCTCCTTTCGGATGATGAGTGTCTTGGATATGTTCCCAATTCACGCCTGGTTGGTCACCTATTATATACCCAGTAGCCGGTATCCTTGGTGTTCCTTCCTTCTGCTCCCTATTATGAATTTTTGTCCCCTGTGGAGTCAGATTTCCCTGAGTTGAGATGTGTCTTTTGGGTCCTCCTCAGATGTTTCGGATGATTGATATCTTTCACCCTTATACCGATTTTAGACATTCTTTCTTCATAAGCGTGTTGTTCTCTCACCCAGTAACCGGTGTTTTTATAACATGTCTCCCTTTGAGTTTATTACCCAATAACCGGTAATATCTCGTTGTTTCTTCCTCAGCTGAGTCCTTTGTGGACGTCCCCGTCTTAGTCTAGATTTTATTCGATGTGTCCTTTATGGAATGTTTTGTTGTATTGGCATATTCCCCAATACATGCGTCTTTGCGTCAGCTCGAGTCTTTCCATCGATTTAGTTTCGTGGAATCCCTTCGTGTCTCCCAGCAAGTTTTCAAGTCGTGACCTGCTCACGCATTTTTGCCTTATTTCCCCCAGAGTCTATGTCTCCCTAGTGAGTGTGTTACTCCTATGAATCTTCAGTTTCTCCTGATTTCTTTTCCTTTGTGGCAATTATTCACCATGAAGATTTTATTTTGCATGCATACATTTGCATCATGAGGTCTCTTAGGGACCAAAATTCGTCTCTTTATTATTATTTAAACTCATTCTATCTCGTCGAGATGAAGATTTTAACCTTCATATCTCCGGCTATAACGACCTTAAATAGGGGCATCTGTAAGACCTTAATTTTGACCCTAAGATCCCTCATGGCATCATGTTATTGCACAAGTGCATTATCTCAAGGATCATAGCATGTTTAGACCTTATCCCTAGGGTTAGGACTTGTTTGAGTGTTTTGAGACCACCAAGCATGCTTGTATTGTATATTGTTGCTTTTTTTATTTGATTACTAACCAAAAGCACAAAAATATGTCACCAACTCTTGTTGTTTTGAAGCTCAAGTGATCATGTGCTCCACAATGCTCCTAGGAGGCTCATAAGCCCAATGAAATGGCTAGATGAAGATGAGAAAAAGTATGGAAATGGTCCACAAAGCTCCTAATCATCATATATGTCTCCCAAGTATCTCAATTTTCAAATTTGATCAAGATAACCCAGAGGGCTTGAGGATTGTTTCCCAAGGAAACCCTAATTTCACTATGCTTTAACTGTGCCTTGCCCATGAAGCAACCTCAACCTATGATCAAATTTAATCAAGGGAAGTTCTTTCATTCATCATTTTAGGCATATGTGGTCCTATTTTATAATCCTCAATCATTTATTCATCAAGATTGGAAGTTTGGCCTTGAAAAGTTGACCAGTCAAGTCATCTCACTAAGCTGAGAATCCATGAAATATAACTTTTTATGTGTTTGTCAAATGAAGATGAACCCTATAGAAAAAATGTTATTAAGAACCATATGAACCACTTTCATGTTCATAAAAAATCCATTTGAAACTTGTAAGGTCATCATTCATTTCAAAACATTATAGGTCATTTTTACTGAAACCCTAATTTTGGGTCAAATTACCAAGGGCATAACTTCTTTAATTTTTATGATTTTTAGGTGAGACCAAATGCATTGGAAATATTGAGATGTATACTTAAAATTTTATGTTTTACAAAATTTCATAATCCTAAAATAAATACATGTGATAATGCAAAACATTATAGGTCATCTTGGACCTAATTCATTGAATTTGAAAAAGTACCCAAATTCAAATGCCCATAACTTTGTCATAGAAAATCCAAATGATGAAACTTTTGAGTCTAGATTGACTATAATGAAAGGATACACAACTTTGATGTTAGAAGTTTTTCCATTTGAAGCTTGTATCATAAGAACAAAGGGTTTTGATTAAGCTTGTTTTTGGTGAAATTTTTCAAAGTGATTTGAACATGTTTTGTACTTGGACTTTCCAGGCCGGTTTTCATCAATTTGAAAATGCCAAATTATTTTTTTCCCAACATGACTTTTGTTCCTTATTTCAAGGGCTTTCCAACCATTACTCACAATAGTCCATGGGGTTTACAATTTGTGAGTTTCGAATTTATTTCCAGGTAGGTGCATTTTGGATATTGTATGCTAAAACTTGATATGCAAGCTTTCTCCATTCAAAGTGAATGTCCAAATGACTTTCATGTGGTATGAACAAGTTGTTTCAGCCATCATTGGGCCTTCCACACGCTTGCACAGGCCCTTGCAATTCAAATTCCATTTGCCATGCACATGAGCAAAGCATGATCAGCTGATGCATTCACCTATAAATAGAGGCGCCATGAGCTTCATTCATAAAACCTTTTGGAGATCCCAAGTGCTGCAGAAGTGAAACCATAGCCATTAAAAAAGGAATCACCCAAAATTTTTCATACTTTCGAGCTTGAAATTTAGCACCATTAGCTGAGTTTTAAAGTCTGATTCCTTAGCCAATCACTTCCATTACATTCATAGATCAAGAAGGAGCAAGAATATTTGAGAATTTGTGGCCAGAAGTGCATCAATTCAAAGGTTTATTCTCAAACTTTTTGGATCAGAATCTCTTAATTCAATGTAGCATTCTTGTGTTTCTGTGGTTTTCTGAAGTCCTCACACTTGAGGCAAGCTTGTGATGCATTAAATTCTTCATTTCATGAACATTCAGTATGAACACCATGATTTTCTCCTTCACATTTCTCTCAATATAGGAAGAGTGAGGGAGATCCAATGGTATAGTGATGATCTCTATCACACGAGCTTCATTTCCATGTCCTTATTTTCCATTTTCATTAAAATTTATTTCTCTGCAACTGGTGGCCGGAAGTTGTTGTCTCGCCGGAGAAGATGGTGGTTTCCACCACCATCACCACGTGTGCACTTTTGTGGCCCTTGGATTTGGTTTCCACGATCTAATCTCACACGTCCATTTCAATTACTTCGTTTAATACATGTTGTTGCGTGTTTGACTCAAGCCCAGCGTGTGTCCTCAGATCTGGACCATCCATAAGCGCCACTTCAATTAATGAAATCCATCATGTGGCTGTGCCTTTTTCGTTTATTCCATTTTCCATTTATTTTCTGTTAATTCCTTTTATTTTCAAAAATTCATAAAAAATTCGTTTGAAGTCATAAAAATATGAGACCAACTCCAAAATTTTTCTTGAAAAGTCTAGTTTCATATTATGATTTTTAATTATTTTTGTGACTTCATTTGATATTTTTTATGAATTACTTGTTTTTTAATGGTTTTAATTCATTTTTAAATACTTTCTGAGTTTTAAAAAATCCAAAAATATTTTCATAGCATCTATGGATCATGATAAGTCAATGAAAAATAGTCTCAACAATTCCTTAATTTTTTTGAGATTATTTGAGATTTTAATTCATATTATGCTATTTTTAATTGTTTTTAATTGTTTTTAATTGTTTTTAAATACTTTCTGATTGCAAAAATTTGTGAGAAAATTAGTCAAAGCTTGTTTGACTATGTTGAACCTATGAGAATTTAATTGGATTCATTGAAGTTTCTTTGAATTGAATTTGAGGTTCCTTTTGGTTTGTTTATTTTTTATTTGCATTTTATTTTAATTCAAAAAATACCAAAAAAATATCATTGACTTCTTGACTTGTTATCTTCATTTATTTTCTGTTTGGTGTGGATTGAGATTGATTTGGTTCAACTTTAATCAATTGGAATTGGTTGTTATTTTCTTTTCCCCTCCCTTTCATCTTCATCCCTTTCTTTCCATCAATAGCCAATGAGTTAAATTCTTGAGGTTGGTCTTCACAAATGAGAAGTTTAACCTTCTTTCATCCAAACCAAACTCAACTTGATCCATGATCAAATGAGTTGTTTTGTGTCCAAGATAGGTTGCTTCTTGGTCAAGCAAATAACCAAAAGTCAATACAAGGCCCTTCCCCTTTTGTTTGGCATGGCAAGGTTATGGAGCTTGGCTTACTAGTCATGATCTCTAACTTGTGTTCTTTGCCTATTTTCTTATTGACCGGCCTCAGATAGGTGTGACTACTACATTAGTCCACATACGATTGCTTAACGTAGCGCTACATTGTCTTATGACAACCTAACATAACTTTACTAATTACTAACTTTATTTCTTTCTACAATGTCATTTATTTCTCATAGCGCTACAATGTCATTTATTTCTTGCTCATTATTCATATTGATTTTCATTTTGCTCACTTGAGCACATACTTTATGTTTATGTCATTTTTCTTTTGCTCATTTGAGCCCATTATTGTATATAAATATGTTGCTATTTTGTTTTGTGACCAAAAATGAAAAAGGAGAAAGGACTTAGAATTAGGATTTACCCATGCTTAAAGGAGTTCAAGAGCAACTAGGCCTCATGCCTTTAGAATGCAAAATTTGTTGAAGATCAACTAAGCCTCATATATGACTTCAATTATTGATTGCTTGTTTGTATGCTAAGTCCAAAGGAAAGGAGCATCCTGAGTCATCTCTATATGACTTCAAGAAAAGGAACTCCAAGGGTTTTTCTTTCCCCTCTTATTTTTGTTTGCTTTAGGAATAGCCCTTCTCTTCTTCTCCTCACTCTAACCAAGCCAAAAATCATTTTCAAAACTTTGAAATTGTTTCAAATTAGAAACCTAGGCCTTAAGCCTTTGACTTTTCAAAACTATTTTCTTAAATACTCATTGTAAATAAATTTTAATCCAACTTTGACTTCATTTTTGTAAACAAATCTAACTTGTAAATATAACCCATTTCAAGTTGTTTTGTGGTTCCAATGGCCACTTGTTAAAACCTTTTCAAAACATTAGTCATAGGTATGAGTTATCATAGTGGTTGATGTAAATCTCACCTTATCCTTAGTGATTGGATTATAACTCTTCCATGCTTATTATAGGGTTAACCCCTCACTAGTATGTTGAAGCCTTCCTCACATGGTGGATTGTTAGTTTAGGTTGAGTTTTCTCCCTTTGATAACAAAAGACCTTAAGGCTTTTGATAAAATCAATTCACCAATCTTTGAGATTTTTACCCCGAACTACGAGGTTTTGATCCTCCTTTGTGATGGTACGTAGGCAATGGGTTCATCCATTCAAACAACAAAATTTGTAAATATAATTTATTCTCTTCTCATCCCTTCAATCTTTTGCACAAACCTTTTCACAAATACCAACCTACAACACATATTTGCAAAAAGGGTTCCCTTAGAGTACTAAGGATGTTTTGGGTGCGTAAAACCTTCCCATTTCATAACCAACCCCCTTACCCAGATCTCTGACATTTTTATTAGTTTTTGATTTGAAAAACTTCTTACTTGGTTTTTGTTTGCTTTTTAGCCTTTCCTTTAGACAAATAAAAGTGCGGTGGCGACTCGAATTGTATGTTGACTTTTGGTTTAGTCAATAAACCTAAAGATAACGAAAACCCCGCTACAAGCATAGGTCATAGGAATCAGGTCAAAAGTCACCCTCTTCCTCTCATAATTATTGGTGTTGTTGTTGTTATTATTGTGAGGCTGGTAAGCCTGTTGTTGTTGACGAGATTGTTATTGTGGTTGTTGAGCTTCTCTGAAAGCAGGTGCTATATGAGCCACCTGGTGTTGGTTGACAATGGGTCACACTTCCTTCCTCCTCACAGAGGGCCTTCTCTTGCTATGGGAAGAAATAGCGTGAGCCTCCCCTTCCTTCTTCCTGGCAAATCCTCCATACTTCTTTGCCGAGGAATCATCACGGGACAGACGTCCTTCACGGGCTCCCTCTTCTAGCCTCATCCCCATATTTACCATTTCGGTAAAGTCCGAGGGAGCACTAGCGATCATGCGCTCATAATAGAAAGAGCTCAAAGTCTTCAAGAAGATCTTTGTCATCTCCTTCTCCTCCAATGGTGGCACTATCTGAGTTGTCGATTCCCTCCACCTCTGGGCATACTCCTTGAAGGTTTCTTTATCTTTTTGGGACATCTCCCTCAATTGATCTCTGTCCGACGCCATGTCCATGTTGTATTTGTACTGTTTCACAAAAGCCTCTCCTAGATCATTGAAAGTGAGGATGCTTGCAATATCTAGCCCCATATACCAATGGAGCGCAGCACTTGTCAGGCTATCCTAGAAATAGTGAATCAGTAGTTGATCATTATCTTTCTGGGTCGACATCTTGCGGGCATACATCACAAGATGAATGAGTGGACACGAGTTTCCCTTATACTTCTCAAAGTCAGGCACTTTGAGCTTGACTGGGATTTTCACATTGGTCATTAAGCACAGTTCAGCAACACTCTTCCCAAACAGATCTTTGCCTCTCAGCGTTTTCAGTTCCTTGCGCAGCTCAAGGAATTGGTCCTTCATCTCATCCATCTTCTCATAAATGTTCGAGCCTTCAGATGGCTCAGAGTGATAGATGGTGTCTTCTACACGCGGAAAAATGTGTACAACGGGAGGTGGCACAGACATGACTGGGCTAGATGTCGGCATAGAAGCAAAAGTGGGAGCGAAACCCTCTGGCACAAAATTGGGTGGCATTCCCTAAGGGAATCCAGCAGGCAGATTCGGAGCGAAGTGGGTGGTGACAGCAGGCACTATAGAGGTAACCACTTCAGAAATGACAGTCCTCGTGGGAGGAGTTGCAGGAGTTGGAGAAGCTTGGCTTTGAGCAGCAAGAACTGACTCCATCATGGAAGTCAGTCGGGCAATCTCATCTTTCAAATCTCGGTTCTCTTACTCAAGGTGTTCCATGATCTTCGAATGATTGGCTCGAGTGTTGTATCGGTGCGTCAGCTTGTCTTCAAAATAAATGAAGAGCAAAGAGTTAGACCATTGTATCAAGGGCTCGGAACCAAAACCTGCTTATGCATATGATGCATGCAATGCTCGTGCATATGACTTGTTTTTTATCGGAGGAACTTTATAAAGATCTATTTGCAAATGTTTTGAAAATACTGAACTTTTTGAGACATATGCAGAATACTCATAGCAATATAATATTTGGAAACTTTTTACACCAAAGAAGTAGTATAGTCTTGGTAACCAAATACAATACAAGAGAAAAGGAGAATAAACATCCTATGGAGCCCTAGAAGCAGTCGTCTAAAGCCTTCGAGATTGGAAGATACGTCGCACGAAGCCTCTTCACCTCTCTCTCATAAGCTGATTCAATGTCGGCCTTCTCCTTGGCGAGTTGATCATATCTCTTCTTCCAAAACCTAGATGATTGAGGTAAGAGAGAAGTAAACACATCATCGGGCTCATCAATAACCTGATGCTCTAGAAACTCGATCATTTCATCCTTATCCTTGAGCTGCTGAACAAGCTCCTCACGCTCATGAACCCAAGCACGCGAACGGTCCTCATCTCTCAACTCCACTACTCCTTGATTAGGGAGGGTTGAAGGCCCAACCATAACCATAGGGGTAGGTCTCAGATACTCATACGGCATGCGGTACTCGAGGGCTCTCTTCCTCACCCAAGAGGTGTAAAGCTCTAAAGAAACACAGTTCCTCGGACCAAACTCATTCCTCCCTTTCCTATGAACCTTGCGCCAGGCGCGGACCATCATATCCTTCAAGTTTTGGGGATCTTTACCCTCTTGAAAGAATAAGCCTTCCAACAAAATGTTATTAGGTTTATCTTTTAAGGGGAACCCAAGCTGACGGCGAGCCAAAACAGGGTTGTAGTTAATTCCACCACATGTACCAAGAAGAGGTACATTGGAGAACTCACCACAAGAATCAATAATCTTAACACCATCATAAACACGATTAAACCAAGAGATATCATCTTTGGTGAGAGACATATGTCTCGTGGACCACCGTAGACATCCCTTGTTTTCCTTGAAGGAAAGCGTCTGAGGCAAGTGTGAAATAAACCACTTGTACAACAGAGGCAGACAACTTACAATGGAACCACCACCCTTTGCATTCCTCATATGCAAAGAGAAATAAGTGTTACCCAACAGAGTCGGAACGAGATTAGGAGAAGAGAAAATCCTAATAGCGTTCACATCCACAAAGTTGTCGATGTTGGGAAATAACACTAGCCCATAGATGAGGAGTACAAATATGGATTCAAAAGCTTCCTTACTCATGGCCTTCCAAAACAAGGTAGCTTTGACAATCAGAAAATCAGATAGGAGACCTTGAATTCCACCTTTGGTAGTCATATTGGCAACAATGTCAGATACCTCCACGTGAAGCATGTCATCAATCTCTTGAGAAGACGGAATCTTCTCCAAACCACTGAACGGCAATCGGTCAAGAATAGGTATACCCACATGATGAGCTTACTCCTCCAGTGTAGGCAAAAGCTGGAAATCTGGAAAAGTGAAGCACCGATACAGAGGATCGTAGAACTGCACCAACACACTCAAAAGACCCTCATCCACTTTGGAAGAGAGAATAGCTAGAAGTTTCCCATGGCGAGCTTTGAACTCCAAGGGCTCTAATACATAAGATGTCAGACTCCTTAACTCTTTCAAGTCGGGTTGTCTGAAACTGTACTTCTTCGTATTCCTAAACCCTAAACCCTAAACCCTAAACCCTAAACCCTAAACCCTAAACCCTAAACCCTAAACCCTAAACCCTAAACCCTAAACCCTAAACCCTAAAAGTAATGCCTAACCACGACTACTTGTGTGACATTAGTGATCCCAATAAGACCTCCACCAAGTGAATGGACTTGCAAGTTAACTTGTTAAGGAATAACTCCACACAAGTCAACAAGACTATTCCATTCTCCTATCATAAGTGCACTCGAGTTCGGGTATAGAAATCATCTCACAAGAAACCACCAAGCATACAAGCAATTAAATATCAAGCAATTCATACATTACAAACAATACATTCATCCCAAATTTGCACAAAAATATGCCACAAATAAATATAAACATACAACACCTACAAGCAAAAAAGTAGGCTAAACCCACGGGGCTTGAAATACTTGTCCCCAACAGAGTCGCCACTTTTCTGTAGCGGGGTTTTCGTTACCTTTGGGTTTATTGACTAAACCAAAAGTCAACATACAATTCGAGTCGCCACCGCACTTTTATTTGTCCAAAGGAAAGGCTAAAAATCGAACAAAAGCCAAGTAAGAAGTTTTTCAAATAAAAAACTAATAAAAATGTCAGAGATCTAGGTAAGGGGGTTGGTTATGAAATGGGAAGGTTTTACGCACCCAAAACATCCTTAGTACTCTAAGGGAACCTCTTTTTGCAAATATGTGTTGTAGGTTGGTATTTGTGAAAAGATTTGTGCAAAAGATTGGAGGGATGAGAAGAGAATAGATTATATTTACAAATTTTGTTGTTTGAATGGATGAACCAATTGCCTACGTACCATCACAAAGGGAGGATCAAAACCTCATAGCTCGTGGTAAAAATTTCAAAGGTTGGTGAATTGATTTTAATCAAATTCCTTAAGGTCTTTTGTTATCAAAGGGAGAAAAATCAATCTAAGCCAACAATCCACCATGTGAGGAAGACTTCAACATGCTAGTGAGGGGTTAACCCTATAATAAGCATGGAAGACTTATAATCCAACACTAAGGATGAGGTGAGATTTATATCAACCACTATGATAACTCAAACCTATGACTGATGTTTTTGAAAAGGGTATAACAAGTGGCCATTGGAACCACAAAAACAACTTGAAATGGGTTATATTTTACAAGTTAAATTTATTTACAAAAATGAGATCAAAGTTGGATTAAAGTTTATTTACAATGAGTATTTATGAAAATGGTTTTGAAAATTCAAAGGCCTAAGGCCTAGGTTTCTAGTTTGAAATAAAGTCAAAGCTTTGAAAATGATTTTTGGCTTGGTTAGAGTGGGGAGAAGAGAGAAGGGCTATTCCTAAAGCATACAAAGATAAAAGGGGAAAGGTAGCCCTTGGAGTTCCTTTTCTTGGAGTCATAGAGATGACTTAAGAGGCTCATTTCCTTTGGATTTAGCATACAAAAGAAGCAATCAATAGTTTGAATTAAAGCTCCTAGGATCTCCATTTGGCTTGGCTCTTAACTTGGCTACTCATGACAATGATCCTCTTTTCACAATCTTAAGATAAGGTTCCTATCACACAAAAGCACACATCAAAAAGCTCACAACATAATAAAGGGAATGGACAAAGAATAAGTTTGAGGAGAAGTCCTTTAAGGTCAACTTTGAATTTTAGCATTCTAAAGGCATGAGGCCTAGTTGCTCTTCAACAAATTTTGCATTCTAAAGGCATGAGGCCTAGTTGCTCTTGAACTCCTTTAAGCATGGGTAAATCCTAATTCTAAGTCCTTTCTCCTTTTGCATTTTGTTTCATATCAAAACAAACACAAAACAACACAAAATAGCAATATATTTATATACAATAATAGGCTCAAATGAGCAAAAGGAAAATGACATAAACATAAAATATGTGCTCAAGTGAGCAAAGATGAAAATCAAGATGAATAATGAGCAAGAAATAAATGACATTAAAAGTAAATGACAAGAATTTAAAAGCTCAAATTAAAGTTAGTAGTTAGTAGGGTTATGTTAGCTTGTCATAAGACAGTGTAGCACTATGTTAAGCAATCGTAAGTGGACTAATCTAGTAGTCACGCCTATCTGAGGCCGGTCAATAAGAATATAGGCAAATAACACAAGTTAGAGGTCATGACTAGTAAACCAAACTCCATAAACTTGTCATGCCAAATAAAAGGGGGAGGGCCTTGTATTGACTTTTGGTTATTTGCTTGACCAAAAAGTAACCTATCTTTGACACAAAATAACTCACTTGATCATGGATCAAGTTAAGTTTGGTTTGGATCAAAGAAGATTAAACTTTTATTTGTCAAGACCAACCTTAAGACTTTAACTCATTGGACATTGAGGGAAAGAAAGGGATGAAGATGAAAGGGAGAGGGTAAGAAGTCAACAACCAATCCCAATTGATCAAGGGATAACTCATCCTTGATCAAATTCATTCATCTTTCTAGGTGATGATCCTTAAGGATTCTCAAACCACAAGATCCAATAAACTTGATCAAAGTTGAATCAATTCAACCTCAATCAACACCAAACAGAAGAGAATTGAAGATAACAAGTCAAGAAGTCCACAATATTTTGTTTGGTATTTTTTGAATTAAAAGAAAATATAAATAAAAAAAAACAAACAAAGTTGAACCTCAAATTCAATTCAAAGCAACTTCAATAAGTCCAATTAAATTCTCATAGGTTCAACATAGTCAAACAAACTTTGACTAATTTTCTCACAAATTTTAAAAGTCAGGAAGCAATTAAAATCAATTAAAAACAACCCAAAATAGCATAATATGAATTAAAATCTAAAATAATCTCAAAACAAACAAGAAATTGTTGAGACTATTTTTCATTGACTTATCATGATCCATAGATGCTATGAAAATATTTTTGTATTTTTTATAAGTCAGAAAGTATTTTAAAATGAATTAAAATCATTAAAAAAACAAATAATTCATGAAAAAAATCAAATGAAGTCACAAAAATAATTAAAAATCATAATATGAAACTAGATTTTTCAAGAAAATTTTTAGAGTTGGTCTCATATTTTTCTGACTTCAAATGAATTTTTAATGAATTTTTGAAAATGAAATGAATTAAGAAGAAAATAAAAGGAAAATGAAACAAGCGAAAAATGCATAGCCATTAGATCCACTTCATTAATTTACGTGGCATTAATGCATGGCCTGGATCTGAAGATACATGGTACAATAAGTCAACAGCAACACACAAAGAATTAAAAGAAGTAATTAAAACGGACGCACATGATTAGATCATGGAAGGGAGATCCAAGGGCCATAAGCATGCACACGTGGTGGTGGTGGTGGTGGAAATCACCGTCTTCTCCGGCCAAGCAACAGATTCCGGCCAAATTTGCAGAGAAATGAATCTCAACGAAAATGGAAAACAAGGACATGGAAATAAAGCTCTTGTGATGTAGATCATCACTGTACCATTGGATTTCCTTCATTCTTCCTATATTGAGAGAGAGATGAAGGAGAAAATCATGGTGTCCACACGGATTGTTCATGAAATGATAAATTGAATGCATCAAAAGCTTGCCTCAAGTATGAGGACTTCAGAGAACCACCAAAACACAAGAAAGCTACATTGAATTAGGAGTTTCAGATCCAAAAAGTTTGAGTTGATACCTTCAAAATGATGAATCTCTAGCCACGAATTCTTCAAGTTCTTTGCTCCTCTTTGATCTCTGAGTGTATGGAAGATGATTGGCTAAGGAATCTAGCTTTAGAACTCAGTTAATGTTACTGAATTTCAAGCTCGAAAATCTGAAAAATTATGAGTGATTCCTTTGGTGAGGGCTATGGTTTCAGTTCTATAGCATAAGGGATCTCCAAAAGGTTATGAAATGAAGCTCATGAAGCCTTTATTTATAGCTGAATGTAGCTGAGTTCACACTTTGCTCATGTGCATGGAATTTGAATTTTTGGATGCATGGGCTTTTATGGACGTATGAGAGGCCCATGGATGGCTGAAGAAGCTTGCGGAGATCATGTGAAAGGCATTTGGTCGTGCACATTGGATGGTAAATGTTTGCATTTCAAGTTTCAACATAAAATATCAAGAATGCACCTTAATGAAAATAAATTCGAATCTCCCAAATGGTAGAGCCCAAGGACTATTATGAGTAACGGTTGGAAATATCTTGAAATAAGGAACAAAATTCATGTTGGGAAAAAAATCATTTGGCATGTGAAAATTGATAAAAATTCGCTTGGAAAATTCAAGTGTAAAACATATTCAAATCATTTTGAAAAAGTAACCCAAAAGTAAGCTTGGTTAAACCCCTCTGTCTTCATGATACAAGCTTCAAATGAGAAAACATCCAACATCAAAGTTGTAGATATTTTCAAGGTTGTCAATTTAGTCTCAAAGTTTGTATCATTTGGACTTTATATGACAAATTTATGGGCATTTGAAGTTGAGTATGTTTTCAAATTCAATGAATTAGGTCTAAGATGACCTATAATGTTTTGCATTATCACATGTATTTCCTTTAGGATTATGAAATTTTGTCCAACATCTACATTTTAAGTAGACATCTCAAGCTTTCCAATGCCTTTGGTCTCACCTCAAACTCATAAAAGTTAAGGAAGTTATGCCCTTGGCAAATTGACCCAAAATTAGGGTTTCAGTCAAAATGACCTATAATGTTTTGAAATGAATGACGACATTCCAAGTTTAAAGTGGATTTTTGATAAACATGAAAGTTGTTCATATGGGAATTAGGAACATTTTGTATTTTGGGGTAATATTCATTTGACAAACACATCAAAAGTTATTTCTTATTGAACCTCAGCTTAGTCAGATGGCTTGACTGGTCAACTTTTCAAAGTCAAACTTCCAATTTTGATGAATAAATGATTGAGGGGCCTCAAATAGGCTCATATATGCATAAAATTATAAATGAAAGAACTTCCATTGATTAAATTTGATCATAGGTTGAGATTGCTTCATGGGCAAGGCATAGTTAAAGCACAGTTAAATTAAGGCTTCCTTGGGAAACAATCTTCAAGCCCTTTGGGTTATCTTGATCAAATTGGAAAATTGAGATATTTGAGAGACATATATGATGATTAGGAACCTTGTGGACCATTGTCATGATTTTTCTCATCTTCATTTAGCCATTGAATTGGGCTTAGGAGCCTCCTAGGAGCATTGTGGAGCACATGATCACTTGAGCTTCAAAACAAAAAGAGTTAGTGACATATTTTTGTGATTTTGGTTAGTAATCAAATAAGAAAAGCAATAACATGCAATACAAGCATGCTTGGTGATTTCAAAACACTCAAACAAGTCCCAACCATAGGGTTAAGGAGCCAAACATGCTATGATCCTTGAGGCAATGCACTTGTGCAATAACATGATGACATGCGGGATCTTAGGGTCAAAATTAGGGTCTTACAATCCCCAAGCAAGTTAATCCTTGAAATGTTCATCTTAATTGAAGACGGATTTTCTTTCCTCTGAGTCTATCCTTGATATGTTCACTTTAACCAGTGACGGCTATTCTCTCTCTTTGGTCTTCTGCCCAGTAATTGGTAGTTGTAAATCCTATTTTGGCTTTCCCCAACAGTTATTCTTACCGAGTAACCAGTAATAAGTACACCTCATGGCGGCCCTCAGCGAGTCATCCTTGATATGTTTGCCCTAACTGGTAACAAATATCCTCCCTGTCAGATTTTGTTATCCCCGTACCCAGTAACTGGTAGTGGATAATATATTTCTGCTCCTCCTGTGTTGAAGATCTTTTCTTCCCCAGTCGAGTTTGAGTATGAATTTCCTTAGTGTAATCGTTGTTCTTGCTTGGTTTGAGTATTTCAGTTTTGTTCTGATCTACCCGTTTCCCTTGCACACGTTCCTTTTATTCCCCAACTGAGTATTTCCATTGATTTATTTTCGTGGAATCCCTCGAGTCCCCCAGAAGTTTTTAAGTCGTAGCCTGGCCTACGCACAACCTTTTATCCCCTCAGAGTCTCTGTCTCCCCAGTGAGTTTTCCTTATGGAATGCATTATGACCCTGCGGACCTTCGGTCTCTCTGGATTCTTTTCCTTTGTGACAATATTTCCCCACAGAGAACTATTTTTAACATTCATATCATATGCATCATGAGGTCTCTTAGGGACCAAAATTTGCTTCTATGTTGTTATTTAAGCCCATTCTACTGAGTCGATGCGAAGATTTTAACCTTCATCTCCTCAGTTAGAACGTTCTTAAATAGGGGAAGCTGTAAGACCCCAACTTTGACCCTAAGATCCATCATGTTATCTCATCATATGCATTGGTATTGGGATCACACCTTGGCATCTTCCTTACCCCTCACCCATTGAGTTTGCATTGGGAGAGATCACCAAGCACAATTTGATTATATCATACTTTGTATTTTATCATCTTTACTAACCAAAATACCAAAAATATGTCTTTGCATTTGTCTAACTCTTTTGTAGGTAAGGCACATGCTCGCCTTTGATCTATCAAGCTCATATTTAGGGTTCAAGACCCTCATGGCAAGAAGCTCAACCAATAATTTGTCTACTATGGCTCTAAGTATCATATATGGATCCCCATGTTCTTCATATTTTATTTTGATCAAGAAATCATTAAGAGTTTGGAGTTGGTTTGCCTTGGAAACCCTAATTCATCTGGGTATCTTATGTAACTTCTTCACCAAGCTTCTTCAACAATTGATCTAATATTTCAAGGTATACTTAAAATTTCATCATATTATGCATATATGATCTCCCATGAGTCCCAAAAGTCAAGATAATTGCAAGCTAGCAAGTTGGTTGATGATGGTTGACTAGAGGAATTCATCTGATCAAAACTGGGGTCCCCTAGACCCTATCTCCTACAACTGTTATCATATGAAAATGATTCCAAGAGCAAAGTTACTCTAAATTACATTACAAACAACTTTAATTTTTAGGTCTAGAGCTAGTTGTTCTTGGAAAGTCATTTTTTATGGTGAAAGATTATAGGTCATTTTGTCTAAACCATAATTTGGAGGTCAACTTCCTAAGACCATAACTTGCTCATATTTTATGAGATGAAAGATTTCTAAGTTGAAAAATCAAATTCAAAGTGTCTACTTCAACTTTTATGTTTGGAGGAAGAGCTAATTAAACTTTTATGAGCATGTGATATGAGGATACATTATAGGCCACTTTGGACCAATACCATTGAACAAGTGATTTTCCTCAACTTCAAAAATGCATAACTCCTTCATATCAAATCTAAATAAGGTCAAATTTGTGACCATTTTGAAGAATTTTGAAATACATACAACTTTGATGAAGTAACCTTTCTCATTTGAAGCTCACATAAAAAGTTATCCAAGGTGGAACAAGTGAACATATGGCTTAACACTTAGAATTTTTTTTTGATATGTTTAAATTTCCAAACTTCCACCTCAAAATTCATCATGATAAAAGCTTCAAATGGAAAAGTGTTCAACATGAAAGTTGTTCTTCTTGATCTAACCTTTATAAAAAAGTCCAATTTCATCCATTTTGGACAAGATTTGAATGAGCTGCACATGGCTTGAACATTGCATCATCATTTGGGAAAGATCAAACTTCAAACATCCATGCACAATTTCCTAGCATTCCAATTTGAATTCAGACTTATTCACATACAATTATGGACCAAATGGAATGATCTCATGGGCTTGTACACGCCCATGCACCCATGCATCACTCATTGCCAAAATTGGAAACTCACTCCAAGGGTGTAAATATCAATTGATTCAGCTATAAATAGAGACCTTATGCATCAGAAATGGGGACTCCTTCGCGCCAGCTTTGATCCCAAACACCAAACGCTTTCATTTGAGAGGATAAACCTAAGGATTTCCTTTGGAAATTGAGTTGGAATCTCACTGTTTTGAGATTCAAAACTCCAGGGATCCAAAACCTTTTGTTCATTCTAATCTACTTCTACAAGCATCCTGAGCAAGATCAAGCACGAGCCAAAGCAAGAACAATTTAATCCAGATATGTATTGAAGGTATTTTTCAGAAAATTTCATCTCTTCGATTCTCACTCAATTCTCCATATTTCTCTTGGATCCTTGGTTGTCTGAAGTCTTACCAATGTAGGCAACAAGATTGAGTTGCTTTGAGGTCAAATCGAAGCAACTCAGATCATGCACCTCAAATTTCAACTCCTTGTATTTCTCAATATACTTGGAGTTAGGATGAATTAAGGCCATATTCGTGCTCAGTGCAATTTTTACTTTAAAATCACGTCCTTCTTTTTAATTTTAGTGATGGTTATGATTGGACCATTCCGGCGAGGCTCGCCTGAGAAGGAGACCAGGGCTTTGCTCCGGTGATGAGTTGGCAAGGTCCAGAGCCACATGATCTGTTTGAATTAATCTAATCACGAGTGTTGGTTTGAATGACCTTGTTTGTGGCGCACTGACTAGAGTCCATCATTAATTTCGCGTTTGTGGCCACTTGATCTGCCACCTCAATTAATAAGGGAGATCCAGTGGTCCATGTTTTTTCTGATTATTTAACTTTCATTTTATTTGTGTTATTTTCATTAATTCATATTAATTTTAGTATTGATCCAAAAAAATATGAGAGTTTCACCAATTTTTTTTAAATAAATTCTTTTTTCATTTTCTGAGTTAAAATTATTTTTTTGATCATTATTAATATTTTTCATGATTTAATTGATTTTGTGAATATTTTAATTGTTTAAAAATAGTTTTAAGTTTCAAAAAATAATAAAAAAAATTCTCCAAGGTCCTTTGACCTTGTCTGACCTATGATAAATCTCATGGCCATTTCTTTGGTGTTTTGATGAGGCTTTAGGAATTTGGCAAACCATAATTTAATTTAATGCATTTTTCAATTGTTTTTAATTGATTAAATGCTAAATAAATTGTGTTGAGCATCTATTATTGACTTGTTGAGTTTGACTTGTGTTGTTGGGCCTTGGTCAAGGTTGACTTTCTTTAGTTAAGATCATTGGACTTAGGGGATTGATGAAATGTACATTTCATCTCCTAAAATGACTGAATGATCTTAATTTGGTAAAAGTCCTCCTTTGACCAATTTGTGTTGATTCCATTACGCCTCCCTCTTCATCTCATTCCCCTTCTTTATTCATTCATGTCATGGGCCTATGATATCTCAATATCCTAAGGCTAGTTAATTGCAAAATCCACATGAGTATGGATGAGATTAGGTCCACCACTTTGCATATTCTTTTTGTGTGTGGTATGTTTTATGAGCATAGTCCATTATACTATGTCTCTAACATGCATTAACACCAAAATTCTATTGCCTGACCTCAAATAGTTATGACTTCTACATAAGTCCAATTACGATTGCTTAACAATGCTAAATTTGTGACACAAAAGGCATAGCATTCTAGTAAGTGAGATTGTAAGTCTCCCCTCTTTCATGGTATTGTATGGAAACTTGGCCTTTTTTCCTTCCTTTGGAAGATGTCTTGGTTCAAGAATCTATGCTTGTGACAAGTGGGTTGGGTGTTCTCCAAAGAATGACTTAAACAATACAAAAGCAAAAGCAATACTAACTTCTAATCGACTAACAACTAACATTTAATTTCAGGCCATTTACTTTTATGCACTTTAATTTCAAGCCTTTATTCATTTGCCATTATTTATAACATTCAATTTGTTTATCTTAATGTCATTTTCACTTTGCTCACTTGAGCCATACTTTGTGAATATATTGTGTTTGTATATACTTGTTTTGTGTTTGTGGTCTGTTGACCTTAATGTGCATAATAAGAACAAAAACCCTAAAAACATTTTTGTGTGGACTGTTGGATTTGATCTGAGACATTGGACTTAGAATTAGGCAACACTCCCTATGCAAAGGACTTGGCCAATGCCAACTTTCATGAAAACCAAGTTCTTGTGAAGTGAACATTCATCTAATACAATACTGAAGATCCATATGAGTTCATCTGCAACATGATCATATTGAAGCTGTTATTTTGAACCTGTGTCTAGTGCCTACCTTTGAAGTCATCTGATACATGGGAAATTTTGAAGAAGATCATGGAGTTGCTAAGCTTGGATGTGGCTATCTTTATTTGATGCCTTGTTCTTCATCTTTATATTTGTGTATTGATATTGCTTGATTCTAAAGTCCAAGGGAAATTTGGGTTTCTATATGACATTCTTGTCTATTGGATTGCAGCCCATTGGTCATATCTTTTCAACTCTCAACTTTTAAATTTATGCTTAGGATTAGTCTCTCCATCTCCTCCCCATTTCTTTAATTTCAAAATCTCTCCTTTTTTTATAAAATCTTCTTTGCTTGTGATTTCTAAACTTAGATTTATGGAAAATTAGAAACTTTGGCCTTATGCCATTGCATTTTTAACTCTCTTTCTTAAACAAACTTGTAAATAAAATTAACTATACTCGACTTAAGATTTCAAAAGCCAAAAAGAACTAACACTCATTCAAACCTTTTTAGGCCCTTTGTGCCTCTTTCAAACTTAAAATTTTGTTAAAAGTAACTCACACACTTTGAAATTGATACCACAAACTACGAGGTTTTGATCCCTTATTTTATGTTGGTACGTAGGCACAAGTCCGAAGCTCTTGTCAAACACAAAAATGAAATCAATGAATCATTTTATCATCCCTCCACTCTATTTATTACAAACATCGTCTTATACAAAAACACATATGCACACAAGAAAGGGCTTCCTAGGAGTACCTAGGACACTTTGGATGCTAACACCTTCCCTCTGTGTAACCAACCCCCTTACCTATAATCTCTGGCATTTTATTGGTTTTGATTTGAAAACTTCTTATTTTTGGATTTTGTTCGTACTTTTCCCTTTTCCCTTGGAAACAATAAAAGTGCGGTGGTGACTCTGGTTTTATTGATGTCTAGCTTATCCATAGCTTCATGATCATGAATTTATCGCTACACTATCAAGGCGCATAATCATGATATTGGGCATGTCATTCCAACTATTTACTTTATACATAGAAGACAGAGTAGCCAGAGCGTCTTCCATCTGATTCTCTTTGCTAGGTATATGATAAAACTCTATTTTATTAAAGAAAGTAGACAACCTCCTTCATAATCTTTGTAAGGAATCAAACCAGGATGACGAGTATCTCATTCTCCTTTAATCTGATTTATCACCAAGACTAAATCTCCATACACATCAAGGATTTTAATTCTCAAATCAATGGCCTCTTCAAGACCCATGATACAAGCTTCAGATTCTGCCATATTATTCGTAGTGTCAAACATCAATCTTGCAGTAAAAGGGATATGAGAACCCTTAGGAGTAATAATGATTTCCCTAATTCCATTACCGTAAGCATTAACAACTCCATCAAACACTAAACCCCAACGGGATCCAAGCTCTAGTCATTCTTCAGGAAATTTCTCATCACAATCTTTAGCTTTCAAGTACATAACATCTTTATCAGGGAAGTCAAACCTGATGGGTTGATAATCATTAATCGGCTGGTGAGCCAAATGATATGCGAGAATACTTCCTTTAATTGCTTTATGAGTATGGTACTTAATATCATATTCAGACAATATCATTTGCCAACGAGCTATTCTTCCAGTCAAAGAAGGATTTTCAAAAATATACTTGATTAGATCCATTTTGGATATCAACCAAGTGGTATGATTGATCATATACTGGCGTAAACGTTTGGCCGACTAGGTTAAAGCACAACAAGTCTTCTCAAGCATGGAATATCGAACCTTACAGTCTGTAAACTTCTTACTCAGATAGTAGATGACATGTTCCTTTCTACCAGATTCATCTTGGTGTCCAAGCACACAACCCATGGACTCTTCTAACATAATTAAATACATAATCAAGGTCTTCCTTCCACTTGAAGAGACACGATATGAGGTTCACGCAGATACTCCTTGATGTTGTCAAAATATTTCTAGCAGTCCTCTGTCTCAGTACAACCTAGATCTTTGCGGAGAAGCTTGAATATTGGCCCACACATGACGATCATGTGAAATATAAATCTGGATATGTAATTCAGACGCTCGAGGAACCCTTTGACTTGCTTCTCTGTCTCTGGTGTAGGCATCTCTTGAATAGCTCTGACTTTATTAGGATCTACTTCAATATCTTTCTGGTTGACAATGAAACCCAGCAGCTTTCCTGAACGAACACCAAAAGTACATTTATTAGGATTCAACAGGAGTTTAAACTTTCTAAACCGCTGAAACAACTTCAACAGATACTCAACGTGATCTTCTTCAGTCTTCGACTTAGCAATCATATCATTAACATATACTTTTATCTCTTTGTTTATCATGTCATGGAAAAGAGTAGTCATAGATCTTTGGTACGTTGCACCAGCATTCTTTAAACTGAAAGGCATCACTCTATAGCAGAATGTTCCCCAGGGTGTAATAAATGTTATATTTCCATGTCCTCGGGTGCCATCTTGATCTGATTATAGACGGAGAACCCATCCATAAAGTTGAAGACATTGAACTTAGTTGTATTATCTACCAACATGTCAATGTGTGGGAGAGGAAAATCATCTTTTAGACTAGCTTTGTTCAAGTATCTATGATTAACACACATCTGAATGTTACCATCTTTCTTTGGAACTGGTACAATGTTATCCACCCATTGAGGATACTCAGCAGTAACAAGGAACCCAACATCAATCTGCTTTTGCACCTCCTCTTTAATCCTGACAGCCATATCAGGGCGAGTTATTCTCAACTTTTGCTTAACCGACGGACATTCTGGCTTCAATGGTAATTTATGCTCCACAATATCAATATCAAGACCTGGCATATCTTGATAAGACCAAGCAAACACATCAACATATTCTCTAAGAAGCTCTACCATCATCTTCTTAACATCTGGATAAAGAAGTTCCCTAATCTTGACTTCTTTATTATTCCCTTTAGAACCCAAGTTAATCACTTCCAACGGCTCTTTATGAGGCTGAATGGTCTTCTCTTCGTGCTCAAGCAACTGAGAAATCTCATCAGGAATCTCTTCATCATCCTCTTCTTCCGTTTCGAACACAGGAAATTCAAAGTTGGGAGAGGGCATAAGGTCATTGTTTTCAATGGGTTTAACAATTAATCTGCACAATGATTTTATGTTTGATTTTAGAATATGAACAAATAAACACACGTTGTGATGCAGATATAAAAGTGATTATTATCTTTGTTTTTTATGTTACAATTTTTCCAGAAAAAGGAAAAAGGAAAAACATAATATAGATAAACTAAATAACATTTTATTAATGATAATGAAAAATCTGAAACAAAGCCCATATAGATCCACTTTCACCTTAGGCATAATGAAAAGATCTTGAAAATAACAAAAAAACATAGTACTTTGATAAGTGAATAACAAAAGGAACATCAACAACAATCCAATTTTGGCACATCGATCCACGTGTCATAAAGTTTGGCACTCCTTGCTCTTCATCTTCTTCTAAAATTACGGTAGCAGACTGATATTTGGAATGAATAAAGCCAGCACTATGAAACACTTCCTGGATTCTCTTCAAATCTCTTCGGGTTGCACCGGGTGAAAAATCCAAACTAGCTCGGTTCTTATTCTCGGCAAGCTCAAAAACTCGTCCCCATCTAGCAGATTGACCATTCTCCACCACAAATTAAGCATCCTTCAAGGATGACATGGATTCATCATTCTTCTTAACAACAATATTATCAACTAAAAGAGATTGAAACGATGTTTCCTTAGCTTCTTCGGCATCAATGTACGAAAATGAAGAGAGGTGACTCACCAACATGGTATGCTCGCCACCCACAATCACTAACTTTCCATTCTTCACAAACTTCAGCTTCTGATGGAGAGTCGACGTTACTTCCCCAACCTTATAAATCCATGGACGTCCTAAGACACAATTGTAGGAGGGATGAATATCCATCACTTGAAAAGTGATCTAAAATAAGAACATGCCTATCTTTATTGGGAGATCAACCTTCCCAATTACAGTCTTCTTTGAGCCATCGAAAGCCTTCATAACAACTCCACTGAACCTCATCGATGCACCTTGATAAGCAAGCTTAGACAACATGGACTTAGGCAGAACATTCAGAGAAGAACCGGTATCCACCAACACATTGAACATGGCATCTTCTTGACAATTCATAGAGATATGCAGAGCCAAATTATGGTTCCTCCCCTGCTCGGGTAACTCTTCATCATTGAAGCTCAGATTGTTACATGCGGTAATATTGGCCACAATGCCATCAAATTGATCGATCGTCTCGTCGTGGTCCACATAGGCTTGCTTCAAGACCTTCTACAAAGCCTCTCAATGAGCTTTTGAACTCATTAGTAAATATAATACGGATATCTTGGACAGAGTGTGCAACAATTGGTCTACCACATCAAAATCACTCTTCTTTATCAATTTTAGCCCTTCATCTTGATCAACATTTTGATTCACACTGCTAGATTGGCCGGTTTGCACGACATGACTTTTCTCTTGAGTTGATTTCTCTATCACAACATCTTTAGTTCTCTTAGGAGCTGCAATAACAAATACCCGACCATTTCAGGCCACACCACTTACATCAGTGATGTTTACAACAGACGAGAAAGCAGGAATAGCCACCTCTTTATCCTCTTCCACTATAGTAGCATTATACTTGTAAGCCACAACTTTACCAAACTCGTAAGGTGTAAGACCCGCAAAACAAATAACCAACGGAGAAACAACAGTCTTTTGGCCATCAAATGCAATCACATCTAGTTATGTGAGATTAAAACGGGGAACTATGACATTCACCTCATGCTTATCTTCATTTCTATCCCTTATAACTTGAATAAGATTTTGATCCAACATTTCTTGTAAGTCTCTTTTCACAATAGCACATCCTCGGGGATCTCTAGAAAAAACATGGCAAGAAGCATGGTCATGCTCATAATAGCTCAACTCACATAAAGTTGTGTGCATTTCAACCAAGGATCTTCTGATCAGATTGACGTTAAAAACTCGGTACTTTCCTGGACATCCTTCGACCATATTCACAGTTGCACTACCATGTTTGGGCAATGGATTAGCTTTTACATTGGGACTAGAGTCTTCAAAATACAAAATTCCACTTCTCATTAACCTTCTCACCTTATCTTTCAAAGTGAAACAATTCTCAATATCATGGTCGGGTGCTCCTTGCTGGAATGCACAAAGCTAATCAGATTTATACCACCGCAGAAGCTCTTTCGAAACAACTAGTGGAGTTCTTATTTGTACCAAATTCTTATGAATTAAAGCAGGAAATAAATCTGTATAGGTCATTGGAATTTGATCAAATTGTGCGGGCCTCTGGGCACAATTTTGTTGATTTTGTTGATTTGTTCGTTATTGAAAACGCGGTTGATAACTTGGTGCTACTTGAATGAGCGGAGAAGAGTTAATAACTAGAGTTATAGATGCCACATGCTGGTGACATTGACTGTTCCTCGGAAGGCTCCTACGTTTCTCTTGCAAGATAACATTAACATCATGTTCTTTCTTCTTGGATAATCCACTCTCATACTTTCTGAAACTCTCAGCCGAACCGCCTACTTTCAATCGTCCCTCACGGACACCTTATTCTAATATCAAAACCATATTTACCATTTCAGTAAATTCACTAGGCGCACTTGCAACCATCCTGTCATAATAGAACAAACTCAACATCTTCAAAAACAACTTTGTCATTTCCTTTTCTTCTAACGGAGGACTAAACTATGCAGAAATCTCGCGCCATCTTTTCGTGTACTCCCTGAAAGTTTTGTTATCCCTTCGGGACATAACACAAAGTTGATCCCTGTCCGGTGCCATGTCGATATTATACTTGTAGTGACGAACAAAAGCCTCACATAGGTTACTGAATTTTTGGATCTGAGTGCTATCGAGTCCCATATACCATTTCAGAGCGGCACCAGTCAAGTTGTCCTGAAATTAGTGGATCAACAATTGATGGTTGTCAGTCTTAGTCATTATCTTACGAGCGTACATCACCAGATGACTCAGAGGACAAGAGTTACCTTTATGCTTTTTGAAATTTGAAACCTTGAACTTGTGCAGAATCATCCCATTAGGAACTAAATACAGATCATGAGCATTCTTCCCAAACAAATCTTTTCCCCTCAAAGCTTGAATCTTTTTCTGCATAGCCTGAAACTAGTCTTGGAACTCGTCCATTCTATCATAAACGCCAATAGTTTTGCCCTAGTCAACATGAAAAATATGTTCTTCGACATAAGGAACAACATGAACCACAATAGGTGGTACTGACTTCACAGGTTGAGCCATAGGAACTTCAACAGCAGGTTGATACCCCTCATGCACGAATTTAAGAGGCATGCCCCAAGGGAAATCAGAAGGCATGTGGTGATGCAGAGCACTAACGAGAGCCACAGAGATGGGCGTAGAGACAATTTCGGAAATCACGATCCTCTGAAGTGGAGTCCAAGGAGGAGGAGGTGGCTGATTCTGAGCAGCCACCAAAGCTTACATCATAGCAGTAAGGCTCTCATAACTGTCCCTCAGGTTGTCACCTCTTCATGAAGTTCACGATTCTTTTGCTCAAGGCGGTCCATCTTCTTCAACTGATTACCTAAAGTATGATGCCAGTGAGATAATTTATCTGGATGGAGACAAAGAAAGAAATAAGACCCCTGGTGAACTTACTTAAAGCAAGACCATGATGCAACGTGATGCATGATATACAAATGCAAATGTGAATGTTATTATTATTATTTTCCAAGGAACTTTAAGACATAAATTGCAAACATCATAATGGGAATAACACATTTTGATGTACTAAAAATCTCATTTTATTAATAATGTAAAAGATTACAATAAGAAAATACAATTTCAATGATCATAAATGGAAAGAAACTAGATCTATAGAATCATGTCCGACGACGACCCAACTCCAAGTTGACACTTCTTGCTAAGCCTTTTGATCTCTCTTTCGTAGCTGCTTTTCATAGCATCCTTCTCTGTCACGAGCTGGTCTACAATTCCTTTCCAAACGCCGAAAGTAGGAAGATGAGTAGATGATAAACTGTTAGAGGAAAATAAATCCTCTTGGTCCCTTGATCTCTTCATGGCACATTGCTAAAGCATTTCTATCAAGTCATCCTTTTTCTTTAACTGCTCCTGCAACTCTACTTTCTTAAGGTGTGGGGTGTGAAATTTGTCTTCCCAATCATCCCTCTCTTGCTTCATCTTGTCAAAAGCCTCTTGCGACTCCTCTATGCCTTTAATAATGGGCGATTTGACCTTTACTAAGGACATATGTCTTTCATAAGCATATGGCATCTTGAATTATTTTGCTCTCTTCTTCACCCAACTAGTGTAAGGCTCCAAAGCTATACAATTATTCAATCCAAGCTTACTTCTTCCTTTCCTATGAACATTGTCCCAAGCACGTATCATCCTAGCTTTGAACCCTTGAGTGTCTTTCGCTTCCGGAAAAATAAACCTTCTAACAAAGTGTTATTAGGTTTGTCCTTCATGGCGAAGCCAAGTTGACGTCTTGCCAAAGCCGGATTGTAGTTAATTCCCCCTTGTGTACCAATGAGAGGCTCGTTAGAAAACTCCCCATAACTATCAATAATCTCAACGTCATCGTAAATAGAAGAATACCAAGATATGTCATCATTGGTGAGAGACATGACTCTTTGGGGCCACCTTAAATAATCCTTATTTTCTTTGAAGATGGGAGGCTGTGGACAGTTCAAAATAAGCCACTTACGCAGTAAAGGCGCACAACAGACAATAGTTCCACCTCATTTAGAGGACTTATGACGAATGGAGAAATGAGTGTCACCGGGAAAAGTTGTTACCAGATTCCTAATAAAGAAGATCTTCATAGCATTAGCATCAACAAAATTGTCAATATTGGGAAACAAGGCCAAACTATAGAGGAGTATGGCAAGAATAGTTTCAAATGCCACCATGCTACCAGCATTAGAAAAAGAAAAGGCTTTCTCAATCAAAAATTTTGAAACCAACCCTCTAATACCTCCTTTAACAGTGAGATTAACATCTATGTCAGACTTCCTCAGGTGAATGGCTTCAGCTATTACTCGAGACTCAATAATTCCTTCCACCCCACTAAAAGGAACTCCGTCAGAAATTGACATACCCAAAATATAAGCATACTTCTCCATGGTAGGCAACAACTGATAATCGGGGAAAGTGAAACACCGATAAATAGGATCACAGAACTGAACCAAAGTACAAAGAAGACCATCCTCAACCTCAGTAGATAGAACAAATAAAAGTCTTCCGAAATGGTCTCTGAAACCCTTAAGATCATCCATAAAAGATGCTAGCTTTCTTAATTCCATAAGATCTGGACATCTGAAACTGTATTTCCGAGTATTTCTCCTTCCAATGTCCATGATCAAAATATCTGCAATGTTTGCAACAAGAGTCTATAAGTTCCTTGAAAATTGAGAAAAATTATTATGAATGCAATGAGTGAATGATACAACAACCATAAATAAGATCGCACAAGGAAAACAAACAAGGTCCAAAGGTTTGAAGTCACGAGCATGGAGCCAAGGGTAAAAACCAACCCACAATTTATGTACTAAGGGTATAATCACCTGTAGAACAATTTCTAAAAAGTTCCCAGAGTAATAATTCCATCTTTTGGATATTACCGGCTTAAACTGTAGCGGTAAATTCATGACCATTAAGCTATGAATGAACTTAACGTCAATAAAACCAGAGTCGCCACCACACTTTTATTGTTTCCAAAGGAAAAAGGAAAAGTACGAATAAAACCCAAAGATAAGAAGTTTTCAAATCAAAACTAATAAAATGCCAGAGATTACAGGTAAGGGGGTTGGTTACACAGAGGGAACGTGTTAGCACCCAAAGTATCCTAGGTACTCCTAGGGAGCCCTTTTTATGGGTGTAAGTGTGTTTGGTATAAAAGATGTTTGAGAATAATAGAGTATGCGGATGAGAAAAGAATTCATTGATTATATTTTTGTGTTTGACAAGACCTTCGGTCTTGTGCCTACGTACCAACATAAAAATGAGGGATCAAAACCTCGTAGTTCGTGGTAACAATTTCAAAATGAGTGAATTGCTTTTTTAATCAAAAGTTAAGTGAAAAGGGGCATAAAGGGCCCAAAAGTTTGAATGAGTGTTAGTTCTTTTTGTCTTTTGAAATTTTAAGTCAACATGATTAGATTTATTTACAAATTTGATTTAAGAAAAAGATTGCAAATTCATTGGCATAAGGCCAAAGTTTCTAATTTGAAACATGTCTAAGTTTGAAATAACAAGCAATTTTTTTTTTTTAAAAAAAGGGGGGAGAGATTTTGAACTTTAAGAAGTGGGAGGAGATGAAGAGGTTATCCTAAGCATAAATTTAAGAGTTAAGGGTTGAAAAGGTCTGACCAATGGGATGCAATCCAATAGACAAGAATGTCATATAGAAAACCCACTTTCCCTTTGGACTTTGAATCAAGCAGTAATGAGCAAGCAATTAGCAATATCAAACATAATGAAGATCAAGGCATCAAATAAAGATAGCCACATCCAAGCAAGCAAATCTGTAGCTAGCAATCTTCTTTTGTCTTCTCATGTATCGGATGAAATACTCCTTGATTAACTTAGAATAAGACATTGGGCACAAGATCAGAATAACAATTGGCACCAAGACAATGTAGCATATGAACTCAAATAAATCCCAAGAATTGCATCAGATGAAGACTCAATTCACAATAACTTGGTCTCAAAATGTTGGCATTGGCCAAGTCCTTTTGCATAAGGAATGTTGCCTAATCCTAAGTCCAAAAGTTCAGATCAAACTCAACAGTCCACACAAACAATTTTTAGGGGTTTTTGTTGTTTATTAAGTATTTTAAGGTCCTAAGACCACAAACAAATATATACAATCACAATATATGGCTCAAATGAGAAAAGTGAAAATGGCATAAACATAAAATAGTTTAATGAAATGAAAATGGCAATGAATGATAAATGACTTGAAATTAAATTGCATAAAGTAAATGACTTGAAAGTAAAGCAATGTTAACAATAGTTAGTGTTAGTCAAAGTTAATTAGATGTTAGTTGGTTTTGCCTTTTTTTTAATTGATTAAGTCATTCTTTGGAGAACACTCAATCCTCTATTCACAAGCATGGATCCTTGACCCAAGACATCTTCCATAGGAAGGAAAAAAGGCTAAGTTTCCACACAATACCGTGAAAGAGGGGAGACTTACAATCCCACTTACTAGAATGATATGCCTTTAGGGTCAAAATTTATCTCTATGTTAAGCAATCTTAATTGGACTTATGTAGAAGTCACAACTATATGAGGTCGGGCAATAAAAATTTAGGTGTTAGTATATGTTAGAGATTTGGTATAATGAACCAAACTCCTAAAACATACCACACACTAAAAAAAGGACCAAAGGGTGGGACCTATCTCATCCATACTTGTATTGGCTCATCTAACACAAGGTTATTAATGAACCAATTAGCCTTAGGATCTTGAGATTTCACTATCAATGAAAGGGATTGAAGATGAAGAGGAAGGGGAGATGAGAGAAACACAAATTGGTCATGGGAGGAATTTTATCAAATTAAAATCATTCATTCATTTTGGGAGATGAAATGTACATTTCATCAATCCCCTAAATCCAATGATTTTAACTCAACAAAAGTCAAATCAACATTGACCAAGGACCAAACACATAGTCAAACATCACAAGTCAGTAAAAATAGCTCAACATAATTTGTACACAATTAATCAATTAAAAATGCATTTTAATTCAATTTAATTTTGTCAAAACCTAAAATCTCTTCAAAACACCAAATAAATGTACAAGAGATTTATCCTTGGTCAATAAAGGTCAAATGACCTTGGAATTTTTTTTCATGATTTTTGAAAATTCAGAAGTATTTTTAAACAATTAAAAATATGCATAAAAATAATTAATTCATGAAAAATATCAAAATTAATCCAAAAAATAATTTGATTTAGAAAATGAAAAAGGAAAATATTTAAAGATTTTTGGTAAAAGTCCGATATTTTTTGGATTAAAAATAAAATTAATATGAATTAAACAAAATAAGCTAATTAAAATATAAAATCAGAAATTAAATAAATTTAGAAAAAACAAGGGCCATCAGATCTCCCTCATTAATTGAGGTGGCAGATCTGATGGCCACCCGCGCGCGTTCCACCATGCACTCAAGTCAACTTAATGTACGCGTGGTAATGCAAAGCAATGATCCAGATTATAACATCCAAACATGATTAGATGGCCAGGAGGTGTTGTAGCGGGGTATTCGTTACCATTAGATATATTGACTAAATCCAAGGTAAACCATACAAGTCGAGTCGCCACCGCATTTCTATTTATCCAAAGGAATGGTTAGAAAGCGAACAAAAACCTAAAAGTTTTATCGAATCAAAAACTAGTAAAAATGTCAGAGATCAGGGTAAGGGGGTTGGTTATGCAATGGGAAGGTTTTAAGCACCCAAAACATCCTAGGTACTCCTAGGGAGCCCTTTTCATATTTGTTGTAAGGTTGGTATTTTGTGAAAAATTTGTTTGTGCAAACATGATTGAAGAGATGAGAAAAGAATGTACAAGTTTATTTATATTTTTGTGTTTGGATGGATAAACCCATTGCCTACGTACCATCTTAAAAAAAAGATTAGGATCAAAACCTCGTAGTTCGGGGTAAAAATCTCAAAATGAGTTGGTGAATTGATTAGTCCAAAAGCCTTAAGGTCTTTTGTTATCCAAGGGAGAAAACTCAACCTAAAACCACAAATCCACCATATGAGGGTAGCTTCAACATACTAGCGAGGGGTTAACCCTATAATAAGCATGGAAGACTCATTGTCCATCATTAAGGATATAGGTGAGTATTACATATACCTTAAGGATAACTCAAACCTAATAGCTAAAGGTTATAAAAATTTTGATTAAAAGAGTGGTCATTGAAACCACAAAAGTATTTGAATGAGTTATATTTACCAATGAAAAGTATGTAAAAAATACGGTCAAAGTGGATTAAAGATTCAATTCAAAATAAGTATTAAGAAGAGAAAGTTTGAAAATCAAAAGCATAAGGCTTAGGTTTCTAATGTTTGAAAACAAAGGTTAAATGTTTGCACAAAAGTTTTGGCTTGGGTTAAAGTGGAAAGAAGAAGAAGAATGGCTAAAGTCCTAAACATACAAGAGGTAAGGGATAAGAGAAGAAGACCACAAATGGAGTTCCTCTCTTGAGATAATATTGATGATCCAAGTAGCTCCCATCCTTTGGAATAAGCAATCACATAAGCATAAACTCAAGCAATCAACAATCAAATGAACTCTTGGAAAGCTCCTCAATGTATCTTGAATCCCTCTCTCTTAGAAGCTCATGGTAATGGTTCCTCAATTTGAATCAAGTTGGAATCCCTAGCACAAGAACACACACATTAAAAGGTTCTAACAAACAAATAAGGAATGGACAAGAAGAGTTTAGAAGTTGGTCCTTTCATGGTCATCTTTCAACATTAAGCATTCTAAAGGCCCAATGCCTAGTTGCTCTTTGACTCCAAATTTGCATAGGGGAAGTCCTAAAGTCTAAGTCCATTTGTCCATTTCTTTGTATTGTGGTTAAAAACAATCAAACAAAACACAAGCACAAATGATATATACACAATTATATGTGCTCAAGTTAGCAAAAGGCAAATTGCATTAACATAAACATGTTCTCAAGTGAGCAAAGGAAAAAGAAAATGAATAATATGTACAAGAATAGTAAATTTCATGAAAATAAAGTGCAAAAAGTAAATGTTAATGGTTAATGGTTAGTGTTAGTAGTTAGTGTGCCATAAGGCAAATTTAGCGCTATGTTAAGCAATCGTAATTGGACTTATGTAGAAGTCACAACTATCTGAGGCCGGTCAATAATAATGTAGGCAACAACACAAGTTAGAAGTCTTGATTAATGAACCAAGTTCCAACAACTTGCCATGCCAAAAAGAAGAAGAGAATTGATCTTGTATTGGTTTAAGCATTTTGTATGATTTAGCAAGCAATCTACCCTTAATACAAAGTCATTCACTAGATTATTTGATCAAGATGAATTAGATTTGGATTGAGGAAGATTAAACCTTCATAATCAATACTAACTTATCCACCTTTAACTCATTGATCAAAAGGAAAAGAAGAAGAAGAAGGAGATGAATAAAGGAAATGGAAATGAAAAGAATAAAGAGCATTAAATGAAATAGAATGTACCAATCAACAAGTGTTAACCAATGACATTGAGGATAATGGTCAAACAATCAAAAACAGAAATGAGATGAAGATTGGAAGTCAAGACATGAACAAAATATTTTTGGCATTTTTTAATATTAAAAATAAACTTGAATTAAAATATTAAAGAAAGGTCAAACTTCAAAATCACTTCAAATCAACTTTTGAAATTCCAAGTGATTTATGCCAAGTTCAAGAAGGTCAAACAAAGTTTGACAAAAAATTTCAGCATTTTTAAAAGTCAGAAACTATTTTTAATCAATTAAAAATGAATAAAAATAACCTAATTGAACTAAAATCTCAAATCAATTAAAAATTGATGAGAATATTTTTCATAGATCCATCATCATTCAAATAGGTTGATAAAATATTTTTGTATTTTTTGAATATCAAAAACTATTTAAAATGAATTAAAAATAACCAGAAAAGAGAAAATTCACAAAAAATAGCAACTGATGAAATAAAAAATATTAAAAATCGTTTTTAGAAACTAGAATTAAAAAGAGAAATAATGCAATTGGTCCCATATTTTTTGGAATTAAATTGAGAGAGTTATGAATTTTAGAAATAAAATGGAATTAAAGAAAATAAAATGGAAATTAAGAAAATCAGAAAAAGGAGAGGCGTTTGATCAAGCCTCATTAATTGACGTGGCTGATCAAACGATCCACATGCGCACGATCACCATAGGCCTTAGTCAATGAGACACACAAGGCATTAAAATAAGTCATAACAATTGATGGACATGATTAGATCTGGAAAACGCATCTGATGGCTCAGATTTGATCTGGCAAAGAGACGGTGGTGTACACCACCGTCTTCTCCGGCGAGCTTGCGTTTTCTGGTGACATTTGCAGGTTCAAAAATCTTAATAAAAATGGGCGATCCTCATATCATTGGAAAGCTAGGGTGATGTACATCACCCCTGTAACCTTGGATTGTACTCAAAGTTTATATGGAATGAGAAATCAGAGTTGGAAAATCCAGGTGCTTAAACTGAAGTTCATCAAAACATAAAATCAAAGCCACCACTAACTTGCCTCTTGCACGAGGACTTCAGAAAAACAAATGGACACAAACAAATCACATTGTACAAAGAAATATGGATCAAAACAGTTGAGATATAAACCTTTGAAGAGCAACTCTAATTCACACGATTCCTTCCAACTTTTGCTTGTAGCTTGAACTTGAAGTATGGTATGAGTGCAAGGTTAAGGAATAAGTATTAAAGATCAACTAATTTTGTTGAAATTCAAACTTGAAAATTAGAAGTAAAAAATGAGTATTCCTTTAGTGATGGCTAAGTTTTGATTTCTGCAGCATTTCAGATTGATTCAGGGTGTCCAAATGAATGGAGCAGTGCATCTATTTATAGCACAAGGTGATGCAAGGAGGTGGAAAACTCGTGTGTGCATGAGCTTGGGTCCTCCATGCATGGGCCTGTACAGGCGCATGTGAGGCCCAAACTCAATTGGTTTTGCATGCTGAACACAAATGGATGAGTTTTGGACGTGCAAATGGCAAGGCAAAGGCTTGTGCATGAAGTTTCATCATGAATTCCATAATTGTGCCTAAAACTTCAACTCTTCGAAAATGCCAATTAGGAAATCCAAATATAAGCATATGGGTAATGGTTGGAAAGGTCTTGACATAAGGAACAAGTTTTATGTTGAACAAAAACTCATTTGAAGTGTGTAAATTTATGAAAACAGGCCATGAAGTTCATAGTGTAAAACATGCCTTTGAGAATTTTGTCAAATTGGACCAACTTCAAGCCCTTCTGTTTTGCTGATGCAAGCCTCAAATGGAAACACCTCCAACATAAAAGTTGTAGATCTTTTCAAGACAATCAAGATGGACTTAAATTTTTCATCATTTGGATTTTCTATGAAGAAGTTATGGGCGTTTAAAGTTGGACTTTTTTGCCTTTCAATGCATTTGGTCCAAAGTGACCTATAATGTTTTGCATTATCAGATGTATTTCTTTTGAGATTTTTAACTTTTGTTCAACATAACATTTGAATTATACATCTTAAGATTTCCAATGCATTTGATCCCACCTCAAAATCATGAAAAATGAATGAGTTATGTTCTTGGGAAGTTGACCCAAAATTAGGGTTTCAAGCTCCAAATCAATTTTTGATAGACATGAAAGTTGTTCATATTGTCCTTATGAAAATTGTTTCTTTTGGGATCATCTCCATTTGACCAACACATAAAACGTTAGGTCTCAGTGCATTTCAAAATAGTCAGATGAATTGAGTGATCAACTTTCCAAGTCCACAACTCATATCTTGATGAATTGATGATTGAGGACACTCAAATAAGTTCAAATATGCATGAAATGATTAATTAAATAACTTCCCTTGATTGTATTTGACCTTGGGCTGAGGTTGCTTCATTAGCAAGTCATTGTGGGTGATTATATGAAATAGGGTTTCCTTGAGGAACAAACCTCAAACCCTTTGACTTGCTTTGATCAAAATGATGAATTGAGATGCTAGGGAGGCATATTTGATGGATGAGAGCTTTGGGAACCATTACCATGCTTGCTTTCATCTTCTCTTGGCCATATCATTGCACAAAAGATCACCTAGAAGCTTTTTGACCTTGTGATTGCTCAAGCTACAAACAAGAAATGTTAGTGACATATTTTTGTGCTTTTGGTTAGTAAATAAAATGAGAAAAGCAATGATACATAATTCAAGCATGCTTAGTGATCTCAAACCACTCACAAGAAGTCCCATCTAAAGGTAAAAGGAACCAAGATGCTTATGATCCTTGAGGCTTTGCAAATGCAATGTTATGATGCCATGAGGGATCTTAGGGTCAAAATTGGGGTCTTACAGATGCCCCTATTTAAGGTCATTCTAGCCGGAGAAGTGAAGGTTAAAATCTTCGTCTCGACGAGGTAGAATGGGCTTAAATAAAAACAAAGAGACGAATTTTGGTCCCTAAGAGACCTCATGATGCAGATGTATGTATGCAAAAGGTAACACTCTGTGGGGATAAGCGTCCACAAAGAAAGAAAATAGGAATAACTGAAAATCAACTGGAGTAACATGCTCACAAGTGGGACAGAGACTCTAGGGATTCTACTGGGGAGTAAAGGGATAAAAATGCGTGAGCAGGTCACGACTTGAAACTTGCTGAGATACACGGAGGAAATCCATGAAATAAATCAATGGAATAACTCGAGCTGACTCAAAGATGCATGTATTGGGGAATATGCCAATACAGCAAAAGACTTATCCGTAACGGATACTTAGGATAAAAAATCCGGACTCAGGCGGGGAGAAATTCACTAAGGGACTTCGCTGGGGAACGCCCAAACAAAACTCCTCTAGGGAGGCAACGGAATGAGGTATTACCGGTTACTGGGTAATAAGCTCAAAGAGACATGTGATCCGAACACCGGTATAAGGGTGGGAGAACAACATGCTCGGGAAGAATGAATATCTAAGACCGGTATAAAGGTGAGAGATATCAATCATCCGAAAATCAACTGAGGAAGACCTAAAAAGGTAAACTCCAGCTCAGGAAAATCTGACTCCGCAAGGGGACAAAAAGTCATAATAGGGAGCAGGGAGGAAGGAACACCAGGGATACCGGTTACTGGGCATATAATAGGTGACCAACCAAAGCGTGAATTGGGGAATATTACCAAGACACTCATCATCCAAAAGAGGGCTTAAAAGCAAACTCAATTATAGGATGGACATTCGATTCCAATAAAAAGGGATACGAATCTTACTCAACTGGGGAAGAACAAAAGGCTTCGACCAAAGAGTGCATGAGATATATTATCTATTACCGTCAGAACGTAGATAATATACTCGCATGGAAGATTATCCACAACCGGTTACTGGGTTAATAAAGGATAAATTGACCGAAGAGAGAAGTCATCGGGATACCGAGAACTAGGTACATAATGATGACCACTCTAGGGGAGAAACAAATCATTATCAACAAAGGGTAAATGAGAGATGACTCGCTGGGAATAAATTGATTTACCAGAGCAATTATCCAAGAGATATATCACCGGTTATTAAGAGATATGCTAAAAAAGGAAGGGGTGAAGGAATATCAATACCGAATATCGGATAAAGATAACCATCAAGGAGGGGATTACATCTACCGGATACTGGGTAGACAACCACGGAAAAGTAACCGTCGTCGATTAGGATGAGTAAAACGGTTAACTCTACAAGGGGATAAAAATAGGATTTACAACTACCAGTATAAGGGTAGAAGACCACAGACTCCACCGGGGAAAAGATGGATAATTACTGGCTACTGAGCAACTTATTCATCTATACCACAGGGGAGCGCAAGGAAAAACACCAAAAGCCAATCTAAGAAAAAACTAGAGAGGCACGATGAAACAAGACTCATCCCTATGAGGATATAGCTCAATGGGGAACTCCATCCCAATATATATGTTGGGAGGAAGCAGGAACAACCATCTTCCACGAGGACATATCTCGGTGGGGAATATGGGAGAAAGGATAAACACTTTCTGCTTATGGGGCTGACTCTACATGGAGAGATCAAACACAGACATCTGCTTGGGGAAACATATTACCCACTAGCAAGAGATAACAAACAAAGATATATGGCAAAGAATGCAACATGAATATCTGAATATTTTTAAAAAATGCACACATGTGTGGTTTATATATGATGAATGCTGACGAACAGACATTTCTTAACACAAACAGGTCCAACGAATAAGGACCAAACATCCGGTACTACATCTCAAGAGAGAAAGCCAGGCCCAGTGGAAAATGTCCATACTAATGAGGGCAAAAGATACCAGGAGACAAAGATCTCTGCAGGGGAATGAGCATCGTACATTCCAACTGGGGCAAAGTCGTTGCATAGATGAATTCTGACATAGAAGCAACTCTACCGGGAAAGTTATCAAAAAGGGAGGATGGATCTCTGAAAGGGAACAGCCATAAACCAAAAGCTTCCAAAGATCACCAGATACTGTCCTACCAATGAGATCATATCTGCTGAGGAGGGAGAGATGAATAATCTTACCCAACACTCTGCTTGAGAGAAAGAGCCACAAGAGGCTCCAGAGGAAGAGGTCATGAGCATGCCAGGAATATGAATAAACGCCTTACCCTGTCGAGAATCTTACCATCCTTGGGAGAGCACTGCAGGCATTCCCAATATCCCTATGCCATTGTGAATGTTCACTTTGTTTAAAAAAGAATTATGAAAGATTTGATTATTTAAAATAATGATATTTTTTCTCAATTAAAACATGCAAAACATTTGTTGAATAGAAACAAATAAGAGTGCAAATAATTGGATAAAGGCTCAAATTTATTCGACGGAATGGTAGTCTGCAAATGGCAAGACTCCATAGACCTTTACAAATTTAAAATTGGTGATATATATTGGAAAAGGGCTACATTGAACATAATGACCATTTCTCCACCAATTATGAATCCGATGTATTTGAAGCTTTGGTTGATGATGAATGAGCGAGAGTCTCTGACGGATGACAATTATAGAACACAGTCTTGTCAGGATGCAGTTACTTGCCAAATCCCTAATTTTTGCCTAGATTGCCCCAAGGTGAGGTACTCAATCTAGCGGGATACATACATTCATTTTTTTATATGTCTCTAACTTTTGCCTGGATCGCCCTTTCGGGTTTTCAATCCACCGAGACGCTCATTTTTGCCTAAGCCGTCCTTTCGGGTTTTCAACTTAGCGAGCTATTCTGTTTTTATTTTAGGCGAAGTATTTCTTGACTGCATCTGAGTTCACAAGACGAGTGAAGTCCTCCCCATCCATATTTGTAAGTATCAAAGCGCCGCCTGAGAAGGCTCTCTTAACAACATATGAACCTTCATAGTTTGGAGTCCGCTTGCCCCTGGAATCGGGCGCGAAAGACAAGACTTTCTTGAGCACAAGGTGACCCTCTCGGAACACACGAGGCTTGACCTTCTTATCAAAGGATTTTTTCATCCTTTGTTGATATAAATGACCATGGAACATGGCAGTCAATCTCTTTTCTTCTATCAAATTCAACTGGTCATAACGACTTTGAACCCATTCAGCATCAGTCAACTTGGCTTCCATCAAGACTCTCATTGATGGGATCTCCACCTCTACTGGGAGTACAACCTCCATGCCATAAACAAGAGAGAAAGGGGTTGCCCGTGTTGATGTGCGGACAGATGTACGATATCCATGTAGAGCAACTGGCAGCATCTCATGCAAATCTTTATACGTGACAACCATCTTCTGTATAATTTTCTTGATATTCTTATTGGAAGCTTCAACAACCCCATTCATCTTGGGTCTGTAAGGAGAAGAATTATGATGTGCAATCTTGAACTCGCTACACAGCTCTTTCATCATCTTGTTTTTCAAGTTAGTTCCATTATCAGTAATGATCTTATCTGGCACACCATATCGGCATATGAGTTGACTCTTGATAAACTTCACAACCACCTGCCTGGTCACATTTGCGTATGATGCCGCTTCAACCCATTTGATGAAGTAATCAATTGCTACAAGAATAAATCTATGTCCATTAGATGCTTTTGGCTCTATCATGCCAATCATGTCGATTCCCCACATGGAGAAAGGCCACGGTGATGAAATCACATTCAGAAGTGTCGGGGGAATATGAATCTTATCCGCATAGATCTGACACTTATGGCATTTCCTCACATATTTGCAGCAATCAGACTCTATTGCCAGCCAATAATAGCCTGCTCTCAACATCTTTCTAGCCATGGCATGTCATTAGAATGTGTACCAAATGAACCCTCATGGACCTTAGTCATTAACAGGTTTGCTTCGTGTCTATCCACGCATCTGAGCAGCACCATATCAAAATTCCTCTTGTAAAGCACATCGCCATTGAGGTAGAAACTTCCTAACAATCTCCTCAAAGTCTTCCTATCTTTCATAGATGCCCCAGGCGGGTAGATCTGATTCTGAAGAAAACACTTGATATCGTAATACCATGTCTTATCATCTTTCACTTCTTCAACTGCAAATACATGAGCTGGTCTATCCAAGCGCATCACAGTGATATTGGGGACTTCATTCCAAAGTCTTACCATAATCATTGAAGCAAGTGTAGCAAGAGCATCTGCCATCCGATTCTCATCTCGAGGAATATGATGGAAGTCAACCTCAGTAAAGAACATTGAAATCCTCCTCGCATAATCTCTATATGGAATGAGGCCAGGCTGATTCGTTTCCCATTCACCCTTAATCTGATTAACGACGAGGGCCGAATCACCATAAACATCAAGATGCTTAATCCTAAGATCAATGCACTCCTCCAATCCCATAATACAGGCCTCATACTCAGCCATATTATTCGTGCATTTGAAAGTTAGCCTTGCTGTAAAAGGAAAATGTGTGCCCTGAGGAGTAATAATCACTGCCCCAATACCATTTCCATATTGATTTACAGCGTCATCAAATACCATACTCCATCTGGAACCAGGTTCTGGCCTTTCATCGAGCGTGGGTTCATCACAATCTTTCATTTTCAAATACAAAATCTCCTCATCTGGGAAGTCATACTGAACTGACTGATAATCCTCAATCGGCTGATGTGCCAAGTGGTCAGCCAAAATACTACCTTTAATGGCCTTCTGTGCCCGATACTCAATATCATACTCAGATAACAACATCTGCCAACGGGCAATCCTCCCTGTTAAAGCAGGCTTCTCAAAGATATACTTGATCAGATCCATTTTGGATATCAACCAAGTCGTATGATTCAACATATACTGGCGTAAGCGCTTAGCAGCCCAAGTCAAAGCACGACATGTTTTCTCAAGCATTGAGTATCGAGACTCACAATCAGTAAACTTCTTACTCAAATAGTAAATGACATGCTCTTTCTTTCCTGATTCGTCCTGCTGACTAAGGACACAACCCATTGAGTCTTTAAGAACTGTAAGATACATAATCAATGGTCTTCCTTCCACAGGCGGAGACAGGATCGGAGGCTCAGACAAATACTCTTTAATACTGTCAAAAGCTTTTTGGCAATCCTCAGTCCATTCATGGGACTGATCTTTCCGGAGGAGCTTGAATATCGGCGCACATGTGGCAGTCATGTGGGATATGAATCTGGAAATATAATTCAAGCGGCCAAGAAAACCTCGGACTTGCTTCTCGGTTTTGGGTGCTGGCATCTCTTGTATTGCTTTGACCTTTGCAGGATCAACCTCAATACCTCTCTCACTGACAACGAAACCCAATAACTTGCCAGAACGGACTCCAAATGTACACTTGTTAGGATTCAGACGAAGCTTGTACTTCCTCAAACGCTGAAAAAGCTTCAACAGGTGCTCTACATGCTCAACTTCCGTTCTTGACTTCGTAATCATATCATCAACATATACCTCGATCTCCTTATGTATCATATCATGAAACAAGTTATTCATAGCTCGTTGATATGTGGCTTCGGCGTTCTTCAAACCGAAGGGCATCACTCGATAACAGAATGTTCCCCAATGTGTGATGAATGTTGTCTTCTCCATATCCTCGGGTGCCATTTTAATCTGATTATATCATGAAAATCCATCCATAAATGAAAAGACATTGAATTTATCTGTATTATCTACCAACATATCAATATGTGGTAGAGGGAAATCATCTTTCGGGCTAGCTTCATTCAAGTCTCTATAGTCCACACACATCCGGACTTTTCCATCTTTCTTAGGCACAGGCACAATATTGGCCACCCATTGAGGATACGTAGAAGTCACCAGAAACCCCGCATCAATTTGCTTCTGAACTTCCTCCTTGATTTTTACTGCCATATCGGGATGAGTTCTTCTGAGCTTTTGCTTCACAGGCACACACTCAGGCTTGAAAGGTAGGAAATGTTGCACGATATCAGTACTTAGACCAGGCATGTCTTCATATGACCAGGCAAAGACGTCGACGTATTCTCATAGCAACTCAATCAACCCCTTCTTAACAGACTCTTCCAGGAGTGCCCTAATCTTCACTTCTCGCACACAATCCTCAGACCCCAAGATGACTGTTTCCAGATTCTCAAGATGCGGCTGAATGATCTTCTCTTCATGCTCAAGTAGACGGGTAATCTCGTCAGGAATCTCTTCAACATCATCTTCTTCCGCCTCAAATACAGGGAATTCAAAGTTGGGAGATGGTGTTGGATCATTATGTTCAATGGGTTTGATCAACCTGCATAATGTTTTTGGATATAAAGAGCTTTTAGAATTCAAGCAAGGCAAATCATTATGCAGATGAAAAGATTGATTTTATTTTATCTTAAAGGGTTTTATGTGATCACCAATTTCATGCAAAAACGAAAAGGGAAAATAATTGGACAAACAAACATTTAACATGAATTTATTGAATGAAAATATCATTGTAGTTATGCGCCAATAATGTCATCACTTTCTCCTTTTGGCATGGGAGAAGGGTTTTTAAACACAATTGACTTATGGATAACTGTTGGAATATCCACAACGACCCAATTATTGCAGATCCCTCCAGGGATAATGAAATTGCCAGAATCCTCTTCGTTCTCTTCCAAAATGGCATCAGCCTCTTCGCCTTGACCAGTGTGGATGAATCCTCCACTCTTGAATAAACATTTCTTGTTGAAGACCCCAAAAGAATAGCCTATACCATCCCGGGACTTGTTGTCTTCCAACTTGATCATTTGCCCCAATCCAGCAGTTGCACCATGCTCAATGGCCAACTTCGCATTTTTGTAGGAAGCAAACGAAGGAGTTCTTTTCTGAACAGGTTCAGTAATGGATAAAGCTTGGAAAGGAGTTCCAACTTCATTCTCAGCACCTATATAAGAGAAGGAAGATAAATGGCTTACCAGGAGGGCCCTTTCTCCCCCTACCACCACCAGCTTCTTATTCTTTAAAAATTTCTGTTTCTGGTGTAGGGTGGATGTCACGGCGCCAGCCTCGTGAATCCATGGTCTGCCTAGGAGACAGCTATACGATGGGTGAATATCCATAACCTGGAAGGTTATCTGGAAATCACTTGGTACGATTTTGACCGGGAGATCAACCTCACCAATCACAGTTTTGCGAGACCCATCGAACGCCTTTACAACTACTCCACTCTGCCTCATGGGAGGCCCTTGATATGACAACTTCGCAAGAGTGGACTTTGGCAATACATTTAACGATGACCCAGTGTCGACCAACACATTGGACATGGCGTCATCCTTGCAGCTCATAGATATATGTAATGCCAAGGTGTGGCCTCTTCCCTCCTCGGGGAGATCAGCATCACAAAAACTCAAATTGTTACAAGCGGTGATGTTTGCAACAATGTTATCAAATTGTTCTATCGTGACGTCGTGATCCACATACGTCACATCCAACACCTTCTGCAGAGCTTCTCGGTGTGGTTCTGAATTCAATAGCAATGATAACACGAATATTTTGGATGGCGTTTGTAGAAGCTGGTCTACAACATTGTACTCGCTCCTTTTGATGAGCCTCATCATCTCATCACAATCTTCTCTCGTATTGCCACTCGGGCCAGTAGAAGTAGGAGTTCTCGACATAGAGGAGGGCTTAACAACAAGTGCCGGATTCGGAGTGCTCACAGCATTCCCAATCGGGCGTTCAACAAAACCATCATCAACACTTCCTCGAGCATCAGCTTGAGGCTTCAACGGAGCTGAAAATACACGACCGCTACGGGTCAAACCGCTGACGTCAACAATGTTAACGACAAATGAAGAGGGCAGGGACACCTCTTTCCCATTCTCCACTGCTACAATATTGTAGCGATAAGGGACTGCTTTCTCGGAGGAGTACGGTACAGGTCCGGCTGGCTTGATGACGAGAGTAGGAGAAGCCTTCTTCTTGCTACCATCATACTTGATGACAACAGGCTCAGGTATCCGGAATACTGGAGAGATCATGTTGACTTCGAGAGCATCTTCATCAACATTTCTATTCTGAAGGATCGCAATGACTCCTTCGTCCAACATCTCTTGAACATCTCTGCGCACCTGGCGACATCCTCTCTGATTAACAGAACAGACTATGCATCTATTGTGGTCATGCTCATAATGGCTATAATCACACAGCAAGCGATGCATCTCAACCAGCGATTGTCGGATATGACTGACGTATTTAACTTTGTATTTGCCAGGGCAGCCCTGGACCATATTAACAGATTTCCCATGCTCGGGCAATGGGTTCTTCTTCACGTTCGGACCCACGTCCTCGAAAAACAAAATCCCACTTCTCACAAGGTCTTGCACCTTGGTCTTCAAGGGATAACAGTTCTCCATGTCAGGTCCGGGAGCACCGGAATGATACACACAGTGAAGCTCAGGCTTGTACCACCACTGGGGGTTAGCAGGTACAGCGGGAGGGTCTCGCGGAGTGATTAACTTTCTATCGATCAAAGATGGATAGAGTTCAGCATAAGTCATCGAAATTGGATCGAAGGTGACCCTCTTCCTCTCATAGCCGGTGTTGGCATTGTTGTTGTTATTTCGAGGCTGGTAGGCCTGCTGTTGCGGACGCTGTTGTTGTTGCTGATATTGTTGAGTTTCCCTGAAAATAGGTGCTATATGAGCCACCTGATGCTGAGTATTGACTGGGCGAGCAATCTTCCTCTTCGCAGAGGGTCTTCTCTTGACATGGGAAGACACAGCATGTGCCTCTGCCTCCTTCTTCTTCGCAAAGCTTCCATATCTCTTTGCCAAAGAGCCTTCCTCTCGAGTCAAGCGTCCTTCACGGACCCCCTCTTCCAATCTCATCCCCATATTCACCATCTCGGTGAAGTCTGAGGGAGAACTGGCTATCATTCTCTCGTAGTAAAACGAGCTCAAGGTCTTCAAGAAGATCTTGGTCATCTCTTTCTCCTCTAGGGGTGGCACTATCTGAGCTGTCAACTCGCGCCACCTCTGGGCGTATTCTTTGAAGGTCTCTTTCTCTTTCTGGGACATCGCCCTCAGCTGGTCCCTATCAGGAGCCATATCCATATTGTATTTATATTGCTTGACGAAGGCCTCGCCAAGATCGTTGAAAGAGCGGATGTTCGAACTTTCCAAACCCATGTACCACCGGAGAGCGGCACCGGACAGACTGTCTTGAAAATAATGGATGAGCAGTTGATCATTATCAATTTGTGTTGACATCTTGCGAGCATACATCACAAGATGACTGAGAGGGCACGTGTTTCCCTTATACTTCTCAAAGTCAGGCACTTTGAATTTAATAGGGATCTTCATGTTGGGCACAAGGCACAACTCAGCAGCACTCTTACCAAAGAGGTCCTTCCCCCTCAAAGTCTTCAGTTCCTTGCGAAGCTCAAGGAATTGGTCTTTCATGTCATCCATCTTCTCATAAACGTCTGGGCCCTCAGATGGCTCAGAATGATATATGGTATCTTCAACCCTTGGTAAAGTGTGCACGAAGGGAGGTGGAACTGAAAGGACCGGGCTAGATGTCGGCAGAGAAGCAAGAGTTGGAGCAAAACCCTCTGGCATAAAGTTGGCGGGCATTCCCCAAGGGAACCCGACTGGCATAGATGGTGCAAAGTGAGCTGTTGCAGCAGGCACAGTAGAAGTTACGACCTCAGAAATGACCGTCCTCTAGGGAGGAGTTGCAGGTGTTGGAGAAGACTGGCTCTGAGCGGCCAAGAATGACTCCATCAGGGCAGTCAATCTGGCTACCTCCTCTTTCAGCTCACAGTTCTCTTGTTCCAAATGATCCATCAGTCTCGAAGAGTTGGCTCTGGTGTAGTACCGGTGAGTCAGCTTGTCTTCAAAATAAATGAAGAACACAGAGTTAGACCATAGGACAAGAAGCCTGGAGTAGAACCTGCTTATGCACATGATGCATGCAATGCTTGTGCATATGATTTTTTATTTCAGATGAACTTTAGAGTTCTATTTTCCAATTTTGGGAAATATTATGCTTTTATCTTATATGGAAACAATCTCATCAATAATATCTGGAAAATAAATTTTTCACCAAAGAAGTACAACATTGGTAACCAAATACAAGAGAAAAGGAAAATAATCATCTTATGGATCCCTAGAAACAATCATCTAAATCTCGGGACACTGGAAGATAAGATGCATGAAGCCTCTTCACCTCCTCCTCATAGGCTGCCTCCATATCTGCCTTCTCCTTGGCGAGTCGATCATACTTCCTCTTCCAGAACCTAGAAGACTGAGGAAGTAGAGAAGTACATGCATCATTAGGATCATCAATAACCTGATGCTCGAGAAACTCAATGAAAGAATCCTTCTCCTTAATCTGCTGAAGCAAATCTTCTCGTTCACGGATCCAAGCACGTGAACGGTCTTCGTCTCTCAACTCCTCTACTCCTTGGTCAGGGAGGGTTGATGGCCCAACCTCAACCAAAGGTGTAGGTCTCAGATACTCGTACGGCATGAGGTACTCAGAAGCTCTCTTCCTGACCCAAGCAGTGTAAGGCTCCAAAGCGACACAATTCTTCGGACCTAGCTCCTTCCTTCCTTTCCTATGAATCTTGCGCCAAGCGCGAACCATCCTGCCTTTCAAGCCTTGGGGATCTTTACCCTCCTGAAAGAACACACCCTCCAACAGAATGTTATTGGGTTTATCCTTTAGGGGGAACCCAAGCTGACGACGTGCCAAAACGGGGTTGTAACTAATCCCACCACATGTACCAAGAAGAGGTACATTGGAGAATTCACCACAAGAGTCGATAATCTGCACACCATCGTATACACGGTTGTACCAAGAGATATCATCATTAGTGAAAGACATAAGTCTCGTGGACCACCGTAGACATCCCTTGTTCTCCTTGAAGGCGACCGTCTGCGGTAAGTGAGAAATAAACCACTTATACAACAGAGGCAAACAGCACACAATGGCACCACCACCCTTTCCATTCCTCATATGCAAAGAAAAGTAAGTGTCACCCAACAGAGTCGGACCGAGATTAAGAGTAGAGAAAATCCTAATAGCGTTCACATCCACAAACTTGTCGATGTTGGGGAATAACACTAACCCATAGATGAGAAGTACAAATATGGCCTCAAAGGCGTCCTCACTCATGGCCTTCCCATACACAGTAGCTTGAGCAATGAGGAACTCAGAAGGGAGACCTTGAATTCCACCTTTGGTAGTCATATGAGCTCTAACCAGAGATTCATCTATATGCAACATGTCAGCTATCTCTCGAGAAGTAGGAATACTCTCCAAGCCACTGAACGGCAACTGGTCTAGGATAGGTATACCCACAAGATAGGCATACTCCTCAAGTGTGGGCAAAAGTTGAAAGTCCGGAAAAGTGAAGCAACGGTACAAGGGATCATAAAACTGCACCAATACACTCATCAATCCTTCATCCACCTAAGTAGTCAGAAGAGGAAGAAGCTTCCCAAAACGAGCTTTGAAACCCAAAAGATCTAATACATAGGATGTCAAATTCCTTAGTTCTTTCAAATCAGGTTGTCTGAAGCTGTACTTCTTTTTATTCCTTCTTTGTCTTTCCATGTCTGAAAATTTGCAAATAGACCTCTTAAGTTCCTTGAAAATTTCTTATTATTTTGATGATATGGATGCAAATGGGTGCATGAATGCATGAATGCAACAATCACACTCAAGGATCAAGCAAAGCACACTAAACAAAGGTCATGGGATGGATCATATCATCCTTAATATCAATCATCCATTTTGGTGGATTATGGTTTACACCTTATCAACACCCAAGTTCCATTGATATTAAGGATATATGAACGGATCAACCACGAATCAAGGGTTTGTTGCAAGTCACGAGCATGGAGTCTCGGTTAAGAACCACCCAAAGGGAGTGTACTAGGGTTTAAACCTGCCAAACATGTTCTACAAGAGGTTCCCATAGTCATCATCCTATCTTTCGGATATTATCGGAGAAACGACTACTCGTATTCCAAAAATATTCTCAAGAGAGACTCTTATGAGTGTAGTATCGCGTAACAATCGTATCAAATCTTGCACTTGAACAACTTTCGCACTACATCCTAAGAATAGGCCAAGATGGGCTTGGTAAACTAAGGTCCTTGGCTTCTAAGGTCTATATTGGAAAGAGTAATGTCTAACCACAACTACTTGTATGACATTATTGATCCCAACATGACCTCCACCAAGTGAATGGGCTTGCAAGTTAACTTGCTAAGGAATAACTCCACACAAGTCAACAAGACTATGCCATTCTCCTATCCTAAGTGCACTCGAGTTCGGGTATAGAACTCATCTCACAAAGATCACCAAGCATACAAGGAATTAATATTCAAGCAATTCAATCATTACATACAATACAGTAATCCCAAATTACACAAAAATATGTCACAAACAACATACAATACAATAAATATGAAAAGTAGGCAAAACCCACTAGGCAAATCTTATCCCTAGCAGAGTCGCCACTTTTCTGTAGCGTGGTATTCGTTACCATTAGATATATTGACTAAATCCAAGGTAAACCATACAAGTCGAGTCACCACCGCACTTCTATTTATCAAAAACTAGTAAAAATGTCAGAGATCTGGGTAAGGGGGTTGGTTATGCAATGGGAAGGTTAACATCAATAAAACCAGAGTCGCCACCACACTTTTATTGTTTCCAAAGGAAAAGGGAAAAGTACGAATAAAACCCAAAGATAAGAAGTTTTCAAATCAAAACTAATAAAAGGCCAGAGATTACAGATAAGGGGGTTGGTTACACAGAGGGAACGTGTTAGCACCCAAAGTATCCTAGGTACTCCTAGGGAGCCCTTTTTATGGGTGTAAGTGTGTTTGGTATAAAAGATATTTGAGAACAATAAAGTATGGGGATGAGAAAAGAATTCATTGATTATATTTTTGTGTTTGACAAGACCTTCGGTCTTGTGCCTACGTACCAACATAAAAATGAGGGATCAAAACCTCGTAGTTCGTGGTAACAATTTCAAAATGAGTGAATTGCTTTTTTAATAAAAAGTTAAGTCAAAAGGGGCACAAAGGGCCCAAAAGTTTGAATGAGTGTTAGTTCTTTTTGTCTTTTAAAATTTTAAGTCAACATGATTATATTTATTTACAAATTTGATTAAAGAAAAAGATTGTAAATTCATTGGCATAAGGCCAAAGTTTCTAATTTGAAACATGTCTAAGTTTGAAATAACAAGCAAATTTTTTTTTAAAAAAAAGGGGGGAGAGATTTTGAAATTTAAGAAGTGGGAGAAGATGAAGAGGTTATCCTAAGCATAAATTTAAGAGTTGAGGGTTGAAAAGGTCTGACCAATGGGATGCAATCCAATAGACAAGAATGTCATATATGAACTAAAATAAATCCCAAGAATTGCATCAGATGAAGGCTCAATTCACAATAACTTGGTCTCAAAATGTTGGCATTGGCCAAGTCCTTTTGCATAAGGAATGTTGCCTAATCCTAAGTCCAAAAGTTCAGATCAAACTCAACAGTCCACACAAACAATTTTTAGGGGTTTTTGTTGTTTATTAAGTATTTTAAGGTCCTAAGACCACAAACAAAAACAAGATATACAAACAAATATATGCCTTTAGGATCAAAATTTATCTTTATGATAAGCAATCTTAATTGGACTTATGTAGAAGTCACAACTATATGAGGCCGGGCAATAAAAATTTAGATGTTAATATATGTTAGAGATTTGGTATAATGAACCAAACTCCTAAAACATACCACACACTAAAAAAAGGACCAAAGGGGGGGACCTATCTCATCCATACTTGTATTGGCTTATCTAACACAAGGTTATTGATGAACCAATTAGCCTTAGGATCTTGAGATTTCACTGGTCAATGAAAGGGATTAAAGATGAAGAGGAAGGGGAGATGAGAGAAACACAAATTGGTCATGGGAGGAATTTTATCAAATTAAAATCACTCATTCATTTTGGGAGATGAAATGTACATTTCATCAATCCCCTAAATCCAATGATTTTAACTCAACAAAAGTCAAATCAACATTGACCAAGGACCAAACACATAGTCAAACATCACAAGTCAGTAAAAATGGCTCAACATAATTTTTACACAATTAATCAATTAAAAATGCATTTTAATTCAATTTAATTTTGTCAAAACCTAAAATCTCTTCAAAACACCAAATAAATGTACAAGAGATTTATCCTTGGTCAATAAAGGTCAAAGGACCTTGGAATTTTTTTTCATGATTTTTGAAAATTTAGAAGTATTTTTAAACAATTAAAAATATGCATAAAAACAATTAATTCATGAAAAATATCAAAATTAATCCAAAAAATAATTTGATTTAGAAAATGAAAAAGGAAAATATTTAAAGATTTTTGGTAAAAGTCCGATATTTTTTGGATTAAAAATGAAATTAATATGAATTAAACAAAATAAGCTAATTAAAATATAAAATCAGAAATTAAATAAATTTAGAAAAAACAAGGGCCATCAGATCTCCCTCATTAATTGAGGTGGCAGATCTGATAGCCACCCGCGCGCGTTCCACCATGCACTCAAGTCAACTTAATGTACGCGTGGTAATGCAAAGCAATGATCCAGATTATAACATCCAAACATGATTAGATGGTCAGGAGGTGTTGTAGCGGGGTATTCGTTACCATTAGATATATTGACTAAATCCAAGGTAAACCATACAAGTCGAGTCGCCACCGCACTTCTATTTATCCAAAGGAATGGTTAGAAATCGAACAAAAACCTAAAAGTTTTATCGAATCAAAAACTAGTAAAAATGTCAGAGATCTGGGTAAGGGGGTTGGTTATGCAATGGGAAGGTTTTAAGCACCCAAAACATCCTAGGTACTCCTAGGGAGCCCTTTTCATATTTGTTGTAAGGTTGGTATTTTGTGAAAAATTTGTTTGTGCAAACATGATTGAAGAGATGAAAAAAGAATGTACAAGTTTATTTACATTTTTGTGTTTGGATGGATAAACCCATTGCCTACGTACCATCTTAAAAAAAACATTAGGATCAAAACCTCGTAGTTCGGGGTAAAAATCTCAAAATGAGTTGGTGAATTGATTAGTCCAAAAGCCTTAAGGTCTTTTGTTATCCAAGGGAGAAAACTCAACCTAAAACCACAAATCCACCATGTGAGGATAGATTCAACATACTAGTGAGGGGTTAACCCTATAATAAGCATGGAAGACTCATTGTCCATCATTAAGGATATAGGTGAGTATTACATCTACCTCAAGGATAACTAAAACCTAACAGCTAAAGGTTATAAAAAATTTGATTAAAAGAATGGTCATTGAAACCACAAAAGTATTTGAATGAGTTATATTTACCAATGAAAAGTATGTACAAAATACGGTCAAAGTGGATTAAAGATTCAATTCAAAATAAGTATTAAGAAGAGAAAGTTTGAAAATCAAAAGCATAAGGCTTAGGTTTCTAATGTTTGAAAACAAAGGTTAAATGTTTGCACAAAAGTTTTGGCTTGGGTTAGAGTGGAGAGAAGAAGAAGAATGGCTAAAGTCCTAAACAAACAAGAGGTAAGGGATAAGAGAAGAAGACCACAAATGGAGTTCCTCTCTTGAGATCATATTGATGATCCAAGTAGCTCCCATCCTTTGGAATAAGCAATAACATAAGCATAAACTCAAGCAATCAACAATCAAATGAACTCTTGGAAAGCTCCTTAATGTATCCTGAATCCCTCTCTCTTAGAAGCCCATGGTAATGGTTCCTCAATTTGAATCAAGTTGGAATCCCTAGCACAAGAACACACACATTAAAAGGTTCTAGCAAACAAACAAGGAATGGACAAGAAGAGTTTTAAAGTTGGTCATTTCATGGTCATCTTTCAACATTAAGCATTCTAAAGGCCCAATGCCTAGTTGCTATTTGACTTTTATAGCACTCTAAAGGCCCAATGCCTAGCTGCTCTTTGACTCCAAATTTGCATAGGGGAAGTCCTAAAGTCTAAGTCCATTTGTCCATTTCTTTGTATTGTGATTAAAAACAATCAAACAAAACAAAAGCACAAATGATATATACACAATTATATGTGCTCAAGTGAGCAAAAGGCAAATTGCATTAACATAAATATGTGCTCAAGTGAGAAAAGGAAAAAGCAAATGAATAATATGTACAAGAATAGTAAATTTCATGAAAATAAAGTGCAAAAAGTAAATGTTAATGGTTAATGGTTAGTGTTAGTAGTTAGTGTGCCATAAGGCAAATTTAGCGCTATGTTAAGCAATCGTAATTGGACTTATGTAGAAGTCACAACTATCTGAGGCCGGTCAATAATAATGTAGGCAACAACATAAGTTAGAAGTCTTGATTAGTGAACCAAGTTCCAACAACTTGCCATGCCAAAAAGAAGAAGAGAATTGATCTTGTATTGGTTTAAGCCTTTTGTATGAGTTAGCAAGCAATCTATCCTTAATACAAAGCCATTCACTAGATCATTTGATCAAGATGAATTAGATTTGGATTGAGGAAGATTAAACCTTCATAATCAATACTAACTTATCAACCTTTAACACATTGATCAAAAGGAAAAGAAGAAGAAGAAGGAGATGAATAAAGGAAATGGAAATGAAAAGAATAAAGAGCATTAAATGAAATAGAATGTACCAATCAACAAGTGTTAACCAATGACATTGAGGATAATGGTTAAACAATCAAAAACAGAAATGAGATGAAGATTGGAAGTCAAGACATGAACAAAATATTTTTGGCATTTTTTAATATTAAAAATAAACTTGAATTAAAATATTAAAGAAAGGTCAAACTTCAAAATACTTCAAATCAACTTTTGAAAGTCCATGTGATTTATCCCAAGTTCAACAAGGTCAAACAAAGTTTGACAAAAAAATTCAGCATTTTTAAAAGTCAGAAACTATTTTTAATCAATTAAAAATGAATAAAAATAACCTAATTGAACTAAAATCTCAAATAAATCTCAAATAAATTAAAAAATTGATGAGAATATTTTTCATAGATCCATCATCATTGGAATAGGTTGAGAAAATATTTTTGTATTTTTTGAATATCAAAAACTATTTAAAATGAATTAAAAATAACCAGAAAAAAGAAAATTCACAAAAAATAGCAAATGATGAAATAAAAAATATTAAAAATCATTTTTATAAACTAGAATTAAAAAGAGAAATAATGCAATTGGTCCCATATTTTTTGGAATTAAAATGAGAGAGTTATGAATTTTAGAATAAAATGGAATTAAAGAAAATAAAATGGAAATTAAGAAAATCAGAAAAAGGAGAGGCGTCTGATCAAGCCTCATTAATTGACGTGGCTGATCAAACGCTCCACATGCGCGCTCTCACCATAGGCCTTAGTCAATGAGACACACAAGGCATTAAAATAAGTCATAACAATTGATGGCCACGATTAGATCTGGAAAACGCATCTGATGGCTCAGATTTGATCTGGCAAAGAGACGGTGGTGTACACCACCGTCTTCTCCGGCGAGCTTGCGTTTTCCGGTGACATTTGCAGGTTCAAAAATCTTAATAAAAATGGGCGATCCTCATATCATTGGAAAGCTGGGGGGATGTACATCACCCCTGTAACCTTGGATTGTACTCAAAGTTTCTATGGAATGAGAAATCAGAGTTGGAAAATCCAGGTGCTTAAACTGAAGTTCATCAAAACATAAAATCAAAGCCACCACTGGCTTGCCTCTTGCACGAGGACTTCAGAAAAACAAATGGACACAAAAAAATCACATAGTACAAAGAGATATGGATCAAAATAGTTGAGATATAAACCTTTGAAGAGCAGCTCTAATTCACACGATTCCTTCCAACTTTTGCTTGCAGCTTGAACTTGAAGTATGGTATGAGTGCAAGTTTAAGGAATAAGTATTAAAGATCAACTAATTTTGTTGAAATTCAAACTTGAAATCAGAAGTGAAAAATGAGTATTCCTTTAGTGATGGCTAGGTTTTGATTTCTGCAACATTTCAGATTGATTCAGGGTGTCCAAATGAATGGAGCAGTGCATCTATTTATAGCACAAGGTGATGCAAGGAGGTGGAAAACTCGTGTGTGCATGAGCTTGGATCCTCCATGCATGGGCCTATACAGGCGCATGTGAGGCCCAAACTCAATTGGTTTTGCATGCTGAACACAAATGGATGAGTTTTGGACGTGCAAATGGCAAGGCAAAGGCTTGTGCATGAAGTTTCATCATGAATTCCATAATTGTGCCTAAAACTTCAACTCTTCGAAAATGCTAATTAGGAAATCCAAACATAAGCATATGGGTAATGGTTGGAAAGGTCTTAACATAAGGAACAAGTGTTATATTGAACAAAAACTCATTTGAAGTGTGGAAATTTATGAAAACAGACCATGAAGTTCATAGTGTAAAATATGCCTTTGAGAATTTTGTCAAATTGGACCAACTTCAAGCCCTTCTGTTTCGGTGATGCAAGCCTCAAATGGAAAAACCTCCAACATCAAAGTTGTAGATCTTTTCAAGACAATCAAGATGGACTTAAATTTTGCATCATTTGGATTTGTTATGAAGAAGTTATGGGCGTTTGAAGTTGAAATTGTTTGCCTTTCAACATAACATTTGAAGTAGACATCTTAAGCTTTCCAATTCATTTGATCCCACCTCACAATCATGAAAAATGAATGAGTTATGTTCTTGGGAAGTTGATCCAAAATTAGGGTTTCAGTCAAAATGACCTATAATGTCTTTGAATGGGAGATGACCTTCCAAGCTCCAAAACAATTTTTGATAGACATGAAAGTTGTTCATATTGTCCTTATGAACATTTTTTCTTTTGGGATCATCTTCATTTGACCAACACATAAAAAGTTAGGTCTCAGTGCATTTCAAAATAGTCAGATGAATTGACTGATCAACTTTCCAAGTCCACAACTCATATCTTGATGAATTGATGATTGAGGACACTCAAATAAGTTCAAATATGCATGAAATGATGAATTAAAGAACTTCCCTTGATTGTATTTGATCTTGGGCTGAGGTTTCTTCATTAGCAACGCATTGTGGGTGATCAGATGAATTAGGGTTTCCTTGGGGATCAAACCTCAAACCCTTTGACTTGCTTTGATAAAAATGATAAATTGAGATGCTAGGGAGGAATATTTGATGGATGAGAGATTTGGGAACCATTATCATGCTTGCTTTCATCTTCTCTTGGCCATATCATTGCACAAAAGATCACCTAGAAGCTTTTTGACCTTGTGATTGCTCAAGCTACAAACAAGAACTGTTAGTGACATATTTTTATGCTTTTGGTTAGTAAATAAAATGAGAAAAGCAATGATACATAATTCAAGCATGCCTAGTGATCTCAAACCACTCACAAGAAGTCCCATCTAAAGGTAAAAGGAACCAAGATGCTTATGATCCTTGAGGCTTTGCAAATGCATTGTTATGATACCATGAGGGATCTTAGGGTCAAAATTGGGGTCTTACAGGTGTGCCAACACACCACCGGAGCTAGGGCTCCGATCATCTTCTCTGGTGACCTCCCCCGGACTGGTCCAACTTTATTTCAATGGAAAATGACAAACAAGGATAGTATTTCTAAGAGAAAATGCTCAGGATCACGAATCTGGCTCCAATTTTCTCCAATTCCAAGTATATAAAAAGATACAGGGATTTGAATTTTGAGGATCATGAACTGAGTTACTTCGATTTGACCTCAAAGCAACTCAATCTTCTTGCCTACATTGGTAGGACTTCAGCTAACCAAAAATCACAAAGAATGGTGAAGAATTGAGGAAGAATCGAATAGATGAAAATTCTGAAAAATTACCTTCGAGGGAGCTTCAACCTTGCTTGATCTTGATTCCAATTGTGCTTGGCTTTGTTTCAGAAGCTTGTAGGAAGTGATTAATATCAGAAAATGGCCTGCACTCTTGGAGTTTCAATCTCAAAATAAAATGATATTTGAAGCTCGATTTTCAAATGAAAACCTTCAAGGTTATCCTTAAATGGTGAGGGTTTGGATTGCAGGTTAAAAGCTTAGGCATGAGGTCCTCAATTCTGAGCATGAGGGGTTGTATTTATAGGCCATGAGATTCATTTCCACACACTTCCAAATTTTTCCAAATTTAGAAATTCACCTTGCATGCTTGCCTGCGCGTGTGATAGGCCCATCAAGTGATACTATCAGGTCCAAAAATGCTTGAGAATCATGCTGAAATCATGTCATGTGGCCATGCATTTGTGTTTGAATTGTGAAAGTCAAAAACATCCAATTGATCCTTTGAAAAGAACCCATGTGCAAGTCCTTCATTCTTTGGCCAAATGAGATGATCTTGAACTTTTCAGAAAGGTGAGATCAAGGGGAACAAATTTTATGTTGAACATGTTTTCATTTGAAGCTTAGATCGTGATGATTTTGGAGGTGGAAGATTGGAAAATCAAACATGTTTAAAAAATTTCTAAGTACCAAGTCAAATGTTCACTTCTTCCACCTTGAATAATGTTAATACCTTAGGATTGGCATTAATTTTGTAAAACAAATAATGTAATCATCTCTGTTGTTTTAATATGTTGGGTTGAAGAAGTTCAACATCTGGACCAACATGTCATGTACGATGTCACGACATCATGCCTGTGACATCGTACATGTGTAGAAAACTGAATTAATTAATTCAGTATATATTCTGGGATTAGTGAGGATATTTGGTGAATATTCTATCTCCCATGTGGAGGTCTTAAAGACTCAATCAGAATATATATAGGCTCCAAATATGGAGATATATATGGGGAGATTTTAGGATTGAAGACCTTATTCGTAGCAGAAATTTTCTGGTGTATTTGTAACAGCAAAGAAGAAGTTTGCTGCGATTTCTGAAGGCCCAAATCCAGTTGGGTGATTAGGTTATAAATAGCATATTGTAACCTAGTTTTTGTAAGCCTCTTAGAATGAAAAATTAGGGGTGTGTGTGAGGTAAACCTCCTAACCTGTGGGAAGGTTACCATGTGTTTCTCAGTGTTCAAAGCTGAGAGTATTTGTGACTCAAAGCCTGTAGGTAAGAGTTGTTTGTTCTTGAATGAAGCTGTGAAGCAAGTTCAAGTTGTTTAACATTACATTGTTTTTGTAGTGATAGGAATGGAAACTGGAGGTTTCTATCTAGGAGTTCATAGGTATAGATTGCATTGGGTAGGGATTAAGTGAAGAGTTGTAAACGGGGGAGTTTAGCTCTGAATTAATACTGCTGATAGTGGATCTTCTTCCTGGCTTGGTAGCCCCCAGACGTAGGTCATGTTGGACTGAACTGGGTTAACAATTTCCTGTGTTTGTTTACCTTCTGCATGTTATAATCCTGTCTGCCATAACTCAGGTTGTATTTCAGTCTGCTTATCAAGTTAATAACAGACCTGATACATAGCCTTCTGTTTGAATGTCAATCAGAATGTTTTGACATTCATCATTGACAGCATATACTGAATAATAGGCATGTTGATCTCAGTTCAGCATTTAGTTAAGTCTGGTCTTCAAGAAGATAACAGACCTGGCCAAAGGATCATAGTGAAACTGTCAAACTGGATGTCTTGACAGTTGTTCATGTAGGCTGATACTGAAGTAGAGACTGGTTAGTCTTTTACAGTACAGCAAAGTTAGCACAGGTTGTTTTCAGGAACATAACAGAATCAGCATGAGGCATATGTTCTAGATGTCAAACTGAATGTTGTAACATTCACACCTGACAGCTTGTGCTAAATTGTAGGATAATTAGTTTTTCTGTTTCAGCATTTTTCTCAGGCTATTTTTTAGGAATCCAACAGCTGAGCTAAAATCTAGGAAAATAACAACTAACCTACAATTAATGAACCTAACTAATAGCCTATTTGTTAGCTCCCTAATATGTGGAAATTAGGTTAACTTGCTTGACTTTTAGTTTAGGAAACACGAGTACTAGGCCAGCAAACTGGAATACAGTAACAGGTGATGTTCAAATTAATATTGATATATCATGCTGATAACTGTGCAAACACAACAGAAGTAAGTGTGGTGTTTGATCTCTGCGGTGTCTTTGTACCAGAAGGACAGAACTAGGTGTTCTTCCATTATAGGGTAATATAGTAACAGATGTCGTGACAACTGTGAAAGCGTGCTTTAGTACAGGGCTTTAATTTGTATAACTGTCTTGCTGTATTAGTTACAATGTTGGATCAGATGTCATGACTTGGAGTAGAACATCTGAATTCTGACTACGCCAGAATTTCAATTGGTATCAGAGCAGGCATCCTATTCAGCTTCTGGATGAGATCCATGGGTGATACTTTCTGGTATCTTGCAAGGAGTTATGTTAGTACTGATGTTGGAACATGTGGAAGGTTCTATGATGTACCTGAATGGTCCCTTGAAGTAGGTGGATGGACTATTCATGGTAGGAACTCTGTGTACCTGTCTCTGGAGATTGGCAATTGGCCTTTGTGTGGGACAGCTATGCTAGTATTGAATCATATTCAAACTTGGTATGTTCTGGGAGGCTGATCTGGTGAAGTGTGTGTTCATAGGTTGAGTTGTATTATGATTTCCGCTGCATAATACCTGGCAAAACTCAAACTCTGATGTAGTTTCCCCTCATGTGGATGAAAGGCTGTTGTATTCAAGATTTCATCAGAATCTACTGAAGATGTCAAAGATACTTGAGTCTCCTTAAGTCCACTCATCATGGTAAGAATCACCTGATCACTGATTCTTTTACTCTCTTGGGTAGTGCATATGAAGACCTTGAAGACTTTTAAGGAGGGTTTGTTCCAAGCAGGTGGAACTAATATTCTATGTGATGTTAGAACATGCTGTTTAATAAGTACGCACCTACTAGTTGAAGAGCAGATGTTTTTAGGCGTCAAACAAAGAGATACTTTTGTTTGGAACCTACTCCTGACCTGGAAGAGGAGACATCTGTGTGTGCTAAGTTGACAAGGGTAGGGTCAACTGTGTGTATGCTCAAGAAGGTCACTTTTAGAAGTCTGATCTCTAGAAGTGGAGCTAGTTGAGATGTGACATTGTGCAATCCATGCTGTGTGCCTTATTCTTGTAGATTGATCAGGGTTGGATAGTTGTTACCTGAAGTACTATGTTATGTTGGAAGACAAGTCCCCTGGATGTTAGAAGTCAATAATGGGGTAACCTGACTGCTATTTCATTTAAGAGGATTGGGACCATGAATCTTGTTATTCAAACACCACGCTCAGAAGTGGCTGTTCTTTCAAGGAGTGAGAATATGAAGATTCAGTGGTTGGTTGAGGTAGTATGCTCTGGAAATGCATATCTACTATTAACTGGTGTTGTTTTGTTGTCACTAGTACTTATGGTCAGCTGGAGTCTGATTGGTGTGATTGAAGTATGTATAGGTTTAACTCATAAAGTGAGTTGCCACTGGTAGGGATGGTGTATGTCATGTTGAGACATTTGTCTACAATGCATGGATATTGGTGTGGAGTTTCCATGATTGTTAATTTGAGGGGGAGTTTTGGTTAACCTCCTCACGTTTGGTCAGCCTAGGGTCTGGTTGGCTGTTGACCTGTGTCACATGGGTTCTGGTTGTTGTGTGACACATTTGCAAGGAAGGATTCATCCCTCTCATTCCTAAGGGTGAATCTAATCTGGAAAGATTCTCAAAACTATTGAGGTGCTTGCAAGCAGAAGATGTTGACACAAGAAGAGTATTTTCAAAGTATTCTTATGGTGGAAGTATCTGAAAGGATAATTGGGAAAGGATTTAAGATCAATGTCTACTTGTGCCAAGTATAAGTATTTAATTGATTATCCTTGGAGCTCCAGATGACTGATGTTCTTAAAGATGTTGGAACATCTCTTATTCAAGACCCTGTGCAGAATCACAGGAAGGATAGTACATTGGTTTATGATCTATCTCTTTGGTGGCAGCAAAAGCATATGATCTCTGAAAAGGTTTCCTGGCAAGAAACATGTTCAGCCTTGGTGTGTACAAGAAGAAGAAGACATCATAGTCTTGATGGTGGTTACTTGGATCAGTTTATTTCTGATCTAGGTAAGGAAGTGCGTTGGCTAATGCATACTGTGGAGTTAAGAACAAGTGGCAACATTCTTGACACCATGGAAACAGCCTTGCTTTAGGAAGTGAAATCCTTGGTATAGTTAAAGGGTTAGTCTCTAACTGGTCCTTCTGAAGACTCATGCATCAGAGTGTCTGATGTCTTTGGAGAAGAAGCAGGAATTCATCAAGGTGTGAGCTTGGATGACTTAACTGCAAACCTGCAGGATGGAGGTTGTTTACTCAAACTTGGTTCCACAATCAAGTCTATGAGAGCATTGAACTCTTGTTCTGTGTAGGGAGGAAGTTCTTTCAAGTGGCAGAAGAAGGAGCTGAATTCAACAACTAGATGTTAAAACACAATGTTGTGACATTTGGTTCAACATCAGAATCTTAGTTGGTGAAGTGGCACATCAACTTAAGATAGAAGGGTCTACAGAGTTGTAGATTGGGTACTTCAAAAAGATCGTTCTCATTGCAGTTCTTTGGAGTTGTTGGATGGAGAAGACGTTACATGTTCATGTCTTAGAGAATCTAAGTTTTGTTTAACATGTAGCTTGAAGTTCAAGTCTCACTTGGAAGGTCAGAATATCTTTGGGAGAAGTCTGATAAACTTGGAGAGGTCAAAAAGTGGCATTTGACGTTTTCATATGAGGATTCATAAAGGAGGTAATCAACCAGTGGCATTTGGTCTATCTCAGAAGTGAGTTCGAAGAATCAAGATAATCAACATATGGCAGCTGATTATTCTTGAGGAAAGTCTGTGACAAATTACTTTTGAGCAGAAAAGTAGTAAGTTGAAGACAAAAGGAGGTGTTTTCTATTCATCCCTTGGAGCTTGTGGTAGGAGTTCTAAGCTATCTATGGAAGATTATCTCTTGTAATGGGATGAGAATGTACATGTCCCAATTTGTGTCTGGTTTCTTTTGGATCAAGCTGGTGACTCAGTGATATCTGAAGAGTATCATATGGTGTTCTTTGTTATGTTGGGAGGATGTCCTAACTAATGTTAGAACATTTTGTGAAGTGGTTTTCTGTTCTGGTTAGAAGAGAGATTGACACAGAGTGTGGATGTGTTCAGCCAAGAGGGTTGAACAGGGGGTGTGCTCTTGAAGACATGAAGATGCGTCTTATGTTTTCCATTCATCAAGTGGTCTGGGTTCTCTTTGAATCAGGAAGTATGTGAAGGTCCAACTTTGGGGTGTTGGATATGCTCACGTGTGATCTCCAAGTTTCAAGAGGAGAGTTGGTTGTTCATGACAGAGGGAGTTCTGTCTTTGTGCCGCAAGTAATCATCAAGCTTGTGGTCTATGTGTTCTCAGATAACAAGGTATGGCACCTTGTTAGTTATTGGGATGATGTGGTATGTGTCAAGGCTGAGTGAGCAGAAGAATGTCTGACCGGATGTCATGACATTGCCTAGGACAATATTGTTATTTCCTTCTGAATCTTAAAGTCATGAGGAAATATAGATGTGGTGTGTCTAATTATGATAAATTAGAATAAGCCTGATTATTACAGTTGTGTGGTACAGGGGGAGTAACCATCTACTGGTGTTTGTGATTTTGGCTTTAGTGGTGCCAAATGTCAAGTTTCTACTGGAGGTACGAAAGTGGTCTTAGGAAATGTTGATAGGAAGAATACTTGAAGAATGCGGGAAAAAGCCACGTTGAGTGTTAAGACATCGCGTGCAACGTGTCTGACTGCATATAGGGAATAGTCTCCATGCACTGGAACTGTTGTTTTGGAAAAGAAATAGTCAAGAGCTATAAAAGGTATTCAAAGATAGTCTGAGATTTTGTTGGTGATTCTCTGACTGTTTCTCAGCAAATATTAATGAATCTTGACCAAGCATTTACTCCTACCGTTAATTCCTAAGCACGGGCTGGACTATTTAAAGGATGTAACAGCACTCCTCTTCTCACAACAGAAACATTCCATTCCCTCTAAACAATGGGGTATGTTAAGGTTTCGGCAAACTGCGCCTGGATCTGTTTTTGTGAGGGGTTCATTTACAAATGTTTAGCTAAAAAGGGGGAGAGAAATATAGTCCTAAGAATGTACCAGAAGCAAGTAAAATATGGTAGCAAGCAGAAGTTGGCTTCAGGCACAGAAGTCACTTACTGGGCATATCACTTGTGTCTTGTGATCTGAGTTAAGAGGACAGTTGTGTCTTGTGATCTGAGTTACATTATCTATGTACTCAGCATTACATATTCTTCTGGAAGCTCTACCATTGAGGGGAAGGGTTCTGATGCAACTGATTCTTTTACCTCTACTTCCTCATGTACACCAACTTTGGTGTTTATGGTGGTGGAGATAATGACAGAGGCTTATTTGTTTTAGCTAAAATTTTCCAAAGGGGGAGATTGTTAATACCTTAGGATTGGCATTAATTTTGTAAAACAAATAATGTAATCATCTCTGTTGTTTTAATATGTTGGGTTGAAGAAGTTCAACATCTGGACCAACATGTCATGTACGATGTCACGACATCATGCCTGTGACATCGTACATGTGTAGAAAACTGAATTAATTAATTCAGTATATATTCTGGGATTAGTGAGGATATTTGGTGAATATCCTAACTCCCATGTGGAGGTCTTAAAGACTCAATCAGAATATATATAGGCTCCAAATATGGAGATATATATGGAGAGATTTTAGGATTGAAGACCTTATTTGTAGCAGGAATTTTCTGGTGTATTTGTAACAGCAAAGAAGAAGTTTGCTGCGATTTCTGAAGGTCCAAATCCAGTTGGGTGATTAGGTTATAAATAGCATATTGTAACCTAATTTTTGTAAGCCTCTTAGAATGAAAAATTAGGGGTGTGTGTGAGGTAAACCTCCCAACCTATGGGAAGGTTACCATGTGTTTCTCAGTGTTCAAAGCTGAGAGTATTTGTGACTCAAAGCCTGTAGGTAAGAGTTGTTTGTTCTTGAACGAAGCTGTGAAGCAAGTTCAAGTTGTTTAACATTACATTGTTTTTGTAGTGATAGGAATGGAAACTGGAGGTTTCTATCTAGGAGTTCCTAGGTATAGATTGCATTGGGTAACGATTAAGTGAAGAGTTGTAAACGGGGGAGTTTAGCTCTGAATTAATACTACTGATAGTGGATCTTCTTCCTGGCTTGGTAGCCCCCAGACGTAGGTCATGTTGGACTGAACTGGGTTAACAATTTCCTGTGTTTGTTTACCTTCTGCATGTTATAATCCTGTCTGCCATAACTCAGGTTGTATTTCAGTCTGCTTATCAAGTTAATAACAGACCTGATACATAGCCTTCTGTTTGAATGTCAATCAGAATGTTTTGACATTCATCATTGACAGCATATACTGAATAATAGGCATGTTGATCTCAGTTCAGCATTTAGTTAAGTCTGGTCTTCAAGAGGATAACAGACCTGGCCAAAGGATCATAGTGAAACTGTCAAACTGGATGTCTTGACAGTTGTTCGTGTAGGCTGATACTGAAGTGGAGACTGGTTAGTCTTTTACAGTACAGCAAAGTTAGCACAGTCTGTTTTCAGGAACATAACAGAATCAGCATGAGGCATATGTTCTAGATGTCAAACTGAATGTTGTGACATTCACACCTGACAGCTTGTGCTAAATTGTAGGATAATTAGTTTTTCTATTTCAGCATTTTTCTCAGGCTATTTTTTAGGAATCCAACAGCTGAGCTAAAATCCAGGAAAATAACAACTAACCTACAATTAATGAACCTAACTAATAGCCTATTTGTTAGCTCCCTAATATGTGGAAATTAGGTTAACTTGCTTGACTTTTAGTTTAGGAAACACGAGTACTAGGCCAGCAAACTGGAATACAGTAACATGTGATGTTCAAATCAATATTGATATATCATGCTGATAACTGTGCAAACACAACAGAAGTAAGTGTGGTGTTTGATCTCTGCGGTGTCTTTGTACCAGAAGGACAAAACTAGGTGTTCTTCCATTCTAGGGTAATATAGTAGCAGATGTCGTGACAACTGTGAAAGCGTGCTTTAGTACAGGGTTTTAATTTGTATACTTGTCTTGCTGTATTAGTTACAATGTTGGATCAGATGTCATGACTTGGAGTAGAACATCTGAATTCTGACTACGCCAGAATTTCAATTGGTATCAGAGCAGGCATCCTGTTCAGCTTCTGGATGAGATCCATGGGTGATACTTTCTGGTATCTTGCAAGGAGTTATGTTAGTACTGATGTTGGAACATGTGGAAGGTTCTATGATGTACCTGAATGGTCCCTTGAAGTAGGTGGATGGACTATTCATGGCAGGAACTGTGTGTACCTGTCTCTGGAGATTGGCAATTAGCCTTTGTGTGGGACAGCTATGCTAGTATTGAATCATATTCAAACTTGGTATGTTCTGGGAGGCTGATCTGGTGAAGTGTGTGTTCATAGGTTGAGTTGTATTACGATTTCCGCTGCATAATACCTGGAAAAACTCAAACTCTGATGTAGTTTCCCCTCATGTGGATGAAAGGCTGTTGTATTCAAGATTTCATCAGAATCTACTGAAGATGTCAAAGATACTTGAGTCTCCTCAAGTCCACTCATCATGGTAAGAATCACCTGATCACTGATTCTTTTACTCTCTTGGGTAGTGCATATGAAGACCTTGAAGACTTTTAAGGAGGGTTTGTTCCAAGCAGGTGGAACTAATGTTCTATGTGATGTTAGAACATGTTGTTCAACAAGTATGCACCTACTGGTTGAAGAGCAGATGTTTTTAGGCGTCAAACAAAGAGATACTTTTGTTTGGAACCTACTCCTGACCTGGAAGAGGAGACATCTGTGTGTGCTAAGTTGACAAGGGTAGGGTCAACTGTGTGTATGCTCAAGAAGGTCACTTTTAGAAGTCTGATCTCTAGGGTTCAGACCAAATGACCTATAATCTTTCATCATAAAAATGCCTTTCCAAGAAAAACTAGATCTTGACTTAAACATGAAAGTTGTTTGGAATGTCGTTTTAAGTAACTTTTCTCTTGGAATAATTTTCATATGACAAAAATTCTAGGAGATAGGGTCTAGGGAGCCCCAGTTTTGACTAGTTAACTTTCTCTGGTCAACCACCATGAACCATCTTTCTAGATTGACATTCTCTTGATTTTTGGGGCTCATGGAGGATCATATATGCATAGGATGATGTAATATTAAGTATCCCTTGAAATATTTGATCACATGTTGAAGAAACTTGTTGGGGAAGTCACACAAGATACCAAGATGAATTAGGGTTTCTAAGGTAAACAAGCTTCAAACTCTTGATGAATTCTTGATCAAAATGATATGTGAAGACCATGGGGATCCATATATGATGTCTAGAGTCATTGTGAACCATTTATTGATTGGTTTCCTTGCATTGAGGGTCTTAAATCCTAGATGTGAGCTTGGTATAGCATAGGTGCGCACACACACTACCTACAAAAGAGTTAAACTATACATAGACATATTTTTGGAATTTTGGTTAGTAAATAATGAAAAGCAAAGTATGATACAATCAAAAGTGTACTTGGTGATCTCTCCCAATGCAAACCTAATGAATGAGGGGTAAGGAGGATGCCAAGGTGTGATCCCAAAACCAATGCATATGATGAGATAGCATGAGGGATCTTAGGTTCAAAATTGGGGTCTTACAGCTTCCCCTATTTAAGGAAATTCTAACTGAGGATGCGAAGGTTAAAATCTTCGTGTCAACTCAGTAGAATGGACTTAATGAACAACATATAGAAACGAACTTTGGTCCCTAAGAGACCTTATGATGCATATGATATAAATGTTTTAAATAATTTTTGTGGGGGGGGGGGGGGAATACTGCCACAAAGGAAAAGAATTCAGAGAGAATGAAAGTCCACAGGAGCATAATGCATTCCATAAGGAACACTCACTGGGGAAACATAGACTCTAGGGATAAACATCTGTGCGTAGGCCAGGCTATGACTCAAAACCGCTGAAGGCACGAGAGAAAATTCCATGAAAATAAATCAATGTAAAGACTCGGTTGGGGATAAAGCGATACTCTACAGGGGAAACAGGTAAATCAGAACAAAACTGAAATACTCGTACCAAATAGGGGATTGGTGACTTCACTGAGGAAATATGCACTCAAACTCAATTGGGGAAGAATAATCTTCAACACAGGAGTACCAAAAGTACATTATCTATTACCGGTTACTGGGTAGGAAGATAACATATTCTGACAGAGAGACATCCGTTACCAGTTAGGGTAAACATATCAGGGATGACTCGCTGAGGAAAAGGAGGTGTATTCATTACCAATTACTGGGTAAGAATAGCCTACTAGGGAAAATAGGATTTACAACTACCGGTTACTAGGCAGAAGATCAAAAAGAGAGAATACCCGTCACCGGTTAAAGTGAACATATCATGGATAGACTTAGAGGGAAGAATACCTGTCATCGTTTAGGATGAACATATCAAGGATAAACCACATGGGGAATTAGGAAGAATATTCGTTACCGGTTAGGGTAAACATATCAAGGATAAACTTCCTGAAAAAGTAGGAATTATATCTATCGGCTACTGGATAGAATACCAAAGAGAATATCCGTCACCGATTAGGATGAACATATCAAGGATAAACTCAGCAAGGGGAAACAGGATTTACAACTACCGGTTATTGGGCAGAAGACCAAAAAATGGAGAGAACTTGTCATCGGTTAGGATGAATATATCAAGGATTAACTATGAGGGGAGAAATATGGTTTATATCTACCAGTTACTGGGCAGAATACCAAGAAAGAAGAAAATCAGTCATCAGTTATGATGAACATATCAAGGATTAACTCTCTGGGGAAGTAAAATAGGGATTACAACTACCTTTTTACTGGGTAGAAAACCACAAAAGGAGAATATCTGTCATCGGTTAGGATGAACATATCAAGGATAGACTACCTGGGGACACGAGGAAACGAATCCACTAGGGATAACAAAAGAAGTAGGTTACTTTTACCGGGTATTGGGTAATAGTAAAATACTCGATAATTGAGAGGAATATTACGAGTTCCTGGGTAATAGACTCTCAAGGGACCAAAGATATCCATCTAGGTAATAGCTAGAAAGATACGGTCAAGCAAGGACTCGATCCAATGAGGATATAACTCAAGGGGAGTAGTTCCATCCAAATAATTAAACTGGGGAGGAAACTGAAACAATAAATCATCCACGAGGAAATAACTCAGTGGGGAAGTGAGAAAGGTTAAATTCTTTATGCCTAAGGGGATGACACTCTACAATTGAAAGAGGACAGATGCACCAAACCTGTATGGGGAAATAATGTCACCGTAACAGGGGATCAGAATAATGAAATTCCATAACAAATGCATAATGGATTATCTGATGTTGTAAGCTATGCATGAATATGTATATGTTTAATGATTATACTGATAAAACTATCACAAATGATACAAATGTTGCAGATTTGAATCATCGCTACAACACTCGGCCAATCACGACAAGATGGAAACACCAATTGGAGAAACGGGCTGGAGAAGATACAAATCATCTGGTGTTGAAGGCTTCAACCCTGGTTGGGGCAAGAGCAAGAAAATCTACCCGGGAGAACAGGATATAAGACTCTATACAGGGCCCAGGTAAAATGTCGAGGGTGTGAGTTCATAATTCAGCTGGGGAGGTGATTACGAACTCAGCTGGGGAAATAGACTTGTTGTTGGGAAGAGGTTATCAAATCAGCTGCTTAGGGAAGACCAACCATGCTTCGCACTTTAAGACTTACCTATTCTCAAATTGTTGTTGATATTCCTTACTGAATTTGATTGCCTTTTAAAGTGATTGCTTTCAAATTTTAAGAAAAATGATTTTTATTAATTTATTTCGAAATTATCATCATAAAATTCAATTCTATTTTAGTTGAAAAATAAATAAGAGTAGAATCAATTGGACAAAAGCGCAACTTTATTTAACAGAATGGTAGTCTGTAAATGACAAGACTCCATAGATCTTTACAAATAGTTGAAAATGGTAATTTACATGGAAAAGGGCAACATTGAATATAATGATCACTACTCTCCTCCTACCAACTTCAATATTTGTTGCGCTCTTGGCTTCAGTTGAGAATGATGAATCATAAATGACTGACTTGTTCAAAACTACTCCCATAACTAGGGAGTCAACCGACTGCAGTTACTTGCCATAATCCCTAATTTTTGCATAGATTTCCCCAGGATGGGGTATTTAACCTATTGGGATAAATTTTCTGTTTTATGTCTCTAACTTTTTTCTGGATCGCCCTTTCGGGTTTTCAATCCACCGAGATGCTCATATTTTCCTAAGCCACCCTTTCGGGTTTTCAACTTAGCAAGCTGTTCTTTTTTTAGGCGAAGTATTTCTTGACTGCATCGACATTCATAGAACGGATGAACTCTTCACCATCCATAGTTGTAAGAACCAAAGCACCGCCTGAAAAAGCTCTCTTAACAACATATAGGCCTTCATAATTAGGAGTCCATTTTCCCCTAGCATCTGGTTTGAAAGATAGAATCTTCTTGAGCACGAGATGACCTTCTCTGAACATACGAGGCCTGACCTTCTTATCAAATGCCTTATTCATTCTCTGCTGATATAGCTGACCATGACACATGGCGGTCAATCTCTTCTCTTCAATAAAGTTCAACTGGTCATATCTGGTTTGACACCATTCAGCTTTTGTCATCTTGGCTTCCATCAAGACACACAATGATGGGATCTCAACCTCCACGGGGAGCACCTCTTCCATACCATAAACAAGAGAGAAAGGGGTTGCCCTTGTTGAAGTGTGGGCAGATGCACGGTACCCAGGCAAAGAAAATGGGAGCATTTCATGCCAATCTTTATAGGTTACAACCATCTTCTGAATGATCTTCTTGATGTTCTTATTTGTAACTTCAACAACCCCATTCATCTTAGATCTGTAGGGAGAAGAATTATGGTGTGCTATCTTGAAGTCTTGGCAAAGAGCTTCCACTATATTATTGTTCAAGTTAGATCCATTATCAGTAATGATCTTACTTGGCACACCATAACGATATATAATCTGATTCTTGATAAACCTCACAATAACTTGCTTGGTCACATTCACATACGATGTCGTTTCAACCCACTTTGTGAAGTAGTCAATAGCCACCAAAATAAAGCGATGTCCGTTCGAAGCTTTAGGCTCAATCATGCCAATCATATCAATTCCCCACATGGAGAAGGACCATGGAGAGGAAATGACATTCAACAGTGTCGGAGGAACATGAATTTTATCTGCATAATTTGACACTTATGGCATTTCTTCACAAACTTGCAATAGTCAGATTCCATTTCAGCCAATAATAACCTGCTCTCATAATCTTCTTAGCCATAACATGTCCATTAGAATGAGTACCAAAGGAACCTTCATGTACTTCAGTCATCAACATGTCTGCTTCGTATCTATCCACACATCTGAGCAAGACCATATCGAAGTTTCTCTTGTAAAGCACGTCACCATTCAGGTAGAAGTTGCCAGCTAATCTCCTTAAAGTCTTTTTATCTTTCAAAGATGCCCCAGGCGGGTAAATCTGACTTTAGAGGAATCTCTTGATATGAAAATACCATGGTTTTTCATCTTTGACCTCTTCAACAACAAACACATGAGCTAGCCTATCGAGGCCCATCACCTTCAAATTGGGATCCTCGTTCCAAAAGTTCACTACAATCATTGAAGCCAACGTTGCAAGAGTATCTGCCATCCGGTTTTCATCTCGAGGGATATGATGAAACTCAACCTTTGTAAAGAAAGTTGAAATTCTCCTCGCATAGTCTCTATATGGTATCAAACCGTGTTGATTCGACTTCCATTCACCTTTGATCTGATTCACAGTCAAAGCTGAATCTCCATAAATGTCCAGATGCTTGATTCTGAGATCAATGGCTTCTTCAAGCCCCATAATGCAGGCTTCATACTCAGCCATGTTTTTTGTACACTTGAAAGTCAATCTAGCTCTAAATGGGAAATGAGTGCCTTGAGGAGTAATAATCACTGCACCAATGCCATTACCATACTGATTAACAACTCAATTAAATACCATGCCCCATCGGGAACCAGGTTCTGGCCCTTCTTGAAGCAATAGTTCATCACAATCTTTCATTTTTAAGTACAAAATCTCTTCATCAGGAAAATCATACTGCACTCACTGGTAATCTTAAATTGGTTGGTGAGCCAGATGGTCAACCAAGACACTACCTTTAATTGCTTTTTGAGATCGATATTCAATATCATACTCTGATAACAACATCTGCCAACTAGAAATCCTCCTAGTTAAAGCAGGCTTCTCAAAGATGAACTTGATTGGATCCATTTTGGATATCAACCAAGTAGTATGATTCAACATATATTAGCGCAGACGCTTAGCAGCCCAAGCCAATGTACAATAAGTTTTTTCAAGCATAGAATACTGAGTCTCACAATCGGTGAATTTTTTACTAAGGTAGTAAATAACATATTCGTTCTTTCCAGATTCATCTTGCTGACCAAGAACACAACCCATACTCTTATCAAGCACAGTCAGATACATGATCAATGGTCTTCCTTCAACAGGTGGAGACAGAATTGGAGGCTCAAGCAAATACTCTTTGATACTATCAAAAGCTTTCTAGAAATCTTCGGTCCAATCAAAAGACTGGTCTTTTCAAAGAAGCTTGAAAATAGGCGCACACGTGGCAGTCATATGCGATATGAATCTTGAAATATAGTTCAAGCGGTCGAGAAAACCTATGACTTGCTTCTCAGTTTTTGGGCGTATGCATTTCTTGTATTACTTTGACCTTGGTAGGATCAACTTCAATGCCCTTCTCACTAACAATAAAGCCCAACAATTTACCAGAACGAACACCAAATGTACACTTATTGGGATTCAAGCAGAGTTTGTATTTCCTCAAACGCTGGAATAACTTCAACAAATTCTCTACATGTTCTTCTTCATCACTTGACTTGGCAATCATATCATCGACGTAAGCCTCAATCTCTTTGTGCATCATATCATGAAAAAGAGTGGTCATAGCTCTCTAGTAAGTTGCACCAGCATTCTTTAAAATGAAAGGCATCACTCTATAACAGAATGTCCCCAGGGTGTAATGAACATGGTCTTCTCCATATCTTCAGGTGCCATCTTGATCTGATTGAACCGAAAAATCCGTCCATAAATGAAAAGATTTTGAATTTAGCTGTATTGTCTACCAACATATCAATGTGTGGCAGAGGGAAATCATATTTTGGACTAACTTTGTTCAAATCTCTATAATCAACACATATGTAGACTTTTCCATCTTTCTTCCGAACAGGCACAACATTGGCCATCCACTGCGGATATTCGGAGGTAACAAGAAAACCAGCATTGATCTGTTTCTGCACTTCTTCTTTGATCCTAACTGCCATGTCAAGATGAATCCTTCTCAACTTCTGCTTGACCGACGAGCATTCTGGCTTTAACGACAATCTATGCTCCACAATCTCAGAATCCAACCCAGTCATGTCTTGATAGGACCAAACAAACACATCTGAATATTCTCGTAGAAGATCAATCAACCCCTTCTTTGCCTCTGGACATAGTTGAGACCCAATTTTGACTTCCTTTACATCATCTTCGGAACCCAAGTTGACTAGTTTAGTCTGCTCTTCGAACGACTGAATGGCTTTTTCCTCATGCTCAAGTAAACGATAAAATTCATCAGATACTTCATCATCTGTCTCTTCCTCGGCCTCAAACACATGAAACTCAAAGTTTAGAGAGGCAGTAGGATCATTGTATTCGATCGGTTTGGGCATCAACCTGCATAATGATTTGATATTTTGATTTTAGAGAATTGAATTGTGACAAAATATTATGGAGATGGGAAATTATTTTTTATTTATGTTTTTTGTGATTACCATTTTAAGAAAAGCAAAAAAGTAAAAATAAAACATCATAGATGTGGATGAATAAAATTGCATTTTATTGATGATAATTGAAGTGCCAAACAATGTTAACTTCTCCCTTAGGCATAAGAGAAGTATTTTTCTTAAAATGAAAGACAAATTACTTAGAGCGATGAATAATAGTAGGCACATCGACAACAATCCAATTATTGCAAGTCTGGCCATGCGTAGCAAAGTTGGCGCAAGCTCTGTCTTTATTGTCCTCATCCTCGATCACATCAGCAGAGTGTTGATCATTCCCATGAATGAACCCTTCACTGCGGAAAATCGGTTGAACATCTTCAGGTTTGACATTGAACGACCCTATTTGAGATCCCAATTCGGCCCTGTTCTTGTTTTCGGCAATCTTTATTACACGACCCTACTGATCGGTGCTGCCAATCTCAATAGCCTTATGAGCATCCTTCAAAGAAGACATGGGTGCCCCAGTTTTATTTTCTTCAGCAATAGATAAGGCTTGGAACGACCTTTCAACCTCATCCTCAGCTTCAACATACGAAAAGGATGACAGATGGCTCACCAACAGTGCCTTCTCTACACCCACAACGACAAACTTGCCGTTCTTCATAAATTTGAGCTTTTGGTGTATAGTCGATGTCACGGCTCCTGATTCATGAATCCATGGCCTCCCTAATAAATAACAATAGGTCGGGTGGATATTGTAGCGGTAAGTTTGTGATCATCAAGCTATGGATAAGCTAGACATCAATTAAACCAGAGTCGCCACCGTGCTTTTATTGTTTCCAAGGGAAAAGGGAAAAGTACGAACAAAACTCAAAAGATAAGAAGTTTTCAAGTCAAAACTAATAAAATGCCAGAGATTACAGATAAGGGAGTTGGTTACACAGAGTTCTAGATTTCTATATCAATAGAAATCATAAGGTTATGAGAAAATGTAATTTAAGTGGAACTTGTATAAAATTCTAGTGTTTCTCTATATCCATTATCTCTTTAAATTATTGTCTTTCCTTTGGTTTTCTGTTGTTTATTTAATCGTTTGTTTTAAAATATTTCCAAAATATGATTTTCAAAATAATTTTATTTTAAATCAAATTTTTTCAAATCTCCAAAATTTACCCCTCCCCTCTTGTATATGGAGTCATATGTCAAATAATAATTAATGATATTTTCTATATAATTAAAGTCACCTTTAATAGCTAATTAATTTTTGTACTATTATAGTAAATTTTGATAAACATTTTTAATTATGGTCATATATATTGTAAAAAGTACATTAATATATAATATTATATAAAATTAGATTACTTAAAAAATTCATATATATATATATATATATATATATATATATATATATATATATATATTGTAATTTACTTAAAAAATAATTTAATATATATATATATATATATATATATATATATATATATATATATATATATATATAATGAGGATCAACTTACTCCAAGAGTAAGTTTTTTTACCTTACTCCAAATCATAGTCTTTGAATTGAATCTAATATAATGGTTAATTAAGTAAAAAATCTAATTTAACCATTAAATTAGATTCAATTCAAAGGTTATGATTTAGAGTAAGTTAAAAAAACTTATTCTTGGAATAAGCTGATCCCCAATATATATATATATATATATATATATATATATATATATATATATATATATATATATAATGACATGACCAATTTGTTCACTCTTGAAATCGAAAAAACAACCATGAGCAAGCTCTATTAGTCTTATTTTCACTATTTGGCAACAATTGAAATCGAAACCCTAAAGTTTGTGAAGATGGAGAAATATGCGGCTGCAAGAAATGAAAAGGTTAGAAATTTTATACCCGATGATCTTGCCTTCTCTATTCTATCAAATTTATCTCTAAAACCTTTGAAACGCTTTGAGTGTGTATGCAAATCATGGAACCTTTTGTTCGAAAACCCTTATTTCATAAGTTTGTATCAGAAAAAATTCTTATCCAATAATCAATTGTACTATGATGATAAGTCTCTCCTCATACATCAGACTATGTATGACGATGATGGTAAATTTATATTGCGTTCTCTTTCTGGTGAGAGATTTGAGAAAATGGATAAACTAAATTGGCCAAATCCATTTAAAGAGGACGACCCTGGATTTGAAATTTGTGGATCTAGTAGTATTAATGGGATTTTTTGCTTAATTTGTTACTCCCAACCCAATATAAGAGTTGTATTGTGGAATCCTGCTACAGGAGAATTCAAAGTTGTTCCTAACAGCCCTATTGAGATTGTACCATATATGAATATTGATATTATTGGGCATGGTTTTGGTTATGATTGTGTTGGAGATGATTATAAGGTGATTCGAAGGGTATTGTGCTCTCCAAAAATAGACGATTATATAATGTCATCAAAAGATATATCTTACGATCCATTTTGGGAGACATATAACCTAAAAAGTAACACATGGAAGAAACTTGAATTTAATTACCCTGTAAATTATGAAAAAGATGGAGTTTTCTTAGCTGGAGTGTTTCACTGGTGGGGGGAGAACATATTTTTTAATATCAATGATGATGAAGAAGAAGAAGAAGCAGCATATCTTTTGTCATTTAACCTAAACACTGAGGTGTTCACTATGACAGGTTTGCCTTTAGAAGATAATACTTCTGATTTTGAGTATATGTGCAGAGACTTGATGGTGTTAAATGGATCCATTGCTTTGTTATCAAATTATTCTAATGTGGAAACTTACCCAAGTAATGATAATTTCTATATATATATTTTGGGTGAACTTGGTGTGAAAGACTCGTGGTTTAAACTCTTTACTATTCAACCTTTACCTTGTATTGATTTTCCTATTGGAGCTGGAAAGAAAGGAGATATACTATTTATAAAAGAAGATGGAAAACTAGCCTATTTTGATTTAACTACAGAGATGATCGAGGAACTCGGTTTTGTAGGAGATACATTTAGGGGCAAGACTATAATTTATAAAGAAGATCTTCTTCCAATTGGAGAAATAAATAAGTAGCTCTTTTCTTATTTCCATCCAAGAGTTATATTATTGTGGTTGTTATGAACTTACCTTGTATTCGAATAGACTTTTAAGTTGTCCATGCCATAATTGTTATTGTGGTGTAAAATAAATAAAGAAACCATTTGATGTAATGGATATTGCTTATCTATTTTATTTTGATATTAGAATGTATTCATATATGAAATGTTTGAGAGTGTTTTTGTTAGTGTGATCTTCTTTAAATTTAGAAAATCACAACAAATATTCTTCAATGAACTTTGAAAATTGTGTTAAAAATTGTTACAAAAATACAAATTGAATTCAAAATTGCCCCATTGAAAACTACATTCTTCCTAACTTTCTAAACATCCCAAAAGGTGATGTTGAATATCTATATCAGAAGAGGAAAAATAACAAGGAACTTTTTCTTTCAAGATGTTTCATCATTACAAAGTGGAATGTAATACCAAATATGGATATCATAAATTATCATCAAACAATCTCCAAAAATAGTGAAATGTAGTACCAAGAAAATACATCATCAAACTCAGACTACGTTATCTCTAGAATGAGCAACTCGTGATAATCGGTGGAATCAGAAATAACTAATTTTGAATGTCTTACTTGAACAACCTCATTCAAAGGTTTTGTTGTGGAACCAAATATATGTTTTATTTTTTTCAAATCTCTTTTCAAATTAAGTATCTATTATTAATGATTTGATATCTTAACTAATGTTAGATATTAATTTTGATACAGTGTTAGTGTAAAATCTTTTACATTATCAATCAATTAGAAACCATATTTTCCAAAAGAGCTTGAATCTTTTTCTTCTTTTGTCATTCTATTTCCTCTTTTCCTTTTCCCCTTTAATATCAATATCATTCCCTACAACATATTCACACTTACTTCCATAACATTTGCACTTTGTTTGGATTCATAATATGTTTTATGGATTGGAATAATTTTATTGGGCTCAGGAAAGGATAACGCCAAGATGAATCGATCCAACCCAAATATAGTTGGTAGCCCAAATTAGGCATGGCATCCCAAATTCATATTCATAACCCCTTTAATTTAATATATGTGGCTGGTGAAGTGTCCAAGAAGTAAATGTTTGGAAATATCAATTGAGCCTCACTGTTTAGAAAATGATCAATCCTTAATTCCACAAAATTAGTATACAAAGTCTCTTGCAACCTACGTAATCATACTCCTTCCATCTTTATTGTACTTTTAGAGAGTACAATTGATGTCTAACATAGGGCTCGAACCCACAACCATAAGGTTAATTTGTGTTCAATCTGCCATTTCTAATGGTATGACAATGACGATAAGGAAGACTCCAAGAAGAGATCATGCTCAGATGAAATTAAGATAATAGATAAGAAAATTGGGGGACAATGATCTCCCTCCGGTGAGAATGAAATATTGTTGTTCAATAGACCATTCCTCTCATTGAAATCTCACGCAGATTTTCTAATCGCCGCCAAGAGCAAAATAAACAAAGTCATGTCTGATGATTTGTTAATGTGTTCGATAATCGAGTTTGAGATCACAATTTTTTAGCATTATTTTTATAACACTGTTACAAGTAAGAAATGTATAAGAGGGGTAACTCATAACCAAAGTTGAGATTTAAATCACTCCGGGGTACCAAAGAATTGTTCTTACACTGTTGAGAGAGAGAGAGAGTAATTTGAGGGAGAGCGATGTCGGTTGACAATGCCGACTATTGTTTCAACTACTCATATTGGGACGATGGAGCTACACTAAAGTTACAGACCAAGTTATATTATCCATTGAGATTGCTATTGTTGTTTGTAGGGTACAAGATTCATTAGAGAGATCTACACATGATTGCATTGGCAATGAAGAATCAAAAGTTTCTGATTGCAAGAGTATCAGTTTCGGAGGCCAGTTTTCACAATGGCGTGTGTAGTTCAAAATGTGGCATCAAACAAGGGTGGCGCAGTGGTGAATTAAACCAGGAATTTTTAGACTAGAGGATCGAAGCCGCTTGGAGCTTAACGAAGGAAAAATTCTCTTATAAAGAGAAGTTTGTTGTTAAGAGATATGAAGATGGAATCAATAAGACTTGTACTATTGAAACTATAGTTAATCTCTTGCAAGTTTTTAATTTTGATTATGAATTTGTTAATTTTGTTTCTTCATCTGATTTTTCATATAATTGGAATGAGTGGCAAATAATAACAATAAATGAGTACACTAGAGTTTTAATATTTTTATATATGAGATCAAGAACAACCAATAAAGTTTTTGCTTTTTAGCTTGATATATGATTCATTTTTAATAGTACTAAGTGAATACAAACAAAATGAGTTTTTCTTCTGCAAAGTCAAATGAAATGGCAAGCCTTGTAGGTACTTCACATAAGTACAAGGCATGTGAGAAGAAAATATAATAGGTAAAGGATCCTTGCCACTCTACGAGGCAATTCTACATTGGACCTTTAATAAAAGATTTGTATCTTCATATGAGTCAATTATTGTGGAATCTTGTTTTGCAGATTATTAATCAAGGAAGTTCCATTGAAGATCAACATGATTTTGATGATGACAAATATTAAATATGAATATGATTTTGATGATAACAACTATTAAAGATGAACATATCCTTGATAATGACAACAAGTCTTTGATAGCCAAAAAGCGATTAAAGATGAAACTAGGTCAATAAGGATGAAAAAACTTGATTCTCTAATAATGGAAACAAAATGGAATATAACTCAAACCTCGTCTTAAGCTTAGGAAAATGTCACAAGAATGAAGTATATGACAACTTCTTAAGTATATTAAAGCCTACCTCGATACATTTGAGTAAATTATTATAAAAGCCTAAGGACTTACTCGTAAAGTGCATAGCTAAAAACATACACATAAACAAGTTTTCAAACTTATTTTTCTCATAAACACTTTCGAACATTCCTTGAAGTCATGCCATACAAGTTAGGAATTGTCATAATAGCTCTGAGCAAATTTTTGTTCTTTCCAATTGATTGGCACCTTTTGGAAATTGATTGGACCGATTCAAAAATGTTCCCTAATCAATTAGGATTGTGCCTTAATGAATGGTAACAACTAAATATGTTTTCTTACCTTTTTTAACTTATTAATAGATTAGTTTAGGCCTACCAATCAATTGGTGCAAGATGCCCATTGATTGGCGCATCAATTATGGCCATAAAACTTTTCCTTTTTTGTGCCAACCTGTATCCTATAAATAGAGGTCCCTTCCCATATATTTTTACATCCAAAAACATGAGCCCTCGTTCTTCACCTCTCTCTCTCTCTCTAAAAATTATTTTTGTTTACTTTCTCTCACAAAATTTTAGTCGTAGCGCTTTCAAGAAAGTCATTTTGCGAGTGAGGGAAAGGTCATTCTAGATGGGTAGGTTATTAAGTTCACCAAAGAACCTTTGTTTTTACCTTGGATCAATGATTTATCCATTTATGGATTATTTGTTTGGGTTTAAAGCTAAACCCAGGAAAAGCTTCTATGCGGGGATTATGTGATCAACCCTCTATTTAGGTTCGAAATCATCCCTCTTTTAAAATCTCATTAGTTCTTCATTAGCCTAATATAAAACTAAGAATCGGTTCAAGATCAACTCGGTGTTAAAAGTTCGTTTCAGTTCAAGATTATCTTTATGGTAAAATATCATTCGATCTTGGTTAGCCCGGTGTAGCGGTAAATTCATGATCATCAAGATATGGGTAAGCTAGAGATCAAATAACAAGAGTCTCCACCGCGCTTTTATTGTTTCCAAGGGAAAAGGGAAAAAGTACGAACAAAATCCAAAAGTAAGAAGTTTTCAAATCAAAACTAATAAAATGTCAGAGATTACAAGTAAGGGGGTTGGTTACACAAAGGGAAGGTGTTAGCACCCAAAGTGTCCTAGGTACTCCTAGGGAGCCCTTTTTGTGTGCATATGTATTTTGTACAAATTGATGTTTACAAACAAATAGAATGAGGGGATGAGAAAAGAATTCATTAATTATATTTTTGTGTATGACAAGCTCTTCGGAATTGCGCCTACGTACCAACATAAAAATGAGGGATCAAAACCTTGTAGTTCGTGATACAAATTTCAAAGTGGATGCATTTCTTTTAATAAAAATTAAGTTTGAGAGGCACAAAGGCCTAAAAATTATTTGAATGAGTTAGTTATTTTTGGCTTTTTTGAAAGTTTAATTCAAGTATAGTTAAGTTTATTTACAAATTTTATTTAAGAAAAAGAAGTTTGAAAATGCAATGGCATAAGGCCAAAGTTTCTATCTTTTTGCAAAATGGTCAAAATTTAGAACAAAATAAGTTCAAACAAAGAAGATTTTGAAAAGGGAGGGAAAGATTTTGAAATTAAATAAATGGGGAGAATATGAAGGGACTAATCCTATGCACAAAATTAAAAGTTAAGAGTTGAAAAGATTTGACCAAATGGGTAGCAATCCAATAGACAAGAATGTCAATAGAAACCCAGAATTCCCTTGGATACTTAGAAACAAGCAACACACAAATGCACAATTATAATATCCTGAAGAGAAAAGGCATCAAATAAAGATAACCATATCCAAGCTTTAGCCATTCCATGATCTTCTTCAAATTAGCCCATGTAGAAGATGAATTCCACAAATCACAGGTTTAAAATAACAGTTTCACAATGATCATGTTGTAGATGAACTCAGAGGGATCTTGAATGTGTATCAGATGAAGTTTCAAATTGCAAGCACTTGGTTTCTCAATAAGTTGGCATTGGCCAAGTCCTTTAGCATAGTAATGTTGCCTAAGTTCTAAGTCCATTTGTCCAAGATCAAGCCAATAGTCCACACAAAAGTTTTTTAGGGTTTTTTGTTGTTATTATGTTCATTAATGGTCAAAGACCACACAAACAAGCAAAATATATACAAACAAGAAATATCACACAATATGGTACAAGTGGACAAAGTGAAAATTGCATTATCATAAACAATTAGAATGATATGAATAATGGCAAATAAATAAAGGCTAGAATTAAATGACATTGAAGTAAATGGTTTGAAATTAAAAGTTAGTTGCTAATGAGTTAGAAGTTAGTATTGTTTTGCTTTTGCTTTTCATTTTTTAGACATTCTTTGGAGAACACTCAACCCACTTATCACAAGCATGAATCCTTGAGCCAAGACATCTTCCAAAGGAAGGAAAAAAGGCCAAGTTTCCACACAATACCATGAAAGAGGGGAGACTTACAATCTCACTAACTAGAATGTTATGCTTTTTATGTCACAAATTTAGCAATATGTTAAGCAATCGTAATTGGACTTATCTAGAAGTCACAACTATTTGAGGTCGGGCAATAGAATATTGGTGTTAATGCATGTTAGAGATAAAGTATAATGGACTATGCTCATGAAACATACCACACAAAAAAAGAGTATGCAAAAGAGGTGGCCTAATCTCATCCATACTCATGTTAATTTTTCAATCAACTAGCTTTAGGACCTTGAGATATCATAGGCCAAATGAGATACATGCATAAAGAAAGGGAATGAGATGAAGAGGGTGGGGAATGGATCAAAAATCAAATTGATCAAAGGAGGACTTTTACCAAATTAATATCATCCATTCATTTTGGGAGATGGAATGTACATTCCATCAATCCCCTAAGTCCAATGATATTAACTTGACAAAGTCAAATCAACCTTGACCAAGGCCCAACAACAAGAGTTAAACACAAACAAGTCATCAGAATTGGTCAACAAAATTATTTGGCATTTATTCAAATTAAAAATACTAAAATAAGGCATTTAAATTAAATATGGTGTGTCAAATTCCTAAAACCTCATCAAAACACCAAATAAATGGCCATGAGATTTATCATAGGTCAAACAAGGTCAAAGGACCTTGGAGAAAAAAATTCAGAATTTTTAAAGACTTAAAAGTATTTTTAAACAATTAAAAACAAATGAAAAATCAATTAAATCATGAAAAATATTAATAATGATCCAAAAAATAATTTTAATTCAGAATATGAAAGAGGAAAATATTTGGAAATTTTTGGTTAAACTCTCATATTTTTTGGATCAATATTAAAATTAATATGAATTAATGAAAATAAAGCAATCAAAATGAAATTCAAATAATCAGAAAAAACGTGGACCACTTGATCTCCCTCATTAATTAAGGTGGCATATGAAGTGGTCTTCAGCGCGCTTTCCATCGTGGGCTTGTGTCAATGCGCCACAGGAATGGTAATCAGAAACAACGCGTGAGATTAGATCATTTTAAATGGATCCTATGGTTGGAGACGTGCCAACACATGGCGGAGCTGTAGCTCCGGTCTTCTTCTCCGGTGGACCTCACCGGACTGGTCCACCTTCAACCATGACCAGAATAAAAAAGGAGGACATGATCTAAAAGAAAAAATGGTGTAGAGCATGAATCTGACCTCAATTTTAACTAACTCCTCATATATAGAAAGATATGAGGAGTTGAATTTTGAGGTGTGTCAACTAAGTTGCTTCGATTTGACCTCTAAGCAACTCAATCTTCTTGCCTACATTGGTAGGACTTCAGACAACCAAAGATCTAAGAGAATTGAGTGGAATTGAGAGAGAATCGAAGAGATGAAGTTTTCTGGAAATTACCTTCAATGTTATGCAGTTCTTGATGTTGCTTGCTCCAAACACTATCTGATCACACTTGAGAAGCTAGCAGGACGTGATTAGAGAGGTTGCAAGGCTTTGGATCCTGGAGTTCTTGAATCTCCAACATTTGAGATTCAAACTCAAATTTTAAGTTGAAATTTATCAGGTTTTCCTTTAGAAGTGAGGGTTTCAATGGGGGGCAAAGTTGGCGCGCAAGGTGTGTTTCAAATGAGCACAGAGATCATGTATTTATAGCATGAATGAATGATATTTGCACACTTCAAATTTTGTCCAAATTTAGCAATGTTGATGGCACGAGTGCTTGGGCATGTGCAGACCCATGATGCAATGCAGAAAGGTCCAAAATCAATCCAAATGAAGTATGAATGGAAGCTTGATTGGCAAGGCAAAGTGAACTGAAGTTTTGAAGCTTGATTCTTTCCAAAGATACAACTCTATTAAGCCATGCGCAGACCTAGCAAACCTCATGCAAAATGCATGAACTTGGGTTCTTTGGAAAGCTTGGATCAAGGGGAACAAGTTTGATGTTCAACACTTTTTCATTTGGAGCTTGGAACATGGAAAATTTTAAGGTGGAAGTTTGGGAATTTCAACATGTTAAAAAAATTTCTAAGTGTCAAGCCATATATCTCAATATTCCATCTAGGTTAACTTTTTATGTGAGCTTCAAATGAAAAAAGTGTATTCATCAAAGTTGTAGCTAATTGTCACCAATTTCATGTCATTTGTATTTGAAATGATAGAGTTATGCATTTTTGAAGTTTGGAAAAATCACCTGTTCAATGGTATAAGTCAAAAATGACCTATAATGTAACCTCATATCACATGCTCAAAAAAGTTGAATTTGCTATCACTCCAAACATAAAAGTTGGAGTAGATGTAACACCCTTCTAAAACACCCCAAAAGTTTAATTAAAATAACAACATATATCAATCAGAGTAAATATGCAATTAAGGGTGTCACACAATTACTTCACACCATTCACCATGATAACTGTCATGCTCTTTTATTAATTCAAAACATACAGCATTTGCACAATACGCAGCGGATAGAGATTTAATCAATCATGCAAAACATGTAGCATATTACATGTAAACTGGTTCACAACCAACAATAAAACATTTAAAACATCCCATCCCGATGTTACATCTACCAGAGCATGACCCACTAAGGAACTACACTAGACTCCAAGCACTAGCTCCTACTCAATCACTGCTCGTTAGCTGAAAAATAGTTGTAAGGGTGAGTTCCTCAATCGATATAATAAGCATTATAAAATATCATGCAATGTTAAGTAATTTAACACATTTCATCACCCTAATCATAACACACATTCAGTAACGGCACATCAACTCAAACATCATACTCAACACCAACATAAAACATACGTATAATCTCAATTCATACTCAACACCAACACAAAACACACGTATAATATTGGAATACATCCATTCATATTATACGCCATACATACATTATGCAATGAGACTCCATGCATGCGGTACCGACTATTCGTGAACATATAGTTCAACTTCACCGACCAAATCCAGGTACGGCTACCAAGCTCACTAGTCCCACTCATTTGAGACCTAGTGACTCACATCACTAATTCCTCACCATGGGAATTAGCTACCACCCCAAGGGCCATGCTATGCACGCTAATCACCTGGCATGCAAACATCAACAACAGTCCAAAATGACTAACATCACTAATTCCTCACATAATCATATTATGTCATGCCAAATAATTCAGTCACAGTATTAGCACACTCTACTAACACCTATCCTACTCAAAACAACGGGAAATAATCCCTACTATATCACACACCGATATAGGCCAATCACCAATTATGTTCACAACATTAAAATATCAATTTTTCCAATTTCCAACAGTGTTAACCGGTTAACGCCCTGGGTTAACCGGTTAACGCAGGACAGAACACGCTTCCTGGTCAATTTTAACAGTGTTAACCGGTTAACGCCCTAGGTTAACCGGTTAACGCAGACAGAACAACAATTTCTCAGAAATCACAACAGTGTTAACCGGTTAACACCCTGGGTTAACCGGTTAACGCAGACAAAACAACAATTTTTCACAATTCATAACAGTATTAACCGGTTAACACCCTGGGTTAACCGGTTAACGCAAGACAGAAAGCTGTTCCTGCGCTAACACGAAGCAGAATGCAGAATTCTCCGCATTTTCCGCCGTTGGAGGACTTCCGGACCTCCGATTCCAATTCCGTAAGAAGCTACGTTTTCGGAAAATCACTACCCATCCAATTACAGATTCAATTTCAGTTTTAACACAACTTGCCCAACACAATTTTTCAGCATTCAACATCCCAATTAGGGTCAAATCAACGGTTCATCACTACCCATTACATGTTAACCCATAATACCCATTAAACGACGATAAACCCCCCTTACCTGAGTTAATCCGGCGAATCTTTAAGCTTCAAGCTTTTCTCTTCTCCAACCTTCTTCCTTTTGCTCTGTCTCTTTGCCCTTTTCCTCTTTTCAGCCGCTTCTCTGCTTTTCACGTGAAACCCTTTCTTTACCAAATGGGACTCTTTTTCTTATTTCCAACTTATATATATTTTCCAATAATTATTATTCCAATAATAATAATAATAATAATAATCCAATAATTCCAATTATTTAATTAAATTAATAAATATAATATTAACTTAAATTAAATAATTATCTTATTTTTATCGGGGTGTACAACTCTCCCCCACTAAAAGAGTTTTCGTCCTCGAAAACATACCTCAAGCGAATAACTCCGGATAAGACTCCTTCATCTGACTCTCAAGTTCCCAAGTCACATTGCCACCTGCTGGTCCTCCCCAAGCTACCTTTACCAAAGCAATCTCTTTACCCCGCAACTGCTTCAACTCTCGATCCTCGATCCTCATAGGTGATGTTTCAACAGTCAGGTTATCTCTCACCTGTACATCATCTATTTGGACTACATGCGACGGATCAGGAATGTACCTCCTCAACTGAGACACATGAAAAACCTCATGCAAATTCGCAAGTGACGGCGGTAAAGCGATACGATAGGCTACCTCCCCTATCCTCTCCAAAATCTGATAAGGACCAATAAATCGAGGTGTCAACTTCTTCGACTTCAAAGCTCGACCAACCCCAGTTATCGGAGTAACACGAAGAAACACATTATCTCCCTCTTGAAACTCAAGTGACTTCCTCCTCTTGTCGTGATAACTCTTCTGACGACTCTGAGCAATCCTCATCTTCTCCTGAATCATCTTAATCTTTTCCGTAGTTTGTTGAACAATCTCCGGTCCAACCACAGCACTCTCACCGGACTCATACCAACATAAAGGTGTCCGACATCTCCTACCATACAAAGCTTCAAACGGTGCCATACCAATGCTCGAATGAAAACTATTGTTGTAGGTAAACTCAATCAAAGGTAAATAACAATCCCAAGCACCTCCCTTTTCCAAAACACAAGCCCTCAAAAGATCCTCCAGCGACTGAATCGTCCTCTCAGTCTGACCATCAGTCTGCGGATGATATGCAGAACTCAATCTCAGCTTAGTTCCCAAATCCCTCTGCAAACCTTCCCAGAATTCCGAGGTGAATCTAGGATCTCTGTCTGAAACAATACTCGACGGAATACCACTCGTTAACTTCAACATTCCCAATTTAACACTATTGTGAGTACTCTCACACACCAAACTCAAGTCTCTAAACTGCTCAATCAAATCCAATTCCTTAACCATTAACATAGACATATGCAATGATTTCCGACTCAATGCATCAGCCACCACGTTTGCTTTACCCGGATGGTAATTCAAACCAAAGTCATAATCCTTCAGAAACTCTAACCATCTCCTCTGTCTCATATTCAGCTCTTTCTGATCAAACAAATACTTTAAACTTTTATGGTCACTGAAAACCTCAAATCTTGACCCGTACAAGTAATGCCTCAATAACTTCAGAACAAATACCACAGCTGCCAACTCTAAATCGTGTGTCGGATAGTTCCTCTCATGAACCTTCAGTTGTCTCGAAGCATAAGCTACAACCTGCTTATTCTGCATCAAAACACCACCCAAACCCAACAATGAAGCATCATAGTAAACCTCAAATGGTTCCGATGGACTTGGTAATATCAGAATAGGAGCAGTAGTTAACCTTCTCTTTAACTCTTGGAAACCTTCTTCACATTTTGAGTTCCAAATAAACGCTTGCCCCTTTCTAGTCAACATCGTCAACGGTAACGCCAACTTAGAAAATCCCTCAATGAATTTCCTATAATAACCTACAAGTCCAAGAAAACTCCTTATCTCAGAAACTGACTTCGGAGCTTCCCACTTAGATACCGCTTCTATCTTAGAAGGATCAACAGCAACACCACCTCTTGAAATCACATGACCAAGAAAACTAACCTCTTCTAACCAAAATTCACACTTAGACAGTTTAGCAAATAACTTCTTTTCTCGTAGAACTCCTAAAACCACTCTCAAATGTTCAGCATGCTCTTCTTCAGATTTCGAATACACCAAAATATCGTCAATAAACACCACAACAAACTTGTCTAGGTACGGATGGAAAATCCTATTCATATACTCCATAAATACCCCAGGCGCATTAGTCACACCAAAAGGCATTACAGAATACTCATAATGTCCATACCTTATTCTGAAAGCAGTATTCTGAATATCCTCAGTTTTCACACGTATCTGATGATACCCCGATCTCAAATCTATTTTGCTGAACACACTCGCACCAACCAACTGATCCATCAAATCATCAATCCTCGGCAAAGGATACCGATTCTTGATCGTCACTTTATTCAGTTGCCTATAGTCCACACACAACCTCATAGTACCTTCTTTCTTCTTAACCAATAACATTGGTGCACCCCACGGTGACACACTCGGACGAATAAATTTCTTATCCAACAGATCTTCCAACTGACTCTTCAATTCAGTTAACTCAACAGCAGACATACGGTACGGAGCCATCGATATCGGCCTAGTACCAGGTACCAAATCAATCGAGAACTCAACTTCACGCTCTGGCGGTAATTCATTCACTTCTTCAGGAAACACATCAGGAAAATCACACACCACGGCTAGATCGCAAATCACCAGTTTATCTTTAGCCTCCAAAGTCGCTAACAGCATAAACAACTCTGCCCCATCTGCTACTGCCTCATTCACCTGCCTTGCTGATAGAAACAAACTCTTTCCTTCCTCAATCTCAGGAAAGATCACAGTCTTATCAAAACAGTTGATAGAAACTCGGTTAAACACCAACCAGCTCATACCCAAGATAACATCAATCTGCACTAGTGGAAGACACACGAGGTCCATCCCAAAGTCTCTACCAAAAATACTCAAAGGGCAATTTAAACAAACTGAAGTAGTAGTCACTGAACCCTTCGCAGGAGTATCAATCACCATACTCCCATGCATCTCAGATATCTCTACTTAAGTTTCATAGCACAATCCAAAGATATAAAGGAATGAGTCGCACCTGTGTCAATAATAGCTACAAGAGGAAAGCCATTAGTATAACACGTACCTCGGATCAAACGATCATCTGCATAAGTCTCAGAACCCGGTAAAGCAAAGACCTTGCCTCCCGACTGATTCTCTTTCTTCGGCTTAGGACACTGTGGACTGATATGACCCACCTCTCCACAGTTGAAACAAGTCACAGTCTTCAACCGGCACTCTGCAGCCAAGTGACCACCTTTTCCACACTTGAAACACTTCTTCTCAGCACTGGTACACTCATGGAAACGATGTCCAGCCTGACCACATCTGTAACACTTAGCAGGGGCACTAGAGTCTCCCCCACTAGGTCTCCTCATCCCACTCTGTCTCTGGAAACCTTTGCCAGCTGCATACGGTTTCCCACGATCATTCTGATTCTTGCCTTTCCTATCAACCCTCTGCTGATAGCTCTCCGCTCTGGCCTTGGTATCCTGTTCAAAAATCCTGCAACAGTCAACCAAGTCAGAAAACACTCTGATCCGCTGATACCCAATAGCCTGCTTGATCTCGGGACGTAACCCGTTCTCAAACTTCACACATTTAGAAAATTCCCCAGTAGCCTCATCATAGGGAGTGTAATACTTCGACAGCTCTATGAACTTAGCAGCATACTCAGTAACAGACCGATTGCCCTGCTTCAATTCTAAGAACTCTATCTCTTTCTTTCCTCTGACATCCTCTGGAAAGTACTTCCTCAGGAATCTCTCTCTGAACACCGCCCAAGTGATCTCAGCACTCCCGGCAGCTTCCAACTCAGTGCGGGCAGCAACCCACCAATCATCTGCTTCTTCTGACAGCATATGCGTACCGAACCTGACCTTCTGGTTATCGGCACACTCAGTCACTCGGAAGATCCTCTTGATCTCCTTCAACCACTTCTGAGCACCATCTGGATCGTATGCTCCCTTGAACATTGGAGGATTGTTCTTCTGGAACTCACTCAGTTGACGAGCAGCTCCCATTCCCACAACATTCGGATTCCCTCCAATTACTCCAGCTAGCATACCCAGAGCCTCAGCAATCGCAGCATCGTCTCTACCTCTTCCAGCCATCTCTATTCTGAAAGCCCAACAAGCTAAAACAATAAGTACTGATAGGGTTACACAACACCTATCCCGTACAGGGAAACAAAATAATTACGACTCGACTCGACCGACTATGCTCTGATACCACTAATGTAACACCCTTCTAATAAACCCCAAAAGTTTAATTAAAATAACAACATATATCAATCAGAGTAAATATGCAATTAAGGGTGTCACACAATTACTTCACACCATTCACCATGATAACTGTCATGCTCTTTTATTAATTCAAAACATACAGCATTTGCACAATACGCAGCGGATAGAGATTTAATCAATCATGCAAAACATGTAGCATATTACATGTAAACTGGTTCACAACCAACAATAAAACATTTAAAACATCCCATCCCGATGTTACATCTACCAGAGCATGACCCACTAAGGAACTACACTAGACTCCAAGCACTAGCTCCTACTCAATCACTGCTCGTTACCTGAAAAATAGTTGTAAGGGTGAGTTCCTCAATCGATATAATAAGCATTATAAAATATCATGCAATGTTAAGTAATTTAACACATTTCATCACCCTAATCATAACACACATTCAGTAACGGCACATCAACTTAAACATCATACTCAACACCAACATAAAACATACGTATAATCTCAATTCATACTCAACACCAACACAAAACACACGTATAATATTGGAATACATCCATTCATATTATACGCCATACATACATTATGCAATGAGACTCCATGCATGCGGTACCGACTATTCGTGAACATATAGTTCAACTTCACCGACCAAATCCAGGTACGGCTATCAAGCTCACTAGTCCCACTCATTTGAGACCTAGTGACTCACATCACTAATTCCTCACCATGGGAATTAGCTACCACCCCAAGGGCCATGCTATGCACGCTAATCACCTGGCATGCAAACATCAACAACAGTCCAAAATGACTAACATCACTAATTCCTCACCATGGGAATTAGCTACCACCATAAAGGCCACATTATGCTATGCCAAATCACCTAGCATGCAACATCAACAACAATCCACAATGGACATATGCTCACACTCTAAGCCATAAAACAGTCCATCCACAATTACATACATAATATATACATTCACAACATTATGCATATTTTCACACATCATCAGCATATTTATCACATAATCATATTATGTCATGCCAAATAATTCAGTCACAGTATTAGCACACTCTACTAACACCTATCCTACTCAAAACAACGGGAAATAATCCCTACTATATCACACACCGATATAGGCCAATCACCAATTATGTTCACAACATTAAAATATCAATTTTTCCAATTTCCAACAGTGTTAACCGGTTAACGCCCTGGGTTAACCGGTTAACGCAGGACAGAACACGCTTCCTGGTCAATTTTAACAGTGTTAACCGGTTAACGCCCTAGGTTAACCGGTTAACGCAGACAGAACAACAATTTCTCAGAAATCACAACAGTGTTAACCGGTTAACACCCTGGGTTAACCGGTTAACGCAGACAAAACAACAATTTTTCACAATTCATAACAGTGTTAACCGGTTAACACCCTGGGTTAACCGGTTAACGCAAGACAGAAAGCTGTTCCTGCGCTAACACGAAGCAGAATGCAGAATTCTCCGCATTTTCCGCCGTTGGAGGACTTCCGGACCTCCGATTCCAATTCCGTAAGAAGCTACGTTTTTGGAAAATCACTACCCATCCAATTACAGATTCAATTTCAGTTTTAACACAACTTATCCAACACAATTTTTCAGCATTCAACATCCCCAATTAGGGTCAAATCAACGGTTCATCACTACCCATTACATGTTAACCCATAATACCCATTAAACGACGATAAACCCCCCTTACCTGAGTTAATCCGGCGAATCTTTAAGCTTCAAGCTTTTCTCTTCTCCAACCTTCTTCCTTTTGCTCTGTCTCTTTGCCCTTTTCCTCTTTTCAGCCGCTTCTCTGCTTTTCACGTGAAACCCTTTCTTTACCAAATGGGACTCTTTTTCTTATTTCCAACTTATATATATTTTCCAATAATTATTATTCCAATAATAATAATAATAATAATCCAATAATTCCAATTATTTAATTAAATTAATAAATATAATATTAACTTAAATTAAATAATTATCTTATTTTTATCGGGGTGTTACAGTAGACATCTTGAATTTGAATTTGCAACAATGAAATCTTTCATATCATAAAAATTGCGCAAGTTATGGCCTTGGGAAGTTGACTTTCAAATTAGGGTTTAGACAAAATGACCTATAATGTTTCAACATAGGAAATGATTTTCCAAGCAAAACTAACTCTAGGTCTCAACATGAAAGTTGTTAGGAATGTAATTTAGAGTAAAGTCTCCCTTGGAATCATTTTCATATCGTGAAAATTGTAGGAGATAGGGTCTAGGGAGACCCAATTTTGATCAGATGAATTCATTTGGCCAACTACCATCAACCAACTTGCTAACCTTCAATTATTTGGATTTTATTGGCTCATAGTAGATCATATATGCATAAGATGATGAATTTTGAAGTGTAACTTAAGGAATTGGATTAATTGGTGAGATATCTTGTTGGAGAAGTTACTCTAGATACCTAGTCAAACTAGGGTTTCCAAGGCAAATCACCCTCAAGTTCTTGAAGAAAACTTGATCAATGTAATATGTAGGAATCAATGGACCTCATATATGATGCTCATAACCATTCTTGTATCAATTCATGGTTGTGCTCTTTGTCATGAGGGTCTCAAACCCTAGATATGAACTTGATAGATCAATGATGATCATGCCCTACTGTAGCACCTCAAATTTGCACCTAGCATTGTACATACATTTTCATATTAGGTCATAGCATATCATGGTCCACTGCATAGCATTGCATTGTCCCATTTGCCTCAAGTGCAAGCCAATCAAGAAATTAGGTCAAACTGGTCAGGAGATCAGTCAATCAAGCTAGCAAGCACAATTCTCATTGGGCTAAGGCCTTAGGGCTTGTCCAACAAGTTCACATGACTTGGAGGTCCATTTGAAGTGTTCAAGTCAAGGGTTGAAGGCTTGGAGATCATCAGTTCATACACAGACAGTCAAAAGTCAAAGAAAGTCAACAGTCAGTCAAAGCAGTGGATGGTGGCCATTCTTGTGGAATTTGGGCACCATGATCAAAAATCAAGAGTTCATACAACTTGGGACATCATTTGAAGTCAAGTTCTCAAGGAATTAGGGTTCAGAAGTCATCAGTCAATGCACAATCAGTCAGAAACCCTAAAAGTCAACTGTTGGCCAACTGCCTATTTAATCAGTGATTTGATGAAAGGAAATGGTTTGTGAGATCTTATTCATGTTCAAATAGTCATCATACATCATGCCAAACACCATCATGGAATAATTTGAAGCCAGATCAAAAATTTCCCAAAATGGAAACTGGGCCTGTAACTGAAACCTGCCATAAATGGAAAGTCTTGATCCTCAAACTTACATCTTGATACAAGCCTCAAATGAATTTTTTCCCAACATGAAAGTTGAAGATCTTGTTCTCCCATTTCCAAAAAGTCCAAGAACTCTCAATTCCCATGTGTGGTTGGCAAGTTATGATCGAATCGATTTCAGAAAATCTTGAACTTCAAAGGGCCATATCTCCCAAACCGTTTGGCCAATTTTGGTGGGGTTTTTTCCTACAAGTCACATTCGATCCCCTCTTTCCAAAAATATAAATTTCATGAGCCAAAACTTCACCAATCAAAATGGCATTTTTTGACCTATCTCATTTAAATGCAAGTTTGACCAATGTTTGACTTTTTGAAATAAACATTTTTCTAACATTTGGCCAATTGGAACAGCTCAGGAAAGTCATTTAAAACATGTTTGCAAGCTCAATTATGCAGTACATGAAGCCATTCTTTAACTTGCTTGAAAAGTGCAAAAGTACACTTTCACCATGCTACTCCATGCTTGCATTTGAACCATGCCTTGGTACCTTCAAACAGAGTTTATGATGATCATTTTCTGTCAGTTTGAGACCTCATCTTGCAGCCTAAACCAACAGCAAAAAGAAGCCATGCCTTAGTTGCTTGAATTTTGGAAAGAAGGTACATTGTCACCATGCTACCACATCTTGCAACCATGCCTTGTACTGTCCAACAACAGTTTGGATGCACCACTTTTCTGTCAAGAGAAAGGCCAATTGCAGCCACCATCACACAGCAACAAGGTCTTGGCTCACTCACTCTCCAAAAGACTGCATCCTTGCATTTACCAAATCATTCCAAAACTCACAAAATGAACTAAGCCTGGCTTTGGTACAATCCAAACTGCATTTCCCTGTCATAAAAAAACCAGCAGCAGCATCAATGGCATTGATGACATAGAAATTCATTCATTTTCATTTTCATTCTTGGCATTTGAAAACCCTGTCAAACACAAAAGACCAAGCCTGGCCCTTGCTCTCCCACCACAAAACAACATCCAACAACAGTTTTTTTTTCTCATTTACTGTCAAAATGAAACTTCTACCTAGCAGGAAAAACACACTGCACCCAGAATTCCTGCTCCAAGAACATCACCTTGCTTTTGGCCATTTCAAAAACCAGTAAAAGAAACTTCCAAGAACCTGACCCTGGCCATTGCTTTTCACCACCATTTCACACTTTGGAACCATGCTAGCATCCATCAAAATAGATTGGCATATTGAAATTCATTCTGCTGACATCCTAAAAAACTGACCCTGCTATTTGCATTTGATTTTCTCTGTCCAAAACACAATGGCATCAAACATCACATAGCAGACCAACAAAAAGCCTCACTCACCTTACTTTGCATTTTAGAATTTGCTTCTTGTCCAAAGCTTCCAAATAACACAAATCCTGCCTTGCCAACCAACAGCAGCCTTGTTCATCAATTGTTCATCATTTGGATAACCTGCTAGCAACCAACATAACAGCTGACCAACCATTTTCACTGAGGCAAAAAGACTGATTTTCTTGGCATTTTGACAGGATTGGAAAAGCTGTCAAAAACTCAAAAACCACAAGGAAACTTCTAACAGCAGGGGCTTTTTCATCTTTTTTTTTGTCTGTCATTTTGAAACACCATGAACATCCATCACCCACATCAAGCATACAAAAGAAATCCAACTCATGCTAAAAAACTTCATTGAGTATTTTCCTCCAAAACAGTCAAACTGTCAAGAAACCTCAAGTAACCTAACCTGGCCTGGCTTGTGACAAGAATCAAATACATTTTCTGTCATGGACAAACACATTTGGGCAACACAAAACCAATAGAAATTCACTCTTGCTAGAAGTTTCATTTTGGCCATCTTCAAAAAATCAGTCCAGAAACTTTCATTGAACCTAACCTTGCTTCTTGTTAATTCATCATCAAGACAACATGAGCATACTTCCATCACCCTAAACCATCTGCATCAGCATCTTGCAACACTAATTGTGTAGAACATACATCCAACAGCAGTCCAAGTTTGAAGCCAAGCTAAGCATCCACAAGCCAAAGCCAACTTCATCATTCATCATCAGGAGGGCTCTAGGACAACTGTTTCACTTCAAAACCATCAAAAGGCATCTGTACCCAACTGTCCTTCAATTTTTGGTGAAAATTCGACCTCCCTCTTTTGTCAAATTGATACATGCTTAGTGTAGGTCTATCCATGCTGATTGTCATGATGCTTTCACTTTTTGAAATGGTTGCTTATTCATGAAGATATATTGTTTTGAAGTTTGATGTCAAGTTTTGTTTTTGCTCGATTCTTGACTTGTCTGTTGTTTTAATGAAAAATGATGATGGATTCTTGTTGACCTTGCCATGCTGATCATTTCCATATATTCAATTTTGATTTTTGGGCAAGTTTGTGAAATCATGATTTTTGAGAGGGATGAACAGTAAAACCCTAATCCCAATTTGCCCAGATTTTCCCCATTTTCGTATGCATGGCCTGAAACTCATTGACCAATCAAAACATTTCATTCTATGGCCAAAACGACCGTGTTTAATTAAGTGGATTATGGAATTACAACTTTGCCATTCTTGTTTTATTAATCCAAATTAATTTCACATTTGATATCCCATCTTCCAAAAATCATAAATGCTTCAATTTTAATCCAATTTGAATGGGATTTTTTGTGTTGTGTTCATCATGATCTCTACTTTTTTATCATTATTTTTCCAGAATTTTGGATGAGTGGTTTTTAAATGTTGTTAGGGTTTGTGACATGTGACCAAATTTTGTACACTTTGCCAAATCAATTGTGAAATGATGAGAATGTATCCAATGGCTCCCAAAATTTTTGTGTTTAAACTAGACACACTCATGGTGATTTTGGTATAGAGTTTGTGAATTTATCATTTGTGGTTTGTGAGTTATGATTTTTTGAACTAAGGTGTGACAATTTGTGTCACACCATTGATGACCAACTTCATGATTTTCATTACCATGCTTCTTGACCTCAAAATGGATTGAAATTTTGCATGAACCTACCCTTGTATGTCTAGTTTACATGTGAATTTTCTTGGAATTATTTGTGGCATTTCCTAATTGTTTGAGATTTTCTCCCATGCCTAGTCAAATGTTGACTTTTTGTGACACATGTTCCCATTTCATTTGTGAAATTCTCATACTTTATTAGATGGACATGAAATTTGACATGTGATAACTAGACATCCTCATCTTTGCCATGGTTTTGATCCCATTCATTTATCATACACCATTCTTGACTTATGATTTTTCTAAGTTGATGCATGTTTGGTTGACTTCTTTGAGCATGTTCAAAATTTCTTTGACTTTCTGATTTTCATTGACTGCCTTCCACTTGTCCAAATGGGATGAAATTTGACATGCTTACCATGCTGTGTGTTAGGAGTGACCATGATTTATTTGGTGATTTTTGGAAATGTTTTAGTTTGCTTTTGATGCAAGTCTTGCTGTTGACTTCTATGAGCTTCTGTTTGCCATACTTTGACCTAAATGGTTCATGAAATGATGATAGTGATTGATATGAATGTGAACCCAATTGAGTTTGTTTCTTGAATGTTTTAACTTGACTTTGATTGGATATCCCTTGCTGTTTTGACTTTCTCATTTATTTTTGACCTTAGGCTTGCCCTAGTGGTCCTGGTACTCACTTTTGAGCTTATGTTTTCAGGTTAAGCTACAAATGCTTCAAAGAGATCATTACAATTTGATTGAGCTTGCTTGAATATCATTGTCTAACTTGTTTGTTTTGTAGGTGGCTTGGCTCACATGCCTTAAGTTTTGTGCCTTGCACATTCACTAGCTTGTGTTGACTGGTTGATGTCTGTTTCATTTTGATTTAACTCTGACTTGTATACTGACATCTGCTTGACTGTTTCAGGTGCTTTAGTTGCTTTTAGTTCCTTGTGAAATTTTTGCTTTGCTTTGCTTGTATAAGCAATTTGTATTGAGGTATGTCTCCTTTACTTCATGTAGTCTGGAAGACCTGGCCTGTTACTTGGCCAGGCAACTGTCTGAAGTCCTCCTTAAGAGGCAATGTTTGTGGATGTTTAACTTTGTCCTTGCATAGAGTCAAAGTCCTCCTAAGTGAAGAGGCAATTGGTGGAAGGTAGGGATATGCAATCTATCCCCCACTATTCAGTGTGTCATCTGTTTTGCTCACACCACTGTGTCGATGCATTGCGGATACAAACCCAAGATCTTGTACAATTGTACAGTTGAGTCAGTTTTAAATGTGTAGAAGGGTTCCCACTTTCTGAACCCACACATTCTTGTCTTGAGCTCTCCCAGGCCAGGGATAAGAGCTGTGAGGTCTCATCCTCACTTCATCCTTTCATCTGCTTCACCTTAGCCCCTCAATGGCAAGGTTAAGAGCAACACTCACCCCATTCCAGAGGTTTGTTTGTTGAGGTTGATATGACCCCTTGACTAAAACCTAACCCTTGTTTGAGCCACTTGTTTGTGTATAGCGTGTGCTATCTGTGCTTGTAGGATTGTTTGACTTGCTTCCTGTGCAAGATAGGATTGTTTGACTTGCTTCCTGTGCAAGATAGGATTGTTTGACTTGCTTCCTGTGCAAGCTAGGATTAGTTTAGACTTGCTTCCTGTGCAAGTTAGGTTTTGCTTGGCTTGCTTCCTGTGTAAGTTAAGTGTGTGCGGCTTGCTTCCTGTGTGAGCCATGCTTAGGATAGGATGGCCCTTGTGCCATTTAGCTAGAAACCTTAACTTAGGGATGATTTGCATGATAACATCTAGGCTCGAGTCGTAGTCTCCCTAGTTGTGTCTCCCTCTGTTATCTGGTTAGGCTAGGTCCTTTATCCCTCTGTAGGGGAACTACATCGCCCTGATCTTCATACTAGATGAAGTATGTAGGCAGGAGATTGAGCTGATCTCTCCGGGCGCCTTTTCTTTCTTTTGTGTGTGTTGTCTGACCTTTGCTAGGCTCGAGTCTGTGACTCCTTAGCATTTGCTGTCTGTCTGTTTGTGTGTGTTTGACAGTTATAGGCTGAGTCCCCGACTCCCTATCAACCTGTTGTGTTGTTGTGTGCTTGGAAGCCGATGTAAGTCCATCGAGTGGCATTTGGGTTCCAGTGTGTGTGTGTTTAGGTTCGGATGTCAATGTAAGTCCAGTGATTGGCATTTGGGCTCCACGTTTGCCTCTTTGCGTGTGTTTTAGGTTCGGATGCTGACATAAGTCCAGTGATTGGCAGTCGGGCTCCACGTTTGCCCGTGTGTGTCTTGTTTGTTTGTGTGCGTGTCAGCCGAGCTACGAATGCTCTGATTCTTCTCTCGTCCGAGAACATACGTATGCATAGGATGCGATGTCCTAGCGAGCATGTGTCGTTTCCCCAGTCCGAACTACTTCGACTCTGATGTCTATGCCTGATAGACTAAGTAGGCCCAGGATGCGACATCCTGCCGAGTCAGTTTCAGTCAGTTTCTTTTGTCTCTTTCAGCCAGTGTGTGTGTGTGTGAGCAGCGTTTAGCAACCATTTATCCTTCCTTTTGTGCGTGGATCCCGTAGAGTACTACGGATGCGTAGGGGTGCTAATACCTTCCCTTCGCATAACCGACTCCCGAACCCATACTCTTTGGTCGCGAGACCATGTCTTTTTCTAGGTTTACTCTGAGCGTTTCCTTTCCCTCTTTTGGGATAAATAACGCACGGTGGCGGCTCTGTTGTTCTTGTTTTCCCTCCGGTTTTTCGCGCGATGCGACAGCTGGCGACTCTGCTGGGGATTTAGAGAAGTTGACCTATGCTGGTCCATCTTCCCTGAGCGAGTCTCTCCTAGCGCTCCCTAGGTTAGGATTTTGGTTGCTGTGTGCTGTGTTTATTTATTGCATCCATTGTATATATGTGCATTTATTGTCTGCATTTATTATTTGCATTAATGTTTGCATTTCATTCATATTCATCTGCTGTGCTGTCTGTTTTTCTCTGTGTGGGGGGGAGTCAGTTGAGGTAAAAGGTCCAATACCCAGACCATGAGTGAAAATCTAGGATGATTAGGAATAGAGTGATTCATGGGAAGCGGGTGGTATGGCGCCACTTAGCGGAACATTGATATCACGAGCAGTTCAGACCCTGGTGGGATACTGTCGTTACATACTTCGGGTGTGTATATGATAGTATTTCTGCGAAAGGTTATTTATGCTGCGTTTCTCTCAGCTTTACCCTGGCCTAGACTACACCCGTGAGTGGGGAAGGGTTATATCATTACAGGTATAGTTGCTGATTGGTTGGTGATTTGTTGGTGACTCTTGATACTGATGGTGACTGTGAATTATGGGGCATTTATTCCTGGGACGCCAGAGTTCTGTCCGTGGTTTATCAGCGGGTTCCGTTTATTTCGGATCCCCGGGCTGAGTTAAGAGTACTTGTTCAGAGGATCCGTTTGTCACCCGTTTAGTGGTTGTTCCTGCAAAGATAAGTGATATAATCTCCGGTTCCGTTTATTTCGGAACCCCCCCAAGTTGGATTTATGGTGACTTGACCCCACAGATTGACTGATTCAGAAAAGCAGAGGGCCTACAGTTGACTTGGTGGCACAAAGGCTGGCATTCATGCATTTGCATCATACCATCTCGCATTCATCTGCATTCAACTCATGTCTGTCCGTACTCAGGGTCCATTATTTTTAAATTAAAAACCCCGGTTGAGAGACACCCAGATGTCAAAATGTTGTTGATGAAATTTTATCTGTCTCAATGAAACCAGAAAAAAAGAGGACTGAATGTTCCTAGTATGGACAGACATTGCGTGTGTGAGTCATACTAACCCATTTGCTGTTTTGTAGGTTTCAGTATTCAACCGGGTGCGCATAGCTCGTCTGTTCAGATAACCTGCTGAGGGTCAACAAATCCAAGCTGATGGATCTTTTCAACACCGATATCCTTGAACTGAAAGGGATGATGAGGGAGTTGTTCAGTGTTATGCAAGGGCTTGCCTTGGGACAGAAGGCCATGTCTGAGAGATTGGAAAAGATTGAGAAATGGCTGATAGTAGAAAAGGTTCAGGGGAAGGCTCCGTCCTCCGAAGTGAACAAATCTTCTGGTACTGTAGCAGAGAAACCCTCCGACAGTGGTCCATTCAAGAAGAAGGTTGAGCCAGTTGGTGTGCCCGCAAAGAAAGAACGTAGCAAAGATCGTTATCATCCTTATGCTGCCACTGTAACCACTCCTGTCAGTAATCCACCTGCTCAACAGCAACGACTGCCACCTCGACGGAAGACACCGAGAGCTGAAAGCCAGGTGAAGAAGAAGAAAGAGGATCGTCAGTTTGAGGAACCACCCGTGACTTACGCCCTTTTGTTCCAAAGGTTGATGGATCTTGCTTTAGTACGGCCAAGGATATTGATCCCCACAGAACAGCAGAAGAGGCCACCAAACTATGATGAGAATGCCAAGTGCGAGTTTCACTTTGGGGCACCCGGACACAACATTGAGGGCTGTAGAGCTTTTAAGCATGTCGTCCAGGACATGGTGGACTCCGAGACCATTAATTTGGCCCAGATTATGAAGGTGGATGTCAACCCTGCGCCCAGAAGGGGTCCTGTAAAAGTCAAGATGATGAAAAAGGTCAAGAAAGGAATAGAAGTGATTGAAGAGGGTCAGCTAAGAGGTCCAATGGCTATGGTTCCAAAACTTCTGCTACGGGATGTAGCTTCCCCTGCTGTTGATAATGCTTGTGCGACTGTCATCACAGAAGGGTGTGTATTGATGAAGGACCCGACCCAGAAGATGAAGAAAGTAGAAATGGACAATGAAAGATGTAGAGCACCCAGTCTGGCAGTTGAAACCGTCCAGGTGGAGAATGCCTTTGTCGCTGAGAAAAAGAAGAAGCTGTCCATTTCTTCTTATAAACAAGCTCTGGAGGTGGTGAAGAACCAAGAGGCCCAAGGCTGGGGAAGGATCATTGACATCGTGGCAAAAGCAGACATGTTTGGAATCGGTTATCATCCGGATTTAGAGTCGTCTAGACCAGACAGAGAATGTCGTCCGCCATACACCTTCGTCAGTGCAGGGATGTTGGATCCTGGTCATGACCGTTCAGTGGGTGAGGATGTTGACAACGACCGCGAGCTTGAGGCGTGGATAAAGTCGTGCGTACCAAGCAACTGGAAGGCCTCCAAAAGCATCATTGTCACTCATCCAGGAGTGTAGTATTTCTGCGTTTTAATCTTGTTTGCATGAAAGCCGTACGTTTTGCCCGAAGCGTACTGGTCCATTGTAAGGGCCACCTCATGTGTTTCATTTTGCAACATTTTGCATCAGTAATGAATGGATGTTTTTTGTAATTAAAAGCGGCGTTCCCTGTTTTTCACTTTTTGCAGTTTTAAAAAAAATAAAATAAAAATGGCAACGTTTTTTTTCATTCTCTTTCCTTTTGATTTTGTCTCGTTCCAAAGTGATTACTCTCCTGATCTCACCGATAACGATTTGGTTACACCTCTGTATGACTTCGACAATTCGACCTATCATGCCAGAGGAAAAAGGCGAAGAAGATTGTGATTTGCTGGAATTAGCCAGGTCATTGAAACAAGAGGAGAAGGTGATTCAACCGCACAAGGAGCGATTCAAGATTGTTACTCCAAGCTCCGCCGAGGTTAGAAAGCAAAAGCTGAGGCCGACAAAGGATGAGAAAGAGAGAAGGTGTGAATAGACTATCAAGATGCGATCAGAGCTAATCAGAAAGATGCATTCCCGGTACATCACAATGAGGTATTGGTTGATTATATGGCTCAGGTCTCAGTGTTTATCTTCATGGATGGCTTCTTGGCCAAGGCCAGATTGAATTGTTTCCAGATAATATGAAGTAAACCAGGTCCATCACACAAGGGGCACCTTCTTGTTCTAAGTTGATGTCGTTCCGTCACGTGAGGCCGGTGCCACGTATCAAAGGTCTACGGTGACTTTGTTTCCTGAGATGATTCATCGTGAAAGCAAAAGCCATGTTGATGACATGATGGCAAAGTCCCAAGCAGAACAGGGGCATCCGGTAGACGTGGGGCAAGTTGTTTGACCGTTTTAGATAACTCATACTGTTGAGTCTGAAGCAGTGCACTTATGGAGTGTTGTCCATCAAGCTACCGAGGCTTGTTATGAGCGAATCAGAGGAATCGAGGTCGATCCTGCTAAAAAAAAAAAAAAAAAAAAAAAAAAAAAAAAAAAAAAAAAAAAAAAAAAAAAAAAGGGGTAAGTTGTAGGAACCTCTGATTCCGATACCTCAGTGAAAGAAATAATTGTTAATCTGGTACTCGGCAGCCCTCGAGGGGTCTAGGAGGTGCGTACTGAGTTAGCATGACTAGTCTTGTCGAAAAGAGTATGCAATTTACCTAAGCAAAAAGTTTCTCGACTGTGAAACAATACACTCACTGTTCGAAAAAACTTGATGTACTTCGGCATAGGCTGCTCGCCGACTGAGACGGTGTATGCTGATTCATACCACTTTGTGGATGTCCAAAATGGATCTGATCAGGTATGTGTTTGAGAAGCTAGTAACAACCCATGGAAAGGTTATCAACCAAGGAAGTTTGAGGTCCCTGATGAGGACATCTCGAGGTACTCAAATCGAAAGATTGAGAGTGACTGATCCCGGAGGAGGGGTCTGACCCCGAATCCGAACGGATTCCGATGTCTGAGGGGGAAAGAGACGAGGTGAATAAGGTAGTGCTTCCCGGATCACAGTTGGTTGCACCAACAATGGTGGCTGAACATAAAGTCTGTATCCTGGATATTGAACCTAGGGATGTGCGTCTACCTGGGGCAGTGTTTTCCTCATAGGAATATGAGAAATCAGAGAAGACTAAATGGATAAAGACTCGGAATGACACGTTGAGCCCAGCTGAAGGAAAGGGCTGACAGTTACCTGGCATGGGGCAGTTGTACCCAGTGAACGAAGCATGTTGTTAACCAAGGAGCGTGACCTCGCGCGTACCACGTGGAAGAATTGGTTGAAAAGGATCCTTCCTCCTCAAGACGATTGTGGGGCAAATGGACAAACAGTTATGAATGTCCATTTGTGGTCAAGAAGGTTTCCCATCTGACAGAACCTTGTAAGTTGACGACCATGGATGACGACGATTTTTCATCCCCTGTGAATGCGGACGCAGTTAGAAAATACTTCGTGAAAGAAACCCGCTGGACAAAAAAAAAAGAATAAAGAGTCCAGGCAAAAAATGGGCATCCCGGCGAACCAAGAAAAAGAGAAAGGTTCGGGCAAAAGTTAGGGATAATAAATGAAAAGAAAAACTGTACACCTGGCAAGTTGAAAACCCGCAAGGGCGACTTGGGCAAAAAAAGGGTATCCCGGTGGACTGAAACCCGAAAAGGCGGTCCAGGCAAAAGAGGGAATGAAACGAACAACTGCGTCCAGCATGATCATTTGTGCTCATGATGACTTGGATAATCTCCGACAGAGACCGATTGGAAGCGTCTTGTTCAGAAGACAGAAGGTGCGGAAAGTCTTGAGGACATATGAGGTGTAACTGAGTTGGAACCCGATGAGATCACAGTTTCACGTTGCCATTAGGATAGATTTTTTCTTTTATGTGCAATCACCTCTTTCCAGGGTTTGCTTCCTGTGTGTTGCTCAATTGTGAGCCATCTTTTATTCCAGTCAGATAAAGCGTGTGTTCGGTCAAATAAGTTTTGTTTTTGTGTCATTACTGTTTTGATTACGAAAACATCTGTTCATTTTGATAAGAATATTTGCCTTTTGAAACATAGAGGTCCCTTCTGATGCATGCTTGTGAGATTGAAATCTGGAAATCTTACTTGGAAGTCTGAGTGACCTAAGTGTTGAAATATCAGAACACCTGGGGCATACCTGGGGCACGTTTTTATCTGACGATCTCTTGTGCAGGTGATGTTAGACATCTTCATTCACTTGCCAGTTGTAACATGAACCTTTTTGACAAAGAGACCCCCTCAGAGTCCAACCAGGGGCAAGGGATAGATGAATCGTGAAAAGACGGTGAAGGATTACGACCACGGTCCTGGAAAATTAATCAAGAAGACTCTTCAAAGTCTGATGATTGGAAAGTTTGTATGAATACCAGGAGTTTGATCCCCGTGGAGTACGGACGAGATTTGGAATACAAGATGATGGAGCAGAAAAGTCCAGAAGAGTCTGAGAGTTCTTAAAAGCGGAAAGTCAACACTATGGGTGGATGATGGATACTAGTGTTCGACGAGGCGACCGACATCCCTGTCAAACAAGCTGTATCTCCCCAGAGGATTGAGAGTGTGATCTCCCTGGCAGATTCGAGATCGTTGTCTCCTCAGCAAGCCTGAAGGTTATCACGTCCCCAGCCCAAGTCAGTATTGAAGCTATCAGAGTTATTTCCCCTGCAGAGATGCCTGTAGACAGTACCTTCTTTCCCCAGCAGATCTGAGGATTGTTTATCCCCAGCAGGCTTATGCTTGCAAATTTCCCCAGTTGAGAATCCCCGCTGAGCGCCTGGCAGCTATTTTCCCCGGGAGTCCCCTAGTGGAGTTTATCTGTAGACCGTTGGTGTGTTCCCCAACAATTGGTTTTGTGACGCTATCATCTCCAGTGTGGCCGTGAGTGCTTATCCCAAGCAGGTTTGTGGGAATTCATCTCCAGTATGATATGACGTGCTATCATCCTCGACAGAGTTGTTACTCTCGCCACTATGGTTTTTTTCTCCACAACGATTGTTCTCCTCAGCAGAATGGTGTGGTCTTCCTCAGCAAGTTCCCCGAGTGGAGCGGGTCTCATGAAATACATCTCCAGCAGTGATTCTCTTACATATGGATTGGTCGGGTCGTCCCTAATGGAGTAGCATTTATTTCTCCAGCAGAGTTCATCCTACCAGTGGATTGGACGGGTTTCTGTAGTAGACTGATATCGGCATCCCCAGCGGAGTTGTGATTGTTTTCCAAGTCTGAAGTTGTCTTCCCAGCAGAGGTTGTGTTGATGGTTCTTCCCCAGCAAAAGTTTGTCTTTCCCCAGCAGGATGGAAGTTGACATGGTTATAGGATCCCCAGCACAGTTCCTGGAGTTCCCCGGTGTTGTCTCTGAAGGAGACGTGTGTTTATGCGTTCATCATTTAGATAAGCATAGCATATTGCATCATTAGTGCATAGCATTTCCATGATCATGGGGCATTGTGTAAAACAAGAAAAAACTCATGCATCAACATAGCAAGCATATCCATTAGCCCTAGGCCGTGGTGACCAGCCGAGATTGGATTGTTGGAAAGAGTTTAGCATCGCGCCATTGGATCGGCTTCAGAATTGGGTTCATTAGCATGGTCGAGAGGTTGGTGTTTTCCGAACAAGTGATTCCTCGGTCGAGTGGGTATCCCCATCTGTGTTACTCCCAATTGTTAGCGTCTTGCCAGCTTGGGTCTTTTTCCTTAAGCAGATATGGGTGTGTCTGATCTCTCCATGTAGAGTCTACCCCTTAAGCAGAAAGTGTCAATCTTTTCCTGCCATTTCCCCACTGAGATACGTCCTCGTGGATGACGGTTGCTTCCGTTCCCTCCCAACACACATTGGGGTGGGTTTTCCCCTATTGAGTTCTTTCCTCATTAGGATGAGTCTTGTTTCAGTCTGCCTTTTTGGATCAATCCTAAATTGGCTTTCTGCTGTCTCTTGTGCTGCCCTGGGGCATGAATGAATAGTGGCTCACCAACCGGCACTCATTCATTTCATCCTCAGTGGAATTTGTGGCTTCTACCTACGAACTGGTAGTTGTAAGTCCTATCTTTGTGGTTTTCTACCTACTAGCTGGTAGTTGTAAAATCCCACTTTCATCCCCTTGTTGGAGTTAACCCTTTGTGCTCATCTTATCGATGACTGGTTACTTTTCCGTGGTTTTCTGCTTACTAACCGGTAGATGTAATCCCCTCTTTGCAGTTATCAGTATCCAGTTGGCGGTATTGATATTCTTTTCCCCTCTGGATACTTGCCTTGATCAAGCAGTATTGTCCCCAGTGGGTCTTCCCCTTTCTTTTAGGTATTTGCTCCGAGTTAGCAATCTTATCCTCTTTTGATTGGTCATCTTTTGCATACCGAGTCCGGTACCCAGATGCCTTTCTTTTCGGTCGATTATTCATTTAACAACCTACAACCCGGCTATGGATAATCTTCCATGCGAGTGTATTATCTGCGTTTTGACGGCTATAGATAATATGTCTTATGATTTTCCGGTATTCAGACCGAAGGAGTTTCCGACGATCAGGTCGATGTACTCTTGGCACAAGGCCAATTTTCCGGTATTCAGACCGAAGGAGTTTCCGACGATCAGGTCGATGTACTCATGGCACAAGGCCAATTTTCCGGTATTCAGACCGAAGGAGTTTCCGACGATCAGGTCGATGTACTCATGGCACAAGGCCAATTTTCCGGTATTCAGACCGAAGGAGTTTCCGACGATCAGGTCGATGTACTCATGGCACAAGGCCAATTTTCCGGTATTCAGACCGAAGAAGTATTTACCTCTCCGTTGGTGTCGATAAACGTCGAGTTTTTCCCGATCATCCGTTGATGATTTGTTTGTGTTCACTCTCCCCAGTAGAGTTTCCTCCTCTCCGTTGGTGTCGATAAACGTCGAGTTTTTCCTATTCGTCCTATGACGTCTAGTTGTACCTGTCCCCATGTGGATTTACCTCTCCGTTGGTCTTGGTAAACGATGAGTTTTTCCCATTTCGTCCGTTGACGTATGGTTGTATCCCTTCCATTCATTCATTAATGTTTGGTTACCTCTCCGTTGGTCTTGGTAAACGATGAGTTTTTCCCATTTCGTCCGTTGACGTATGGTTGTATCCCTTCCATTCATTCATTAATGTTTGGTTACCTCTCCGTTGGTCTTGGTAAACGTTGAGTTTTTCCCATTTCGTCCGTTGACGCATGGTTGTATCCCTCCCAGTTATTCAATAGCGTCTGGTTACCTCTCCGTTGGTCCCGATAAACGTCGAGTTTTTCCTAGTTGTCCGTTGGCATCTAGTTGTGATTGTTGTCCCCATTCATCGTCGTTGCGATGTCTGGATGTGGCCGTACCCTTTGAAAACAAAAAAAATATATACCCAGTAATAAAAATCAAATCCCAGTGGACGTTTCCATTGGTGGATCCCTGTATTGTGCAAATTCTACGGTTCTTGGTATTCAATCCCTGTTTACCCTGAAAGTCTGACAGCCGTTGCTCTCATCCATTCGGGTTCCCAGCTGATTGAATAGGGGCAGCTGTAGCACCTCAAATTTGCACCTAGCATTGTACATACATTTTCATATTAGGTCATAGCATATCATGGTCCACTGCATAGCATTGCATTGTCCCATTTGCCTCAAGTGCAAGCCAATCAAGAAATTAGGTCAAACTGGTCAGGAGATCAGTCAATCAAGCTAGCAAGCACAATTCTCATTGGGCTAAGGCCTTAGGGCTTGTCCAATAAGTTCACATGACTTGGAGGTCCATTTGAAGTGTTCAAGTCAAGGGTTGAAGGCTTGGAGATCATCAGTTCATACACAGACAGTCAAAAGTCAAAGAAAGTCAACAGTCAGTCAAAGCAGTGGATGGTGGCCATTCTTGTGGAATTTGGGCACCATGATCAAAAATCAAGAGTTCATACAACTTGGGACATCATTTGAAGTCAAGTTCTCAAGGAATTAGGGTTCAGAAGTCATCAGTCAATGCACAATCAGTCAGAAACCCTAAAAGTCAACTGTTGGCCAACTGCCTATTTAATCAGTGATTTGATGAAAGGAAATGGTTTGTGAGATCTTATTCATGTCCAAATAGTCATCATACATCATGCCAAACACCATCATGGAAGAATTTGAAGCCAGATCAAAAATTTCCCAAAATGGAAACTGGGCCTGTAACTGAAACCTGCCATAAATGGAAAGTCTTGATCCTCAAACTTACATCTTGATACAAGCCTCAAATGAATTTTTGCCCAACATGAAAGTTGAAGATCTTGTTCTCCCATTTCCAAAAAGTCCAAGAACTCTCAATTCCCATGTGTGGTTGGCAAGTTATGATCGAATCGATTTCAGAAAATCTTGAACTTCAAAGGGCCATATCTCCCAAACCGTTTGGCCAATTTTGGTGGGGTTTTTTCCTACAAGTCACATTCGATCCCCTCTTTCCAAAAATATAAATTTCATGAGCCAAAACTTCACCAATCAAAATGGCATTTTTTGACCTATCTCATTTAAATGCAAGTTTGACCAATGTTTGACTTTTTGAAATAAACATTTTTCTAACATTTGGCCAATTGGAACAGCTCAGGAAAGTCATTTAAAACATGTTTGCAAGCTCAATTATGCAGTACATGAAGCCATTCTTTAACTTGCTTGAAAAGTGCAAAAGTACACTTTCACCATGCTACTCCATGCTTGCATTTGAACCATGCCTTGGTACCTTCAAACAGAGTTTATGATGATCATTTTCTGTCAGTTTGAGACCTCATCTTGCAGCCTAAACCAACAGCAAAAAGAAGCCATGCCTTAGTTGCTTGAATTTTGGAAAGAAGGTACATTGTCACCATGCTACCACATCTTGCAACCATGCCTTGTACTGTCCAACAACAGTTTGGATGCACCACTTTTCTGTCAAGAGAAAGGCCAATTGCAGCCACCATCACACAGCAACAAGGCCTTGGCTCACTCACTCTCCAAAAGACTGCATCCTTGCATTTACCAAATCATTCCAAAACTCACAAAATGAACTAAGCCTGGCTTTGGTACAATCCAAACTGCATTTCCCTGTCATAAAAAAACCAGCAGCAGCATCAATGGCATTGATGACATAGAAATTCATTCATTTTCATTTTCATTCTTGGCATTTGAAAACCCTGTCAAACACAAAAGACCAAGCCTGGCCCTTGCTCTCCCACCACAAAACAACATCCAACAGCAGTTTTTTTTTCTCATTTACTGTCAAAATGAAACTTCTACCTAGCAGGAAAAACACACTGCACCCAGAATTCCTGCTCCAAGAACATCACCTTGCTTTTGGCCATTTCAAAAACCAGTAAAAGAAACTTCCAAGAACCTGACCCTGGCCATTGCTTTTCACAACCATTTCACACTTTGGAACCATGCTAGCATCCATCAAAATAGATTGGCATATTGAAATTCATTCTGCTGACATCCTAAAAAACTGACCCTGCTATTTGCATTTGATTTTCTCTGTCCAAAACACAATGGCATCAAACATCACATAGCAGACCAACAAAAAGCCTCACTCACCTTACTTTGCATTTTAGAATTTGCTTCTTGTCCAAAGCTTCCAAATAACACAAATCCTGCCTTGCCAACCAACAGCAGCCTTGTTCATCAATTGTTCATCATTTGGATAACCTGCTAGCAACCAACATAACAGCTGACCAACCATTTTCACTGAGGCAAAAAGACTGATTTTCTTGGCATTTTGACAGGATTGGAAAAGCTGTCAAAAACTCAAAAACCACAAGGAAACTTCTAACAGCAGGGGCTTTTTCATCTTTTTTTTTGTCTGTCATTTTGAAACACCATGAACATCCATCACCCACATCAAGCATACAAAAGAAATCCAACTCATGCTAAAAAACTTCATTGAGTATTTTCCTCCAAAACAGTCAAACTGTCAAGAAACCTCAAGTAACCTAACCTGGCCTGGCTTGTGACAAGAATCAAATACATTTTCTGTCATGGACAAACACATTTGGGCAACACAAAACCAATAGAAATTCACTCTTGCTAGAAGTTTCATTTTGGCCATCTTCAAAAAATCAGTCCAGAAACTTTCATTGAACCTAACCTTGCTTCTTGTTAATTCATCATCAAGACAACATGAGCATACTTCCATCACCCTAAACCATCTGCATCAGCATCTTGCAACACTAATTGTGTAGAACATACATCCAACAGCAGTCCAAGTTTGAAGCCAAGCTAAGCATCCACAAGCCAAAGCCAACTTCATCATTCATCATCAGGAGGGCTCTAGGACAACTGTTTCACTTCAAAACCATCAAAAGGCATCTGTACCCAACTGTCCTTCAATTTTTGGTGAAAATTCGACCTCCCTCTTTTGTCAAATTGATACATGCTTAGTGTAGGTCTATCCATGCTGATTGTCATGATGCTTTCACTTTTTGAAATGGTTGCTTATTCATGAAGATATATTGTTTTGAAGTTTGATGTCAAGTTTTGTTTTTGCTCGATTCTTGACTTGTCTGTTGTTTTAATGAAAAATGATGATGGATTCTTGTTGACCTTGCCATGCTGATCATTTCCATATATTCAATTTTGATTTTTGGGCAAGTTTGTGAAATCATGATTTTTGAGAGGGATGAACAGTAAAACCCTAATCCCAATTTGCCCAGATTTTCCCCATTTTCGTATGCATGGCCTGAAACTCATTGACCAATCAAAACATTTCATTCTATGGCCAAAACGACCGTGTTTAATTAAGTGGATTATGGAATTACAACTTTGCCATTCTTGTTTTATTAATCCAAATTAATTTCACATTTGATATCCCATCTTCCAAAAATCATAAATGCTTCAATTTTAATCCAATTTGAATGGGATTTTTTGTGTTGTGTTCATCATGATCTCTACTTTTTTATCATTATTTTTCCAGAATTTTTGGATGAGTGGTTTTTAAATGTTGTTAGGGTTTGTGACATGTGACCAAATTTTGTACACTTTGCCAAATCAATTGTGAAATGATGAGAATGTATCCAATGGCTCCCAAAATTTTTGTGTTTAAACTAGACACACTCATGGTGATTTTGGTATAGAGTTTGTGAATTTATCATTTGTGGTTTGTGAGTTATGATTTTTTGAACTAAGGTGTGACAATTTGTGTCACACCATTGATGACCAACTTCATGATTTTCATTACCATGCTTCTTGACCTCAAAATGGATTGAAATTTTGCATGAACCTACCCTTGTATGTCTAGTTTACATGTGAATTTTCTTGGAATTATTTGTGGCATTTCCTAATTGTTTGAGATTTTCTCCCATGCCTAGTCAAATGTTGACTTTTTGTGACACATGTTCCCATTTCATTTGTGAAATTCTCATACTTTATTAGATGGACATGAAATTTGATATGTGATAACTAGACATCCTCATCTTTGCCATGGTTTTGATCCCATTCATTTATCATACACCATTCTTGACTTATGATTTTTCTAAGTTGATGCATGTTTGGTTGACTTCTTTGAGCATGTTCAAAATTTCTTTGACTTTCTGATTTTCATTGACTGCCTTCCACTTGTCCAAATGGGATGAAATTTGACATGCTTACCATGCTGTGTGTTAGGAGTGACCATGATTTATTTGGTGAGTTTTGGAAATGTTTTAGTTTGCTTTTGATGCAAGTCTTGCTGTTGACTTCTATGAGCTTCTGTTTGCCATACTTTGACCTAAATGGTTCATGAAATGATGATAGTGATTGATATGAATGTGAACCCAATTGAGTTTGTTTCTTGAATGTTTTAACTTGACTTTGATTGGATATCCCTTGCTGTTTTGACTTTCTCATTTATTTTTGACCTTAGGCTTGCCCTAGTGGTCCTGGTACTCACTTTTGAGCTTATGTTTTCAGGTTAAGCTACAAATGCTTCAAAGAGATCATTACAATTTGATTGAGCTTGCTTGAATATCATTGTCTAACTTGTTTGTTTTGTAGGTGGCTTGGCTCACATGCCTTAAGTTTTGTGCCTTGCACATTCACTAGCTTGTGTTGACTGGTTGATGTCTGTTTCATTTTGATTTAACTCTGACTTGTATACTGACATCTGCTTGACTGTTTCAGGTGCTTTAGTTGCTTTTAGTTCCTTGTGAACTTTTTGCTTTGCTTTGCTTGTATAAGCAATTTGTATTGAGGTATGTCTCCTTTACTTCATGTAGTCTGGAAGACCTGGCCTGTTACTTGGCCAGGCAACTGTCTGAAGTCCTCCTTAAGAGGCAATGTTTGTGGATGTTTAACTTTGTCCTTGCATAGAGTCAAAGTCCTCCTAAGTGAAGAGGCAATTGGTGGAAGGTAGGGATATGCAATCTATCCCCCACTATTCAGTGTGTCATCTGTTTTGCTCACACCACTGTGTCGATGCATTGCGGATACAAACCCAAGATCTTGTACAATTGTACAGTTGAGTCAGTTTTAAATGTGTAGAAGGGTTCCCACTTTCTGAACCCACACATTCTTGTCTTGAGCTCTCCCAGGCCAGGGATAAGAGCTGTGAGGTCTCATCCTCACTTCATCCTTTCATCTGCTTCACCTTAGCCCCTCAATGGCAAGGTTAAGAGCAACACTCACCCCATTCCAGAGGTTTGTTTGTTGAGGTTGATATGACCCCTTGACTAAAACCTAACCCTTGTTTGAGCCACTTGTTTGTGTATAGCGTGTGCTATCTGTGCTTGTAGGATTGTTTGACTTGCTTCCTGTGCAAGATAGGATTGTTTGACTTGCTTCCTGTGCAAGATAGGATTGTTTGACTTGCTTCCTGTGCAAGCTAGGATTAGTTTAGACTTGCTTCCTGTGCAAGTTAGGTTTTGCTTGGCTTGCTTCCTGTGTAAGTTAAGTGTGTGCGGCTTGCTTCCTGTGTGAGCCATGCTTAGGATAGGATGGCCCTTGTGCCATTTAGCTAGAAACCTTAACTTAGGGATGATTTGCATGATAACATCTAGGCTCGAGTCGTAGTCTCCCTAGTTGTGTCTCCCTCTGTTATCTGGTTAGGCTAGGTCCTTTATCCCTCTGTAGGGGAACTACATCGCCCTGATCTTCATACTAGATGAAGTATGTAGGCAGGAGATTGAGCTGATCTCTCCGGGCGCCTTTTCTTTCTTTTGTGTGTGTTGTCTGACCTTTGCTAGGCTCGAGTCTGTGACTCCTTAGCATTTGCTGTCTGTCTGTTTGTGTGTGTTTGACAGTTATAGGCTGAGTCCCCGACTCCCTATCAACCTGTTGTGTTGTTGTGTGCTTGGAAGCCGATGTAAGTCCATCGAGTGGCATTTGGGTTCCAGTGTGTGTGTGTTTAGGTTCGGATGTCAATGTAAGTTCAGTGATTGGCATTTGGGCTCCACGTTTGCCTCTTTGCGTGTGTTTTAGGTTCGGATGCTGACATAAGTCCAGTGATTGGCAGTCGGGCTCCACGTTTGCCCGTGTGTGTCTTGTTTGTTTGTGTGCGTGTCAGCCGAGCTACGAATGCTCTGATTCTTCTCTCGTCCGAGAAGATACGTATGCATAGGATGCGATGTCCTAGCGAGCATGTGTCGTTTCCCCAGTCCGAACTACTTCGACTCTGATGTCTATGCCTGATAGACTAAGTAGGCCCAGGATGCGACATCCTGCCGAGTCAGTTTCAGTCAGTTTCTTTTGTCTCTTTCAGCCAGTGTGTGTGTGTGTGAGCAGCGTTTAGCAACCATTTATCCTTCCTTTTGTGCGTGGATCCCGTAGAGTACTACGGATGCGTAGGGGTGCTAATACCTTCCCTTCGCATAACCGACTCCCGAACCCATACTCTTTGGTCGCGAGACCATGTCTTTTTCTAGGTTTACTCTGAGCGTTTCCTTTCCCTCTTTTGGGATAAATAACGCACGGTGGCGGCTCTGTTGTTCTTGTTTTCCCGCCGGTTTTTCGCGCGATGCGACACCTACCTACAAAAGAGTTAGGCAAATCAAAGACATACATTTGGTATTTTGGTTAGTAAAATGATAAAATACATGTATGATACAATCACATAATGCTTGGTGATCTCTCCCAACACAAACCCAATGAAAGAGGGGTAAGGAGGATGCCAATATCTGATCCCAATGCTAGTGCATGTGATGAAATTGCATGAGGGATCTTAGGGTCAAAATTAGGGTCTTACAGCTGCCCCTATTTAAGGACATTCTAACTGAGGAGGTGAAGGTTAAAATGATCATGTCGACTCAGTAAAATGGGCTTAAATAACAACATATAGAAACAAATTTTGGTCCCTAAGAGACCTCATGATGCATATGGTATGAATGTAAAAGTTAACAATTTGTGGGAAATATTGCCACAAAGGAAAAGAAATCAGAGAGACTGGAAGTCCACAGGAGTATAATGCATTCCGTAAGGCTACGACTTAAAACTATTGGGGAATTTGGGGGAATTCCATACAAACATGGAAAGACTCAGTCGGGGAACAACCAACATCTGCAGGGGATACGAGTAAGTCAGGGTTAAACTGAAATACTTGAATCATGCAGGAAAAGCGATTTCACTAAGGAAAAACGCACTCAACATGATTGGGAAAGAAATAAACTTCACCACAGGAGGAGCATAAATCTATTATCTACTACCTGTTACTGGGTAAGGAGATAATAAAAATCTGACAGAGAGAACATCTGTCATCGGTTAGGATGAACATATCAAGGATGACTCGCTGAGAACTCATAGGAGGAAGTATTCATTACCAGTTACTGGGTAAGAATAGCCTTGCTGGGGAAAACTGCAGAAAATAGGATTTACAACTACCAGTTACTGGGAAGAAGACCAACAATGAGAGTATCTGTCATCGGTTAGGATGAACATATCAAGGATAAACTCAACAGGGAAGAAAGTCCGTCATCGATTAAGATGAATATATCAAGGATAGACTTGCCTGGGAAATGTCAAGGAGGATACCCGTCATCGGTTAAGATGAACATATCAAAGATAAACCAACTGAACAAAAAGGTTGGAATTACATCTATCGAATGTTGGATAGAAAACAAACAAAGAGAAAATACGTCACCGGTTAGGATGAACATATCAAGGATAGACTCTGAGAGGGGAGAAAATAGGAATTACATCTATTAGTTACTGGATACAATACCATCAAAGAGAAAATCTGTCGCCGGTTAGGGTGAACATATCAAGGACTAACTATGCGAAGGGGACAAAAGCAGGATTTACAACTATCGGTTACTGGGTAGAAGACCACAAAGAGAAGGAAACCCGTCATCAGCTAGGATGAACATATCAAGGATTAACTCTTTAGGAAACAAGAATAGGGATTACAACTACCTTTTTACTGGGTAGAATACCAAAGGTGAGAGTATCCGTCATCGGTTAGGATGAAGATATCAAGGATAAACTCAACAGGGGAGAGAAAGATATCCGTCACCGGTTAGGGTGAACATATCAAGGATACACTTTCTAGGGAATAAATCCACTAGGACTCTACTGAGGAGAAAAACGGGGGTACTTTTGCTGGGTATTGGGCAAGAAGTAACAAACTAAGAAGAATATTACCAGTTACTGGGCAATAAACACTTAGGAGACTCGAAGCATCTATCTAGGTAAGAGCTAGAAAGAAACAATCAATCAAAACTCAAACCAATGAGGATATAACTCAAGGGGAGTGATTCCGTTCAGATAAACAACTGGAAAGGAAACTGAAGTAATAATCATCCAGGAGGAAACAAACCCAGTGGGGAAGAGGAGAAAGGTTAAAGTCTTTCTGCCTAAGGGGATGACGCTCTACAATTGAAGGAGGACAGACACTGAAATTTGTATGGGGATAAAGTACCGCCATACAGAGAATGAGAATCTCAAAAATAAGATCGATCAAATATGACGATGCAAATATGAAAATTCTGAAATTATATGAATGTATATGTATATGTATATATGATGATTATATTGACAAAACAATCATAAAGGATAAAAAGGTGTCGCAAAGAAATTGAATCATCGATACAATCCTCGGTCAATCCACAAAAAGAGGGAGACAAATGTTGGAGAACAGAGAGATCAACAAACCACAGGCTCATACCTAGTCGAGGGAGGAAATCTTCTAAGGAGAGGCGAAATTATCGAATCTACAAGGAATTTTAGGTCTATGCCATATCAAATGGGAGACAACCATACAAAAGATAAACACAAAACAGCTGCTCAAGAACCAGGAGGAAACTCTGACTGGGAGCGAGTCGGATGGCGACTGGTGGGGAAACCAATGCAATCTACTGGGAAAACATCTTACTCTGCTGAAGATCATCCCTATTGGGGAAATACAGAAACACTGTCGGGGGATAACACGCCGCAAGGTACTGAATCAACCAACTTAGTTGGGAAAAAGAATCGGAACTCCGCTAGGGAACAAACACTTATTAGGGGAACCAGATCAACACAAACGATTAGGGATACCCGAAGGGTCAACCGCTTGGGGAACCTCTGATGCTTAGCACTTAAGGACTTGCTGCTCTTTGAATTGCTGTTGATACTTCCTTTTTAATTGCTTTGAAAATTTCTTGCTTTTATATGTTTTAAGAAAAAGATTTTGATTAAAAAATTTAAATTTTCAAAATGATCATAATAAAATATAAACTATTGGCTGAAGTAAATGAGTAGTAACAATTGGATAAAAGCTCAACTTTATTTAATGGGATGGTAGTCTGTAAATGACAAGACTCCATAGATTTTTACAAAGTTGAAAATGGTAATTTACATGGAAAAAGGTTACATTGAATACAAATGATCCTTAATCCTTCTATCAACTCTTGATATTCATTGTGCTCTTCTCCGCTGCTGGGATGATGAATTGACGTCAACCCTTGTGCTCAACAAAAACTCTCCAAACCTGGACGATTAGCAGAATGCAATTACTTGCCATAATCCCTAATATTTGCATAAGTTGCCCCAAGGTGGGGTACTCAACTTATCGGGATTTTTTTTTGTTTTTTATATCTCTAATTTTTGCCTGGATCGCCCTTTCGGGTTTTCAATCCACCGAGACGCTCATTTTTGCCTAAGCCGCCCTTTCGGGTTTTCAACTTAGCGAGTTGTTCTTTTATTTTTAGGCGAAGTATTTCTTGACTGCATCAGCGTTCACAGGATGAGTGAGCTCTTCACCATCCATAGTTGTAAGAATCAAATTGCCACCTGAAAAGGCTCTCTTAACAACATATGGGCCTTCATAATTCGGAGTCCATTATCCCCTAGAATCTGGTTTGAATGACAAGCTCTTCTTGAGCACAAGGTCATCTTCTTTGAACACCCGAGGTTTGACCTTCTATTCAAAAGCTTTCTTCATTCTCTGCTGATATACTGACCATGACACATGGCAGTCAATCTCTTCTCTTCAATCAAATTCAGCTGATCAAACCTGGTCTGACACCATTTAGCCTCAGTCAACTTGGCTTCCATGAGCACGCGCAATAAAGGAATCTCAACCTCTATGGGGAGCACTGCTTCCATACAATACACAAGTGAGAAAGGGGTTGCCCCTGTTGAAGTGCGGACGGATGTATGATACCCATGCAAAGCAAATTGGAGCATCTCATGCTAATCCTTATACGTTATAACCATCTTCTGAATAATCTTCTTAATGTTCTTATTTGCAGCTTCAACAACCCCATTCATCTTGGGGTCTGTAGGGAGAAGAATTATGATGTGCAATCTTGAAGTCTTTACAAAGAGCTTCCACCATATTGTTATTCAAGTTCGATCCATTATCAGTAATGATCTTACTTGGCACACCATAACGACATATGATCTGATTCTTGATAAACCTTACAACAACTTGCTTGGTTACATTTGCATACGATGTCGCTTCAACCCATTTGGTGAAGTAGTCAATTGCCACCAAAATGAAACAATGTCCATTCGAAGCTTTGGGCTCAATCATATCAATTCCCCACATGGAGAAGGGCCATGGGGAAGAGATAACATTCAAAAGTGTCGGAGGAACATGAATCTTATCAGCATAAATTTGACACTTGTGGCACTTCTTCACAAACTTGCAACAGTCAGATTCCATTGTCAGCCAATAGTAACCTGCTCGCAATATCTTCCTTGCCATTGCATGTCCATTGGAATGAGTACCAAAGGAACCTTCACGCATTTCAGTCATCAACAGGTCTGCTTCGTGTCTATCCACGCATCTGAGCAAAACCATATCGAAGTTTCTCTTGTATAGTATATCACCATTCAAGTAGAAATTGCCGGCTAATCTTCTCAAAGTCTTCTTATCTTTCAAAGATGCCCCAGGCGGGTATATCTGACTTTGGAGGAAACATTTGATGTTGTGATACCACGGCTTTTCGTCTTTGATCTCTTCAACAGCAAACACATGAGCTGGCCTATCAAGATGCATCACAAATAAATTGGGAACTTCATTCCAATACTTCACTATTATCATTGGTGCCAATGTTGCAAGAGCATCTGCCATCCGGTTCTCATCTCGAGGGATATGATGAAACTCAACCTTTGTAAAGAAAGTTGAAATCCTCCTCGCATAATCTCTATATGGTATTAAACCGGGTTGATTTGTCTCCCATTCACCTTTGATTTGATTCACAACCAATGCGGAGTCGCCGAAGACATCCAAATACTTGATCCTGAGATTCATGGCCTCTTTAAGCCCTATAATGCAAGCTTCATATTCTGCCATGTTGTTTGTACACTTGAAAGTCAATCTAGCTGTAAATGGTAGATGCGTGCCTTAAGGAGTGATGATTACTGCCCCAATGCCATTTCCATATTGATTAACAGCTCCATCAAATACCAAGCCCCAACGGGAACCAGGTTCTGGCCCTTCTTCAAGCAATGGTTCATCACAGTCTTTCATTTTCAAGTACAAAATCTCTTCATCAGGAAAGTCTTACTGCACTGACTGGTAATCTTCAATTGGTTGGTGAGCCAAATGGTCAGCCAAGATACTACCTTTGATCGCTTTCTGAGATCGGTATTCAACATCATACTCTGATAATAACATCTGCCAACGGGCAATCCTCCCAGTTAAAGCAGGCTTCTCAAATATATACTTGATTGGATCCATTTTGGATATCAACCAATTGGTATGATTCAAAATATACTGACGCATACGCTTAGCAACCCAAGCCAATGCACAACAAGTCTTCTCAAGCATAGAATACCAAGTCTCACAATCGGTGAACTTCTTACTGAGGTAGTAGATCGCAAATTCTTTCTTTCAAATCTCATCTTGCTGACGAAGGACACAACCCATACTATCTTCGAGCACAGTCAAATACATGATCAACGGTCTTCCTTCAACAGGTGGAGACAAAATCGGAGGCTCAAGCAGATGCTCTTTGATACTGTCAAAAGCTTTCTGGCAGTCTTCGGTCCAATCACAAGACTGATATTTCTGAAGAAGCTTAGTTATAGGCGCACATGTGGCAGTCATATGGGAAATCAATCTGGAAATATAATTCAAGCGGCCGAGAAAACCTCTGACTTGCTTCTCAGTTTTGGGCGCAGGCATCTCTTGTATTGCTTTCACCTTGGCAGGATCAACTTCAATACCCTTCTCGCTGACAATAAAGCCCAACAACTTACCAGAACGAACACCAAAAGTACACTTACTGGTATTCAAGCGGAGTTTATACTTCCTCAAACGCTAGAATAACTTCAACAAATGTTCAACATATCCCTCTTCATCAATCGATTTAGCAATCATGTCATCGACATAAACTTCAGTCTCTTTATGCATCATATCATGAAAAAGAGTAGTCATTGCCCTTTGGTAAGTTGCACCAGCATTCTTTAGACCAAAAGGCATCACTCTATAACATAATGTTCCCTAAGGTGTAATGAATGTGGTCTTCTCCATATCTTTGGGTGCCATCATGATCTGATTATATTCGGAAAATCCATCCATAAACGAAAAGACTTTGAATTTACCAGTATTGTCTACCAACATATCAATGTGTGGTAGAGGGAAATCATTTTTCGGACTGGCTTTATTCAAATCTCTATAATCGAAACACATGCAGACTTTTCTATCTTTCTTTGGCACATGCACAATATTGGCCACCCATTACAGATACTCAACGGTTACAAGGAAACCGGCGTCAATCTTCTTCTGCACTTCCTCTTTGATCTTTACAGCCATATCAGGATGCATTCTTCTTAACTTCTGCTTGACTGGCAAGCACTCTGGCTTCAACGGAAATCTATGCTCCACAATCTAAGAATCCAAACCAGTCATGTCTTGATAGGACCAAGCAAACACATCTGAATACTCTCGAAGAAGATCAATCATCCCTTTTTGACATCTGGACACAGTCGAGACCCAATCTTGACTTCCTTCACATCATCCTCGGAACCCAAGTTGACAAGCTCAATCTGCTCTTCGAACGACTGAATGGTATTTTCATCTTGCTCAAGAAGACAAGATAATTCATCACTCACTTCTACATCACTTTCCTCCTCGGCTTCAAACACAGGGAATTCAAAATTTGGAGAAGGAGAAGGATCATTGTATTCAATGGGGTTAGGAACCAACCAGCATATTGATTTGATATTTTTATTCAGAATAAAGCAAAAAGTAAAAACAACATCATAGATGTGGATGAATAGAATTAATTTTATTAATGATCAATTTGAAAATGCCCAAACAATGTTCACTTCTCCCTTAGTCATAGGAGAAGGATTTTGAAAACATATAAAAGCAATTACTTAGATCGATGCAAAATAACAGGAATATCAACAGCAGTCCAATTGTTGCAAGCCTTTCCATGCGTCACAAAATTGGTGCAATCTTCCTCTTGGTCATCCTCTAGCACAGCAGCTAAGTGTTGTTCATTGCCATGAATTGAAATTCTGGTATCAAATATGAGATGTCGAAGGTAATGTCACAACACTAATATCTGAACAATACAAACAGGATAAAAGATAAAGAACAATAATGCAAGAGACACAAGCAATTGTTAACCCAGTTCGGTGCAAACTCACCTGCGTCTGGGGGCTACCAAGCCAGGAAGGAAATCCACTAAACAAAATTAGTTCAAAGACTCTCAGTAAACAACTTCAAGTTACAGTCTTTTCACCTAATCTCTACCCGTGTGACTTCTACCTAAGAACTCTTAGATATGAGATCCTACTCACTCCCCCTCAATCACAGCAGTGATATAAAACAAGAATTACAATGAAAAGAAGACACTCTTCAAAGACACATACTTGATCTTGCTTAAAGGCTTCAATCAAGTAAACACACACTCATGCTTCAAAGCTTTGAGTGGACAAATTTCAACTCAAAAATTAGTCCAATTCAATCATCTATGGATGAATGAATGGCTTACAATACACACGACCACACAAGACTCAAACCCTTATTCTCTCTCAATATTTCGTTCATTATTTCTTTTGTCTAAAACTAGGTTTTCCATGTCCTTTATATAGAAGTGTTTGGCTGGGCTTGGACATCATAAAACCCAAAAACTATTTTCCATTCATATCTTCTCATGACAGCTGATTATATCTCATTGGAAAATAAGTCAATCTGGTTGTAATTACTGATTGAGGGCGCGTTCAATCATTACATCAATCACACATAGATTAGCATAAAAAACACAATCACACAATACATAACATTCAGACTGAATGTTCTGTATACAGATGTCATGACATCGGGTCTGACATCTCAGTAAAATCCTGCATATTCACATTTTAAACACCCTGCAGGTACATGTTATCTTATGTCAAGACAACACTTGTGACAACTTGTGAACACTCTAGGTTTTACCAAAATTGCTGCCAACACTTAGAACCAACAAACTCCCCCTTTGGCAAATTTTGGCTAAAACATACATCAGTCCATTTGTTCACAAGAGTACAATAAAAACACATCAGCAGTTTAGCAGCAGAAGTAATAAACCACACGTTTACTAGCTATAATAGCAACTAGTAAACACACATTAAACACATATATGTGCTTATTCTCCCCCTAAGTCTATTCAACACAGACATCTCCTTCTATAACACCTGTAACATCCATCACCCCATCTAAAAATCACCTTCAACATCACCTGTACTACACAAAACATCCTTTTCAAAATCATCTGCCATCTGTTTATAGCCTAGCTACTTCATAGCACATATTAACTGCAACTCTCCTCTGCAACTCTCCTTTAGCTACTACTTCTCCCCCTTTGTAGTCAAAATAGACCAAATAGACCAATGAGACAAAATAAATGTCTATTAGTCAAAGAGAATATCACATAGAATGTTAAAACATATTGTCAGGTGTTACAGAACCACAAATATACACAGCTATATAAGCTGAGATAAAATCCAGAGACATCAAAGAGAACCCAAAAATTACATCAAGGCATCAAAACAAGACTGCCAAAAAAACATCAAACATCAAGGCATCCAGAATAACACATCATTATAAAAGGGGGAACAATCTTCACTAAAACTCAGTCAGAGGAGCTAGCATCTTCATCAGCTTCAGACCCAGAACTGCCACTTGATTTATCTTAAGATTCAGACCTCTCACTAGAGGTGTGGGCTTCTGTTTCCTTGGCTTGACCAATATTTTCTCTATCACCTTGCTCCAAGCTATTAATCAGAACCTCCAAAGCATCTTTCCTGGCTTTAGCTACCCTTATCCCAGTCTCCAATTCCTTACAGGTCTCTTTCAACTCAGCAATCAGACCATCTTGAGAGGCTGGCTTCTTCACAACAAATGTCATGACAATGTCATTGACATGACTGCCTTCAAATAATTTGTAATGAGCTGATAGGGGAGGTTTTCTTCTACTAGGGATATCACTTGTGCTCAGAATTCCAGGTTGCTGGCTCAGGATTATCCCACAAATCATTGAGGGAAAAGCTATGGGCAACTTCACTGCATTTGTAGAAGCATGTTTGACAATTTGTTCAAACATGAATCTACCATAATCAAAATTAAGCTTGGTTCCAATAGAAAATATGAGCCTTCCAAGAGCATTTGAGATTGTAGAGATGTGATTTGTTGGTACCCAGTTTGCTGACCCTATCTTGTGCAAGATAGCATATTTCACAGTTAATTTTTCCAGCGGAGAGATGCTTCTTGCTTGGCCACTCCTTGACCTGCCCAATAGTTATTTCCCTACAGACCTCATTGTCTGTGGCCTCTAGTTCACCAGCACCTTCTGTTCCTCTTCCTAGGAACTTATTAATCACAGTTGGAGAAAACTTCACACACTTTCCTCTAACAAACACCTTACAAAACTCTTTGTTGTTCTTATCAGCAATGTCCTCAAGGATGTTCACCATAAATTCTTTAACAAGACTTTCAAAACACTGATATAACCCACTAACGGTTTTCATTAATCCAGCAGAATTAATCAGGTCCATGACCTCTTTAACCTCCACAACATCCTTTCCCAGTTCTCTTTCCACAACCACTCTCCTTTGGATTACACATCTCCACTTTGCCGTATCATCTTCAAGATGGAAGGAAATGTTATCTTAGTGTACAGCAACAACCTTTGCAGGGGATTTTCTAACAGTTGACTTTTTGACAGGAGAGATGTCAGGGACATCGTCTTCAACATCTTCCTCTGAATCAAAACTTTCTCTTACTTTTCTCTTCTTTACCTTCACTTTACTCCAAGATGTCGCAACCTGAAAAATACAGTGCGCGAAAAAACAACCGGCGAAAGAAAATGACAGAAGAGTCGCCACCGTGCGTTATTCATCCCAAAGGAGGGAAAGGAAACGCTCGAAGTAAACCTGAAAAAGGAAAGGACAAGACGGGGTCTTGCAACCAAATCTTGGGTTCGGGAGTCGGTTATGCGAAGGGAAGGTATTAGCACCCCTACGCATCCGTAGTACTCTACGGGATCCACTTTTGTAGTTCTTGTCTAAAGGGTGTGGGTTTATCTAATGTGTTATTTACTAAAAAAAAGGGGGTTAAATGAAAATGACTCGCGCGGATGTCGCATCCACTACATACGTATCTCATCTGAATATGAGAATCAGAGTCTTCGTAGCTCGGCTACCTAGGGGTTAAGGGTAATTGTGCTCGCTAAGACATCGCGTCTTATGCCTACGTATCTCATCTGGCCTGAGAATCAGAGCAAAATGTAGTTCGGCTAACTATGGGGTTATGGATTGGGTTTTGGACGAACGACGACACTACGCAATCTACCGGATGCTCGACCTTTGGAGACTTACTCGCCTGTAGTAGAAGGAGTTAACGTGTTGCTTTGGGTTTTAGGGTTTGGGATGCTCAAGGGCAAAAAGGCAGTCCTTGACGAAGGAACCGCGCTACCTGCAGGGATACGAACACATACAAAACAAACATGGATAAAGTAAATGAGCCAACAAGGGGCTCAGAAGTAAATAAACAAAAGAAAACAAATGCCTCCTATCGAGGTCTTCCAGCTAAGAAAACGATAAAATGCGGAAAATAGGTAAAAGTACCACACGGATAAAGATCCGAAGTAACAGCAATTAAAGGAGTAAGAAACCCAGGGATCTCCCAAGCTGATGCCATCAAAGAAAGGTGAGTCAGTACAGGTAATCGGAATGAACCTCCAGGGGGTATCCCACAAATAAAGTGGGAAAACCACGCAAACCATCTCTGCAAGAGTCTGTGAGCCCTCACAAAAACTCAACAAAAGGGTTAGTGAAACACGATAAGCATTTTTTTCATGGATAACAGTATGGTTTCAGAAACCTCAAACCCTGTGGCATACATTTCAGAAATCATGTGATTAAACATTCAAGGCATAGGTTTCACCCATTCATGCATAATTAAACCCGTGGGCAAAAACATAATGAAATTCATCCATCATACCTCATACATTCAGATGATCCAAATTAAGAGCATAAAATCATGGGAATGAGGCAAACTTGATGGGAGAGACCGGTTGAAATCAAATGGCATGGCTGGGTTTGCAAGGCAATGTTAGGGTTTGCGTGAGATGAAAGTGTGTGAGTCAGATTGAATTTTTCAGAGCTGCCTGGGGGTTGCTCTGAGTTCTCTGTCAGGTTTCTCTCTAGGTTTTGTCAAGGGTTTTGTTTCAAGGAAACCTCAGAGTATTTTGCTTCTCTTCCTTTTTCTGTCTGATCTCCCTCCTTTATAACCTGATTTTCATGGCTTTGTGGGCTCAAATGAGAGAGGTCCAAGTCCAAGTTTTTCTATTATATTTTATTTATTATTTTTTTATTATTATTATTTTTTTGGTAAAAATATTATTTTTTTTTTCGTTTTTTTTTTTTAAAAAAAAAAGTTTCTTGGATCTAATTCTGATTGACATGATGAAATGCAATATGAAATACTAAATGAATGCATGAATGAGGAGGGAAAATTTTGGGGTGTTACAGCTGCCCCTATTCAATCATCAGCTAACCCGAGTAGGATGAAAGCGAGCAGCTTATCAGACAAACGGGGTGAGCTGTGATTGAATACCAAAGACAGACCGAAAATATGCGCTCCGAGAACACCACAAAAACGCGGAAATACACCGCGCTGTTTATTTTTCTTCCGATCCTCTGGCTGGATCTGAATCAGTCTTCTGGCTTAATCTGGAGTTTCGATCCTCTGGCTGAACCTATACTCAATTTAGTCCTCTGGTTGGATATTAATTTTGATCCTCGGGCTGGATACGATTTTGATCTTCTGGCTAGATCTCCTTCGTTTCGATTCTCTGGCTGAATCTACTTCGATCTTCTGGCTAGATCTGAATTGTTGCGATTTTCGATCTTCTGGCTAGATCTTCTTTGTTTCGATTCTCTGGCTGAATCTACTTCGATCTTCTGGCTAGATCTAGATTGTTTTGATGATAAATTCCCATCATTAGGATCCCGCATCTGAGGCATGCGCTGGTTGACCCTCTTTTGAAATCTACACCCAACCTTCATATTAGATATGCAGCTTCAAGAATATTCCACTTTTGGGCTTCATACATATTCTTCGGGCTAGAACATGTTGTAACGACTCCTCAATTAGACTTGGGCTTGTTGGGAAAATAAAGCTTGTAGGCGACTTCACTAGGGAATCTTCAAATTGAGCCTTAGGCTGGCTTACTGGAACACGATTCTCAGGCTGAATCTTCGAAATGACCCTCAGGCTGGATCACTGGAACACGATTCTCAGGCTGAATCTTCAAAATGAACCTCAGGCCGGATCACTGGAAAACGATTCTCAGGCTGAATCTTCGAAATGACCCTCAGGCTGGATCACTGGAAAACGATTCTCAGGCTGAATCTTCAAAATGAACCTCAGGCCAGATCACTGGAAAACGATTCTCAGGCTGAATCTTCAAAACGACCCTCAGGCTGGATCACTCACGCTTGATCCTCTGGCTGGATCTCATGACCTTGGTTGTAAAGTAATTCTTCAGTCTGCTTGGAAGAACCTGTTTATCAGCTTATGTATATGCTTGATATGATATGCATGCAAATGCAAATGTAATGCATGGTGTAAAAAGAAATCTGCTTGTGGAAGCAAACTCTGGTAGGGAACAGATCGTTGTATCAATCCTTGAATGCTCTGTGGGGAATGATCCGTTTGCCGGGACCAATGAGCCACCAAAAATAAATTGGCTGCTTGAAAAGTTGACCTTGCGGGGGGAGTATCAACTATGGAAACTTTGTTCGGTGAGGCTCTGTGAGGAGAGTCTGTGGGGAAAACACTTCCTGGGGAAATGTCGTAGGAAACGACCTTTACTGGGGATATGAACTTGCTAATCGCCCTCAAGCTGGGGATTAACAAATCTGTTAAAAATAATCTGCTGGGGAATGAGATGAACACTGGGAACACCACCCTCTCATCTGTTGGTTATGCAACCACTCCGCTGTTGCTAGGAAGATACAGTCTGACACTGTCAACTTTGCTCGGGATATCTAGTCTGGATACTGTCAACTCTGCTGGGGAACATGCTCTGCCGAGGAGAGACTTTGTCAACCGCTTGGGGATGAGGATTCATGACTTGGCATCCGGTTCCTGTGACCTGCAACCAAAAATACACGTATGCCTCGGGGGAATTACTCAGTTTGAATTCACCGTCCGGGATTAAGCACATTCAAAGCAATTTTAAATGTTTTCCTGTGCAAATCATCTGCAAAAGCCACCATTATGTTCATATGCTATATGTTTTATAAAAAATTCGGACATTTTTGCAAACAAACTGATAAATGAAAAATAAAGAGGCTCTTTAACTGAATTATTCGACTCTTACTGGGGAGAAAATTTGTGCCAGGAATAGGCGAGGGTATCAGGAAGCTGATCCCTGAAAAGAGGTGATCGCTATAAAAAGAGAACTATCCTAATGGCAATGGGGATACGGGGTCCCACCGAGTTTCGACTTTGCTATGGCTCGTACGTCCTCAAGACGCTCTGCTCATCTTGTTTTCTGAAGTGGATGATTAGTCGATCTTTTACCTTCGAAGATTGCCGGATTGAATGAAACGGTGATATAACACGGATGAACTCAGATCGCAGTTATTCGCTTATTCCCTAACTTTTGTGTGGACCGCCCTTTTGGGTTTTCAATCCATCGGGATAACCATTTTTGCCTGAGCCGCCCTTTTGGGTTTTCGACTCACCGGATGTACTCTCTTTTTTATATCCCTAATTTTTGCCCGAACCTCTTTATTCTTTTTTTTTGGTTCGTCGGGATGCCCTTTTTTTGCCTGGACTATTCTTTTTATCGTCCAGCGGGTCTATTTTATGCGAAGTATTTTTTAACTGCGCCTGAGTTGACAGGGGACGGGAAGTCTTCGCCATCCATGGTTGTTAGCATCAAAGCTCCGCCATAGAAAATCCTTTTAACCACGTACGGACCTTCATAGTTCGGTGTCCATTTGACCCTGTGATCTGTGTTAGGAGGAAGAAATCTTTTGAGTACCAATTCACCGACTTGATACCCCCGAGGGCGCACTTTCTGACCAAATGCTTTTTTCATTCGTCTCTGACCGAGATACGTCAATTCTGGGTACGTAGTTCCAGCATAGCACCTTAATCATCGAAGACAAGGTAAGCAAAGCATCAGCAAATTGGTTTTCTTCAAAAGAAAGTCAACAATCTTCTCGTGTAGTCTCTGTAAGGAGCCAGATGAGGCTGAGGTGCATACCATTTCCCGTTGGTTTGATTGATGACCAAAGCTGAATCCCCGTATACATCCAGGGTTTTAATCTGTATATTGACGGCTTCCTTAAGTCTTAGGATACAAGCTTCGTATTCGGCTTCATTAATGGTGTAGGGAAAAGTTATTCTGGCACCAAATGGCATATGAACCCCCTTCCGGTGTGATCAACACTACACCAACTCCGCGACCATTGACGTGGGCCGCCCCATCAAACATCATAACCCATTTGGATTCAGGGTCAGGCCCCTCCTCCGGGAGTGGTTCCTCTCAATCTTTTGATTTGAGAAACATGATGTCCTCATCAGGAAAGTCAAACCTCATAGGTTGGTAATCATCAATCGGTTGCTCTGCAAGATAGTCTGACAAGACACTTCCCTTGATGGCTTTTTGTGAAGTGTATTGGATGTCATACTCTGTCAGTATCATTTGTCACCTAGTAACCTTTCCGGTAAGTGTTGGCTTTTCAAAAATATACTTGACTAGATCCCTTTTTGATATCAATAGAGTCGTGTGAGTCAACATATACTGTCTTAGTCGGCGAGCAGCCCATGCCAAAGCGCGGCAAGTTTTCTCGAGCAATGAGTATCTTTATTCACAGTCGGTAAACTTTTGCTAAGGTAGTATATTGCATGCTCTTTTCGACCTGACTCGTCATGCTGACCGAGCACACAACCCATTGACCTTTCTAACACAGTCAAGTACATGATCAACGGTCTTTCCTCTCGGCCTGTAGACTTGCCCCGATCTTGATCTCTTTATTGTCGTCTGCGGTACCGATGTTGACGGTCTCAATCACCTCCTAATAAGGTGTAATAGCTCGGTCCTCCTGTTTCAACAATCTGGCTAACCCTTCAGGCAATTCACAATCTTCCTCAACCCCTTCTTCGGCTTAATAGATAGGATTGTCGAAGTCATATTTGGCCATAGCAGTGTCGTTAGTAGTGAGATCCGGGTGGTCCGCTCTGCATGATGGAGGATCATGCTGTACCTTAGAATGAGAGATTTTTTTTTTGGAAAGAAAGAAAAAACGAAAAAAGAAACATTGCCATTTTTTTTGTAAAAGTAAAAAAACTGAAAGAAAGAGAACACAAAATTGTTTGCAAAAGCCGTCCTTTATTGATGATAAAAATAATTGCGAAATGTAACTAAATGGATGGCCCTACAAATGAGCCGTTACACCTTGGGTAAAGTGTAAGACTTTATTATGCATGTTGTCGCATTACGAGAAAAACCGGCGGGAAAACGAAACAACAGAGCCGCCACCGTGCGTTATTTATCCCAAAAGAGGGAAAGGAAACGCTCGAAGTAAACCTGGAAAAGACATGGTCTCACGACCAGAGAAAGATGGGATCAGGAGTCGGTTATGCGAAGGGAAGGTATTAGCACCCCTACGCATCCGTCGTACTCGACGGGATCCACGCACAAAAGAAAGGATAAGGTTGCTAAAAACTGCTCAAACACCACACAAGGCTGGAAGGAAACACAGAAAGACAAGAGAAACTCACTCGGCAGGATATCGCATCCTGGGCCTACGTAGTCTGTCAGGCACAGACATCAGAGTCGACGTAGTTCGGGACAAGGGAAAACGTGCTCGCTAGGATGTCGCATCCTATGCATACGTATCTTCTCTGACAGAAGAAGAATCAGAGCACTCGTAGCTCGGCTAACGCACGCCAAACAACACCACACAGGAAACCGACTGCCAATAGCTGGACTTACGTCAGACTCCACACAGACAGGCAAACATGGAAACTGAATGCCAATCGCTGGACTTACATCAGACTCCGAACCAACAAACACACGCACAGGAAACCGACTGCCAATCGCTGGACTTATGTCAGACTCCAACAAGCAAACAAGACACAGGAAACCGACTGCCAATCGCTGGACTTACGTCAGACTCCAAACACACACAAAGGGGTTGAAAAAGAAAAAGGGCGCCCGGAGAGATCAGCTCATCTCTTGGCTACGTACCGCATCTGGTATGAGGATCAGGGCGACATAGTTCCCCTAAACAGGGAAAGAACCTCTATCCTAACCAGATACCAAGGGAGACACAAACTACTAGGGAGACTACGACTCGAGCCTAGAAGTTATCATGCATACGATCCCTATGTTAAGGTTTCTATCTAACTTGCACAGGGAGCAAGCTATCCTAAACAGCACAGTCAAACAAAAGCACAAAAGCAAACACAAACACTATATGCAAACAGATGGGCTCATACAAGGTTAGGCTTTAGTCGAGGGGTCATGTCAACCTCAACAAACAAGCCACTGGAATGGGGTATGATTAGCTCTTAACCCTAACATTAAGAGTTAGGGTGAAGCAGATGAAATGGAAAGTGAGGGTAAGACCTCACAGCTCTTATCCCCGGCCTGGGAGAGCTTCAGACAAATGAAAGTGTGGGAGTTCAGAAAGTTGGAACTCTTCTCCACATATGACTGACACAACAAAGATCTTGGGTTAATATCCACAATGCATCAACACAAGGTGTGTGAGCAAAGTGGATGACACACTGAATAGCAGGAGATGGATTGCACATCTCTTTTATCTGCCAATTGCCTCATAGAGGTCTTTTCCTGCTTGGCACAAAAGTAAACAAACACAAGCATTGCCTCTTAAGGAGGGCTTCAGCTAGGTGCCTGCCCATATAACAGGACAGGTCTTCCAGACTACATGAAGTCAGAGAGTTATACCTCAATGGTTAAGCAACCAAGCAAAGCAAGAGCAAGTACAATAAGAACTCAAAGCAACTTAGGTACCTGAAAAAAATCTAACCCAATCAGTTTACAAGTCAAACAAACAGACAGACAACAGTCAATCACACAATCAGACAGATAAGGCATTATGCAACAATGTGCAAGCCACAAGCCAATAAGCACAACACAAATGACTTGGAATCAACCTACAAAACAACTCAAAGTTAGCCAACATCTAGAGCAAACATCAATGCTCAAGTGAGGAAGCATCATCAACTATGGACTTGGATGTGTAAACCTGAAATCAAAGCTCAACTGTGAGTTACAAACCTCTAGGTCAAGGCCTAGGGTCAAAGATGGAGAAAAAATTCAAAATAGAACATGAAATTTAACATGAATCTACTTCATTCAATCAAGAACACAATCCAAAAGGTCTCATGTCAATATCATTAACCAAAATCATTTCATGAACCAAACATGGCAAGGTATGCAAATTGTGACCACATTGTGACATCAGAAGAAACAATTGCACATTAAATAAAAAATGATTCAAATAATCTTGGCAAAATTCATGAGTAAACAGAACATAAAACATGATCATCACAAAAAAAATTAGAGGCATTGGACATCATTTGGCATGGCAATCACATACCATAAGTCAAGGCAAGCACAACAAGCTCATGTGTGACACCAATTGTCACACCAACTTAGCATAGGCATAAGACAGAGATGGATCATGGTAAAAGCCTCAAACCAAAGCCAAAACAACACTCAACATGTCTAGAAATAGTGTGCAAAATTTCACATTCATTGGATAAGGAACAAGCCTTTCACAATCAAATGAAGTTCAAAGCAATTTAAAAGCTCAAATGTGACCATCCAGAATGAAAAATCTCAATTAAATCAGAAATGATCCCAAAAATTCCAACAAAAATCATGAGCAACTACAACATCCATAATATGCATCATACAAAAAATAAAGGCAATTGGATATCATTTGACATGGCAAACTCATCAATCAATTTGAACATCACAAGGTGTGACACAAATTGTCACACCTGCCTTAGCATGATCATAAAACAGCAATGGTAAATGATAAAAATACCAAATCAACACCAAAATGTCAAGCAAGATGTCTAGTTATAGCATGTAAAACTTCATGAGCATTGGATAAACAACCAGCATTTCACAAATGATATGGCAAAGCAAGGTCAAGAATGGACATGTATTCAATCTCCTTAGGCAAAATAATTTCCAGGCCAGGCACAATTTATGAAAAAATGATTAAAAAAAACTAGACAAAATCAGGATCACAATGCAAAAAATCTCATAATTTTTGGATTGATTTTCAGTTTGTTATGAATTTTGAAAGATGAGGAAAAAATAAAAAATGATATGAGAAGCATACATGGAATAATGGAGGGAAAAGGAAAATAATATGAATCCATTTGAATAATTGCATTGGCGCGGAATCGAAGTGAAGCACAATTTGAAAGTTGGCGCGCTGAAGGATGAAACTTTGCCGTTTCATTAAAGACGTGGCAGCCAATGGCACGCTCAGCAAGCATGAGCCAGTAGAAACGCACGCATGCAATTTGCATGCGCCAATCAGAACCAAGCCCTATTCTAACACATTCAGAAACGGAAAAGCGTTGCATATGGATTGGAAGTGTTGCCAAAAGATGAACATCATCATCTTCATCGCGCGCAGCATGATGAACAGTGTATCATCAAGAACACCAAGAACATTTTTCCCAGAATTGGAAATTAAATACATCAACACGTAGATCCTTCATCATACATCAAAGATACATGCATGGTTTAGCCTAAATCAACACACATCAAGAGAATCGAGCAATGGAACATTCATGCACAAAACTTAAAATCGACATTTCTCAGCCAATAGTGCATGGAATTCAATGGTTCAAAGCTCAAATTAATCAGCATAAAGAGATCTATATTAACATGACAATAATTTTGAGAAATGAAGAGATCGAGCCATGACCTCTTGAAGTGCATATCTGGAATTCTTCGAGCTACAGGCCTTGTGATGCCTCCAATCTCTTCTATGATGCTTGTACAAGTGTTTGAAGAAGAAAACTCAGCTCAATTGTGCATGATCTCACCAAATTTTGAATTCACCATAGTTGCTTCAAGCTTCGAATATGCTACAAAACAGCACCAATTCTCTTGAATCTTGATCTAAATATGCTCAACAATACCTCAGGATGATGAATGAATCAAGGAAGAATGCTTGTGTTTGCAGAATTTTGGAGAAAAAAGTGAGAGAGAATTTTGAGAATTTTTGAAAACCTAGATCTAGAATTGGTAATTGTGATGAAACAGTTAGGATTAAGGTTATATAGTCCATGCTAAACATGATTAGGAAAGGATTAGGGCAAATGCAAATAAGTTTAAGGACTTTGTGGTGTGAATACAAAAAATCAATTTTCATGCTCCATGCACCCCATGCACGTGAACAGTGCATGTTCTGGCCTTAAACCCCCTTAAAATGATTCCATGCACCCTTTGGAAATGATTTGGCATGCTCATGTTACACCAAAATGAGTTTATGCAATTTTCCACAAAAATCTTCATGATTGAACCAATGCCATGCAAATGAGATTTCATGCCAAATGATTGTATGCTTGGAAAATACATGTTATAAGGAGCAATATGCAAAAAGAACCACTCAAATTGGCCTTTTGGTTTGAAAGTTATGCTCATTTGAAGTTCAAACCATACTTTGTCAAGTTTTGGTCATATCTCCTTAACCACACATGAGAAATCTATAATCTTGGACTTTTTGGAAATGAGAGAGAAAGATCTTCAACTTTCATGTTGGACAAAATTCCATTTGAAGCTTTCTTGATGATGTAATATTAAGTTGAAGTTGGTCAAAAACCTTTCCATTTTTGGAAAGTTCAAATTACAGGTCACCTGCTATTTTTGGAAAGTCTTGATCTGACCTCAAATTCTTCAACGTTGATGTTTGACATGTCAAATGAGACTTGTTTACACATGAATGAGGCATCTCTAACCATCTTCCACCTCCAAATCCATGGTTGAATTGACAGTTGACTTTTGTTGACTTTTTAGGGTTTCAGATGATTTTGCACATGGACTGATGAGCTTTGAGCCTTCAATGCTTGACCAATCATCTTCAAAATGACCCTTGGATCATATGAACTCATTGTACCAACCCTAAGGCTTTGATTCCATAGAAAATGCACTTGTTGCCTTGCACAGTTGAATCTCCTGACCAGTCTTGCCTCATGACTTGATGGACTATGCAATGAACAAATGCAATGTTAATGACCTAAAATGAAAATGTATATACAAATGGGAGGTGCAAATTTGAGGTGCTACAGCTGCCCCTATCCAATTCACTGGGAACCTGAACGGATGAGAGCAACGGCTGTCAGACCTTCAAGGTACACAGGGACTGAATACCAAAGAACCGTAGAAATTTGCACTTTGCGGGGGATGATACAAGATATTTGCAACAGTGACCAGACAAGACGTTTACCGACGAATCTACTGGGGATTTTGATTTTCATCAAAGGAAAGATACAACCAAACGTCAACGGACGAATGGGAAAAACTCAACGTTTATCGACACCAACGGAGAGGTGACCAGACATCAACGGATGAATGGGAAGACTCGACCAGACGTCAACAGACGAACGGGAGAAGAACGACGTTTATCGACACCAACGGAGAGGTGAACACTTCACTGGGGAAGGAAAATAAATACTTGCAACCGGAAACCAAATAGGACGTTTACCGACGACTCTACTGGGTATTTCTGGCTGGGGAATTACCAGACATTTACCGATGACTGGGATGAGACTCGACGTTTACCGACATCGAAAGATGATGTTGACTGACATCAAACAAAAGATGACCAGACATTTACCGATGACTGGGGAATAAAATGTGCAACCAGACGTCAACGGACGACCAGGCAAAAACTCAACGTTTATCGACACCAACGGAGAGGTGAACTTACTGGGGAAAAAGCTAATCACAACCAAACGTCAACGGACGATTGGGAAAAACTCAACATTTATCGACACCAACGGAGAGGTGACCAGACATCAACGGATGAACTGTGGGGAAAGATATAACTATACGTCAACGGACGAATAGGAAAAACTCAACGTTTATCGACACCAACGGAGAGGTGACCACCGGGGAAAGAATATATGTTACGAACATCAGACGATGATGTTTACCGACATCAACAAAGAAAACCAGACATTTACCGATGACTGGGGCGGGACTCGATGCTTACCGACATCGAAAGAATGGTGTTTACCGACACCAAAGAAAGAACACACACGGGTGTTGACATGACACTTACCGGTATCACAAGAAGACGACATCTACATATGTCAAGGCAAGGCTAAACACTTGCTGGGGATCTCACTGGGGAGAATCAGGCTTTCTTTTCACGGTGAGGAAATAAACCTCTCTGGGAAATATCAATCCTGAATGCTGTCAGGAGCAACTGTAGCAAACGTGTCGTACAGATGTTGAACAAAGATCCGCCTCTGCTGGGGATATGGTCCAATTAGGTTAACACATGAATGCATATGTTTGAATTTTTCTATGGCGTAATGCTCCATATTGAATGGAAATGCTACGCGATTTGAGGATGCAATGATTACTACATGCAAAATGCAAATGATGAAAAATCATGCTGGTGAGCAAACTGATTAGATACTCCAACTCTGTGGGGATACTCTGTCTGAGGAATACTCTGCGGGGAGTAGCACCAACTTCTCACTCATGCTGGAGAATAGCACTGCTGCTGGGGAAAGGATCCCAATCCACTCGGGGACTCTGGTAGGGAAACAACCAAAGCGACCTCGCTGGGGAGAGCTGCCAATCCACTCCACATGTAGGATAAACTCTGCTGAAGATAATTTTCACCGGATCTGATCCACTCGGGGAACCTGCTGGGAAAAACCTTCACAACTCTGGTGGGGAAAGGCATAACACTGTTGGGTAAATAATATACCAGACCACGCTGGGGATAGGCATCCATAACCCTGCTGGGAACAAATGTCCACGTCCACGCTGGGGATAGCAGTATTTCAAACCAGACTGCTGAGGAATAAAACTCTACTGACACCTTTGCTGGGGATAACAACACCCTTCCAACTCAGCTGGGAATTCGATAGCTTTCCGCCTAGCTGGGGATAAACCCACTTCCAGGTCTGCTGGGGAGTTATAAATCCTTAGACCTGCTGGGGGATAAAAGGCCCTATCCACGAACGTCTCTGCAGGGGATAAGAATAATTCTGATAGCCTTCAGACTTGCTTGGGGAAACAGCCACTTCCAAGCCTGCTGGGGAATCACCCGTGGCTTAACTGCTTCAGCCAGGAATCAAAAGGTAACAACCTGCAAAATAGCACGACAAACATGCCCCAAGGGTTGCATGGATAAGATACGCTCAAGTGTCCTCAACATTCAAAATGATTTTCAAATGTTTTATCTTTCTGCACGTTATTGTTCAGCCTTCATGTTTTTATATGCAATGTTTATCAAAAATTCGGACGTTTTTTCAAAGAACACAGTAAAACTAGAAACAAGAGAGCAATTTATCTGAATAACGACTTTTATTGATTGAAAATAGGCCTGAAAAGGCGAATACATCGGGAAGCAATTCCTAGAAAGAGGTAATTGCGCACAAAAGGAAAAATCTATCCTAATTGCAATGTGAATACGACATCCACTATTTCCCAATTCTGTTATGACTCACAGATCATCAGTTTTCCTCCCAACTTCCTTGCTTTTTGAGAAGAATGACTGAACCGATCACATCTTTCGAGATGGCAGACGATGAAGCGCGGTGAAGTACAGAGAACTCAGACTGTAGTCTTCGCTTTAATCCCTCTTTTGCCTGGATCGCCCTTTCGGGTTTTCAATCCACCGGGATACCCATTTTTGCCTAAGCCGCCCTTGTGGGTTTTCGACTTACCGGGTGTACATATTCTTTTCATTTTTATTCCTAACTTTTGCCCGAACCTTTTTTTTTTTTTTTGGTTCGCCGGGATGCCCTTTTTTGCCTGGACTCTTTTATTCTTTTTGTCCAGCGGGTCAATTTATGCGAAGTATTTTTTGACTACATCTGAGTTAACAGGGGACGGAAAATCTTCACCATCCATAGTTGTAAGCATCAAGGCTCCACCAGAGAAAACCTTCTTAACAACATATGGACCTTCGTAGTTAGGAGTCCACTTGCCCCTGTTATCTGTACCGGGAGGGAGGATCCTCTTCAAAACTAGATCACCGATCTGATAGCTCCGAGGACGCACTTTCTGATCAAAGGCTCTCTTCATTCTTCTCTGATACAACTGCCCATGGCACACAACTGCTAGCCGTCTCTCTTCGATAAGGCTCAACTCATTAAACCTTGTTCGAATCCATTCAGGTTCATTAAGCTTGACATCCAGCAAGACTCTCAGAGAAGGGATCTCCACTTCAACTGGTAGGACAACTTCCATACCATACACAAGGGAGTAAGGGGTTGCTCCGGTCGACGTACGTACTGAGGTACGGTACCCATGCAAAGCGAAAGGCAGCATCTCATGCCAATCCTTGTACGTCACGACCATCTTCTGCACAATCTTCTTAATATTCTTGTTCGCCGCCTCTACAGCACCATTCATCTTTGGTCTGTAAGGAGAAGAATTGTGATGTTCAATCTTGAAATCTCTACAAAGCTCTTTCATCATCTTGTTATTGAGATTCGAACCATTGTCAGTGATGATTCTCTCAGGAACCCCATAACGACAGATGATTTCTTTCTTGATGAACCGGGCAACCACTTGTTTGGTAACATTAGCATAGGAAGTTGCTTCCACCCATTTGGTGAAGTAATCAATCACAACCAAGATGAAGCGATGTCCATTAGAAGCAGTAGGCTCAATCTTCCCAATCATATCAATCCCCCACATGGCGAACGGCCAAGGCGAATTCATGACATTTAGAGGGCTTGGTGGTACATGCACCTTATCAGCATAGATCTGACACTTATGGCACTTCCGAGCATATTTGAAACAATCGAATTCCATAGTCATCCAATAATAACCGGCTCTCAACAACTTCTTGGACATTGCATGACCACCAGCATGGGTACCGAACGATCCTTCATGCACTTCTTGTATCAACATGTCTGCTTCGTGTCTATCCACGCATCTGAGCAGAACCTAGTCGAAGTTCCTCTTGTACAACACATCATCCTGATTCAAATAAAAGCTTCCAGCCAGCCTTCTCAGGGTCTTCTTATCATTTTTCGACGCACCTTCAGGATACTCTTGGCTCTTGAGGAAGTTCTTGATATCATAGTACCACGGCTTCTTATCGATAATAGACTCGGCTGCAAACACATACGCAGGCCTCTCGAGTCGATTCACCGCAACATGCGGCACATGATTCCACCAATGAACTTTGATCATCGAAGACAAAGTAGCCAAGGTATCAGCCATCTGATTCTCATCTCGGGGGACGTGATACAACCTCACTTTTTTGAAGAAAGTCAGGATCCTTCTGGTGTAATCTCTATAAGGAATCAAATGCGGCTGGTTGGTATTCCAATCTCCATTGACCTGATTAATCACTAGAGCGGAATCTCCATAAATGTCAAGCGTTTTGATCCTCAGATCGATGACTTCTTCTATCCCCATGATGCAAGCCTCATACTCAGCCTCATTGTTGGTGACGTCAAAAGTCAATCTGGCAGAAAAAGGTATATGAGCACCTTCAAGCTTCGAATATGCTTCAAAACAACACCAATTCTCTTGAATCTTGATCCAAATATGCTCAACAATACCTCAGGATGATGAATGAATCAAGGAAGAATGCTTGTGTTTGCAGAATTTTGGAGAAAAAAGTGAGAGAGAATTTTTGAAAACCTAGATCTAGAATTGGTAATTGTGATGAAAAAGTTAGGATTAAGGTTATATAGTCCATGCTAAACATGATTAGGAAAGGATTAGGGCAAATGCAAATAAGTTTAAGGATTTTGTGGTGTGAATACAAAAAATCAATTTTCATGCTCCATGCACCCCATGCACGTGAACAGTGCATGTTCTGGCCTTAAACCCCCTTAAAATGATTCCATGCACCCTTTGGAAATGATTTGGTATGCTCATGTTACACCAAAATGAGTTTATGCAATTTTCTACAAAAATCTTCATGATTGAACCAATGCCATGCAAATGAGATTTCATGCAAATGATTGTATGCTTGGAAAATACATGTTATAAGGAGCAATATGCAAAAAGAACCACTCAAATTGGCCTTTTGGTTTGAAAGTTATGCTCATTTGAAGTTCAAACCATACTTTGTCAAGTTTTGGTCATATCTCCTTAACCACACATGAGAAATCTATAATCTTGGACTTTTTGGAAATGGGAGAGAAAGATATTCAACTTTCATGTTGGACAAAATTCCATTTGAAGCGTTCTTGATGATGTAATCTTGAGTTGAAGTTGGTCAAAAACCTTTCCATTTTTGGAAACTTCAAATTACAGGTCACCTGCTATTTTTGGAAAGTCTTGATCTGACCTCAAATTCTTCAATGTTGATGTTTGACATGTCAAATGAGACTTGTTTACACATGAATGAGGCATCTCTAACCATCTCCCACCTCCAAATCCATGGTTGAATTGACAATTGACTTTTGTTGACTTTTTAGGGTTTCAGATGATTTTGCACATGGACTGATGAGCTTTGAGCCTTCAATGCTTGACCAATCATCTTCAAAATGACCCTTGGATCATATGAACTCATTGTACCAACCCTAAGGCTTTGATTCCATAGAAAATGCACTTGTTGCCTTGCACAGTTGAATCTCCTGACCAGTCTTGCCTGATGACTTGATGGACTATGCAATGAACAATGCAATGTTAATGACCTAAAATGAAAATGTATATACAAATGGGAGGTGCAAATTTGAGGTGCTACACATGTAATAAAGGAAAACAATAAAAATCACTCTTTCAGTAGAGTAAATCAGACGGTTTTTTCAGACGACCAATTGTCGAGCTTTTCTCCCGGGACACACGGGCGAATCCAGCTATCTAAGTCACAGTCGCTGTCAGCCTTGTCTTCATCTGCAGCATTGACGATGTGGGGAGAAACCAAACCCCCGCTGGAGAGAGTACCAGTTTCATTCTTCTGAGATCCCAGAGCATACCCCAATCCAAACTTGTCTTCTTTGATGACTGGCTCCACAAATTTGCCCTAGCCTTGGGCATTACCAGCTTTAACCACTTCGACAGCTTGCTTGTATGAAGAGATAGAAGTCCCGACCTTCTCAAACTCAGGTGAAAAGACAGCTTCGGGCGCGACCTCATTGATGTTTATGGCTTCGAAGCCCTGACACAGCATCTCGTGCATCTCGCCGTCCATCTCTACATACTTAAATGTAGACAGGTGGCTAACAAAAATATCCTCTTCACCACAGACAGTGACGACCTGACCTTCTAGTTCATATTTGAGCTTCTGGTGGAGGGTAGAAGTAACAGCACCGGCAACATGAATCCAAGGCCGACCTAGCAGACAGCTATAGGCAGGCTAGATATCCATCACATAAAAGGTACTCTTGAATACCTGCGGTCCAATCTTAACTGGCAACTCAACTTCGCCAAAGACAGCTCTCTTAGAGCCATCAAAAGCCCTCACAACTAAGTTACTTGGCCTCAGGATGGTGTCATCGCAATCCAACTTCGTTAAGGCTTTCTTTGGAAGAACATTTAGAGAAGAGCCTGTATCAACCAAAACATGGGAAAGCATCACCCCTCTGCACTCCATTGTGATATGCAAGGCTTTGTTATGATTCCTGCCCTCAGATGTCAGGTCATTATCGGTGAAACCTAGCCCCCAGCTAGCGTTTACATTGGAAACTACCGACTCCAGCTGGTTAATAGTTATCTCCGGTGGAACATAAGCCATATTCAGTACTTTCAACAAGGCTGCTCTGTGCGCCTCAGAGCACAACAATAGTGAGAGAATGGAGATCTTTGAGGGTGTCTGATTTAGCTGGTCGACTACCTTGTAGTCACTTTTCTTGATAATCCTCATAAACTGATCCACTTCCTTCTCGAATGCGGTCTTAGGAGGATCTTCCTCAGTAGTAACCTCTTCGGCGGCCATCTGTTTCCCTTTAGCCTTGGCAGCTTCCTCGGCTTCAGTATTCGCGCGTAATGTTGATGGTGCAAATAGGCGTCCACTGCGAGTGAAGCCACCAACCCCTCCAACATTGTCTACAGCGGAGCTACCAATGTCAATGTCTTCTTCATTAACTTTTTGCCCCTGGCAGTAGATATCAACCCCATAGTGCCACCGGATAGCACTATCTTTCTCATACGGAATGGGTCCTGGTATTGTGATGGTGATCGGACCAACCAAAGTCGGTTGAGGGCTGCCAGAGTAAATTGCAACTGGTGCTGAACTTTCAATGTTCACCGCTGCTGGTTCTGTACTTTCTGGGAAATATATTGTTGTCGGAGCGAGTCTCTCGGGAACATATATTTCTTCAGGAGTGAAATAAAACGTCACCGTCGATACATCATTCTTCACTGGACGGGCCTGATCGAACTGAAGACAACCTTCATCTATCAGTTGCTGAATACCCCTTCTCAAACTGTCACATCCGTTTTCGGCATCTTGACAATTTCTGCATTCTTCCCCACAGCCCGGGAAAATTTGTCCTTTCAGAAGTCGTTCTTTAACCACCGATAGCGAAGTCTTCACCTTAGTCACATCAGAAACCAAATTCAAAGTTTCCCCACTATCAACAGCATTAATCCTCTGCCCGCCGTGAGCCGGCATCGGGTTCTGGATAACATTAGGCACCAGAGCAAAATTGATAGCCTGGGCATCTCTCAAATCTTGTACCTTTAACTGGAGAGCCTTGCAATTATCTGTAGTATGGCCAGGTGCGTTGGAGTGAAAAGCACATCTGGCGTTGACATCATAACCTCTAGGCAAATTATTGGGATCGATTGGTGGGGCCAGAGTTCTCAACATAACCAGATTCATGTCAATCAGCTTGGGAAGTAATACTGAATAAGGCATTGGGATTGGCTCGATGACCCGGTCCGTCTGCCTTGGATGTTGTTGATAGTGTCTCTGCTGACCCGGCTTACCTCCTTGTTGTTGATTGTTGTACCTGGGTTGTTGTTGCGGATGATATTGCGGTTGAGGAACAGGTGTTGGAATAGTGACTGCGGCCACTTGATCTTGATAATAATTAGGGCGTCCTCTACCCCTGCCTCTGCCGGCATACACAACGCTTGCCTCGCCTTCTTTTCTTCGCTGACCGTTACCAGCAAACGGTCTCTTGGGACCTGATGAGTTGGAAGCACTATTGTCTTGAATTCGGCCCATCTTCAACAGACTCTCGATTCTTTCTCCAGCAATTACTATCTCTGCAAAGCTGATTGACGGGCAAGCAGCCAATCTCTCAATATAATTGCCTTGAAGAGTGTTCATGAACATGTCCGCCATCTCCCTTTCAGACATAGGGGGTTGGACGGACGCATCAATCTGTCTCCAACGCTGAGCATACTCTCTAAAGGTTTCCTTGGCAGTCTGAGACATACCTTGCAACAAGGTCCGATTTGGAGCCATGTCCAAGTTGTATTGATATTACTTGACAAAAGCCTCTGCCAAGTCTTTCCAGCTCTTGATGGTAGTACGAGACAAATGAGAATACAATTCACGAGAAGCTCCAGTTAGGCTGTCTTCGAAATAGTACATCCACAACTTTTCATCTTCCGTGTGAGCTCCCAACCTTCCCAGATAAGATTGGAGATGAGTGCGTGGGCAAGAAGCCCCGTTGTATTTCTCAAAAGTAGGGGGTTTGAACTTGTGAGGAATCCTTACTCCCTGAACCAGACCAAGATTTGTGACATCAAAGCCTAAGGAATTTTGAGACTCCAAAGATTTGAGCTTCTCAGCAAGCTCATCCATACGGTGAGTGGTCTCGAGGGCCTCGTCGTGCAAAGAAAATTGATCATACTGATAATCTTCAGTAACGGGGCGCCCGTTAATCCGAATTCCTTGATTCACATTGTACCTTCCGCCAATACCATTTCCAACATTCCCTGTGTTGCCAACATCACCCGGGTTTCCATCAGCATTTGTGTTACCCGCGTTACCAGTGTTCACAGGGTTATCAGCGTTTCCCTCAGCATTTGGTATCTCCACCTCCGGATCGGTCCCGGTTGCTCAACCAATTCCCTCAGCTTTTCCTGGCCTTCTGCCATACCAGTCATCAATGTCATGAACTGATCCATCCTTTCACGCATATCAGCCAACTCTTTCTGTACTTGGTCCATCGCTAGCTGTGGACGATTTTCCTTTGTCGGGTACCTGTGGACTTGCTTGGGACCAATAACTGCCTGGTACAGGGAACAAACATTAGACACTGTGGTGACACCTGCAAAACAGACAAGGGTTAATATGCATGGTATGCGATGCACTGCTTGTTCAGTTTTAAGGCACCCCCGTTTTGAAAGGGAATACCCTGCAAATAAATAAGCATGAGATGTTGGATGCAAATATGCAGATGATGTTATGCAATGCAAAGGCATGTCAATCAGAATTGATGGATCCGCTTGAACATCTATCAGGTTGCACTGCCTGGAGAGAAATTCACTGAGGAATATAATACAAAACCAAAACTCTGCTCCAGAAAACCGGGTTGGTTGGAGGTTAAGGTTTCCTGAATTTAGCCCGCCCCTCACTGGTAGGTTCTAAGAACAGAAGTTCGTCAGCTTCAGCCCTTTAGTCGCGAATAATACGTTTACCACTGAAGGTTTGGTATTATTACGGGACAAAAGACCTCCATTGACTCCCCTCAACAGGACATCCTAATAGCAAGTTCCCAGTCTCAGGATCCTCGGATTGAGCAGCGAGAATGCGCCCACCAGAGCTAACATAATCACGTCTCGGAGGAGAGGCCTCGACTGAGTTCTCGGGAAATGGTCACCAGAGTCGACGATTTCTAGAGGAACATCCTGCCGTTACGGAACACCCGTAAGACATAATATATCCAAAAGAAACCTCGTCTGGGTGTGGTTCTTCACGAACGACTTAACGTAGCAACACGCCACGCAAGCCCCATGATTATCCACTCTAAAACCTGTGTGTACACTTAAGCCTGGGTAATGGGCTTATCTCTCATAGAACACCCCATCCCAACAAACAAACAAACAGATCCAACAGATACAACAGATGCAACAGATGCATGCAAGCAGGTAAGCAGATAAATATACAAAAGCATGAACACCCAATAAACAAGGAATCACACAAGCTAGGGGGACTCGCTTAGGGAAGATGGACCAGCAAGAGGTCAACTTCTTTCAATCCCCAGCAGAGTCGCCAGCTGTCGCAACCTAAAAAATACAGTGCGCGAAAAAACAACCGGCGAAAGAAAATGACAGAAGAGTCGCCACCGTGCGTTATTCATCCCAAAGGAGGGAAAGGAAACGCTCGAAGTAAACCTGAAAAAGGAAAGGACAAGATGGGGTCTTGCAACCAAATCTTGGGTTCGGGGGTCGGTTATGCGAAGGGAAGGTATTAGCACCCCTACGCATCCGTAGTACTCTACGGGATCCACTTTTGTAGTTCTTGTCTAAAGGGTGTGGGTTTATCTAATGTGTTATTTACTAAAAAAAATGGGGTTAAATGAAAATGACTCGCGCGGATGTCGCATCCACTGCATACGTATCTCATCTGAATATGAGAATCAGAGTCTTCGTAACTCGGCTACCTAGGGGTTAAGGGTAATTGTGCTCGCTAAGACATCGCGTCTTATGCCTACGTATCTCATCTGGCCTGAGAATCAGAGCAAAACGTAGTTCGGCTAACTATGGGGTTATGGATTGGGTTTTGGACGAACGACGTCACTACGTAATCTACCGGATGCTCGACCTTTGGAGACTTACTCGCCTGTAGTAGAAGGAGTTAACGTGTTGCTTTGGGTTTTAGGGTTTGGGATGCTCAAGGGCAAAAAGGCAGTCCTTGACGAAGGAACCGCGCTACCTGCAGGGATACGAACACATACAAAACAAACATGTATAAAATAAATGAGCCAACAAGGGGCTTAGAAGTAAATAAACAAAAGAAAACAAATGCCTCCTATCGAGGTCTTCCAGCTAAGAAAATGATAAAATGCGGAAAAAAGGTAAAAGTACCACACGGATAAAGATCCGAAGTAACAACAATTAAAGGAGTAAGAAACCCAGGGATCTCCCAAGTTGATGCCGTCAAAGAAAGGTGAGTCAGTACAGGTAATCAGAATGAACCTCTAGGGGGTATCCCACAAATAAAGTGGGAAAACCATGCAAACCATCTCTGCAAGAGTCTGTGAGCCCTCACAAAAACTCAATAAAAGGGTTAGTGAAACACGATAAGCATTTTTTTCATGGATAACAGTATGGTTTCAGAAACCTCAAACCCTGTGGCATACATTTCAGAAATCATGTGATTAAACATTCAAGGCATAGGTTTCACCCATTCATGCATAATTAAACCCGTGGGCAAAAACATAATGAAATTCATCCATCATACCTCATACATTCAGATGATCCAAATTAAGAGCATAAAATCATGGGAATGAGGCAAACCTGATGGGAGAGACCGGTTGAAATCAAATGGCACGGTCAGCACCACAATATCCTCCTGATGTGCTTTTCCTATCATCAACACTTCTAGCCCAGTCAGCACCACAATATCCAGTCAGCATAGATCCAGATCCATGAGTATACAACATCCCATAGTCACTGGTACCATTGACATATTTCACTATCCTTTTCACTTGGTTTATGTGACTGACTTTTGGTTCAGCTTGATATCTAGCACAAACACCTACAACAAAAGCAATGTAAGGTCTGCTTTCTATGAGATATAGCAGACTTCCTATCATGCTTCTGTAGAGACTTTGATCTACACTAATACCATTTTCATCTTTGGAGACTTTCAGATGTGTAGGAGCAGGTGTCCTTTTATGACTTGCATTCTCCATGCCAAACTTCTTAATAATGTTTATGGCATATTTTCTTTGAGATAGAAAGATAGAATCTTCCATCTGCTTAACTTGTTGCCCAAGAAAATAGGTCAGCTCTCCAACAAGGCTCATTTCAAATTCAGACTGCATTTGTTTAACAAAATGTTCGACCATCTGATCTGACATCCCACCAAACACAATATCATCCACATATATTTGAGCCACCATGAGTTTTCCTCCTTCATTCTTAACAAATAGGGTCTTGTCAATGCCTCCCTTCCTGTATCCATTGTTAGTGAGGAACACTGTGAGTCTATCATACCAAGCCCTAGGAGCTTGTTTCAAACCATAAAGGGCTTTCCCCAACTTTTACACATGCTTTGGAAGATTTGGATCTGTAAATCCTTTAGGTTGTTCAACATATACTTCCTCATTTAAGTAGCCATTCAAGAAGGCACTTTTTACATCCATTTGGAACAGTTTAAACTTCAGAATACATGCCACTCCAAGCAATAGTCTAATGGACTCAAGGCGAGCTACAGGGGCAAATCTTTCATCAAAGTCAACTCCTTCAATTTGAGTGTATCCTTGTGCTACTAATATTGCTTTATTTTTAGTAACCACCCCTTGTTCATCAGATTTATTCTTGTACACCCACTTTGTTCTAATGACATTTATTCCTTCAGGTCTTGGAACTAGTTCCCATACTTCATTTCTCTTGAATTGGCCTAACTCTTCCTGCATGGCATTGATCTAGAACTCATCAGTCAAGGCTTCCTTGACATTCCTAGGCTCAATCTTGGACACAAAACAGCCATGTGAGATCACTTCCCTTGATCTAGTTGTGACCCCTTTATTTGGGTCTCCTATAATGAGATCTTTAGGATGATCCTTCTGAATTCTGATAGAGGGTCCCTTATTAATTTTGTCAGCTTCAGGTTCAGCTTGAGTGAGTTCACTCTCATTACTTTTGTCTGGGAAATCAGCTGGTGGATCATTTAGGGATGTCTCAACATCGTCTGTGACATCAGTCTATTGATCATCAACCACAACATTGATAGATTCCATCATTACTTTTGTTCTGGAATTAAAGACTCTAAATGCTCTACTGTTTGTTGAGTAGCCCAGAAATATTCCTTCATCACTCTTGGGATCCATCTTCCTTCTTTGTTCACGATCAGTCAAGATATAACATTTACTACCAAACACATGGAAGTATTTGACTCTAGGTCTTCTCCCTTTCCAGACTTCATATAAAGTAGCAGGGGTTCCTTTCTTTAAGGTTACTCTGTTGTGAACATAGCAGGCTGTGTTCATAGCTTCAGCCCAGAAGTGGTAGGGCAATTTCGTAGCATGAGTCATAGCTCTGGCTGATTCTTGGAGAGTTCTATTTTTCCTTTCTACCACACCATTTTGCTGAGGAGTAATGGGAGATGAGAACTCATGACTAATTCCTTCTGATGTAAAGAATCCAGCAAATTTGTTGTTCTCAAATTCCTTCCCATGATCACTTCTGATTTTGATAACCTAACTTTCTTTTTCTCTTTGAAGTCTTAGACAAAGATCTTTGAAGACTTCAAATACATCATATTTTTCTCTTATAAAATTGACCCAGGGGTATCTGGAGAAGTCATCCACGACTACATAAGCATACTTCTTCCCACCAAGACTTTCTACCTGCATGGGTCCCATCAAGTCCATATGGAGAAGTTCCAGCACTCTGGAAGTGGTGTCATGTCTGAGCTTCTGATGTGACATCTTTGTCTGTTTTCCAATCTGACAATCCCCACAAACTCTTCCTTCATCAATCTTCAAGTTTGGAATTCCTCTGACAGCTTCAACAGATATAATCCTCTTTATTCCTTTAAGATGCAGATGGCCCGATCTTTGATGCCATATCTTCACTTCTTCTTCTTTGGCTAGAGTACACATTGATGAATAACCAGTTTCTTGAGAACTCCACATATAGTAGTTGTCCTTAGACCTGACTCCTCTCATGATCACTTCAGTTTCTTTATTAGTAATCAGACATTTAGTTTTTGTGAAGTTTACAGTTAGACCTTGGTCACATAGTTGACTGATGCTTATTAGGTTTGCAGTCAGTCCCTTCACAAGTAGGACATTGTCAAGGTTAGGGACTCCAGGGAAGTTTAGCTTTCCAATCCCCTTGATTTCACCCTTTGCTCCATCACCAAAGGTTACATAGCTGGTGGCAAGAGGATGAAGGTCAGTTAGCAGGTTTTTGTTTCCAGTCATGTGTCTGGAGCACCCACTGTCAAAATACCAATCTTCTTTGGCTGAAACTCTGAAGTAAGTGTGAGCTATCAGGTTTGTAACACCAGTCCTAGGAACTCATTGTTTTCTGTTGACAGGTATGTGATGTTTGGGTCTAGGTTGATGACGAGAAGGACTAGGATAGCCATACAACTTATAGCATAATGGTTTTATATGGCCAAATTTTCCACAGTAATGACATCTCCATCTTTGATGTTTTCCTTTATGATGTCTTCCCTTATGATGTTGTGACATATGATGTGACATCTTTGGTTTGGTACCAGTGTGACTACACTCAAGTTTGGATTCATTGAACCCAAGGCCAGACTTGTCTCCTGCCATTTGTCCAGTCTGAAGAATTTTGTCTAAGGTGTCAGATCCATTGTTTAGCATTCTGACATGCTTTGTCATCTCATCCAGTTTGGAATTCAAGAACACTGCTTCAGTCTTCAACTTAGAGATGGTTTCCAAGTGTTCTTCCTTCTCATTCTCCAGTTGTGTTACCACTTTCTTTTGACTTTCAACTTGTTGACACACTTCTTCACTTCTGTGACACAACTTTCTGTAGGTAGTGGCTAACTCATCAAAGGTTACTTCATCATCACTTGAGTCTTCATCAGAACCCCATCTTCCAGTCAAGGCAGTCACAAGATTTGCAGACTCTTTTGTTTCACTTTTATTAGACCAAGTAGCAGCAAGACTCCTCTTTTGTTTCTTGAGGTAGGTCCCACATTCATCTCTAATGTGTCCATACCCATCACATTCATGACACTGAACTCCTTTTCCTTCTTTAGACTTTTCATCAGATCTTGTTCTTCTTCTAGCATTATTGGACCTACTGATGTCAGATGAGATGTTCTTGACATTAGACTTAAACCTTACATCCATCTTTTTCAGAAGTTTGTTGAATTGTCTTCCTAGTAATGCTACATCATTTGCCAGATCTTCATCAGAATCTTGACAACTATCTTCCTCTTTCTCTTCAGTGTTTGACATGAAGGCTATGCTTTTGACTTTCTTTTCAGATCCATCACACATTCCCATCTTAAATGTTTGGAGGGATCCAATTAGGTCATCTACTCTCATATTGGAAATGTCTTGAGACTCTTCTATGGCTGTCACTTTCATGGAAAATCTCTTAGGAAGTGACCTGAGTATTTTCCTCACTAGTTTTTCATCAGACATCTTCTCACTAAGGGCTCCTGAGGCATTAGCAATTTCAAGGATATTCATATGAAATTCATGGATATTTTCATCTTCTTTCATCCTCAAATTTTCAAACTTGGTAGTGAGCAACTGCAGTCTAGACATCTTCACTCTAGAGGTTCCTTTATGAGTGGTTTTGAGAATATTCCAAGCATCTTTAGCCACCTCACAATTGTTCACCAATCTGAAGATGTTATTAGCAACCCCATTGAATATAGCATTCAAGGCTTTAGAGTTCCCAAGGGCTAGATCATCCTCCTCCTTGGTCCATTGTTCCTCATCCTTCTTATCAGTTGTAGCTTCTCCTTCCTTAGTAATAATTGGATGTTCCCATCCTGTTAAAACAGCCTTCCAAGCCTTATTATCCAAAGATTTTAGGAAGGCTACCATTCGAGGTTTCCAGTAATCATAGTTGGATCCATCCAGAATAGGTGGTCTATGAACAGATCCTCCGTCTCTATCCATAGTACCAGAAAGTAACGTCCCTAGATCTCACCCAGAACCAGAGTAGGATGCCTGCTCTGATACCAATTGAAATTCTGGTATCAGATATGAGATGTCGAAGGTAATGTCACGACACTAATATCTGAACAATACAAACAGAATAAAAGATAAAGAACAGTGTATCACCTAAAATTTGCACCTACTATCTGTACATTCATTTCATATTAGGTCATTAACATAGCATAGGCCACTGCATAACATTGCATTGTCCATTTGCCCAAGTACAAGTTCAACTGACAAATTAGGTCAAACTGGTCAGGAGATCAGTCAATCAAGCAAGCAAGTGCAATTTCCATTGAGACAAGGCCCTAGGGTTGGTCCAACATGTCCACATGACCTAGGGGCACTTTTGAAGTGTTTTGGTCAAGGATTGGGTGCTCAGAAGTCATCAGTTATTGTTTAGTTCACCAGAAACCCTAGAAAGTCAACTATGGTCAATTGTGGTCAACTGTGCTTGAATTCAAGGATTTCAAGATGGGAGATGGTTTGAAAGGGTTCATTCATGTCCATACAAGTCTCATTTGACATTTCAAAGATCAGGATTGGAGAAAATAAAGTCAGACAAAAAGTTTCCTAAAATGGCAGGTGACCTGTAATTGGAAACTGCCAAAAATAGAAAGTTTTTCTCCTCAAATTTACATCATCATACAAGCTTCAAATGAAATTTTGTCCAACATGAAAGTTGAAGATCTTGCTCTCACCTTTCCAAAAAGTCCAAGAACACTCATTTCTCATTTATGGTTGGCATGTTATGATCAAATCATTTTCAGAAATTTGTGAACTTCAAAGTGGCATATCTTCCAAACCATTTGGCCAAATTGAGTGAGGTTTTTTGCTACAAGTCATATTTGATGTGCTCTATCCAAATCTTTCATCACAATTCACCAAAAATATTCCAATCAAAATGGCATTTTTTAAGTGGCATGAATTAAAAAGAGTGAGGTAAAAAATGAGTTTTCAAATTAAGCCTTTCCAATGCTTTGTACCAATTGCTAAAGCTCAGAAATCATGTTTGGGGTATGTTTGAAGCCCAAATTCGTGCATATGCATGCACCCCATACAACTTGTGTTGGTTTTTAGCAAATTGGTAAAAACACCTCATTAAGCAAAATTCCATTATCATTTCCATTAACCTTGCTTAAGCTTCATTAAACAGAACATATATACTTCATTTCCAATCTGAAAAAAAACCCTAGCACAACACACCAAAACGAGATCAAATCCATTTTCTCTCAATTTCTTATTTCCTCACTTTGGAACTTTTTTCTAAAAATCTTCATAGAACTCTTGTTCTTGAACTTTGATTCACCATCTACAAACCTCTTGGAAGCATTGACAAGCACAAAAACACGACTGTAGGGGCATTTTCCAACACTGTTCCATTGAGCTTCATTCATGGTGGTTCAGATTTGAAGCTAGAAGCAAGGCATCTGGGCTTTCCATACGTGTCCATTCATCATCTGTGACCTTCATGTGCATCTGTTTCAACCAATCACGGCCAGAAAACCATCAAATCACCACTGAGCTTCAGATTTGGTAAGAACTCGAACCTAACCATTCCCAAAATTATGATATGCTTGAGAAAGGTCTTTCCATGCTGGTCATTTTGAAGTTTGAATCGTGGCAAATGATTGAATATTGAGAGAGATACATGGATTCAAAGTTATGTTGTCAAATATGTTTTTGCTTTGTTCTTAATTGTTAGTTAGAATTGGTGAAAATTAAGGTTAGAGTGTTGATGTGCTTTGTTTGCTGACTCGAATGGTATGCTCATTGCCAATTTCTGGGAAAATTGTTCTTCATCATGATGAACACGCACTGTAGCATTGAAACCCTAGGGAGATGAAACCCAGAATCCATTTTGATCCGTTGCAATCGTGTTTGGCTGTTGTTCTTTTGTTTTTTGCATGAAATACACTGTTACATTGCCATGCACGTATCAGCATGTGACACCTCCCTAAGTGAAACGATGCGTTTCACTTAAGGGAATCTAATATTACCAATTTGCCACCGGTCCCTTATTTAATTCATTTAATCATTTTATTTCTCAATTTTTATTTCATTTTGATACCAAACTTACAAAAATCATAGCACACTCATTTCTGATCCAAATTTCATGGGATTTTTAGCAAAATGTTCATCTTGATCTCTAGTTTTTTATCATGTTTTTTTCAGATTTTTTGCATGTATGGATTTTAAAATGTGCTAGGGTTTGTTATATGTGTCCATTCTATGTATGTTTTGCCAAATCAATTGTGAAATGATGATACATTATCCAATGCTTCCATAATTTTTTGTGCTCAAACTAGACACATTCATGGTGATTTTGGTGTAGAGTTTGTGAATTTATCATTGCTGGTTGTGGAGTTTTGATTTTTTGAATAGAGGTGTGACAATTTGTGTCACACCATGTATGTTCAACTTCATGATTTTATTTCACTTGCTTAATGAACTCAAATTGGTTTGGAGTTTTGCATGAACATACTTATGGATGTTAAGAACACATGTGAATTTTTCTGGAATTTTTGAATGCATTTCCTATTTGATTGACAATTTCCCCCCTGTTTGACCAAAATGTTGACTTTTGTGACACATGATGCCATATGATTTGTGAAATTCTCATACATTATTGGATGAACTTGAAATTTGACATGTGCATTATGAACATCTTGAAGTATATCATGGCTTTGATCCCATTCATTTATCATGTGTTGGTTCTGTTTTATGATTAATTGAAGTTGGTGCATGTTTTAATGCTTTGAATGAGTATGCTTGAACTTGCTTTGCCTTTCTGAATTTAATTTCCCTACTTCCTTTGATCCAAATGAGCTGAAATTTGGTATGCCCATCATGTTGTGGATGATGTTTGAGCATGATTTATTGGAGGATTTTTTGAATTGTTTGTGATTGGATTTGAGTTGCATCATTCTGTTGACTTCTTTGAGCTTCTATATGCAATGCTTTGACCTAATTTGCTTATGAAATGATGATGATGATTGATATGAACATGAAACCAATTGAGTTTGTTTCTTGATTGTTTGAACTTGATTTTGGACACTTGTCACTTGCTGTTTTGACTTTCTTATCTCTTTTTGACCCTAGGCTTGTCCTAGTTGGTCATGTTGCTCATGTCTAAGTTTGTTGTTTCAGGTTAAGCAACAAATACCCAAAGAGATCAATACAAATTGATTGAGCTTGATTGATTATCATGACTAACTTGTTTGTTTTGTAGGTTGCTTGGCCCACATGCTTTGAGCCTTGTGCATTGCATATTTAACTGATTGTGTTGACTGTTGATCTCTATCTCATTTTGATTTAACTTTGAATTGTATACTGATGTTGTCTGACTGGTTTCAGGTACCTTTAGTTGCTTATAGTTCTTTAAGAACTTTGCTTTGCTTTGCTTAATAGCAATTTGCATTGAGGTATAACTTCTTATCTTCATTTAGTCTGGAAGACCTGGCCTGTTACTTGGCCAGGCACCTGTCTGATGTCCTCCTTAAGAGGCAATGTTTGTGACTGTTTACATTTGTCCTTGTATATATTCAAAGACCTCCTAAGTGAAGAGGCAATTGGCAGAACCCAAGGGATATGCAATCTATCCCTTGCTATTCTGTGTGTCATCTGCTTTGCTCACACCACTGTGTTGATGCATTGCAGATACAAACCCAAGATCTTGTACATTTGTACCGTTGAGTCAGTGTCATGTGTGTAGAAGGGTTCCCCCTTTCTGAACCCACACATTCTTGTCTTAAGCTCTCCCAGGCCAGGGATAAGAGCTGTGAAGTCTCATCTTCACTCACCTTTCATCAGCTTCACCCTAACTCTCAATGTTAGGGTTAAAAGCTAACACTACCCAGTTACAGTGGTTTGTTTGTTGAGGTTGATATGACCCCTCGACTAAAACCTAACCTTGTTTGAGCCCATTGCTTGCATATAGTGTGTGCTACTTGTGTTTGTGTGTTTGCTTTAGCTTGCTCCCTGTGCAAGTTAGGTTTAGTTTGGCTTGCTTCCTGTGCAAGTTAGGTTTAGTTTGGCTTGCTTCCTGTGCAAGTTAGGTTTAGTTTGGCTTGCTTCCTGTGCAAGTCATGTTTAGGATAGGCTTGCTTCCTGTGCAAGTTAGCTAGAAACCTTAACTTAGGGATGATATTGCATGATAACATCTAGGCTCGAGTCGTAGTCTCCCTATAAGTGTCTCCCTCTGTTATCTGGTTAGACTAATCCTGTGTCCCTCCGTAGGGGAACTACGTCGCCCTGATCCTCATACCAGATGAGGTACGTAGGCAGGAGATTGAGCTGATCTCTCCGGGCGCCTTTTCTTTTCTTTTTAACCTTTGTGTCACCACACTCTTTGTGTGTGTTCGGTTCGGATGCTGATGTAAGTCCAGTGATTGGCATTCAGGCTCCACGTTTGCCTTCTTGTGTGTGTTTTGGTTCGGATGCTGATGTAAGTCCAGTGATTGGCATTCGGGCTCCATGTTTGCCTTTGCCTGTGTTTTGTTTGTGTGCGTGTCAGCCGAGTTCCGAATGCTCTGATTCTCCTTCGTCCAAGGAGATACGTATGCATAGGATGCGACATCCTAGCGAGCATGTTTTCCCCCAGTCCGAACTACTTCGACTCTGATGTCTATGCCTGATAGACTAAGTAGGCCCAGGATGCGATATCCTGCCGAGTCAGTTTCAGTCTTGTTTGTTTTCTTGTGTCTCTTCCAGCCAGTGTGTGTGTGTGTGAGCAGTGTTTTAGCAACCATTTTCCTTCCTATTATGCATGGATCCCGTCGAGTACGACGAATGCGTAGGGGTGCTAATACCTTCCCTTCGCATAACCGACTCCCGATCCCATTCTCTTTGGTCGCGAGACCACGTCTTTTCCAGGTTTACTCTGAGCGTTTCCTTTCCCTCTTTTGGGATAAATAACGCACGGTGGCGGCTCTGTTGTTTTGTTTTCCCGCCGGTTTTTCGCGTAATACGACAGCTGGCGACTCTGCTGGGGATATAGAGAAGTTGACCTGTGCTGGTCCATCTTCCCTAAGCGAGTCTCTCCTAGCGCTCTCTAGGTTAGGGTTTTGGTTGCTTTGTGCTGTTATTTATTGCATTCATTTGTATATATGTGCATTTATCGTTTGCATTTATTGTTCGCATTAATGTTTGCATTCGTTCATATTCATCTGCTGGTTGTGCTGTGTTTCTCTGTTTGGGGGTGGGAGTTACTCGAGGTAAAAGGCCCAATACCCAGGCTATGAGTGAAATCTAGGAAACCTAGGAATAGAGTGATTCATGGGAAGCGGGTGGTATTGCGCCACTTAGCGGAACATTGATATCACGAGCAGTTCAGACCCTGGTGGGATATTATCGTTGCATACTTCGGGTGTGTACATGATGATATTCTGCGAAAGGTTATTTATGCTGCGTTTCTCTCGACCTTACCCTGGCCTAGATGACACCCGTGAGTGGGGAGGGTTTGAATCATTTGCAGGTACAGATGGTGACTTTGGTTCAGATGAACTTGTGGGTACTTACTTCTGTCACGCCGGAGTTCTGTCCATGGTTTATCAGCGGGTTCCGTTTATTTCGGATCCCCGGGTGGATTGGAGAATACTTGTTCAGAGGATCTGATTGTCATCCGTTCAGTGGATGTTCCTGTGAAGATAGTGATGTAATCTCCGGTTCCGTTTATTTCGGAACTCCCCAAGTTGGATTTATGGTGACTTGGTCCCACAGATGTGACTGGTTCAGAGAAATATTGGGTCTTCAAATGACTTGGTGGCACAGTGGCCTGCATTCATGCATTTGCCTCATATCATTTCGCATTCATCTGCATTCAACTCATGTCTGTCCGTACTCAGGGTCCATTATTTTTAATTGAGACTCAGGTTGAGAGACATCCAGATGCCAGAATGTTGTTGATAAAATTTTATCTGTCTCGATGAAACCGGAATCAAAGGACAGAATATTCCTAGTACGGACAGACATTGCATGTGTGAGTCATACTAACCCATTTGCTGTTTTGTAGGTTTCAGTATCCAACCAGTGCGCATAGCTCGTCTACTCAGACATCCTGCCAGACTCAACAAATCCAAGCTAATGGATCTTCCCAACGCCGACGTCCTTGAACTGAAAGAGATGATGAGGGACTTGCTCAGTGTTGTGCAAGGGCTTGCCTTGGGGCAGAAAGTCATGTCTGAGAGATTGGAAAAGATTGAGAAGTGGCTGATAGTGGAGAAAGTTCAGGGGAAGGCTCCGTCCTCCGAAGTGAACAAACCTTCTGGTACTGTAGTAAAGAAACCCTCCGACAGTGGTCCATTCGAGAAGGAGTTTGAGCCAGTTGGTGTGCACGCAAAGAAAGAACGTAGTAAAGATCGTTATCACCCTTATGCCGCCACTGTAACCACTCCTGTCAGCAATCCACCTGCTCAACAGCAACAACTGCCACCTCAACAGAAGGCACCGAAAGCTGAAAGCCAAGTAAAGAAGAAGAAGGAGGATCGTCAGTTCGATGAGCCGCTTGTGACCTATACTCTTTTGTTCAAGAGATTGAGGGACTTGGGATTAGTTCGACCGAGGATCTTGATTCCTATAGAACAGCAGCGGAGGCCTGCAAATTATGATGAGAGTGCCAAGTGCGAGTTTCACTCTGGGGCACCCGGACACAACATTGAGGGTTGTAGAGCTTTCAAGCATATCGTCCAAGATATGGTGGACTCCAAGGCTATCAGCTTGGCCCAGATAATGAATGAGGATGTCAACCCCGTACCCAGGCAGGGTCCCGTAAAGGTAAAGATGGTGAAAAAGAACAAGAGAGGAATGGAAGTGGCTGAAGAGAATCGGTTAAAGGTTCCAATGTCTGTGGTCCCGAAATCTCTGATGCAGGATGGAGCTTTCCCTGTTGTTGATAATTGTTGTGCGACCGTCACCACAGAAGGGGGTGTATTGATAAAAGACACGATCCAGAAGTTGAAGAAAGTAGAAATGGACGATGTAAGATGTAAAGCACCCAGTTTGGCAGTTGAAACCGTCCAGGTGGAGAATGCCCTTGTTGCTGAGAAAGAGAAGAAGTTGTCTATTTCTTCTTATAAACAAGCTCTGGAAGTGGTGAAGAGCAGGGAGGCCCAAGGTTGGGGAAGGATCATTGACATTGTGGTCAAAGCAGGCATGTTTGGGGTCGGTTATCAGCCGGATCAAGAGTCGTCTAGACCAAATAGAGGATGTCGTCCACCGTACGCCTTTGTCAATGCAGGAATGCTGGATCCTGATCATGCTTGTTCAGTGAGTGAAGAGATCGACAGTCACCGCGAACTCGAGTTGTGGATAAAGTCGTGCGTACCAGGAAACTGGAAGGACTCCAAAAGCATCATTGTCGCTCATCCTGAAGTGTAGTATTTCTGTTTTTCAATTTTTGCTTGCATGAAAGCCATACGTTTTGCCCGAAGCGTACTGGTCCATTGTAAGGGCCACCTCATGTGTTTCATTTTGCAACATTTTGCATCAGTAATAAATGGATGTTTTTGTAATTAAAAGCAGTGTTCCCTGTTTTTCGCTTATTTTTGCAGTTTTAAAAAACAAATAAAAATGGCAATGATTTTCGTTCTATTTCCTTTTGATTTTGTATCGTTTCCAACCTCAAAAGTGATTATCATCCTGATCTCCTCGATAACAATTTGGTTACACCTCTGTATGACTTCGACCATCCGATCTATCATGCCAAAAAAGAAGGCGAAGAAGATTGTGATCTGCTGGGATTAGCCAGGTTGTCGAAACAAGAGGAGAAGGTGATTCAACCGCACGAGGAGCGAGTCAAGATTGTTATTCCAGGTACCGCCAAGGTATGAGGCAAGTCAAGAGTAGAATGGTAGCCCTGTGGGAAGAGGTTGTAATATCTTCACATGGTTGTATCAAGATACATCAGGGGGGAGTACCCAGGTTGTGGGGCACAAGCTACCATCGAGAGAAGACTGTCCTCTAGGGAAGCAGCACACCAGTGCCACGCGTCGGAGCGACTTTGTTTCATGATATGATTCACCGTGGTATCACGTGCCATGCTGATGACATGATGGCAAAGTCCCAAGCAGAAGAGGGGCATCCGGTGGACTTGATCAAGATGTTTGACCGGTTGAGATAACTCATACTGTTGAGTTCGAATGAGTGCACTTGTGGGGTGCTGTCCGGTAAGCTGCCGAGGCTTATTATGAGCGGATAAGAGGAATCGAGGTCGATCCTGCTGCAAAAATATATATATATATATATATATATATATATATATATATATATATATATATATATATATATATATATATATATAGATATATATATATATATATATATATATATATATATATATATGCAAGAAACGCCTGAACCAAAAACAAAAAAAAAAAAAGGGGAAAGAAATCAAATGGTCAGGCGGAATGATGGCTGCCAAGGGGCATGGAAAGATAAAAAATGAGTAGCAGGAACCTCTGATTCTGAGACTTTCCGTGGAAGAAACAATTGTTAATTTGGTACTTGATAGCCCTCGAGGGGTTTATGAGGTACGTATGGGTCAGCATGATGGGTCTTGTCGAAAAGAGCATGCAATTTACCTAAGCAAAAAGTTTATCGACTGTGAAATAATACACTCACTGCTCGAGAAAACTTGATGTACTTTGGCATAGGCTGCTCGCCGACTGAGACAGTATGCTGGTTCATACCACCTTGTGGATGTCCAAAATGGATCTGATCGAGTATGTGCTTGAGAGGTTAGCATGAGCCGGACAGGTTGCGAGAGGGCAAGTCAGCTGAATACGATATTTAGTATACCTCCCAGAAAGCAATCAAGAGGAGGGTATTGTATGGTTATCTCGCCCAGCAACCCATTAAGGATTATCAACCAAGGAAGTCTGAGGTCCCTGATGAGGACATCTCGAGGTGCTCAAATCGAAAGATTGAGAGTGACCGATCCCGGAGGAGGGGCCTGACCCTGAATCCGAACGGATTCTGATGTCTGATGGGGAGAGTTTAAAATGAATGAGCTAGTGCTTCCCCGATAATATTTGAATGCACCAACGATGGTGGCTGAGTACGATTTTGGTATCCTGAGTGTCGTACTTCGGTACGTGCATCTACTGGGGCAGCGCCTTTCTCACTCGAGTTTGGAATGAAGATTGTACTACCATTTGAGACCCAGGTTTCGTCATGGAGTCCCGTTGGACGTAAACTTGAAAAAGGGTGAGTGGATAAGGACTCAGTATGACACATTGAACCTGATTGAGGAAAAGCGGCTGACAGTTACTTGTCATGGGGCAGTTGTACCCAGTAATGGAAGAAGTGTTGTTAACCGAAAAGTGCGACCTCGTGGGTGGCATGGAAGAGATGTGGTGTTGGAAAGGATCCTTCCTCCTCAACGATCGTGGGGCAAATGGATAATCAGTTATGAATGTCCATTCGTGGTCGAAAAGGTCTCCTCTGACAGAGCCTTGTGATTGATGACCGCGAATGATGAAGATTTTCCATCCCCTGTGAATGCGGACGCAGTTAAAAGATACTTCGTGAAAAAAAAAAAGAGACCCGCTGGACAAAAAGAATAAAAGAGTCCAGGCAAAAAAAGGGCATCCCGGCGAACCAAGAAAAAGAGAAAAGGTTCGGGCAAAAGTTAGGGATAATAAGAAAAGAAGAACTGTACACCCGGCAAGTCGAAAACCCCACAAGGGCGACTTGGGCAAAAAAGGGTATCCCGGTGGACTGAAACCCGAAAGGGCGGTCCAGGCAAAAGAGGGAATGAAACGAACAACTGCGTCCAGCATGATCGTTTGTGCTTGAGACATCATAGATAATCTCCGACAGAGATCGATTGGAAGCGTCTTGTTCAGAAGGCCGAAAGTGCGGAAAGTCTTGAGGACATATGAGGTGTAACTGAGTTGGAACCCGAGGAGATCACGGTTTCACATTGCCATTAGGATAGATTTTTCCTTTTGTACGCAATCACCTCTTTCCAGGGTTTGCTTCCTGTGTGTTGCTCGGCTTCGAGCCCCTTTTTGTTTCAGTCAATAAAGTGTGTGTTCAGTCAAATAAATTTTGTTTTTGTGACATTACCGTTTTGATTACGAAAACACCCGTTTATTTTGATAAGAATATTTGCATTTTGAAACATAGAGGTCCCTTCCGATGCATGCTTATGAGATTGAAATCTGGAAATCTTATTCGGAAGTTTGAGTGACCTAGGTGTTGAAATATGGAGCACGCCTGGGGCATGCTTTTATCTGACGATCTTTTGTGCAGGACCTGATCAGGGGCAAGGGATAGATGAACGGTGAAAAGACGGTGAAGGATTACGACGACGATCCTGGAAAGTTAATCAAGAAGACTCTTCAAAGTCTGATGATTGGAAAGAAAGTAGGAATTCCAGGAGTTCGATCTCCGTGAAGTACGGGCGAGTCGGGAATGCAAGATGATGGAGCAGAAAAAATCCAGATGAGTCTGGGAATTTATTAAAAGAGGAAAATCGACACTGTGGGTGGATGATGAATACCAGTGTTCGACGAGTCGACCGGCATCCCATGTCAAACAAGTCGTATCTCCTCAGTGGGTTGAGAGTGTGATCTCCCCGACAGATCCGAGATCGGTGCCTCCTCAGCGAGCCTGAAGGTTGTCACGTCCCCCCAGTGGGAGTGTCAGGGGCAAAATGTTTCTCAGGGTGGAGGACGTTTCCCCAGCCCAAACCAGTTTGAGAGTTGTCAGAGCTGTGTTCCCCTGCAGAGATGTCTGTGGATGGTACCCTCTATTCCTCAGCAAATTTAAGGATTGCCTATCCCCAGCAGGCCTGTGCTTGCAGATTTCCCCAGTTGAGATTCCCCGTTGAGTGCCTGACAGATGTTTTCCCCAGGAAGGTTTCCCCAGCGGAGTTTGTCAATGGAATGTTGTTCCCCAGCAGTCGGGATTGTGACGTTGTTATCCCCAGCATGGCCGTGAGCGCTTCTCCCCAGCAGGGTTGTGGAGGTTCATCTCCAGTATGATATGATGTGTTATCATCCCCACCAGAGCTGTTCTCCTTAGCAGAAGGGTGTGGATTTTCCTCAGCAAGTTCCCCGAGTGGAGCGGGTTTTCAATGAAATATTTCTCCAGCAGAGTTGCATCCCTAGCTGGGTTTATCCTACCTGTGGATTGGGTCGTCCCCAGTGGAGTAGCAGTTATTCCCCAAGGCAGAGTTTATTCTACATGAAGTTTGGTTGAGTCTTCCCCAGCGAAGTCGCTTTATCATTCCCCAGTAAGGTTGTCTTGTTACTCCTCAGCGAGTATTATCCCCAAAGAGTTGCCTGATTTATCTTCCCCCAGCGGAGTATTGATTGCTTCCCAAGCGGAGTCACCGAGTGGATTGGGTCCTGTGTAGGATATCCCCAGCAACAGTCGTGTTTCTCCAACATGAGTGAGAAGTCGTTGTTTTCTCCGCAAAGCATTCCCGGATGAGGCTTTCCCCACAGAGTATTCTTCAAGCAGAGTCTCCACGCAGAGTTGGAGTTTTTGATCAGTTTGGCTCCCCCAGCCAGGGTTCATTTGCATTTGGCATATAGTAATCATTGCATCTTCAAAAATGTGTAGCATTTCCATTTTATATGGAGCATTACGCCATAGAAAAATTCAAACATATGCATTCATGTGTTCAAAACCATCAGACCGTATCCCCGGTAGAGGCGGATTTTTGTTCAACCTGTACGGCACGTTGGCTACAGTTGCTCCTAACGGCGTTCAGGATTAATCCCCACAGAGGTTTATTTCCTCATCCGTTGGTGAAAGGAAAGCCTACTTCTCCCAAGTGAGACCCCCTGCAAGTGTTCAAGCCTTGCCCTGTCATCTTGTAAATATCAGTATCCTGTTAACACCCGCGTGTGTTATTTCTTTGGTGTCGGTAAACACCATCTTTCGGTGATTTCCAGTCATGCGTAAGTGTCTGGTTTTCTTTGGTGTCGGTAAACACCATCTTTCGGTGCTTTCCCAGTCATGCGTAAGTGTCTGGTCTTCTTTTGATGTCGGTAAACATCATCTTTCGATGTTCGTAACGTCGTCCTCCCTTCCCCAGTGAAGATTTCTCCTCTCCGTTGGTGTCGATAAACGTCGAGTTTTTCCCGATCATCTGTTGATGATTCGGTTGTGTTCACTCTCCCCAGAAGAGTTTTCTCCTCTCCGTTGGTGTCGATAAACGTCGAGTTTTTCCCATTCGTCCGTTCACGTCTGGTTGTATGTCTCTTTTTTCCCATTCATCAGTAAATGTCCGGTCGATCTTTTTTTGGTGTCTGTAAACATCATCTTTCGATGTCAATAAACGTCGAGTCTTCCCATTCATCAGTAAATGTCTGGTCGATCTTTTTTTGGTGTCCGTAAACATCATCTTTCGATGTTAGTAAACGTCGAATTTTCTCCCATTCATCCGTTGATGTCTGGTCGAGTCTTCCCATTCATCAGTAAATGTTTGCTTACCTCTCCGTTGGTCTTGGTAAACGTCGAGTTTTTCCTGGTCGTCCCCAGTTGCTTACCTCTCCATTGGTCTTGGTAAACGTCGAGTTTTTCCTGGTCGTCCCCAGTTGCTTACCTCTCCGTTGGTCTTGGTAAACGTCAAGTTTTTCCTGGTCGTCCCCAGTTGCTTACCTCTCCGTTGGTTTTGGTAAACGTTGAGTTTTTCCTGGTCGTCCCCAGTTGCTTACCTCTCCGTTGGTCTTGGTAAACGTCGAGTTTTTCCTGGTCGTCCCCAGTTGCTTACCTCTCCGTTGGTTTTGGTAAACGTTGAGTTTTTCCTGGTCGTCCCCAGTTGGTTACCTCTCCGTTGGTTTTGGTAAACGTTGAGTTTTTCCTGGTCGTCCCCAGTTGTTTTACCTCTCCGTTGGTTTTGGTAAACGATGAGTTTTTCCCATGTCGTCCGTTGACATATGGTTGCATCTCTTCCAGTCATTCATTAATGTCTGGTTACCTCTCCGTTGGTTCCGATAAACGTTGAGTTTTTCCTAGTTGTCCGTTGGCATCTAGTTGTGATTTCTATTCCCATTCATCGTCGTTGTGATGTCTGGATGTGGCCGTATCCTTTGAGAAGAAAAAAACCAAAAATACCCAGTAATAAATATCAAACCCCAGTGGATGTTTCCATTGGTGGATCCCTGTATTGTGCAAATTCTACGGTTCTTGGTATTCAATCCCTGTTTACCCTGAAAGTCTGACAGCCGTCGCTCTCATCCATTCGGGTTCCCAGCTGATTGAATAGGGGCAGCTGTAGCACCTCAAATTTGCACCTACCTTCTGTACATTCATTTCATATTAGGTCATTAACATAGCATAGGCCACTGCATAACATTGCATTGTCCATTTGCCCAAGTACAAGTTCAACTGACAAATTAGGTCAAACTGGTCAGGAGATCAGTCAATCAAGCAAGCAAGTGCAATTTCCATTGAGACAAGGCCCTAGGGTTGGTCCAACATGTCCACATGACCTAGGGGCCCTTTTGAAGTGTTTTGGTCAAGGATTGGGTGCTCAGAAGTCATCAGTTATTGTTCAGTTCACCAGAAACCCTAGAAAGTCAACTATGGTCAACTGTGGTCAACTGTGCTTGAATTCAAGGATTTCAAGATGGGAGATGGTTTGAAAGGGTTCATTCATGTCCATACAAGTCTCATTTGACATTTCAAAGATCAGGATTGGAGAAAATAAAGTCAGACAAAAAGTTTCCTAAAATTGCAGGTGACCTGTAATTGGAAACTGCCAAAAATAGAAAGTTTTTCTCCTCAAATTTACATCATCATACAAGCTTCAAATGAAATTTTGTCCAACATGAAAGTTGAAGATCTTGCTCTCACCTTTCCAAAAAGTCCAAGAACACTCATTTCTCATTTATGGTTGGCAAGTTATGATCAAATCATTTTCAGAAATTTGTGAACTTCAAAGTGGCATATCTTCCAAACCATTTGGCCAAATTGAGTGAGGTTTTTTGCTACAAGTCATATTTGATGTGCTCTATCCAAATCTTTCATCACAATTCACCAAAAATATTCCAATCAAAATGGCATTTTTTAAGTGGCATGAATTAAAAAGAGTGAGGTAAAAAATGAGTTTTCAAATTAAGCCTTTCCAATGCTTTGTACCAATTGCTAAAGCTCAGAAATCATGTTTGGGGTATGTTTGAAGCCCAAATTCGTGCATATGCATGCACCCCATACAACTTGTGTTGGTTTTTAGCAAATTGGTAAAAACACCTCATTAAGCAAAATTCCATTATCATTTCCATTAACCTTGCTTAAGCTTCATTAAACAGAACATATATACTTCATTTCCAATCTGAAAAAAAACCCTAGCACAACACACCAAAACGAGATCAAATCCATTTTCTATCAATTTCTTATTTCCTCACTTTGGAACTTTTTTCTAAAAATCTTCATAGAACTCTTGTTCTTGAACTTTGATTCACCATCTACAAACCTCTTGGAAGCATTGGCAAGCACAAAAACACGACTGTAGGGGCATTTTCCAACACTGTTCCATTGAGCTTCATTCATGGTGGTTCAGATTTGAAGCTAGAAGCAAGGCATCTGGGCTTTCCATACGTGTCCATTCATCATCTGTGACCTTCATGTGCATCTGTTTCAACCAATCACGGCCAGAAAACCATCAAATCACCACTGAGCTTCAGATTTGGTAAGAACTCGAACCTAACCATTCCCAAAATTATGATATGCTTGAGAAAGCTCTTTCCATGCTGGTCATTTTGAAGTTTGAATCGTGGCAAATGATTGAATATTGAGAGAGATACATGGATTCAAAGTTATGTTGTCAAATATGTTTTTGCTTTGTTCTTAATTGTTAGTTAGAATTGGTGAAAATTAAGGTTAGAGTGTTGATGTGCTTTGTTTGCTGACTCGAATGGTATGCTCATTGCCAATTTCTGGGAAAATTGTTCTTCATCATGATGAACACGCACTGTAGCATTGAAACCCTAGGGAGATGAAACCCAGAATCCATTTTGATCCGTTGCAATCGTGTTTGGCTGTTGTTCTTTTGTTTTTTGCATGAAATACACTGTTACATTGCCATGCACGTATCAGCATGTGACACCTCCCTAAGTGAAACGATGCGTTTCACTTAAGGGAATCTAATATTACCAATTTGCCACCGGTCCCTTATTTAATTCATTTAATCATTTTATTTCTCAATTTTTATTTCATTTTGATACCAAACTTACAAAAATCATAGCACACTCATTTCTGATCCAAATTTCATGGGATTTTTTGCAAAATGTTCATCTTGATCTCTAGTTTTTTATCATGTTTTTTTCAGATTTTTTGCATGTATGGATTTTAAAATGTGCTAGGGTTTGTTATATGTGTCCATTCTATGTATGTTTTTCCAAATCAATTGTGAAATGATGATACATTATCCAATGCTTCCCAAATTTTTTGTGCTCAAACTAGACACATTCATGGTGATTTTGGTGTAGAGTTTGTGAATTTATCATTGCTGGTTGTGGAGTTTTTATTTTTTGAATAGAGGTGTGACAATTTGTGTCACACTATGTATGTTCAACTTCATGATTTTATTTCCCTTGCTTAATGAACTCAAATTGGTTTGGATTTTTGCATGAACATACTTATGGATGTTAAGAACACATGTGAATTTTTCTGGAATTTTTGAATGCATTTCCTATTTGATTGACAATTTCCCCCTGTTTGACCAAAATGTTGACTTTTGTGACACATGATGCCATATGATTTGTGAAATTCTCATACATTATTGGATGAACTTGAAATTTGACATGTGCATTGTAAACATCTTGAAGTACATCATGGCTTTGATCCCATTCATTTATCATGTGTTGGTTCTGTTTTATGATTAATTGAAGTTGGTGCATGTTTTAATGCTTTGAATGAGTATGCTTGAACTTGCTTTGCCTTTCTGAATTTAATTTCCCTACTTCCTTTGATCCAAATGAGCTGAAATTTGGTATTCCCATCATGTTGTGGATGATGTTTGATCATGCTTTGATCATGCTTTGAGCTTCTATGAGTTGCATCATTCTGTTGACTTCTTTGAGCTTCTATATGCCATGCTTTGACCTAATTTGCTTATGAAATGATGATGATGATTGATATGAACATGAAACCAATTGAGTTTGTTTCTTGATTGTTTGAACTTGATTTTGGACACTTGTCACTTGCTTTTTTGACTTTCTTATCTATTTTTGACCCTAGGCTTGTCCTAGTTGGTCATGTTGCTCATGTCTAAGTTTGTTGTTTTAGGTTAAGCAACAAATACCCAAAGAGATCAATACAAATTGATTGAGCTTGATTGATTATCATGACTAACTTGTTTGTTTTGTAGGTTGCTTGGCCCACATGCTTTGAGCCTTGTGCATTGCACATTTAACTGATTGTGTTGACTGTTGATCTCTATCTCATTTTGATTTAACTTTGAATTGTATACTGATGTTGTCTGACTGGTTTCAGGTACCTTTAGTTGCTTATAGTTCTTTAAGAACTTTGCTTTGCTTTGCTTAATAGCAATTTGCATTGAGGTATAACTTCTTATCTTCATGTAGTCTGGAAGACCTGGCCTGTTACTTGGCCAGGCACCTGTCTGAAGTCCTCCTTAAGAGGCAATGTTTGTGACTGTTTACATTTGTCCTTGTATATATTCAAAGACCTCCTAAGTGAAGAGGCAATTAGCAGAACCCAAGGGATATGCAATCTATCCCCTGCTATTCTGTGTGTCATCTGCTTTGCTCACACCACTGTGTTGATGCATTGCAGATACAAACCCAAGATCTTGTACATTTGTACCGTTGAGTCAGTGTCATGTGTGTAGAAGGGTTCCCCCTTTCTGAACCCACACATTCTTGTCTTAAGCTCTCCCAGGCCAGGGATAAGAGCTGTGATGTCTCATCTTCACTCACCTTTCATCAGCTTCACCCTAACTCTCAATGTTAGGGTTAAAAGCTAACACTACCCAGTTACAGTGGTTTGTTTGTTGAGGTTGATATGACCCCTCGACTAAAACCTAACCTTGTTTGAGCCCATTGCTTGCATATAGTGTGTGCTACTTGTGTTTGTGTGTTTGCTTTAGCTTGCTCCCTGTGCAAGTTAGGTTTAGTTTGGCTTGCTTCCTGTGCAAGTTAGGTTTAGTTTGGCTTGCTTCCTGTGCAAGTTAGGTTTAGTTTGGCTTGCTTCCTGTGCAAGTCATGTTTAGGGTAGGCTTGCTTCCTGTGCAAGTTAGCTAGAAACCTTAACTTAGGGATGATATTGCATGATAACATCTAGGCTCGAGTCGTAGTCTCCCTAGTTGTGTCTCCCTCTGTTATCTGGTTAGGCTAATCCTGTGTCCCTCCGTAGGGGAACTACGTCGCCCTGATCCTCATACCAGATGAGGTACGTAGGCAGGAGATTGAGCTGATCTCTCCGGGCGCCTTTTCTTTTCTTTTTAACCTTTGTGTCACCACACTCTTTGTGTGTGTTCGGTTCGGATGCTGATGTAAGTCCAGTGATTGGCATTCAGGCTCCACGTTTGCCTTCTTGTGTGTGTTTTGGTTCGGATGCTGATGTAAGTCCAGTGATTGGCATTCGGGCTCCATGTTTGCCTTTGCCTGTGTTTTGTTTGTGTGCGTGTCAGCCGAGCTCCGAATGCTCTGATTCTCCTTCGTCCAAGGAGATACGTATGCATAGGATGCGACATCCTAGCGAGCATGTTTTCCCCCAGTCCGAACTACTTCGACTCTGATGTCTATGCCTGATAGACTAAGTAGGCCCAGGATGCGATATCCTGCCGAGTCAGTTTCAGTCTTGTTTGTTTTCTTGTGTCTCTTCCAGCCAGCGTGTGTGTGTTAGCAGTGTTTTAGCAACCATTTTCCTTCCTATTGTGCGTGGATCCCGTCGAGTACGGCGGATGCGTAGGGGTGCTAATACCTTCCCTTCGCATAACCGACTCCCGATCCCATTCTCTTTGGTCGCGAGACCACGTCTTTTCCAGGTTTACTCTGAGCGTTTCCTTTCCCTCTTTTGGGATAAATAACGCACGGTGGCGGCTCTGTTGTTTTATTTTCCCGCCGGTTTTTCGCGTAATGCGACAAACAGTAATGCAAGAGACACAAGCAATTGTTAACCCAGTTCGGTGCAAACTCACTTACGTTTGGGGGCTACCAAGCCAGGAAGGAAATCCACTCAACAGAATTAGTTCAAAGACTCTCAGTAAACAACTTCAAGTTACAGTATTCTCTACCTGTGTGACTTCTACCTAAGAACCCTTAGATATGAGATCCTACTCACTCTGTGAGAGAATTCTTTACCTTGAATTAATTTTTAATGATAGCAAATTGTGTGATCATCATCCAAATGTTGGTTGTGCATTGCATTACATGATACATGTGTGTTTTATTATGTTTTTCATCCCACTCTATTGTTGCATAACTGTACATATAAACCTACATTGATACTTCCCTTTAAATAACAATTAAAATGCATTTTATGTCAGTAAGCATCGATACATAAAGCCTCTGCATCGATACATACAGCATGTGATAAATCACAAAATCCTTCAGTTCAGTATGCATCGATGCATACGAGTCATGCATCAATACATGGAAGACAAAATACTCTATGCATCGATACACACGATCCCTGCATCGATACATGACTAATTGAAACAGCCCGTGTATCAACACATACGCACCAGGCATCGATACATACTAGTGTAATAAGCACTTGCATCGATACACACGACTTTTGCATCGATACATGAATAATAAAATTCACCAAAATTTACATTACTTACAGTATGCATCGATACACATTTTTATGCATCAATACATAAAACTGTTTTATGTTATAACAGCAACAGTTTTGCAGCATATAAAACACAGGTTGTGACAGCAGTGCAAGGACACGAATTCATTGAGGGAAAACAATTGAACACAGATCAAAAGCAGTGTTGGAGCAATTGTTTTGTGAGCAATTAGAAACCTGAAAGAGACTTCATCTTCTTCATCTTCTCAATCACTTTTCTTCAAGAACATTTACACATAACCATTCTTGTTCTTTGGATTAAAGAAGCATCGAGATAACGTTCAGTGGTACGATCAAGGATCTAGCTGTGGTTTGCAGTGGAACGATCGAGGATCTAGCTGAGTCGAAGATTGAAGGGGGTTTTTAGGAAAAACCTACTGGTTTGTCCTTCAAGAACTGGAGTGTTCTTGAGGGTTTGGGAGTCACATTTGCAGAACATATTCAGCCGCAGCGTTGCGTTTGGAGATCGGGGGATTTCGCAAGCAGGTCGTGGAACCGGTGAATTGTTTGCAACTTTGTGCAGGAAAATCTTGATCGTGCTCAGATCAAGTGAAGGTTTATGCAAGAAGAGGTTCTTAGAGTTTAGAATTCTGTCTTTGTACCATAACCTTGTATCAACGGATTCGGCAATAATTGATAATCAAAGTTCTCAATTTCATTTGAAATTGAGAGGGAGACGTACCCACACGCGAGGACGACGTGGGGAACTTCCTTACCAAATCTCTGCGTATCGTACTCTTACCTTACTCCTCTTTACGTTTTTTTCAAACTGTTTTCGCAATTTCAGTTAGTGTGTGGTGATTGTTTCTTTTTCAAGACAGCAGTGGCAAGAAAACTTTAATCAAACTCCATTGTTGTTTATCATCGATCACATACACACCAACTGTTTGATAAAACGGTTAGCTAGATTTTATTCATTGGAAATAGACTTTAATGATAAGTGCATTCAATTAGTTAAAATTCTGGTGTGAATTGTTTCTGTCATTCTCATTAAAATCCAGCAATTAAACTTGTGTGTCCGGCTTTCTAGTAGCAGTTCAGAATAGACGGAAGTCGATTCGGGACTGATTTTTCCGCCAACTTTGAAAACTCTGATAAAACTTTTAAATCCGTTAAATTCGAAAGAGGTGATCTATTCACCCCCCCCCTCTCGATCACTAGCCACACCGTCTAACAAGTGGTATCAGAGCGCCGGTTCGCTGGTGCTCTGTGGCTGCCTGTAACAGTATGGATTCTGAACCAAAGGGGGCGTATAATAGAGCGCCTATTTTCAACGGTGAAAATTATGGCTACTGGAAAGACTGCATGCGAGTTCATATAAATTCTGTGGATAGGTTAGTATGGGCTGCCATTGAAAACGGTCCGTTTCAAATCACTATGACAAATGCGGCTGGCGCCATAGTACCTAAACCAGAAGATGATTGGAATGAGAAAGATGAGAAAAAGTGGTCGTGCGATTGGAGAGCTCGTAACATGTTAATTTCAGCACTTGGTGTTGATGAGTATTATCGAGTATCCCATTGCACGACAGCTAAAGAAATGTGGGACGCTTTAGAAGTTGCCCATGAGGGTACTACTGAAGTAAAACAGTCCCGCATTAACACACTCAATCAAGAATTTGAGCTCTTTCGCATGAAACAAGGAGAATCCATCTCCGACATGCAAAAGAGATTCACTCATCTAACTAACCGATTGAATGCTCTTGGAAAACCTATTTCCAATGAAATTGCTACTAATAAAATTCTCAAGTGTCTTAGCAGGGAGTGACAACCTAAAGTTACAGCAATCAAGGAAGCCAACGATCTTACAAGACTCACGATTACAACTCTGTTTGGAAAGCTGGAAGAACATCAGCAAGCTTTGGAAAGTCTTGAAAAATATGAGAATAAAAGTAAGAAGGAAAAGGAGAAGAAAAGAGACAAAGAGGGAGAGAAGAAGCCAATAGCTCTTGTGGCTTCTAGCTCTAAGTCCTCACGAAAAGAGCAAAGCGACAATGATTCAAGTAGTGACAAAGACTCGGATGATGAGGAAATGGGACTGTTTGTAAGGAGATACAATAGATTCATTCGAAAGAATGGAGTCAAGCATTCCGACAAAAATCTCATGAAGTTTCGAAAACAATCTACAAATTCGAAACAAGAAGAGAACAAGAAGAGTAGAGGAAGAGGATCCTGTTTTAATTGTGGTAAATCCGGACACTATAAAACGGACTGCCCTATGAAGTATAAGGATCAAAGAAAAGATTCGCCAAAAGGGTACAACAAACAAAGAAGAGCGTATATTGCATGGGAAAGTGATAGTGATTCATCAAGCACACAAAGCTCAAGTGATGATGATGAAGCTGCAAATCTGTGCCTTATGGCTCACACAAAAAATCTGTCCTACCACAAGAAGAAAAACAATGACAAAAAGGTAAAACAAGCGTATTACAATAATTTCTCCTCTATGTCTTTTTCGGAACTAAAAATAGCTTTTGAAAAACTGCATAACGAAGCTGTAGATGCTTTTAAAAGACTATCTTCCGACAAACATATTTTCTCTTTTTTGGAAGGTAAAGTAAACAAAGCTGAAATTGAGTTAGAAGCATTGAAAACTAGTATTGCAGAAAATTCAAAAACTATTGACATTGACGGATGTAGTAGAGTTAGGTATTGTGACACTTGTTATATTTGGTAAAAAGAGGTAAACACTCTTAAGGTCAAATTAGAGAAAGCGCTACAACCTAAAGTTACTTATGCCGTTGACCCCAAGTTGTTTAAGAAGTCATTGAATCCTCCATATGCAAAATACTCTTTTATTCTAAAGGATTCAATGAACAAGAAACAACAAACACATCATCATGGTTTATGTCATTATTGTTGCCATGCTGGCCATACCATTGAAAAATGCAAATTTAGGAGATTTCTTGTCCCTAAAGGCATTTACCAATGGAAGCCAAAAGGCAACCATGTTAGCACTTACCCACTTGGACCCAATGAAAATTGGGTACCAACTTCTCTCTTTTGATGTTGTAGGATGAGTGCCTTGCCTCCGCAGATAGAAGGTGGTTTCTTGACAGCGGCTGCTCGAGGCACATGACCGGTGACATATCGCTCTTTATAGACTTCAAGGCAAAGAAGAAGGGATATGTCACTTATGGAGACAACAACAAAGGAGCTATACTCGGCAAAGGTAGTGTAGGTAATCCCTCCACCACTACTATTTCAAATGTCCATTTAGTTGAGGGACTTAAACACAATTTGTTAAGCATAAGTCAACTATGCGACATGGGCTATAAAGTGTCGTTTACAAAAACTTGCTGCATAATTGAACATGTTGAACAAAACATTGTGTTTAAGGGTGTAAGAGTAAACAACATCTATATGCTTGATTTGTTTGATGTACCTTTAACAAGTACTAAATGTCTAGTCACCTTGAATGATGATTCTTGGCTTTGGCATAGACGTTTAGCGCATGTTAATTTCGATTTGCTTAATAAGGTTGTGTCTAAGGATCTAGTAGTCGGTCTACCAAAAATAAGATTTTCAAAAGACCACCTATGTGACGCGTGCCAAATGGGAAAGCAAACAAGGGTGTCCTTTAAATCTAAAAATGTAATTTCAACTTCACGACCCCTTGAGCTTCTCCATATGGACCTCTTTGGACCTTCTAGGACAAAGAGCCTAGGTGGAAATTACTATGGCTTTGTAATAGTTGATGACTACTCTAGATTCACTTGGACTATATTCCTTCATAGCAAAGATGAAACTTTTTCTGCTTTTAAAAATTTTGCAAATCTGTCCCAAAACAAAATGAATTCCAAAATAGTTACAATTCATAGTGATCATGGTGGTGAGTTTCAAAATTACCACTTTGAGAAGTTTTGTGACAAGTATGGTATTGAGCATAACTTTTCAGCTCCTCGCACTCCACAACAAAATGGCGTTGTGGAGCGTAAAAACCGTGTTTTAGAGGAGTTGACAAGAACAATGCTTAATGAGGGTGGATTACCAAAATACGTTTGGGCTGATGCTGTTAGCACAGCCTGTTATGTTCTAAACAGAATCTCAATTCGCCCTATTTTAAACAAAACTCCTTATGAAATTTTGAAAGGAAGAAAACCAAACTTGTCACATCTTCACGTATTCGGTTGTAAATGTTTTGTTTTGAATAACGGTAAGGAAAACATTGGGAAGTTTGATGCAAAAGCGGATGAAGGCATTTTTCTTGGTTACTCACTGTCAAGTAAGGCATATAGAGTGTATAATAAGCGTTTACTTACTGTTGAAGAATCTGTTCATGTTTCGTTTGATGAGTCTTATCCGAAAAATGTCGGAAAAGGTATTTCTTTTGATGACGCAGGTGTATCTACAGAAGACATACTCAAGGAAGCTGCTGAGGAAACTGATCAGTCCAAAACAGCTGCCCATGAGAAGGAGGAAGATACTAGTCATGAAGAAACTGAGGAAGAAAAGACAGCTGAAGTGAATGATCTTCCAACAGCTTGGAGATCCTCAAAAGACCATCCCATTGACAACATTTTGGGAGACATTTCAAAGGGAGTAATGACCCGGTCTAAGATAAGTAACTTTTGTTCTCACTTCGCGTTTGTTTCACAAGTAGAACCTAAAAATGCCAAAGAGGCCTTGATTGATGAATTTTGGCTAATGGCCATGCAAGAAGAGCTTAATCAATTTAAAAGAAATGACGTTTGGGAACTTGTCCCTCGTCCGCGAGATCATCATATCATAGGCACTAAGTGGGTTTTTAGAAACAAGCTTGATGAAAACGGAGTGATTACTAGGAACAAGGCACGCTTAGTAGCACAAGGGTATAACCAAGAGGAGGGCATAGACTATGAGGAAACTTATGCTCCAGTTGCTCGCCTTGAAGCTATACGTCTTTTGCTTGCCTATGCGTGTTCTAAGGATTTTAAGCTTTACCAAATGGACGTAAAGAGTGCCTTTCTTAATGGTGTCATAAATGAAGAAGTATATGTTTCACAACCTCCCGGTTTTGAAAATGCTGAAAATCCAGATCATGTTTACAAATTAAAACGAGCTTTGTATGGTCTTAAACAAGCCCCTCGGGTTTGGTATGAAAGGCTTAGCAAATTCCTAATTGATCATGGATATTCAAGAGGTAAAGTGGACAATACACTCTTTATTAAACACAAAGGGAAGCACATTCTTTTAGTTCAAGTTTATGTCGACGATATCATATTTGGTTCAACTAACATTCACTTGGTCGAAGAATTTTCTAAGGTTATGCAGGGTGAATTTGAGATGAGTCTAATGGGGGAGCTGAACTACTTCCTAGGACTGCAAATAAAGCAACTTGATGAGGGTACAGCAGTATGTCAAACAAAATACTGCAGAGAACTACTCAAGCGCTTTGGAATGAATGATTCAAAATCAATCGACACCCCAATGCCTACCAACGGAAATCTAGATAAGGATGAGCACGGTAAGTGTGTAGATGTCAAAAGGTTCAGAGGTATGATTGGATCTCTCTTATATCTTTCTGCTTCTAGACCAGACATCATGTTTAGTGTTTGTATGTGTGCACGCTATCAATCAAATCCTAAGGAATCGCACCTAAAAGCGGTGAAGCGCATATTTAGATATCTTCACGGAACACCTAAATATGGGCTTTGGTACTCCAAAGGAAGTGATTGTAGCTTAGTAGGGTACTCCGATTCTGATTTTGCTGGCTGCAAATCAGATAGGAAGAGCACAAGTGGTACATGTCACCTGTTTTCAAACTCCTTGGTCAGTTGGCATAGCAAAAAGCAAGTTTTTGTGGCTTTGTCAACTGCAGAGGCAGAATACGTTGCAGCCGGTAGTTGTTGCGCTCAGATTTTATGGCTGAAGCAGCAACTACAAGACTTCAACATTCAACTCAAACGTATTCCTATCAAATGTGACAACACTAGTGCAATAAACCTTACTAAAAACCCTGTTTTACACTCACGCACTAAACACATAGAGATTAGACATCATTTCCTTCGTGACCATGTTGAAAAAGAAGACGTTGTCTTTGAGCACGTTGATTCCAAAAATCAGCTCGCTGATATTTTCACTAAACCATTGGCAACGGAACCTTTCTTCAACATTCGTCGTGAATTGGGAATCTTAGATCTTTCTCAATTGATGTCATAAGCATGTTATCTCTTAATTATATTATGCCTCACCATGGTTAATAAGAGCTGTTTTAGATGTCAATTATCCATCACACGAGTTCTCCAACAGAGGTAATATCAATCCTGTCTACAATTTTCTTATTGCTAAGTGATTGTGTATGTTACATCAAATGTTCTTACTCTAGTTGATACAAAATTTGATTGCATATACTCCTGTCCATATTGTGTGCACACTAACAATTTGACTTCTGAATCTCTGTTGAGCATAATCATCATGACAGTGCATAATGCATATTCATACTGCATTAAAATTCATTAAAAACTGGTTCAGCATTAGTATGCATCGATACAAACGAAGCCTGCATCGATCCATATATTCTAAAATTCAATTTTTTTAAAAACTGCTTCAGGATGTATCGATGCATCCATCGCATGTATCGATACACAGGGCAATTGTAAACACTTGGCATCGACGCATCCATCGCATGTATCGATACACATGACAATTTTGAATACTTGGCATCGACGCATGACTATCTGCATCGATACATACTGATGCTATCTGAATTAAATGCATTTCTTTCTCTCTCATGCATCGACACATCAGCCAATCATATCACTTCCTATCTCATTACTTCATCTCATCTGCCCTCAAAAACCCCAAAACCAGTGGCTAACCCTAATCCTCCTCATCTTCACTCTCTCTCACAAACTTGGTAAAACCCTAAATCTCACATCACCATGCCTCCACGCACTATTCCAGCCAGAACAAAAGGAAAAGGAAAGGGAAAGGAAGCAGCCGGTACCTCTCACCAACCACCTGAAGTTCCTTCAAATGCCTTAGAGCTACTTCATCCTGCTGTTGCTGCTGAATTTGAAGAGTCCTTCAAGACAAGGTTAGTCATGAAACCTCACGTCTTTGATAAAACAGATGCTGTTCACCTACACCTAAATGAAGTCGTTGAACTCTTACAAGCACAAAGACTTGGGTCGTTTCTGTCCACAAAAGATGATTATCATGAGGATTTCATTCGGATCTTTTATGCTGGGTTACAAACTGGTAGAGGCTACATGTTCCGGTGTTCAATCGGAGTCAGAACATATACCTTTGAAGCCTCTGATTGGGAAACGGTATTTCAAATGCCGTCTCCGTCGATGGTTTTCAAGTGCTGGCATGACCTGCATTTTGATCCTGAATTTGACATGCAGGACTTTACAACTTCTATCCTAAAGATTGATAGACCATTGAGTGAGGATGAACACGTCACGTCAGGTATGATCAAGCAAACTCCGCGTATTCTTCACTGGATTATCACACATATTCTGCGTCCTACCAACAGCGGACACTCTCGGTTAGATAGGCCTAGCATACATCTTCTCTACATTCTGCAAAATAGGGTTCTTCTAAATTGGGCGAACTACTTTGTAAAACGTCTATTCTTTGTGCGAGACAGCTCCAAGAATGTGGCTCTAGGTTATGCCTCTCAGATAATGAAAATTCTTAAGTTTTGGAAAGTTGCAATACCTATTGTGCCTCTCCTATCTCCATCTGCAGCTCAAGAGTTTGACTCTGCCACTCTATTGCATATGGGATATCGGTGGGACAAGGACCGCAAATGCTTCTATTTCTTCGAAAGAAAATCCAAAACCAGAATTTACAATTTTGACGTGCCTTCGGAACGCATCCATCTTGCTGAAGATCAGCCTGATGAAGAGATGCAGGAGGCGGCTGAAACAGATGCACCACAAGCTGACGCCAATACTGGTTGGGGTGAGTGGGTGCCACGAAGGTGGTCTCCTACCAACTACGTCCCTGAACCTACAGCCCCTCCATTCTCCGGTGGTACTTCAGCCCCAACACCAAATGCGGACATCACTCATATGCTTCAACAGATGGAAATTGTCAACAAAGAACGCCATGAAGAAGCACGATATTGGCATGTTCAACAATCTGAATGGCACAACGAGCATCGGGACTGGCATGATGAGCATACACAGATGTATCACAATCAACACGCTTGGCACCAAGACTTAGTTAAATGGCATCAAGTTTTCTACAACGAAATGTCCGGCTTTATGGATGACTGCCGTGAAAATCCTGGGATTATGGACAGTTTTAGAAGCATTGAAGTTCAGAACCGATTTAGGCAATACTCCTTCATGGGCCAAAATCCGGACACAATGCCTCCTCCTCCGCCTCCGCCAAGCTACCGAGATCCTGACAGACATGATGAGGAGTCCTGTGGTGGCAACAATCCAAATTAACCCACCTGCATTTCATCTCATTTCATCTCATATTGCTCTAGTTTTTCTTTTGGTTGAACACTATGGTTTAGCTTATGTAACTCTTAAACTCGTTCGTATCTTTAAAACGCTTTTCGAATTCTGTTTATCTCTATTGTTATTGCCCTTATTCTTCATTCTTTGTGAATGATTCTTTACTTTGATGCTTCATTCTTTGTGATTGATAGCCTGTTATCCATTGTTTGCCATGTCCTGCTACACTATGCTACCTTGATAAATTTGTCTCTTCCTCTTTTTGATGTTGACAAAGGGGGAGAAACTGCAGATATGCACAAACTCAGGGGGAGTATCACACATCTTGCCAAGAATTTGCCATCATCAAAAAGGGGGAGTTTGTGAGAGAATTCTTTACCTTGAATTAATTTTTAATGATAGCAAATTGTGTGATCATCATCCAAATGTTGGTTGTGCATTGCATTACATGATACATGTGTGTTTTATTATGTTTTTCATCCCACTCTATTGTTGCATAACTGTACATATAAACCTACATTGATACTTCCCTTTAAATAACAATTAAAATGCATTTTATGTCAGTAAGCATCGATACATAAAGCCTCTGCATCGATACATACAGCATGTGATAAATCACAAAATCCTTCAGTTCAGTATGCATCGATGCATACGAGTCATGCATCAATACATGGAAGACAAAATACTCTATGCATCGATACACACGATCCCTGCATCGATACATGACTAATTGAAACAGCCTGTGTATCAACACATACGCACCAGGCATCGATACATACTAGTGTAATAAGCACTTGCATCGATACACACGACTTTTGCATCGATACATGAATAATAAAATTCACCAAAATTTACATTACTTACAGTATGCATCGATACACATTTTTATGCATCAATACATAAAACTGTTTTATGTTATAACAGCAACAGTTTTGCAGCATATAAAACACAGGTTGTGACAGCAGTGCAAGGACACGAATTCATTGAGGGAAAACAATTGAACACAGATCAAAAGCAGTGTTGGAGCAATTGTTTTGTGAGCAATTAGAAACCTGAAAGAGACTTCATCTTCTTCATCTTCTCAATCACTTTTCTTCAAGAACATTTACACATAACCATTCTTGTTCTTTGGATTAAAGAAGCATCGAGATAACGTTCAGTGGTACGATCAAGGATCTAGCTGTGGTTTGCAGTGGAACAATCGAGGATCTAGCTGAGTCGAAGATTGAAGGGGGTTTTTAGGAAAAACCTACTGGTTTGTCCTTCAAGAACTGGAGTGTTCTTGAGGGTTTAGGAGTCACATTTGCAGAACATATTCAGCCGCAGCGTTGCGTTTGGAGATCGGGGGATTTCGCAAGCAGGTCGTGGAACCGGTGAATTGTTTGCAACTTTGTGCAGGAAAATCTTGATCGTGCTCAGATCAAGTGAAGGTTTATGCAAGAAGAGGTTCTTAGAGTTTAGAATTCTGTCTTTGTACCATAACCTTGTATCAACGGATTCGGCAATAATTGATAATCAAAGTTCTCAATTTCATTTGAAATTGAGAGGGAGACGTACCCACACGCGAGGACGACGTGGGGAACTTCCTTACCAAATCTCTGCGTATCGTACTCTTACCTTACTCCTCTTTACGTTTTTTTCAAACTGTTTTCGCAATTTCAGTTAGTGTGTGGTGATTGTTTCTTTTTCAAGACAGCAGTGGCAAGAAAACTTTAATCAAACTCCATTGCTATTTATCATCGATCACATACATACCAACTGTTTGATAAAACGGTTAGCTAGATTTTATTCATTGGAAATAGACTTTAATGATAAGTGCATTCAATTAGTTAAAATTCTGGTGTGAATTGTTTCTGTCATTCTCATTAAAATCCAGCAATTAAACTTGTGTGTCCGGCTTTCTAGTAGCAGTTCAGAATAGACGGAAGTCGATTCGGGACTGATTTTTCCGCCAACTTTGAAAACTCTGATAAAACTTTTAAATCCGTTAAATTCGAAAGAGGTGATCTATTCACCCCCCCTCTCGATCACTAGCCACACCGTCTAACACACTCCCCCTCAATCACAGCAGTGATATAAAACAAGAATTACAATGAAAAGAAGACACTCTTCAAAGACACATACTTGATCTTGCTTAAAAGCTTCAATCAAGTAAACACACACTCATGCTTCAAAGCTTTGAGTGGACAAATTACAACTCAAAAATCAGTCCAATTCAATCATCTATGGATGAATGAATGGCTTACAATACACACGACCACACAAGACTCAAACCCTTATTCTCTCTCAATATTTCGTTCGTTATTTCTTGTGTCTAAAACCAGGTTTTCCATGTCCTTTATATAGAAGTGTTTGGCTGGGCTTGGACATCATAAAACCCTAAAACTATTTTCCATTCATATCTTCTCATGACAGTTGATTATATCTCGTTGGAAAATAAGTCAATCTGGTTGTAATTACTGATTAAGGGCGCGTTCAATCATTACATCAATCACACATAGATTAGAATAAAAAACGCAATCACATAATACATAACATTCAGACTGAATGTTCTGTATACAAATGTCATGACATCGGGTCTGACATCTCAGTAAAATCCTACATATTCACATTTTAAACACCCTGCAGGTACATGTTATCTTATGTCAAGACAACACTTGTGACAACTTGTGAACACTCTAGGTTTTACCAAAATTGCTGCCAACACCTAGAACCAACATGAATGAACCCTCCACTACGGAAGCTAAGTTGCATATCTTCAGTCCTTGCAATTGATGAACCTTTATGGAACCCTAAACTGGTTCTGCCTTTGTTGTCGGAGACCTCTACCATGCACCCCCACTGATCAATATTGCCTTCTTCAACAATCTTCTTAGCATCTTTCAATGAGGACATAGGTGCCCCAACTCTCTTTTCAACAGCAATAGACAAGGCTTCGAACGGAGTTCCAACCTCATCCTCAGCTTCAACATAAGAGAAATATGACAGGTGGCTAACCAACAACGCCTTCTCTCCACCAATAATCACTAGCTTTCCATTCTTCACAAATTTGAGTTTCTGGTGCAATGTGGAGGTAACAGCTCCTGCCTCATGGATCCATGGCCTTCCCAACAAGCAACTGTAGGCCGGGTGGATATCCATTACTTGAAAAGTAATTTGAAAATCACTCGGACCAATCTTAACTGGAAGGTCTACTTCACCAATAACTGTCTTGCACGAACCGTCAAAGGCCTTGACGACTACACCGCTATACCTCATAGGCGCTCCTTGATATGATAGCTTTGACAAAGTTGACTTCAGAAGCACATTCAGTGACGACCCGGTGTCAACAAGCACATTTGACAAAGCATCCTCTTTGCAATTCATAGAAATGTGCAAAGCCAGATTATGATTTCTGCCTTCCTCAGGGAGTTCTTCATCACAGAAGCTAAAATTATTACAAGAAGTGATGTTAGCCACGATATGATCGAATTGATCCACTGTAACATCATGTTCTACAAATGCTTGTTCTAGAACTCTCTGCAGTGCTTCTTTGTGCGCTTCAGAATTCATGAGCAGAGACAACACTGAGATTTTTGAGGGGGTTTGGAGCAGCTGCTCCACCACATTGAACTCACTCCTTTTGATCAACCGAAGTACCTCATCATCATCATTGTCCTTCACATTGCTAGATTCACCACACTTGCCCTTTGAAACACCAACTGGACCTTCAACAGGCACTTCCACCTTCTTACTCACAACTGATTCTTCCTTATCCTTTGGGAACATCGGCCCAAACACTCGACCACTGCGGGTCACCTTGGTAACATCAGCAATGCTCACCAGAGAGCTAGTCGTAGGCAACGGAACCTCTTGACCACCCTCGATCATTGTAGCATTATACTGGTATGGAACAACTTTATCAAATGAATACGGGACTGGGCCCCCTAACCGTATTACCAACGGTGATACTGATCTATTGCTGACATTGTTACTGTTGTTGTTGTCATACTAGATTACCAATCTCTCTAGATGCTTGAAAATGGGCAATATGACATTTACATCATCATCTACATGACGGAATTGAACAATTTGAATCATTTCGTCATCCATCAGTCGCTGGATGTCCCTTTTCACCACTTCACAACCCCTCAGGTTAACACTACAAACAACACAACCATCATGGTTATGCTCACAATCACTTACCAAACAAACATCCTTATGCATCTGCACTAAGGACCTCCTGATAAAACGCACATCAAAAACTTTAAACTCGCCAGGACAACCATCCACCATATTCACAGAAGAATTCCCATGGGTGGGCAACGAATTTTCTTTCACATTCGGCGCACGGTCTTCGAAAGACACCATTCAACTCTTCATCAGCTTTTGAACCTCATACTTGAGCAGGTAACAGTTCTCGATATCATGCCCGGGTGCTCCTTGATGAAAAGTACAATGAATCTCAGGCTTATACCACCAAGGAAGTGGTTCTGGAATCTGCGGCGGGTTTCTTGGTTGGATCAGGTTCTTGAGAACCAAGGATGGGCATAATTTTGCATAAGACATAGGAATCGGGTCAAAAGAGACCTTCTTCCTCTCAAAGTTTTATTGATGATGGTTGTTGTTAGTATTGTTGTTGTAGGTGTTTGTTCGTTGTTGTGGTTGTTGTTGTTGATGCTGTATTTGTTGAACTGGTGTTGATTATTGATTAGAAAATACCGGGATAACAGAAGATACTTGATGGTGATGTTGATGGGATGTTGGATTCCTTCTGATCTGAGGCCTCCTCTTCCTCCCACTGCTTATTGCATTCGCTTCATTGTCCTTTTTCTTGCTGAAACTACTATCATACCTCTTGCTTGTTGATGCCTCGTCTTTCAACAAACGTCCCTCTCGGGCTCCTTCCTCAAGCCTCATCCCCATGTTTACCATTTCGGTAAAGTCACTAGGGGCACTAGCAATCATTCGTTCATAATAAAATGAACTCAGGGTCTTTAGAAAGATCTTTGTCATCTCTTTTTCCTCCAAATGAGGAGTAATCTGGGCAGCCAATTCCCTCCATCTATGCGCATACTCTTTAAATGTCTCCTTATATTTCCGAGACATAGACCTCAGCTGGTTTCTATCAGGCGACATATCCATATTGTACTTGTACTGCTTGACAAAAGCCTCTCCCAGGTCATTGAAAGTACGAACGCTTGCACTGTCTAATCCCATATACCATCGGAGAGCAGCATCGATCAAACTGTCCTGGAAATAATGGATCAACAGTTGATCATTGTCAGTCTGAGTAGACATCTTGTGAGCATACATCACTAGATGGCTGAGCGGACAAGTATTCCCCTTATATTTTTCAAAGTCAGGCACTTTGAACTTCACCGGGATCTTGATGTTGGGTACTAAACACAATTCAGTAGCACTCTTCCCAAATAGATCCTTACCCCTCAGCATTTTGAATTCCTTGCGTAGCTTAAGAAACTGATCTTTCATTTCATCCATTTTCTCGTAGACATCCGAACCCTCAGACGGCTCAAAGTGATAAATGGTGTCTTTTACACAAGGTAAGGTGTGCACAATGGAAGGTGGCATGGACATGACCGGGCTAGATGTCGGCATGGAAGCAAATGTAGGGGCGAAGCCTTCAGGCACAAAGTTGGACGGCATTCCCCACGGGAATCCGGCAGGCATAGTGGGTGCAAAATAAGCGGTAGCAGCAGGCATGGTAGAGGTAGCCACCTCTGAAATAACTGTCCTCGCAGGAGGAGTTGCAGGCGTTGGAGAAGATTGACTCTGAGCAGCAAGAACTGACTCCATCATGGGAGTCAGGCGGGTGATCTCGTCCTTCAACTCTCTATATTCTTGCTCTAGATGCTCCATAATTTTGAAGTGATTGACGCGGGTGTTGTATCGGTGAGTCAACTTGGCTAAAGCATAGAAGAAACACCAATGAGACATCTGGCGAAAGAGAAACTTGTTTATGCAAATGATGAATGAAATGCAATGCTTGTTTATTTATTTTTATTTTCGCCGAACTTACTATATCATTTGCATATATATATATATATATATATATATATATATATATATATATATATATCAACAATTGCAATAACTCTCATATGACCAAAAATCTCTTTTTCATTTATATAATTGGAAGGATTACACTGAGTACAATTTCAGAAACCAAATGAAAAAAATACAAGAAAGAAGGAGACTAGTCATCCTAAGGATCCCTAACAACGTCAGAAGACCTAGCTGAAGACGTGTACTTCCTTCGAATGCGACGGATCTCGGTCTCAAAAAAAGCCTTCATCTGAGTCTTCTCGAGGACAAGCTGGTCAACAATCTTCTTCCAAGCAATGGAAGGTTGAGGCATACTAGAAGATGAAACCTCTGGCTCTCTCTGTCTCTTCGTCACTCGGTCTTCAAGTAGCTTAATATATGCATCTTTGTCCTTAGACTCCAATTGCAACTCTTCATGCTTTCTACTCAAAGCATGGAAACGCTCTTCCCATATGTCCTTCTCTTGCTTCATCTTGGTGAGAGCGTCTTCCAACTCCTCTACATCTTGGTTAGGGAGAGTTAATGGCTCAACCACAACCATAAACATAGGGCTTTCACATGGATAAGGCATCTTCAACTCCAAAGCTCTCTTCTTCACCCAAAGAGTGTAAGCTTCCAAAGCTACACAATTGCACGAACCAAGCTCGGATCTTCCTTTCTTATGCACATTATGCCAAGCATGCATAATCTTATGCTTCAAATGTTGGGGATCTTTACCCTCTTAATAGAAAAGACCTTCTAATAAAGTGTTCTTAGGTTTGTCTCTCAAGGGGAACCCAAGTTGACGACGAGGCAAAGCAGGGTTGTAGTTAATTCCTCCTTGTGTACCAATGAGAGGAACATTAGAGAATTCACCACAACTATCAATAATCTCCAAACTGCTCAAAGACGGATCATACCAAACTATATCATCATTAGTGAGAGACATAAGTCTCTGAGACCACCGTAGACATTGTTTGTTCTCTACAAAAGCAGGTGTCTGAGGCAAGTGTGAAATAAACCACTTGTACAGAAGAGGAATGCAACAGACAACGGTTCCACCACCCTTAGAATTCCTTAGATGCAAAGAGAAATACATATCACCCAACAAAGTAGGCACAGGATTCCCAATCAAGAAAAGTCTAATGGCGTTAACATCAACAAAATCGTCAATGTTAGGGAACAACGCTAGTCCATAAATGAGCAACACAAAGATAGCTTCAAAAGCGTCTACACTACCGGCTTGAGCAAAGGCAGTAGCTTCCTTGATGAGGAAATCAGATGGCAACCCAAACAATCCTCCTTTGTTCACCCAATGAGCCTCTATCTCAGACTTCTTCAAGTGAAGAGCTTCAGCAATAAGACTAGATCAGGGAATCTCCTCCAATCCACTAAAAGGTACTCTACTAGAAATAGGTATCCCCAAAAGATGAGAATACTCCCCCATGGTAGGCACAAGCTGAAAATCTGGGAAAGTAAAGCAATGGTAGAAAGGGTCATAGAACTGCACCAACACACTCAAGAGTCCTTCAACCACATCAGCAGACAAGATAGACAAAAGCTTCCCATGACGTTGCTTGAAGTTCAAGGGATCTAATACAAAAAATGCTAGCTTCCTTAACTCTTTCAAGTCGGGACATCTAAAACATGACTTCTTAGTGTTCCTTCATCCATAATCCATGGTCTGGAAATATTTGCAAATGATACCTTAGTTCCTTGAAATTTTGTGTGATGAATGTTATGATGCGCATGAATGCAACAATCACAAATAAGGGATCACACACAAGGCAAACAAAGGTCAAGGGATGAATCAAGTCATTGTCAAGATCAATCATCCATTTTTGTGGATTATGGCTTACACCTTATCAACACCCAAGTTCCATTGATATTGACAAGACTTGAATGGATCAACCAAGAATCAAGGGTTTATTGTAAGTCACGAGCATGGAGTCTGGGTATGAACCATCCCAAAGGAGTGAACTAAGGATAAAAACATGTAGATCATGTTCTAAAAAGTTCCTAGAGTCTTAATTCCATCTATCGGATATTAGAGGTTAAGATGACTGACTCATCGACCCATAATATTCTCAAGAGAAACTCGTCTGAGTGTAGTATCGCGTAACAACTGTTATCAAGTATACACTTGAACAGTTTCTGCACTACGTCCTAAATAGGCCAAGAGGGGGTAAATGTTCTAAGGTCCTCAGCTTCTCGGACCCAAGTTAGAGATATTAATGCCTAACCACAAATACTTGTGTGACATTTCCAAATCCAAAAGAGTCTCCACTGAGCAGACAGATCTCAAGCCAACTTGTTAAGGACTACTCCACACAAGTCGAACATGACTATACCATCCTCCTATCTTAATTGTGCTCAAGTTCGGGTTAGAACTTATCTTACCACTCAGAGATCACCTAGCACAACAAGCAGATTATATCACACATACATATATACAAACATCACATATATACAAATATATACACACAAAAAGTAGGCTAAACCCACTGGAGACTACTCCCCAGCAGAGTCACCACTTAATTTCTGTAGCGGTAAATTCATGATCATCAAGTTATGGGTAAGCTAGAGATCAAATAACAAGAGTCGCCACCGCGCTTTTATTGTTTCCAAGGGAAAAGGGAAAAAGTATGAACAAAACCCAAAAGTAAGAAGTTTTCAAATCAAAACTAATAAAATGTCAGAGATTACAGGTAAGGGGGTTGGTTACACAGAGGGAAGGTGTTAGCACCCAAAGTGTCCTAGGTACTCCTAGGGAGCCCTTTTTGTATGCATATGTATTTTGTACAAAATGATGTTCACAAACAAATAGAATGGGGGTATGAGAAAAGAATTCATTAATTATATTTGTGTGTTTGACAAGCCCTTCGGACTTGTGCCTACATACCAACATAAAAATGAGGGATAAAAACCTCGTAGTTCGTGATACAAATTTCAAAGTGGATGCATTGCTTTTAATAAAAATTAAGTTTGAGAGGCACAAAGGCCTAAAAATTATTTGAATGAGTTAGTTCTTTTTGACTTTTTTGAAAGTTTAAGTCAAGTATAGTTAAGTTTATTTACAAATTTGATTTAAGAAAAAGAAGTTTGAAAATACAATGGCATAAAGCCAAAGTTTCTATCTTTTTGCAAAATGGTCAAAGTTTAGAACAAAACAAGTTCAAACAAATAAGATTTTGAAAAGGGAGGGAGAGATTTTGAAATTAAAGAAATAGGGAGAAGATGAAGGGACTAATCCTATGCACAAAATTAAAAGTTAAGAGTTGAAAAGATCTGACCAAATGGGTAGCAATCCAATAGACAAGAATGTAAATAGAAACCCAGAATTCCCTTGGATACTTATAAACAAGCAACATACAAATGCACAATTATAATATCCTGAAGAGCAAAGGCATCAAATAAAGATAGCCACATCCAAGCTTTAGCCATTCCATGATCTTCTTCAAATTAGCCCATGTAGCTGATGAATTCCATAAATCAAAGGTTCAAAATAACAGTTTCACAATGATCATGTTGAAGATGAACTCAGAGGGATCTTGAATGATGTATCAGATGAAGTTTCAAATTGCAAGCACTTGGTTTCTCAATAAGTTGGCATTGGCTAAGTCCTTTAGCATAGGAATGTTGCCTAAGTTCTAAGTCCATTTGTCCAAGATCAAGCCAACAGTCCACACAAAAGTTTTTTAGGGCTTTTTGTTGTTATTATGAACATTAATGGTCAAAGACCACACAAACAAGCAAAGTATATACAAATAAGAAATATCACACAATATGGTCCAAGTGGACAAAGTGAAAATTGCATTATCATAAACAATTAGAATGATATGAACAATGGCAAATAAATAAAGGCTAGAATTCAATGGCATTAAAGTAAATGGTTTGAAATTAAAAGTTAGTTGTTAATGAGTTAGAAGTTAGTATTGTTTTGCTTTTTCTTTTCATTTTTTAGACATTCTTTGGAGAACACTCAACCCACTTATCACAAGCATGAATCCTTGAGCCAAGACATCTTCCAAAGGAAGGAAAAAAGGCCAAGTTTCCACACAATACCATGAAAGAGGGGAGACTTACAATCTCACTAACTAGAATCATATGCCTTTTATGTCACAAATTTAGCGCTATGTTAAGCAATCGTAATTGGGCTTATGTAGAAGTCACAAGTATTTGAGGTCGGGCACTAGAATTTTGGTGTTAATGCATGTTAGAGACATAATATAATGGACTATGCTCATGAAACATACCACACACAAAAAGAATATGCAAAAGAGGTGACAAATCTTATCCATACTCATGTTAATTTTTCAATCAACTAGCTTTAGGACCTTGAGATATCATAGGCCAAATGAGATGAATGGATAAAGAAAGGGAATGAGATGAAGAGGGAGGGGAATGGATCAAAACTCAAATTGATCAAAGGAGGACTTTTACCAAAATAATATCATCCATTCATTTTGAGAGATGGAATGTACATTCCATCAATCCCCTAAATCCAATGATATTAACTTGACAAAGTCAAATCAACCTTGACCAAGGCCCAACAACAAGATTCAAACACAAACAAGTCATCACAATTGGTCAACAAAATTAGTTGGCATTTATTCAAATTAAAAATACTAAAATAAGGCATTTAAATTAAATATGGTTTGTCAAATTCCTAAAACCTCATAAAAACACCAAATAAATGGCCATGAGATTTATCATAGGTTAAACAAGGTCAAAGGACCTTGGAGAAAAAATTTCAGAATTTTTAAAGACCTAAAAGTATTTTTAAACAATTAAAAACAAATGTAAAATCAATTAAATCCTAAAAAATATTAATAATGATCCAAAAAATAATTTTAATTCAAAATATGAAAGAGGAAAATATTTGGAAATTTTTGGTGAAACTCTCATATTTTTTTGGATCAATATTAAAAATAATATGAATTAATGAAAATAAAGCCATTAAAATGAAATTCAAATAATCAGAAAAAGCGTGGACCACTTGATCTCCCTTATTAATTGAGGTGGCAGATCAAGTGGTCCTCAACGCGCTTTCCATCGTGGACTTTAGTCAATGCGCCACAGGAATGGTAATCAGAACCAACGCGTGAGATTAGATCATTTTAAATGGATCCTATGGTTGGAGACGTTCCAACACACGGTCGGAGCTGTAGCTCCGGTCTTCTTCTCCGGTGGACCTCACCGGACTAGTCCACCTTCAACCATCACCAAAATAAAAAAGGAGGGCATGATCTAAAAGAAAAAATAACGTAGAGCACGAATTTGACCTCAATTTTAACTAACTCCTCATATATAGAAAGATATGAGGAGTTGAATTTTGAGGTATGTCAACTGAGTTGCTTCGATTTGACCTCTAAGTAACTCAATCTTCTTGCCTACATTGGTAGGACTTCAGACAACCAAAGATCCAAGAGAATTGAGTGGAATTGAGAGAGAATCGAAGAGATGAAGTTTTCTGAAAATTACCTTCAATGCTATGCAGTTCTTGATGTTGCTTGCTCCAAACACTATCTGATCATACTTGAGAAGCTAGCAGGAAGTGATTAGAGAGGTTGTAAGGCTTTGGATCCTGGAGTTCTTTAATCTCCAACAGTTGAGATTCAAACTCAAATTTCAAGTTGAAATTTATCAGGTTTTCCTTTAGAATATGAGGGTTTCAATGGGGGGCAAAGTTGGCGCGCAAGGTGTGTTTCAAATGAGCACAGAGAGCATGTATTTATAGCATGAATGAATGATATTTGAACACTTCAAATTTTGTCCAAATTTAGAAATGTTGATGGCACGAGTGCTTGGGCATGTGCAGGCCCATGATGCAATGCATAAAGGTCCAAAATCAATCCAAATGAAGTCTGAATGGAAGCTTGATTGGCAAGGCAAAGTGAACTGAAGTTTTGAAGCTTGATTCTTGCCAAAGATGCAGCTCTGTTAAAGCCATGCGCAGACCTAGCAAACCTCATCCAAAATGCATGAACTTGGGTTCTTTGGAAATCTTGGATCAAGGGGAACAAGTTTCATGTTCAACACTTTTTCATTTGGAGCTTGGAACATGGAGAACTTTGAGGTGGAAGTTTGGAAATTTCAACATGTTGAAATTTTTTCTAAGTGTCAAGCCATATATCTCAATATTCCACCTTGCTTAACTTTTTATGTGAGCTTCAAATGAGACAAGTGTATTCATCAAAGTTGTAGCTCTTTCAAATACCTTCAAAATGGTCACAAATTTCATGTCATTTGGATTTTAAATGATAGAGTTATGCATTTTTGAAGTTTGGAAAAATCACTTGTTCAATGGTATAGGTTAAAAATGACGTATAATGTAACCTCATATCACATGCTCAAAAAAGTTGAATTTGCTCTCACTTCAAACATAAACTTTTAAGTAGACATCTTTAATTTTATTGTGAAACTTGGAAATCTTTCATCTCATAAAAATAAAGCAAGTTATGGCCTTGGGAAGTTGACTTTCAAATTAGGGTTTAGACAAAATGACCTATAATGTTTCAACATAGAAAATAATTTTCCAAGAAAAACTAGCTCTAGGTATCAACACGAAAGTTGTTAGGAATGTCATTTAGAGTAACTTTTCTCTTTGAATAATTTTCATATGGTGAAAATTGTAGGAGATAGGGTCTAGGGAGACCCAGTTTTGATCAGATGAATTCATCTGGCCAACTACCATCAACCAACTTGCTAACCTTCAATTATTTGGACTTTATTGACTCATAGTAGATCATATATGTATAAGATAATTAATTTTGAAGTGTCCCTTGAGAAATTGGATCAATTGGTGAGATAGCTTGTTGGAGAAGTTACTCAAGATACCCGTCAAACTAGGGTTTCCAAGGCAAATCACCTTCAAGCTCTTGAAGAAAACTTGATCAATGTAACATGTAGGAATCAATGGAACTCATATATGATGCTCATAACCATTCTTGGATCAATTCATGGTTGTGCTCTTTGTCATGAGGGTCTCAAATCCTAGATATGAACTTGATAGATCAATGATGATCATGCCCTACCTACAAAAGAGTTAGGCAAATGCAAAGACATATTTTTGGTATTTTGGTTAGTAAAATGATAAAATACAAGTATGATACAATCACATAGTGCTTGGTGATCTCTCCCAACACAAACCCAATGAAAGAGGGGTAAGGAGGATGCCAAGATATGATCCCAATGCTAGTGCATGTGATGAAATTGCATGAGGGATCTTAGGGTCAAAATTAGGGTCTTACACCCGGTATAAAACCAAATTTCGGTTCACGAGCTTAGCCTGGTGTTAAAAGCTCTCCAAATTCAAGATCAACCTGTTAAAAATATTAGTTTGAAGCTTGAAGACTAACCACTCCAAGTTTATTATGGAAAGGATATTAACCACTTTGATCCATCATTTAGAAGGAAGACTCGCCGCTTCTCTCCAAGTTTTCTATTTGGTTGGAATTCATCCATAAACTTCATTTTCCTTGTATAAGGGGGTTCAAGAGTTCAACCTACTAAAAAATCTTAAGTTTATTAGATACTCTCAAGATTAAATCTTAGGGACAAGATTATTTTTTTTACTGAACTTGTATAATTCCTAGTGTTTTTCTTTCTTCCCTTAAACTCTTTATTCCCACATTTTACCTTATGCAATTTTACTTTCCACTGCTTATTTTGAAAACTCTTCTAAAATGTTTTCAAACTTTAATTTAGATCCAAAAAAATTTCAGGCTCAAGTTTTTCTGAAACACACAATTCCCCCCCCCCCCCCCTGTGTGTGAAGTCACATGTCCAACAAGTGGAATCAGAGCCTAACTTTTGTTTAACAACTACTCGTCTCAGTAGAAAGATAACTTCTATCACACATCTACGACGAATATTCTTTCTAACCACACCACCATATTTCAATAGTGTTAGATTTTAAATATGGAAATCTAGGTTTATAATTTTTATTCTAAGTATAAATCATGAATTATAGGAAACTATAATCAATTGTCCATTTATCCCTACTTATAAAGTAAATGGAAAAGTAGTAGCTAAACCTCATTCCATTTGAACCAAAGTGGAAAAGAGAAAGTTTGATATAGATTTCAAAACCAATAGTTTTATAGTAATGCTTCTAAACGACACTAAATTATTTTATGTTCACAGTCACAAGAATAGCAAGGAAATATGGGATACTCTTGAAATGATATACGAAGTTTCTTCAAGTATCGAGCAAGAGGAGATGAACACACGAGACAAAGAAGATAAATATGCTAATTTGAATTTTTTTTCAAAGTTTAGAAATATTAGAAATTATAATGGATCATTTGTCACTAATCAATGTCTAAGAGTTAAGAATTGGACATTTAATTCAATCGATAAATCGAAAGATATGAGTCTTCATGAATTTTAGGAAAAATCAAGGAAGAATGAAATCAAAGAGAAATTGAACGAACTAGTTCAATTACTCAAAGATGAAGAAACAAAAACCGAAGAATCATCAACTTCATCAAACTCTTATCAAAAGACCCTGATGGAGTCCTTCAAAAGAACATACTCAATAGTTGAACGATCTTCAGAAGATTCAACATCAAATGAAGTAAACTCATACTTAAGAAACTATGAAGAAGAAACATCTTCCAGTGGAATATTAGAGAGAAGAAAACGAGGTGAGATGTTAACCTTGAGGAGAACTCTAAAAGAATCTTCTTCCAACAAAGTAGGTGAAGTTTGCTTAAAGGCATCCTGCGAGGAAGATAATGTTAAGGTAACTAAAACACTTTATGAGCAATTGTTTATAATTAGTTCTAAATTGGTTAAAGATAATGATAAGCTTAGAAAGTGCAACCTATACCTTAAAGAGCATGTAATATTTCTTGAAGAAGTAACAAATCATTTAAGATAGAAATATCTAAAATTAGAAACTCAAGAGAAACATGTGAGACTTGTGTCTCCTTAAAAAAGGAAGTGGTTGATATGCATGAAACCATATAAAAGTTTACCTAAGGGAAAGAAAAGCATGACTTAATCCTATCAAATCAAAGGTATTTCTTAAATAAGAATGGACTAGTATTTAAAAAGGATAGAAAACCTAGCAAAGGTGTAGACCACAAGAAAAAGAATCGTCCAATTTATAAATGCACACACTGCAAAAGATATAGACATCTAGTGCCTTTTCATTTTGACAAGTTGAAAATTTCTAAAGATAATAACCCTAGACCTTCTGGAAAAACTAATTCACCTGGACCCAAGAAAATCTGGGTACCAAAGGTGAAACCTTAGTGTTTTGCAGGTATGCTTTGTAGCTCAAATCCTTAATGATAATCAATGCATATGTATAAAGAAAATAGTATAATTCTAAGTATACAGTATGTATGAAGTCTTTTATCCAAGAATGTGCGATGATGGAAAATATCAATTACAATTATCAAAGCAAGCGTTTTGAGAATATCTCAAAGTTTATGCTCCTCAGTGATCAGTTGAGTGGATATGTCTATAATGGACATATTCATCTCGTTATTTATACTAACTCTTGCATCCAACAATGTGTAGAGAAGGAAATGCCATAATATGATTGGTGTTCCTTTTAAGGGAAGTTTTTATCAAGGAGTCTTGATAATAGAGGTAGTACTCTGTTTTAAGGTTGAAATGATCGGAAAGCTCTGATTAATCATTTAAAATAGAGGATTTAACTTTTCTCATCTTAATAAATTATATATACTGGCCAAAAAGATGAGTTTCTAAGTGTTTTATAGAAAGGTAGTGCAAATAAGGCTAAACAGGGGTGTAGAAAATCAATAAAATCCAACGCAAGGCTAAAAATGCACCAAGGAGGTTGAACAACGAAAGCCCAATCGATAAGCACCTTATGGAAATCGATTGAAGAATATTGGCATGCTTAATTTTAGATCAAGGCAATCAAATCTCACCATTAATAATGATCATTCAAAATCCTGGAAGATTTGATAAACCAAATGATTAGGGCCATAAGCCAATCAATTGGCACACCCAATTTGAAATTATTTCGCCTTGATTTTCAACGAGCACAATCCTTCTTAATTGTTTGCCCGAAATACACGATCAAATCATCAGATGGCACACTATAAATAGGTATTCTTTTGCATTGCATATTTTCTTTCAAATTTTGTGAGTGTGAGATTATTCTTTTAAAAACCATCAAGGCTCCCAAAAGATTAAGGCTTTCCACTATCCCCTTCTCAAATTTATTCACCACCAAACAACAAGAAGTGATATATTTCCAAGAGTTTGCAGACCAAACCCTACTAAGAATTCACACCCTTGATTTAGAAGCTTTTGAAGAATTTGAATTCTTTAAAACTTTTGAAGAACTCAACCTTTCCACCTTCATCTACATCCCCTCAAGAAATGTTTATCCATCATTAGTCAAGATGTTCTTCTCAAATATCTACCTCACTTATGAAAGAGTCCAATCTAAAGTAAAAAGGCATAGAATAACTTTGTCAACAAAAGAGTTTGGAGAGATTATGAATCTCTCTTATGAAAGATCCAACACCCTCCATACCAAATCCATTAACCTCTAGATATATCTACCCTAATAGTCAGATGATTCATTATGTGATCTATCACATACTTTTTCCAAGAAATAATAACTTTAGCCTTATAACCCAATTTAATGTTGAAGTTGTATGGTGCATAGAAAAAAATTCTAGGTGAACTGGGCAATACAAGTAATTGAGTACATGATCAAAAGCAATAAATAAGAAGTATGTCTGCCATATGGTAATCTGGTCACAAAAATTATGGAAAAAACATTATTCAATTTAGGAGATGAAGAGCATAAAGAAGAAACAACTAAAATAGGAAAATCAGTTCTACCATCAATGAGATTTGAGATCACCAATGGAAAAATGACTGAAAATCCCCCATCAAATGAGAAGAAAAGAAAATCAAATAATCAAGAAGCATCCATAAAGATTGAATACTTTGACTACTCTATTCCTCAGCCTCTTCAACTACCCACAACTGACGACCTACTCAAAGTCTTAATTGGAAAGATAAATGTAATTAAACATAAGTTCGACTTCATAACTCGACACTTCATTCCAAACCAAACACAACTACCATGAGACATGTTTTTTGGTGATGATTTTGATGACAAATAGTCTCACCTAGATGTCTATGTGTGTTTGATTTTATGCTATTTCATGTTTTCTGCAACTTATCAATTCCATAATTTCCCTTTTGTACTTTGAACTCCTAGAAATTTCAATTAATAAAGAGAGCGTTTTTTCCATTTTCATAAATTTTTATTTGCAAACATCTTCGCATATTTAAATTATCATAATCCATCTTTACCCGCCTTTTTAATTTCGACAAACGGGGGAAATATACTCTTAGGGGGAGTACAATATACTCTCTATTAATTACGGGGGTTTAATTACTCCAAAAAAAAGTATTATTTCTTTTTCACCTCCCTGAGAGATGTATTGTCATCTTCAAAAAGGGGGAGAATGTTGAGCCTTGTATTATAGGTTATTAATCAAGGAAGTTCCATGACGTACATGCTTTGGATTATTACAACCAATAAGATAAACATATTTTTGATTTGACAACTAGTATAGATGAACACCCCCTTTATAATAACAACAAGTTTTTGATAACCAAAAAGTGGTTATGATGAAACTAGGTCAATAAGGATGAATAAAATTGTTTCTCTGACGATTGCATCAAAATTGAATACAAATCAAGCCTCATCTCAATCTCAATAAAGTGCTACAATAATTAAGAATCCGACAAGTCATGAAGTATATGAAAGCTTGCATCGATACATCTTATTAAATTCATTGTAAAAGCATAAGGGGTTTCTCGTAAAGTGCATGGCTAATCACACGCACATACAAACACACACACACACACACACACATACGAATACACACGTGCATGCACACAAGCACGCATACACACACACATTTTCAAATGTATTTTTCTCAATAAAACACTTTCAAAAAAGCCTTGAAGTTGTTCCATACAAGTTATGATTTGTAAGAATAGCTATGGGGAAAAAAATTCTTGCCAATCGATTGGCACCCTGTGGCAATAGATTGGACCAATTCAAAAATACATCCTAATTGATTAGGATAATGCCTTAATAAATGGTAATTGGCTAACTATATTTTATTACCTTTATGAACTTATTAATCGATTAATTTAGGCCTACCAATCGATTGGTCCATGATTCCAATCGATTGGCACATCAATTATGACCATAAAACTTTTCCTATTTTATGTCAATCTCTAACATATAAATAGAGGTCCCTTCCCACATATTCTTACATCCAGAAATGTTAGCTTTCATTCCTCACTTATCTCTCACTCTCTCTCTAAAAATTCTATTTGTTTACTTTCTGTCACTAAAATTTAGCCATAACGCTTTCTAGAAAGTCATTTTACGAGTGAGGAAATTATAATTCTGGAAGGATAGATTTGTAAGTTCACCAAGGATGTTTTATTTTTACCTTGGTTGAACAACTTATCCATTTAGGGGTTATTTGTATGGGTTTGAAGCTAAACCTGTGAAAAGCTTTGGTTTGGGGATTTTGTGATCAACCCTCTATTTAGGTTTGAGATCAACTCACTGTTAAAATCTCATAGATTCTTGGTTATCTCGGTATAAAACCAAGACTTAGTTCAAGTTCAGCCCGATGTGAAAAGCTTATTTTGGTTCGATATCAACCCGATTGTAAAATCTCGTAGATTCTTGGTTAGTCCTGTATAAAACCAAGTTTCGATTCACGAGCTCATCCCGGTGTTAAAATTTATCCATGGTTCAATATCATCCTGTGCAAAATATTAGTTTGAAGATTAAAGACTAATCCCTCCAAGTTTCATATGGAAAGGAGACATAAGCGGAGGTTATGATTTCCACGCCTGACTCGAACAATATTATTGATGAAATATTCAGGTCTCCCTATGGCATGAGTATTATAATTAAAGAGATCCTAAAGGGTGATTTTACAAATCCTCTCTAACAGAATGATAAAAAAATCAAAGGCCTACATTTTAGATAGTGTAGCGGGGTATTCGTTACCATTAGAGATATTGACTAAATCCAAGGTAAATCATACAATTCGAGTCGCCACCGCACTTTTATTTATCCAAAGGAATGGTTAGAAAGCGAACAAAAACCTAAAAGTTTTATCGAATCAAAAACTAGTAAAAATGTCAGAGATCTGGGTAAGGGGGTTGGTTATGCAATGGGAAGGTTTTAAGCACCCAAAACATCCTAGGTACTCCTAGGGAGCCCTTCTCATATTGGTTGTAAGGTTGGTATTTTGTGAAAATTTATTTGTGCTAACATGATTGAAGAGATGAGGAAAGAATATACAAGTTTATTTGCATTTTGTGTTTGGATGGATGAACCCATTGCCTACGTACCATCTTAAAAAAGATTAGGATCAAAACCTCAGAGTTCGGGGTAAAAATCTCAAAATGAGTTGGTGAATTGATTGGTCCAAAAGCCTTAAGGTCTTTTGTTATCCAAGGGAGAAAACTCAACCTAAAACCACAGAATCCACCATGTGAGGATAGCTTCAACATGCTAGCGAGGGGTTAACCCTATAATAAGCATGGAAGACTCATTGTCCATCACTAAGGATATAGGTGAGTATTACATCTACCTCAAGGATAACTCAAACCTAATAGCTAAAGGTTATGAAAAATTTAATTAAGAAAGTTGGCCATTGAAACCACAAAAAAAACATTTGAATGGGTTATATTTACCACTGAAAAGTATTTACAAGATATGGTCAAAGTTGGCTTAAAAGTTCAATTCAAAATAAGTGTTATGAAAAGAAAGTTTGAAAATCAAAAGCATAAGGCTTAGGTTTCTAATGTTGAAAACAAATGTTAGATGTTCGCACAAAAGTTTTGGCTTGGGTTAGAGTAGACGGAAGAAGACGGATGGCTAAAATCCTAATCATACAAGAGGTGAGGGATAAGAAGTAAAACCACACATGGAGTTCCTCTCTTGAGATCATATTGATGATCCAAGTAGCTCCCACCCTTTGGAATATGCAAGATGAACAAATATTCAAGCAAGCAAGCACACAATCACAACAAGCTCCTAGGAATCTTCCAATGGCTTTTAGATCTCTCTCTCTTAGAAAACTCATGGCAATGGTTCCTAAATTTGGCTCAATGTTGGAATCCCTAACACAAGAACACACACATAAAAAAGTTCCATCAAACAATCAAGAATGAACAAGATGGAGTTTAGAAGTTGGTCCTTTCAAAGTCTTCTTCAACATTTATAGCACTCTAAAGGCTCAATGCCTAGTTGCTCTTTGACTTTTATAGCACTCTAAAGGCTCAATGCCTAGTTTCTCTTTGACTCCAAATTTGCATAGTAAAAGTCCTAAAGTCTAAGTCCATTTGTCCATTTCTTTTCATTTGGTCAACAACAATCAAAACAAAACACAAGCACAATAGTATATACACAATTATGTGCTCAAGTGAGCAAAAGGCAAATTGCATTAACATAAACATGTGCTCAAGTGAGCAAAGGGAAAAGCAAATGAATAGTATGTACAAGAATAGTAAATTGCATAAATGTAAAGTAAAAAGTAAATGTTAGTGATTAATAGTTAGTAGTTAGTGTGCCATAAGGCAAATTTAGCGCTATGTTAAGCAATAGTAATTGGACTTATGTAGAAGTCACAACTATCTGAGGTCGGTCAATAATAATGTAGGCAACAACACAAGTTAGAAGTCTTGATTAGTGAACCAAGTTCCAACAACTTGCCATGCCAAAAAGAAGAAGAGAAATTATCTTGTATTGGTTTAAGTCCTTTGCATGATTTAGGAAGCAATCTATCCTTAATGCAAAGCCATTCACTTGATCAAATGATCAAGATGAATTAGATTTGAATCAAGGAAGATTAAGCCTCCCTAATCAATGCCAACTTATCAACCTTTAACTCATTGATCTAAAGGAAAAGAAGAAGAAGAAGAAGAATACATATGGATATGAAGAATAAAAGAACAAAGTGCATTAAATGAAATGGAATGTACCAATCAACAAGTGTTGACCAATGACATTGAGGATCATGGTCAAACAATCACAAACAGAAGCGGGATGAAGATTGGAAGTCAAGAAATGAACAAAATATTTTTAGCATTTTTAATGTTTGAAAATAAACTTTAATTAAAATATTAAAGAAAGGCCAAACTTCAAAATCACTTCAAATCAACTTTGAAATTTCCAAGTGATTTATCCCAAGTCCAACAAGGTCAAACAAAGTTTGACAAAAAAATTCAGCATTTTTAAAAGTCAGAAACTATTTTTAATCAATTAAAAATGAATAAAAATAACCTAATTGAACTAAAATCTCAAATAAATCTCAAATCAATTAAAAAATTGATGAGAATATTTTTCATAGATCCATCATCATTCAAATAGGTTGAGAAAATATTTTTGTATTTTTTGAATATCAAAAACTATTTAAAATGAATTAAAAATAACCAGAAAAGAGAAAATTCACAAAAAATATCAAATGATGAAATAAAAAATATTAAAAATCATTTTTAGAAACTAGAATTAAAAAGAAAAATAATGCAATTGGTCCCATATTTTTTGGAACTAAAATGAGAGAGTTATGATTTTTTGAAGTTAAATGAAATAAAATGAATTAAATCAAAAAATAGAAAAAACCACGAGCGTCTGATCAAGCCTCATTAATTGATGTGGCTGATCAGAAGGCTCTCAAGCGCGCGCCTACCATGTACATGAGTCAAGCGCGTGGTACCATGAATTAAATGGAGTCAAACATAACAAGGGCCAGGATTAGATCGTGACCAAAGGATCCAAGGGCTATGAGACCAGCCACGTGTGGACGGTGGTGGAAAACAATGTCTTCTCCGGTGAGAAGCCAAAGTCCGACCTTTTGCAACTTTAATCAATCCATACGATCTATACACCAAATTAAAGCTGGGGTGATGTACATCACCCCTATGCCATTAGTTTCTCTTCTAGATCCCCATAGCAAGAGAAATCAGAAGGAGAAAAAGATGGTGTTCATGCTGAACTTCATGGATTTTAATAATTAATCACTCAATAATGATGCCTCCATAAGGAGGAATTCAGACAACACAATGGCAAGTTCAATAGATCAAAGAGTAAAGAGATTCGAAGAAAAAACCAGCTGATGCACACTGTAACACCTCAAAATTTGCCCTCCTCTCTTGGGACTAGTTTTGCATATTGCATTTCATTATATAGGACATTAGGCATTACATCTTTGCATATCATGTGGAAACAATGAGCAAGTCCTCCTCCTAGGTCTTGCTCAGAAGATAAAGAGGTTAAAAGATTCAAGCTTGAGGGTCTCATGAATTGATCACTAGCCATCTGAGGGTTTGTGCTTCAATTAGGGTTTCTTGGTTTCTCAAGGAGATTGGGTATTATCTTGGTTGAAATGGTACATCACTATCATCATGGTTTTATCATCACCAAGAGGTTCATTGTGCCTGATCATGTGCCTTGGGATTAGGGTTTTGACCTCTGGTAAACCCTAATCAGTTGCATTATACCAATCAGGGTTTTTCAAGGAGATGAGGTCTTTTATGAGATGGGGATCATCATGTGATGTTGTTGAGCTTGTATAAGCTAGGGTTTCATTTTGAAGCCATTTCATCAGGAGATTGAGGCTCAAATTCATCTGTGCATGGCCAAGTCATCTATCAACTGCAAAAGTCAACTGCATGGTCAACTGTTGGATTTGGAGGTGGGAAGTGGTTAGAAATACTTCATTCATGTTCAAACAAGTCTCATTTGACATTTCAAACATCAACATTGAAGAAAATAAAGTCAGGACAAAACTTTCCAAAAATAGAAAGTGACTTGTAATTCAAATTTGCCAAAAATGGAAAGGTTTTCAACTCAAGATTACATCATCAAGAAAGCTTCAAATGAAATTTTGTCCAACATGAAAGTTGTAGATCTTTCTCTCCCATTTCCAAAATGTCCAAGATCATGAATTTCTCATGTGTGGTTAAGGAGATATGATCAAAACTTGACAAAGTATACTTGAAGATTCAAATGTGCATAACTTCTCAACCATAGCTCCAATTCAAGTGGTTCTTTTTGCTAAATTCTTGTTTTGACCTATAATTTCCAAATCTTGCATAACATTGCATAATTTGTCATTTCATGAGCACTTGCCAATTTTGGGATTTTTGGAGGGAAATTTCATTATTTAAATTTGGTGCATAATTTGGATATTTTGCCTTCACCATTGGTTTCAAAAATGTTTTTTAAGTGAAATTCAAATGAATTCGTGTACTGTTCACATGCCATTTCCATGCATAAGGGTGAAAACCAAAATTTGTCAAAACACCTCCAAACTTAATCCATTTTCATTAGCATTGGTTAATCTTGATTAGAGCATGATCAGGAGGGAGTATATAACATAAAACCCTAACAGAATTTCATAACAACACAACCAAATTTCAGATCTAGAAAATTCTTCAAACTTTTTCTCTCAAATTTTCTTCACATTTTTTCAAACCAAAGCACAATCCACTACTTGATTCATCACTCTGAAGCATCATTGATCATTATTGGACTTGGAATCACATGAATTCGTGCACATTGGAGCAGCTTGGAGCTTGAACTCATCCATGGTGAAATCAAATTCTGCTCGAATCAAGAACCATTGAACCTCAAGATCTCTTCCAAACACTTGTACAAGCTTGCTAGAGCAAGATTGAAGCATTGCAAGGCCTGATTCCATTGAATTCCGAAGCTGCTCTTCAAGAGGTCACGAAATTGATTCTCTCTTTTCTCAAATTGCTTATGCTAATGTTGTAGATCATGTTGTTGTGGTTAATCTAAGCTTTGAATCACTAAAATCCATGCCATATTCATTGAGATTCGACTGTTTAAAGTTTTGATGATGAAACTTGATTTGCTCGATCCATTTGATACATGATGATCCATGCTTGATTAATGCTTGATTCATGACCTGTGATGTATGAGCAACATGTTGATGTGTTTGTTTTTAAAAACTGGAGAAATTGTTCTTGATGATTGTTGAAGCTCACTGTTCATGAAAACGCGTTTTAGAGAAGATGAAGTTCAGCGTCTTTGGCCACGCTTTGATCCGTGCAAAAAAACCGTTGCCTTTGTTCCCTAGGGTTAGCGCGCTACTGGTTGCATGGGAGCGCCCATGCGCGCGCTCTGATTGGCCATGCAAAAATTTAAATGAAACGGTGCGTAGCATCTGGCGCCAAAACAGCCATTTCAAAATTTAATTAAATAAATTCCATTTTATTTCACTTGTTTATTTCATTTTCATTTCATTTTCATTTCAAACTTTAGAAAATTCATAACAAATCCAAAAATGATCCAAAAAATATAAGGATTTTTGCATTATGTCACATTTTCTGTCTATTATTTTTTCATCATTTTTTCATAAATTGTGCATGGCTGGAAATTAATTTGCCCTAGGGTTTGTGAACATGTATACATTTTGTACATTGCCTTGCTTATGCATTTGTGAAATCCTGGTCTTTGATCCAATGAATTTGAATTTTTGCATGATGAAACTAGACATCTTGCTGGACATTTTGGTGTTGAGTTTGCATTTTTATCAATTGCCATTGCTGATTTATGATTTTTCTAAGTTAGGTGTGACAATTTGTGTCACACCTTGTGATGTCCAACTTGATTGATGCATTTACCATGCCAAATGAACTCCAAATGTTCTGATTTTTTGTATGATGCTTGATATGAATGTTGTGAATGCTCATGATTTTTGGTGGAATGTTTGGATTGATTTCTGATTTGATTGAGATTTTTCATTCTGGATGGTCATTTTTGAGCTTTTGAAGTGTCTTGATCTTCATGTAATTGTGAAATGCTTGTTCTTTATCCAATGGATGTGAAATTTTGCACACTATTTCTAGACATGTTGAATGGTGTTGTGGCTTTGGTTGGAGTTTTTTTATCATGATTCATTTCTGTTTTAGGCTTATGCTAAGTTGGTGTGACATTTGGTGTCACATATGTGCTTGATTGTGCTTGCCTGGGCTTATGCAATTTGATTATCATGCTTAATGTTGTCAAAATGCTCTAATTTTTTGTGTGATGATCATGTTGTATGTTCTGTTTACCCATGAATTTTTCCAAGATTAATTGAATCATTTTTGAATTATTGTGCATTTGTTCATTCTGGTGTCTCAATGTGATCACAACTTGCATACCTTGCCATATTTGGTTCATGAAATGAAATTGGTGAATGATATTGAGATGAGACCTTTTGGATTGTATTCTTAATTGATTGAGGTTGATTCATGTTAAATTTCACGTTCTGTTTTGGATTTTTTCTCCATCTTTGACCCTAGTCTTTGACCTAGTGGTTTGCCTCTCATGTTTGAGCTTTGATTTCAGGTTGAACATCCAAGTTATATGGTTCATGATGCTCCATCACTTGAGCCTTTGATGTTTACTTTTGACTACTAACCTTGTGTGTTTTGTAGGGTTGTTAACTCATTTGAGTTTGACTTGTTGGCTTATGCCTTTGCTCATTGGGTTTCACTGTTTGATATTCATGATTGTTTGTTTGTCTGTACAGTTGAACTGATTTGTTTGATGTTTCCACAGGTACATAAGTTTCTTAAGTTCATTTTGAACTTGCTTTTGCTTGGTTGCTTAACCAGTGAGGTATAATATCTCTGACTTCATGCAGTCTGGAAGACCTGTCCTGTTACTTGGGCAGGCACCTGTCTGAAGCCCTCCTTAAGAGGCAATGCTTGTGAATGTTTATTTTTGTGCCAAGCAGGAAAAGTCCTTTGATAAGGCAATTGGCAGATAAAAGAGATGTGTAATCCATCTCCTGCTATTCAGTGTGTCATTCACTTTGCTCACACACCTTGTGTTGATGCATTGTGGATATTAACCCAAGATCTTTGTTGTGTCAGTCATATGTGGAGAAGAGTTCCAACTTTCTGAACTCCCACTTTCATTTGTCTGAAGCTCTCCCAGGCCAGGGATAAGAGCTGTGAGGTCTTACCCTCACTTCCCATTTCATCTGCTTCACCCTAACTCTCAATGTTAGGGTTAAGAGCTAACTACACCCGATTCCAGTTGGCTTGTGTTTCACAGCCTAACCTTGTGTGAGCCCACTTTGTTTGTATATAGTGTGTGCTAATTGTGTGTATGTTTGCTTTTCCTGTGCTGTTTAGGATAGCTTGCTGCCTGTGCAAGTTAGATAGAAACCTCAACCTAGGACCATGGTGGATTACATGATAACTATTAGGCTCGAGTCAGTCTCCCTTCTAGTTTGTCATTTCCCAGTCTCTGGTTAGGAGAAAGTTTCTCCCCTGTTAAGGGGAACTACGTTGCCCTGATCCTCATACCAGATGAGGTACGTAGGCAGGAGATCGTACGAGATCTCTCCGGGCACCCTTTTTCTTTTTGTGTGTGTTTGCTTGACAGTTATTAGGCTCGAGTTCCAGACTCCCTATTAACTTGTTTGTTTGTTAACCTTCTTGTGTGTGTTAGGAGATGGATGTAAGTCCAGCGATTGACAGTCCGTATCCTATTGGTGTTTGTTTGTGTGGAGTCTGACGTAAGTCCAGCGATTGGCAGTTGGTTTCCTGTGTGTGTTTGTTGGTTCGGAGTCTGATGTAAGTCCAGCGATTGGCATTCGGTTTCCATGTTTGCCTGTTTGTGTGGAGTCTGACGTAAGCCCAGCGATTGGCAGTCAGTTTCTTGTGTGTGTGTTTTGTTTCGGCGTGCGTGAGCCGAACTACGGTAGCTCTGATTCTCATTCCAGATGAGATACGTAGGCATAGGATGCGATATCCTAGCGAGCCCGTTCCCCCTCTTATCCCACCTGTGTTGTTTCCAGTGTGTGTGTGCATTTTTTTGAGCAGTGTTTAGCAACCTTTCTTCTATTCTTTTGAGCGTGGATCCCGTCGAGTACGACGGACGTGAGGGGTGCTAAAACCTTCCCCTTGTGTAACCGACTCCCGATCCCATCTCTCTTTGGTCGCGAGACCATGTCTTTTCCAGGTTTACTTCGAGCGTTTCCTTTCCCTCTTTGGGATAAATAACGCACGGTGGCGGCTCTGTTTGTTTTGTTTTAGCCCGCCGGTTGTTTTTCGCGGATGCGACACACACCTTTGAATTGTGAAGTTTTGAGACCTTTTCCTTGGTTCCTTTTGCAAAACAGAACTTCAATAGATCAGATGATGAAGGTTTAGGAACTTTAGATCTGAAGATTCAACCAAATTCAATCGAATTTCAGATATGAATATTTTAAAGAAAATGGATTTAGTTCCTTTAGTATGGTTGGGAATTCACTCTTGCAGTATTTCAGGCGCCCTTAGGTTGAGTTTTAAAGTGAGCAATGCCTTCTATTTATAGCCACAGCTGATGCAAAGTCATGAAGAAACCGTGTATGCATGAGCTTGGATCCTCCATGCATGGGCCTGTACAGGCGAATGTGAGGCTCAAGAGAAATTTCAAATGAGTTCTGAGCATCAACCAAACTGATTTGGACGTGCAATTTGCAAGGAATTTGCTTGTGTATGAAGCTTTCACATGAATTCCATAATTATGCCTAAATGTTCACCTCTTCGAAAATGCCAATTAGAAAATCCAAACATAAGCATGTGGGTAATGGTTGGAAAGGTCTTGATATAAGGAACAAATGTTATGTTGGACAAAAACTCATTTGAAGTGTGGAAATTTATGAAAACAGACCATGAAGTTCATAATGTAAAACATGCCTTTGAGAATTTTGTCAAAATGAACCAACTTCAAGCCTTTTTGTTTTGATGATGCAAGCCTCAAATGAAAAAACCTCCAACATTAAAGTTGTAGATCTTTTCAAGCAAATCAAGATGGACTTAAATTTTGCATCTATTGGATTTTTCATGAAGAAGTTATGGGCACTTGAAGTTGGACATTTTTGCCTTTCAATGCATTTGGTCCAAAGTGACCTATAATGTTTTGCATTATCACATGTATTTATTTTGAGATTTTGAAATTTTGTTCAACATAATATTTGAAGTAGACACAATAATCTTTCCAATGCATTTGGTCCTACCTCCAAATCATGAAAAATGAATGAGTTATGTTCTTGGGAAGTTGACCCAAAATTAGGGTTTCAGTCAAAATGACCTATAATGTCTTGAAATGGATGATGATCTTCCAAGCTTCAAATCAATTTTAGATGAACATGAAAGTTGTTCATATTGTTCTTAAGAAAATATTTGCTCTTGGATCATCTCCATTTGACCAACACACAAAATGTTAGGTCTCAGTGCATTTCAAAATAGTTAGATGAATTGACTGATCAACTTCTCAAGTCCACAACTCATATCTTGATGAATTGATGATTGAGGACACTCAAATAAGTTCAAACATGCATGAAATGATGAATTAAAGAACTTCCCTTGATTGTTTTTTACCATGGGCTGAGGTTGCTTCATGAGCAAGGCATTATTGATGATCATATGAATTAGGGTTTCCTTGGGAAACAAACCTCAAACCCTTTGACTTGCTTTGATCCAAATGAAGAATTGAGATGCTAGGGAGGCATATTTGATGGATGATAGCTTTGGGAACCATTTCCATGCTTGATTTCATCTTCTATTGGCCATATCATTGCACATAGGATCTCCTTGAAGCTTTTAGATCTTGTGACTGCTTAAGCTACAAACAAAAGATGTTAGTGACATATTTTTGTGCTTTTGGTTAGTGAATGAGAGAAGAAATAATATACAATTCAAGTATGCTTGGTGATCTCAAACCAGATCACAAGAGATCCCACCCAAAGGCAAAGGGAACCAAGATGCTTATGATCCTTGAGGCTTTGCAAATGCAATGTTATGATGCCATGAGGGATCTTAGAGCCAAAATTGGGGTCTTACAGATGCCCCTATTTAAGGTCATTCTAGCCGGAGAAGTGAAGGTTAAAATCTTCGTCTCGACGAGGTAGAATGGGCTTAAATAATAACAAAGAGATGAATTTTGGTCCCTAAGAGACCTCATGATGCAAATGTATGTATGCATACGGTAACACTTTGTGGAGATATGTGTCCATAAAGAAAGAAAGAAAATCAAGAATAATTGAAAATCCACCGGAGTAACGCACTCATAAATGGAACAGAGACTCTGGGGATTTTACTGGGGAGTAAAGGAATAAAAGTGCGTGAGCAGGTCACGACTTGAAACTTGCTGAGAGACACGAAGGAAATCCCTGAAATAAATCAATGGAAAGACTCGAGCTGACTCAAAGATGCATGTATTGGGGAATACGCCAATACAGCAAAAAAAAATTATTCGTAACGGATACTTCGGATAAAAATCCAGACTCAGGCTGGGAGAATCTACTAAGGGACTTTGCTAGGGAAGCACCCAAACAAGCCTCCTCTGGGAAAGCAACGAGATGAGGTATTACTGGTTACTGGGTAATAAGCTCAAAGAGACATGTGATCTGAACACCAGTATAAGGGTGAGAAAACAACATGCTCGGGAAGAATGAATATTTAAGACCGGTATAAAGGTGAGAGATATCAAACATCCGAAACCATCTGAGGAAGACCTAGAAAGGTAAACTTCAGTCCAGGAAAATCTGACTCTGCACGGGACAAAAAGTCGTAATAGGGAGCAGGGAGGAAGGAACACCAGGGATGCCGGTTACTGGGCATATAATAGGTGACCGACCAAAGCGTGAATTGGGAAATATTACCAAGACACTCATCATCCAAACGAGGGCTAACAGCAAACTCAATTATAGGATGGACATTCGATTCCAATAAAAGGGATACAAATCTTACTCGACTGGGGAAGAACAAAAGGCTTCGACCAAAGAGTGCATGGGATATATTATCTATTACCGTCAGAACGTAGATAACATACTCGCATGGAAGATTATCCACAACCGGTTACTGGGTTAATAAAGGATAAATCGACCGAATAGAAATTTCATCGGGATACCGAATACTAGGCATATAGGGATGACCAATCTGGGTGGAGCAATAATCATTACCAACAAAAGGGTAAATGAGAGATGACTCACTGGGGATACATTGACAAAGGCAACGATCCAGGAGACATATTACCGGTTACTGGGAGATATGCTCAAAAAGAAAGGGGTGAAGGAATATCAATACCGAATATTGGATAAAGATAACCGTCAATGAGGGGATTACATCTACCGATTATTGGGTAGAAAACCACGGAAAAGTAACCGTCATCGGTTAGGATGAACAAACAGGTTAATTCTACCAGGGGAATAAACAGGGTTTATAACTGCCGGTATGAGGGTAGAAAACCACAGACTCCGCAGGGGAAGAGATGGAAGCAGACATAAGAGGCCAATCTAGGATCAAACTAGATAGGCACGATGAAACAAGAATTGTCCCTATGAGGATATAACTCAATGGGGAATTCCATCCCAATATATGTGTTGGGAAGAAACAGAAACAACCATCTTCCACGAGGACATAACTCTGTGGGGACTATGGAGGAAAGGATAAACACTTTCTGCTTATGGGGCTGACCCTATATGGAGAGATCAGACACAAACATCTGCGTGGGGAAGCATATTACCCACTAGCAAGAGATAACAAACAAAGATATATGGAAAATAATGCGACATGAATATTAGAATGTTTGAAAATTATATGCACACATGCGTGGTTTATGTATGATGAATGCTGACAAACAGACATTTCTTAACACAAACAGGTCTAACGAATGAGGAACAAACATCCGATACTACATCTCAAGAGAGAAAGCCAGGCCCAGTGGAAAATATCCAATCTGATGAGGGGCAAGAGATACCAGGAAACAAAGATCTTTGCAGGGGAATGAGCATCATTCATTCCAACTGTGGGCAAAGTCGTTGCACAGATGAACTCCGACGTAGAAGCAACTCTACCGGGGGAGTTATCAAAGAGGAGGACGGATCTCTGGGGGGAACAACCATCAACCAGAAGCTTCCAAGGGTCATCAAATATTGTCCTACCAAGAGTCTTATCTGCTGAGGAGGAAGGATCACTATTCTGCTGAAGGAAGGAGGGATGAATATTCTTACCAAACACTCTGCTCGAGAGAAAGAACCACAACAGGCTCCGGAGGAAGAGGACACAAACACGCCAGGAATATGAACAAATGTCTTACCCTGTCGAGAATCTTACCATCCTTGGGAGAGCACTAAAGACATCCCCAGTATCCCTTCATCACTGTGAATGTTCACTTTGTTTAAAAACAAATTATGAAAGATTTGATTAAAACAATGATATTTTTCAATTAAAACATGCAAAACGTTTGTTGAATAGAAACAAATAAGAGTGCAAATAACTGGGTAAAGGCTCAAATTTATTTGATGGAATGGTAGTTTGCAAATGGCAAAACTCCATAGATCTTTACAAATTTTAAATTGGTGATATATATTGGAAAAGGGCTACATTGAACATAATGACCATTTCTCCAATAATTCTGAATCCGATGTATTTGAAGCTTTGGTTGATGATGACTGAGCGGGAATCTCTGACGGATGACAGTTTGTAGAACAAAGTCTTGTCAGGATGCAGTTACTTGCCAAATTCCTAATTTTTGCCTAGATTGCCCCAGGGTGAGGTACTCAATCTAGCGGGTTACATATGTTCATTTTTTCATGTCTCTAATTTTTGCCTGGATCGCCCTTTCGGGTTTTCAATCCACCGAGACGCTCATTTTTGCCTAAGCCGCCCTTTCGGGTTTTCAACTTAGCGAGCTATTTTGTTTTCATTTTTAGGCGAAGTATTTCTTGACTGCATCCGAATTCACAAGACGAGTGAAATCCTCCCCATCCATAGTTGTAAGTATCAATACACTGCCTGAAAAGGCTCTCTTAACAACATATGGGCCTTCATAGTTTGGAGTCCACTTGCCCCTGGAATCGGGCGCGAAAGACAAGACTTTCTTGAGCACAAGGTCACCTTCTCGGAACACACGAGGCTTGACCTTCTTATCAAAGGCTTTCTTCATCCTTTGCTGATATAACTGACCATGGCACATGGCAGTCAATCTCTTTTCTTCTATCAAATTCAACTGGTCATAACGACTCTGAACCCATTCAGCATCAGTCAACTTGGCTTCCATCAAGACTCTCATTGATGGGATCTCCACCTCTACTGAGAGCACAGCCTCCGTGCCATAAACAATAGAGAAAGGGGTTGCCCCTGTTGAAGTGCGGACAGATGTACGATATCCATCTAGAGCAAATGGCAGCATCTCATGCCAATCTTTATACGTGACAACCATCTTCTGTATAATTTTCTTGATATTCTTATTAGCAGCTTCAACAACCCCATTCATCTTGGGTCTGTAAGGAGAAGAATTATGATGTGTGATCTTAAACTCGCTACACAGCTCTTTCATCATCTTGTTGTTCAAGTTAGATCCATTATCAGTAATGATCTTATCTAGCACACCATACCGGCATATGAGTTGATTCTTGATAAATTTCACGACCACCTACCTGGTCACATTTGCATATGATGCTGCTTCCACCCATTTGGTGAAGTAATCAATTGCTACGAGAATAAATCTGTGACCGTTGGACGCTTTCGGCTCTATCATGCCAATCATATTGATTCCCCACATGGAGAAAGGCCACAGTGAGGAAATCACATTCAGAAGTGTCGGAGGAATATGAATCTTATCCGTGTAAATCTGACACTTATGGCATTTCTTCACGTATTTGCAACAATCAGACTCCATTGTCAGCCAATAGTAGCCTGCTCTCAATATTTTTCTAGCCATGGCATGTCCATTGGAATGAGTGCCAAATGAACCCTCATGGACCTCAGTCATTAACAGGTCTGCTTCGTGTCTATCCACGCATCTGAGCAGAGCCATGTCAAAATTTCTCTTATAAAGCACATCACCATTGAGGTAGAAACTGCTTGATAATCTCCTCAAAGTTTTCTTATCTTTCACAGATGCCCCAGGCGGGTAAATCTGGCTCTGAAGGAAACACTTGATATCATAATACCACGGCTTATCATCTTGCACCTCCTCTACTACAAATACATGAGTTGGTCTATCCAAGCGTATCACAGTGATATTGGGGACTTCATTCCAAAGTCTGACCACAATCATCGAAGCAAGTGTAGCGAGAGCGTCTGCCATCCGATTCTCATCTCGAGGAATATGATGGAAGTCAACCCAGTAAAGAACGTTGAAATCCTCCTTGCATAATCCCTATATGGAATGAGGCCAGGCTGATTCGTTTCCCATTCACCCTTAATCTGATTAACAACGAGGGCCGAATCACCGTAAACATCAAGATGCTTGATCCTAAGATCAATGCACTCCTCCAATCCCATAATGCAAGCCTCATACTCAACCATATTATTCGTGCATTTGAAATTTAGCCTTGCCGTAAGAGGAAAATATGTGCCCTGAGGGGTAATAATCACTGCCCCAATACCATTTCCGTATTGATTTACAGCGCCATCAAACACCATGCTCCATCTGGGACCAGGCTCTGGCCCTTCATCGAGCATAGGCTCATCGCAATCTTTCATTTTCAAATACAGGATCTCCTCATCTGGGAAATCATATTGAACTGACTGATAATCTTTGATCGATTGATGTGCCAAATGGTCAGCCAAAATACTACCTTTAATAGCCTTCTGAGCCCGATACTCAATATCATATTCAGATAACAACATCTGCCAACAGGCAATCCTCCCTGTTAAAGCAGGCTTCTCAAAGATATACTTGATTGGGTCCATTTTGGATATCAACCAAGTCGTATGATTCAACATATACTGGCGTAAGCGCTTAGTAGCCCATGCCAAAGCACAGCATGTCTTCTCAAGCATTGAGTATCGAGACTCACAATCAGTAAACTTCTTACTCAGGTAGTAGATGACATATTCTTTCTTTCCCGATTCATCTTGCTGACCAAGGATACAACCCATTGAGTCTTCAAGAACTGTCAGATACATAATCAATGGTCTTCTTTCCACAGGCGGAGACAGAATCGGAGGCTCAGACAAATACTTTTTAATGCTATCAAAAGCCTTTTGGCAATCCTCGGTCCAATCATGAGACTGATCTTTCCGGAGGAGCTTGAATATTGGTGCACATGTGGAAGTCATGTGGGATATGAATCTGGAAATATAATTCAAGCGGCCAAGAAAACCTCGGACTTGCTTTTCAGTTTTGGGCGCAGGCATCTCTTGTATTGCTTTGACCTTTGCAGGATCAACCTCAATACCTCTTTCACTAACGATAAAGCCCAAAAGCTTGCCGGAACGGACTCCAAATCTACACCTGTTGGGATTTAGACGGAGCTTGTATTTCCTCAAATGCTGAAAAAGCTTCAACAGGTGCTCTACATGTTCAACTTCCGTTCTTGACTTCGCAATCATATCATCAACATACACTTCGATCTCCTTATGCATCATGTCATGAAACAAGGTAGTCATAGCTCGTTGATACGTGGCTCCGGCGTTCTTCAAACCGAAGGGCATCACTCGATAACAGAATGTTCCCCAAGGTGTGATGAATGTTGTCTTCTCCATATCCTCGGGTGCCATCTTGATTTGATTATATCCGGAAAATCCGTCCATAAATGAGAAGACCTTGAACTTAGCTGTATTATCTACCAACATATCAATATGTGGTAGAGGGAAATCATCTTTCGGGCTAGCTTTATTCAAGTCTCTGTAGTCCACACACATCCGGACTTTTCCATCTTTCTTAGGCACGGGCACAATATTGGCCACCCATTGAGGATACGTAGAAGTCACCAGAAACCCCGCATCAATTTTCTTCTGCACTTCCTCCTTGATTTTCACTACCATATCGGGATGAGTTCTTCTGAGCTTCTGCTTTACAGGCACGCACTCAGGTTTCAAAGGCAGGAAGTGTTGCACAATATCTGTATCTAGACCAGGCATATCTTCATATGACCAAGCGAAGACATCAACATATTCTCGTAGAAACTCAATCAACCCCTTCTTAACAGATTCTTCCAGGAGTGCCCCAATCTTCACTTCTCGCACACAATCTTCAGACCCCAAATTGACTGTTTCCAGATTCTCAAGATGTGGCTGAATGATCTTCTCTTCATGCTCAAGTAGACGGGTAATCTCGTCAGGAATCTCTTCAACATCATCTTCTTCTGCCTCAAATACAGAGAATTCAAAGTTGGGAGATGGTGTTGGATCATTATGTTTAATGGGTTTGATCAACCTGCATAATGATTTTGGATATAAAAGAGACTTTAGAATTCAAACAAGCAAATCATTATGCAGATGAAAAGATTGATTTTATTCTTACTTTTTAGGGTTTTATGTGATCACCAATTTCATGCAAAAGAAAAAAAAGGGGGAAATAATTGGAAAAACAAACATTTAACATGAATTTATTGAATTAAAACATCATTGTATTTATGTGCCAACAATGTTCACTTCTCCTTTTGGCATGGGAGAAGGGTTTTTTAAACACAGTGAACATTACTTTGACTTATGGATAACTGTTGGAATATCCACAGCGACCCAATTATTACAGATCCCTCCAGGGATGATGAAATTGCCAAAATCCTCTTCGTCCTCTTCCAAAATGGCAGCAGCCTCTTCGCCTTGACCAGTGTGGATGAAACCTCCACTTTTGAACAAACCTTGCTTGTTGAAGACCCCAGAAGAATAGCCTATGCTAGCCCGAGACTTGTTATCTTCTAGCTTGATCATTTTCCCCAATCCAGCAGTTGCACCATGCTCAATGGCCAACTTTGCGTCTTTGTAGGAAGCAAATGAGGGAGTTCTCTTCTCAACAGGTTCAGCAATAGATAAAGCTTGGAACGGAGTTCCAACGTCATCCTCGGCATCTATATACGAGAAGGAAGACAAATGGCTTACCAGGAGAGCCTTTTCTCCCCCTACCACCACTAGCTTCTTATTCTTTACAAATTTCAGTTTTTGGTGTAGGGTGGATGTCACGGCGCCAGCCTCGTGAATCCATGGTTTGCCTAGGAGACAGCTATACGATGGGTGAATGTCCATAACCTGGAAGGTAATCTGGAAATCACTTGGTCCGATTTTGACTGGGAGATCAACCTCACCAATAACAGTTTTACGAGACCCATCGAAAGCCTTCACAGCTACTCCACTCTGCCTCATGGGAGGCCCCTGATAAGATAATTTCGCAAGAGTGGTCTTCAGAAATACATTCAACGATGACCTAGTGTCCACCAACACATTGAACATAGCGTCATCTTTGCAGCTCATCGATATGTGTAATGCCAAGTTGTGGTCTCTTCCCTCCTCGGGGAGATCAGCGTCACAAAAACTTAAATTGTTACAAGCGGTGATGTTTGCAACAATGCTATCAAACTGTTCTATCGTGACATCATGATCCACATACGCCACATCCAACACCTTCTGCAGAGCTTCTCGGTGTGGTTCTGAATTCAAAAGCAATGATAACACATATATTTTGGATGGCTTTTATAGAAGTTGATCGACAACGTTGTACTCGCTTCTCTTGATGAGCCTCAGCATCTCATCACAATCTTCTCTTGAATTGCCACTCGGGCCAGCAGAAGCAGGAGTTTTCAATATAGAGGAGGGCTTAACAATAAGTGTCGGATTTGGAGTGCTCACAACATTCCCAATCGGGCGTTCAACAAAACTAGTATCAAAACACTTCCTTGAACATCAGCTTGAGGCTTCAACGGAGCCGAAAAAACATGACCGCTGCGGGTCAAGTGTCGCATCCGCGAAAAACAACCGGCGGGCTAAAACAAAACAACACAGAGCCGCCACTGTGCATTATTTATCCCAAAGAGGGAAAGGAAACGCTCAAAGTAAACCTGGGAAAAGCATGGTCTCGCGACCAAGGAGAATGGGATCAGGAGTCGGTTATGCAAAGGGAAGGTATTAGCACCCCTACGCATCCGTCGTACTCGACGGGATCCACGCTCAAAAGATAGAAAAAGGTTGCTAAAACAAACATCACACACACACACTGAAGACAACACAAGTGGAGGAAGAGGGGAGAGGGCTCGCTAGGATATCGCATCTTATGCCTACGTATCTCGTCTGGAACGAGAATCAGAGCTGCCGTAGTTCGGCTCACGCACGCCAAACAAAACACACACAAACACAGGCAAACCGGAAATCCGAATGCCAATCGCTGGACTTATATCAGATTCCGAACCAAACAAACACTCAGGATACGGACAGCCAATCGCTGGGCTTACATCCATATCCTAACACACAAGAGGGTTAACAAACAAACAAGTTACTAAGGAGTCAGGCACTCGAGCCTAGTAAATGTCAAGCAAACGCACACAAAAAGAAGAAAAGGGTGCCCGGAGAGACCTCGCACGGTCTCCTGCCTACGTACCTCATCTGGTATGAGGATCAGGGCGACGTAGTTCCTCTGAACGGGAAAGAATTTCTCACCTAACCAGATACAAAGGGAGACACACTACTAGGGAGCTGGACTCGAGCCTAGATGTTATCGTGCATATCATCCCTAAGTTATGGTTTCTATCCTAACTTGCACAGGCAACAAGCTAATCCTAAACAGGCAAAACAATCAAAGCAAACAATCACAAATAGCACACACTATATCCAGACAAAGTGGGCTTACACAAGGGGTTAGGCTGCAAAAGCAAACCAACTGTATCAGGTGATGTTAGCTCTTAACCCTAACATTGAGAGTTAGGGTGAAGCCAGATGAAATGGAAGTGAAGATAAGACTTCACAGCTCTTATCCCTGGCCAGGGAGAGCTTCAGACAAAGAAGTGTGGGTCCAGAAAGTGGGAACCCTTCTACACTTATGACACTGACTCAACTGTACAGTTATACATGGATCTTGGGTTAGGATCCACAAGGCATCAACATGTAATGTGAGCCAAGGGAAGACACACAGAATAGCAGGAGGTGGACTACACACCTCTTGTGTCTTCCAATTGCCTTAACAAAGGTCTTTTCCTGCTTGGGGATAAAAATAAACAAGCACAAGCATTGCCTCTTAAGGAGGACTTTAGACAGGTGCCTGGCCAAGTAACAGGCCAGGTCTTCCAGACTACATGGAGAAAAGAAATTCTACCTCAATTGGTTTACACAACCAAGCAGCAGCACAAGCAAGTTCAAAATGAACTATAGCAACTAAGGTACCTGAAATCAATCCAACATAATCAGTACACCAGACAAACAAAAGTTAAACAAAAAATTACAAATCCACAGCACAGACAGATAACAAGCATCAATGCACATAGGTGCAAGCCACAAGGCCTAAGCATAAGTCTCAATGCCTACAAAACAAACTCAAGTTAGTCATAAACAAGCAATAAACCAATCCTAATTGAGTGCACATCATCAAGTATAAGCAATTGTGCTCTTTGACCTGAAACAAAGCTCAAATGTGAGAACACAAACCACTAGTACAAGACTAGGGTCAAAATAGGATCAATAAGTCAAAACAGAACATGAAACTTATCCAAAATCAAGATCAATCAATTAATAATCAAATCCAATTGGTCTCATGTTCATATCATCAACCATTATCATTTCATGAGGCAAAGAGTACAAAGCATGCAATTTAGACAAACAGAGGAGAAATTCTCAAACAAATAGGAAATGCATTCAAAAAATCCACAAAAATTCACATTCAAGCTAAACATCCATAAGATCCAACATGAAACAATTCAGGTCATTTTGAGTTCATATGGCATGGTAACAAAAATCAAGAAGTTGGACATGAAATGGTGTGACACAAATTGTCACAGCTCCAAAGATCATAGCATATCTCACAATCCAAGAATGCAAAAATCACAAATTATATACCAAAATGCTCATGAACATGTCTAGAATATGCATACAAAATTTCAGCTCCATCCAATTAAACATCATCATTTCATGATCAAAATACCAAGCAAGGTGCATGAAACCACATACATGAACAAAACCTAGGCCATTCCAAAAATCACACGTGCACAATTTTTGCAAAAATATTCATTAAATTGTAGAGATCATGATGAGAACAACAAAAAACCACAGCTCAATTGGATTAATGGTTATGGAGTTATGGAATTTCTAATGGCATGAAAAAATTAAAAAAATGAAATGGCATGGTGAAGCAAGGCATGGCATAATAGAAAAAAACACAAGGCTCATGTGAAAATGTTGTAACCAAGAATCGATCCATGTTATCGTTTGAATCAGCGCGCGCTTGGCCTAAGCTGGTGGACACGTGGTCCAATGGCATGTCTAACAACACCCTAGCGCATGCAAGCAGCGAGATTATGGATCAAAAAGGTTTCTGGAAAAATTTCTTATGAAGTTCATCAATGTTCTTCACCAAAACCTAGCTCATGAACAAATTCTCACAGAAATCCACAAACCATATATCACTAGAACCGTCTCCTAACGTACATCATGAATCACAAATCAATTTGGATTAATTCTACCTAGATCAAAAGATACGATGAAAAACATTATCATGCATCAAAGTTCTAATCCACACATCTTCCTTGTTTCTCAACCAAAATCAGTGGTTCAACTTGCAGATTACTCTACTAATCACGATCTACAACATGCATCGATTGATTTCATGAATTATTAAGGTCGAAAACCAACCTTCAATGAAGCACAGTGATGAATTCGCGCGTTTCAGGCTATAGCAAGGCAAAATAGATGCTCCTTTATGCTTGAATGATTGAATGGAGCAAGGTTTGGATGCTAATGGTGCACGATCTTGATGAAAATCCAAATTGCCATTGTTGAAGCTTGATGCAACAGTCCACGATTTGGCTTGAAAATGATGATTCCTTGCTTCAATTAGCTTCCAAAATGCATGTAGATGATGAATTGATCGAAGGCAAGGCAAAAAGAATGAAGAAAATTGATGAAGAATGTTGAGAGAAAAATGAAAAAGTTTGAGATCTAGATCTAGAATTCACAATTCTGTTATGGTTAATCAAAAAACAGTTATGATTTAGTTTATATATGTGATGTTAAACATGTTGGTAATCATGATTAGTGTAATTACAAAGGATTAGTAAAAATGCATTTTCATGCTAAATGGACAATTAGCCAATGCACCCTCCCTTATGCAAAACCAATGCAATAGTAAAATTCTGGTTTGGGGCAAGTCTTAAAACATGTTTGTGAGCTAATGCAAGTGGAATGGAGTGAAAACAATGAATATTTCTCAAAATGCACTTTTTCCCTCCACTTTTCAAAATTGGTTCACTTGAAAAATGGCCTTTTTATGTGATGAGTTTCAATGAAATGTAATGCTTGTTTTGGATAGAGGACATCAAGAGAATTTTGCTCAAAAAAGTCTCACTCCATTTGGCCTTGTGAATCAAAAGTTATGCACCTTTGAAATCCAACTTTTCTTGACAGTTATCAATCCATAACTTGCCAACCACACATGAGAAATTCATGTTCTTGGACTTTTTGGAAAGGTGAGAGCAATATCTACATCTTTCATGTTGAACAAAATTTCATTTGAAGCATTTTTGGACATGTAATTTCAAGGAGAAAACCTTTCCATTTTTGGCAATTTTGAATTACAAGTCACTTTCTATTTTTGAAAAGTTTTCATCTGACTTTATTTTCTTCATTCTTGATGTTTGAAATGTCAAATGAAACTTGTTTGGACATGAATGAAATGTCTCTAACCCTCTCCCACCTCCAAATCCATCAGTTCAGGCACAGTTGACCACAGTTGACTTTTTCTGACTGATAGATGAATTGGCTGTGTACTGATCAACTTGAGCTTCAAACTCCTGATGAAATGGCTCAATGATGAAACCCTAGCTTCCATAAGATCAATATAATCATATGATGATCCCCATATCCATTGAAAACCTCATCTCCTTAACAAACTCTAATAGGCACAATACAACTGATTAGGGTTGACCAGAGGTCAAAACCCTAATCTCAAGATATCTGATCAACCATAATGAATCCCTTGGTGATGACAAAACCATGATGATGATGATGTACCATTTCAACCAAGATGATGATCAATCTCCTTGAGAACCAAGAAACCCTAATTTGAAGCACCAACCCTCAGATGATTAGTGATCAGTTCAATGAAACCCTCAGCTTGAATCACAACCTCTTTATCTTCTGATCAAGACCTAGGAGGATGACTTGCTCAATGTTGCCATGTGATATGCAAATATGCAATGACTAATGACCTACAAAATGAAATGCAATATGCAAAGCTAGTCCCAAGAGAGGAGGGCAAATTTTGAGGTGTTACAGCTGCCCCTATTCAATCCACTGTGAACCTGTCGATATGAATAGCCTCGGCTTTCAGATGATCAGGATGAAGAGTGATTGAATACCAAGAACAGATGAACAATTTGCACTCTGATGGGAAATAATTAACAATGCCTGTTAGAATCGGCAAAGAAACAATCTTGAAGAAGAATCCGTCTGGTACGGAGAAAGTCGGCCTGAATACCGAAACAGAACGTCGACCTGGATACCAAAATAAATGGTAACGCAGGGATAACCATGGCCTGAACACCACATCCACTAAGGATTATCATCTCTTTTTAATGCTTTTCTTGAACCCCGAAAATTTTCTCTTTTTTCGTTTTCTTGAACCCCAAAATTTTCTTTCGCGCAAATGATCCCGGATCATTGCATTTGAACCCCGACATCCTGTTTGCCAAAATAATGAACCCCATTCTCCATTTGAACCCCAGTCGCCTGACGGTAACTTGTGATCACCATTGTGAACCCCGTTCTCCAGAAAACACCTCGTGTCTCCCTTTCTCCATTTGAACCCCGCTCTCCAGAAAATGCCTCAACATTTCCCTTTCTCCATTTGAACCCCGTTCTCCAGAAACTTGTGATAATTCCGCTGGCAACGTCGGAAATAACACCAAAACACCACTCTGATGGCGACATATCAGAGGGTATACCTTCTCAAAAGGAAGGTAACATGTGCATCTCTTCCTCAGAAGACACCCATAACGACCTCCATTGGCCTCAGCCAAAGTCTAAGGTGACACATGAACAGAAGATAATCCTGAGGACCTCATCCCGGATTTAATCTTCAACTCCAATCTCCATTTGGACCCCGATCTCCAGAAAATGTCTCAACATTTCCCTTTCTCCGTTTGAACCCTGATTGTCGCGCTGATCGCGTAACGTCCTTTGATTTTATTTCCATCTCCGTCCGACGGAAAAATTTCCTCCAGTATCGCACTACTGGGGAACATTGCTGATCCGACGTCATGATGCTAAACTCCTCAGAGTAACATCTTCACCATCCGGCGAAACCGAATCTCAAGCGGTAACCATGGCTTGAATCGCGCTGATCGTGTAGCATTTCCATCTCTGTCCGACGGAAAAGTTTCCTCCAGCATCGCACTACTGGGGAACATTGTTAACCTGACACCAGGATGTTAAACTCCTCAGAGTAACACCTTCACCATCCGGTGAAACTAAATCTCAAAAGGTAAACACGGCTTGAGTCGCGCTGATCGCGTCATGATCTTCCGATCTTCATTTCCATCTCTGTCCGACGGAAAAAATTCCTCCAGTATCACACTACTGGGGAAATATTGTTGATAAACAACGGTGCCAAACTCCTCGGAATAGCATCTTCATCCTTGGGCAAAACCACCTCTCAAACGATGACCACGGTTCGAGACTAGCTTATGCTTGCAATATGATGCATGATTGATTTTTCAGCGTAATGCTCCATAATTATGGCAATGCTACGCAATTTATTATGCATTATGCTATGCTTATTTTTTCCATGATGAATGTATAAAAAGTATCCCCCTCAAGGGACTCCTCTGGGAAGCTCGAGACACTCTGCTGAGGAACTCGCCAATACTCCGATCTCCATCCCGCTGGGGAAATAGCACTGCTGCTGGGAAAAGGCAAACCTTGCTGGGGATAATCTCTCCTTTGCACCCGATCTGCTTGGGGAATTGCTGGGGATAAGAACCACCAATGCACTCTGTGGGGGAAACCACGGTCTTTGACTTGCTGGGGATGCAACACTCCAGACTCTGTTTGGGGAGACACCCCCCATAGATACCTCCACTGGGAAATAACAACCCTCAGGCCTGGCGACTGGGGAAGCATTGATCTAAAACCTGCTGGGGGATAACCATCCAGACCCTGCTAGGGAAGCCACAGACCTTGAATCTGCTGGGGAATTAGTCATTCTGACTCTGCTTGGGGAGGAGGACAGTCCGACACTGAACACCTGACGACTCGTCGAACCAGGATATTCATATCCAACTCCCATGTCAACTTTCCAATTTTGAGAACTCCCAGACTCGTCTGGACTTTTCTGCTCCATCATCTTGTATTCCCGACCGCTTCGTACTCGACGAAGATCGAACTCCTGGGAATTATGCGGACTTTTCAATCTTCCGACTTTGAAGAGTCTTCTTGATTAATTCTCAAGGATCGTCATACGTCGCGTCGTCTTTTCACCGTTCTTCTATTCGTTCGTCCCTGATTGGACTCCATGGGAATCGCTTTGTCAACAGCTTCCACATCACAACCTGCAAGGTAGTGAAAAATACCTAACAACACCTGCAAAAGAGATCGTTAGATAAAACCGTGCCCCAGGCGTGTCAAGATTTCAACACTTGGGTCACTCAACCTTCCAAATAAGATTTCAAGTTCTCAATCTTATAAACATGCATTGGAAGGGACCTGTATGTCTAAAAATGCAAAGATTCTTTATCAAAATAATCGGATGTTTTTGCAATCAAAGCGGTAATGAAAACAAAAACAAAATTATTTGACTGAATATGCATTTTATTGATTGAAAAGGTGTGGCTCAAATTGAGCAATACAAAGGAAACAATTCCTGAAAAGAGGTAATTGCACACAAAAGGAAAAATCTATCCTAATGGCAATGTGAAACCCGTAATCTCGTCGAGTTCCAACTCGGTTACACCCCATATGTCCTCAGACTCTCCTTGCTTTCTGCCTTCTGAACAAGACGTTTCCGATTGATCCCTACCGGGGATTATCCACTATGCTTTAACCAAAGCGCAAACGATCATGCCAGACGCAATTGTTCGTTTCAATCCTTCTTTTGCCTGGACCGCCCTTTCGGGTTTTCAGTCCACCGGGATACCCTTTTTTGCCCAAGTCGCCTTTTCAGGTTTTCGACTTGCCGGGTGTACATTCTTTTCTTTTTATCCCTAATTTTTTCCCGAACCTTTCTTTCTGTTTTTTGGTTCGCCGGGATGCCCCTTTTTGCCTGGACTATTTTATTCTTTTCGTCCAGCGGGTCTCTTTATACGAAGTATTTTTTAACTGCGTCGGCATTCACAGGGGATGGAAAATCTTCGCCATCCATGGTCGTTAACAACAAGGCTCCACCAGAGAAAACCTTCTTGACCACGAATGGACCTTCATAATTGGGTGTCCACTTGCCCCTTCGATCGTTTTGAGGAGGAAGGATCCTTTTCAGCACCATATCACCTACGTGATATACCCGAGGTCGTACCTTTCGGTCAAAAGCGCGCTTCATCCGCTGTTGGTATAATTGCCCATGACAGATGGCTGCCAGCCTCTTTTCCTCTATCAGGCTCAACTCTTCATATCGAGTCCTTACCCATTCAGCCTCTTGCAATTTCACGTCCATCAGGACTCTCAAAGAGGGAATCTGAACCTCAACCGGTAGCACGGCTTCCATTCCATATACCAATGAGAAAGGCGTTGCCCCAGTAGATGTACGCACCGACGTTCGATACCCATGCAATGCAAACGACAACATCTCATGCCAGTCTTTGTAGGTCACAACCATTTTCTGCACAATCTTCTTTATATTCTTATTGGCTGCCTCAACTGCCCCATTCATCTTCGGACGATAGGGAGAAGAATTGTGATGTTCAATCTTGAATTCCCGACACAGTTCTGCCATCATCTTGTTGTTCAAATTAGAACCATTATCAGTAATGATTCTTTCGGGAACCCCATATCTGCAAATGATGTCTCTCTTGAGAAACCTGGCAACGACCTGTTTCGTCACGTTCGTATAAGAGGCTGCTTCTACCCACTTGGTGAAGTAATCAATAGCCACTAATATGAACCTGTGCCCATTCGAAGCCGTAGGCTCAATCTTCCCAATCATATCAATGCCCCACATAGCAAACGGCCACGGAGACGACATCAAACTCAATGGATTTGGAGGCACGTGCACCTTGTCAGCATAAATCTGGCATTTATGACACTTCCGCACGAAATTGAAACATTGGGCCTCCATTGTCATCCAATAATAACCTGCCCTCAGCAGCTTTTTCACCATTGCATTCCCACTGGCATGGGTACCGAACGATCCTTTGTGAACCTCTTTCATCAATTGGCTTGCTTCTCTATCATCAACGCATCTGAGCAAGACCTAATCAAAGTTCCTCTTGTACAAAACCCCATCCTTATTCCGGTAGAACACCATGGCCAACCTCCGCAGAGTCTTCCGGTCCTTCTTAGATGCTCCCTCAGGATACTCTTGAGTTTCTAAATAGCGCTTGATATCGTAATACCACGGCTTCTCATCATCAGGCGTTGTGTCAACAGCAAACACATAAGCCGGTCTATCCAGACGTCCAACCTCAACACTGGGGAACTGATTCCACCACTGCACCTTAATCAAGGCAGTCAGAGTAGCCAAAGCATCTGCCAAAGGATTCTCCTCTCTAGGCACATGATGCATCTTCACCTCAGTGAAAAACGTCAACAATCTCCTTGTATAATCCCGGTATGGAACTAAATGAGATTGATGCGTATACCATTTTCCGTTAACTTGATTTACAACCAGAGCTGAATCTCCATATATGACAAGGTTCTTGATCCTCAAATCAATCGCCTCTTCAATCCCCAATATGCAAGCTTCATATTCAGCCACGTTATTGGTGCACTCAAATGTTAGTCGGGCAGCAAAAGGAATATGGGATCCTTTTGGCGTAACCAAAACAGCACCAACTCCGCTACCATTCACGTTAACGGCCCCATCAAACATCAGAATCCATTCGGATTCAGGGTCAGGCCCCTCCTCCGGGATTGGTTCCTCACAATCTTTCGATTTGAGAAACATGATGTCCTCATCAGGGAATTCAAACTTCATCGGTTGATAATCCTCAATGGGTTGCTGAGCGAGGTAATCAGACAATACACTCCCCTTGATTGCTTTCTGAGAGGTATACTGGATATCATATTCTGTCAAAATCATTTGCCACCTCGCAACCCGTCCGGTCAATGCTGGCTTTTCAAAAATGTACTTGATCGGATCCATCTTGGAAATCAATAAAGTGGTATGAACCAGCATATACTGCCTCAGTCGGCGAGCAGCCCAGAACAAAGCACAGCAAGTTTTCTCGAGCAGTGAATATCTTGTTTCACAGTCGGTAAACTTTTTGCTAAGGTAGTATATGGCATGCTCTTTTCGACCAGACTCGTCATGCTGCCCCAATACACACCCCATAGACCCCTCGAGGACCGTCAAGTACAGAATTAACGGTCTTCCCTCCACAGGAGGCATCAGAATCGGAGACTCCTGCAAATATTCTTTTATCTTTTCAAATGCCGCTTGGCAATCCTTATTCCACCTGACCGTTTGATCTTTTCTTAATAACTTGAATATTGGTTCGCACGTGGCTGTTAGATGAGATATGAATCGTGAAATGTAGTTCAATCTACCTAAGAAACCACGAACCTCCTTCTCTGTTCTCGGTTCAGGCATTTCTCTTATTGCTTTTACTTTGGCAGGATCGACCTCAATTCCTTTCTCGCTTACAATGAACCCCAACAATTTACCGGACCGCACTCCGAAAGTGCACTTGTTCGGATTCAACCTCAGTCTGAACTGTCTCAGCCGGTCGAACAACTTGGCCAGATCTACCAAATGCCCCTCTTCTGTTTGGGACTTTGCTATCATGTCATCAACATAGCATTCGATTTCATGATGAATCATATCATGAAACAAAGTCACCATGGCTCTCTGATAAGTAGCACCGGCGTTCTTGAGACCGAATGGCATCACCTTGTAACAAAAGGTGCCCCACGGTGTAATGAACGTTGTTTTCTCCATATCATCTGGCGACATTTTGATTTGATTATAGCCAGAAAAGCCATCCATGAAGGAAAACACCGAGAATTAAGCTGTATTATCTACCAACACGTCAATGTGAGGTAACGGAAAATCATCTTTCGGACTAGCTCTATTCAGATCTCGGTAGTCCACACACATTCTCACCTTCCCATCTTTCTTCGGGACTGGCACGATGTTCGCGACCCACGGCGGATAATTAGTGACAGCAAGGAAACCAGCATCCCACTGCTTCTGCACTTCCTCTTTAATTTTCATCGCCATGTCAGGTCGAGTTCTACGCAACTTCTGCTTCACTGGAGGACAATCTGATCTTAACGGTAGCTTGTGCACAACGATGTCGGTATCCAACCCTGGCATATCCTGATAAGACCAGGCAAAGATGTCGACATACTCTTTCAATAATGCCACCATTCTGCTCTTGACACTCGACTCCAAAGCAGCCCCGATTTTCACTTCTTTCTTGACCTCGTCGATACCCAAATTCACAACTTCAATCTGCTCTTCATGCGGCTGAATCACCTTCTCCTCTTGTTTTAACAATCTGGCTAACTCCCTTGGCAGTTCACAATCTTCTTCGCCTTCTTCTTCGGCATGATAGATCGGATTGTCGAAGTCATACGAGGGTGTAACAGGATTGTTATCAATGAGATCCGGAGAAGAATCGCATCTGCATGAATGTGGATTCATGCACTGCTTTAGAACCGGAGCGAGACAAATTGAAAAGAAAAATGAAAACATTGCCATTTTTATTCGTTTTGTTTTTATTTTTAAACTGCAAAAATAAATGAAAAACAGGGAACACCGCTTTTAACTGAAAAACATCCGTTTATTTATGATGCAAAACTTTGCAAAATTTAACACGAGGTGGCCCTTACAATGAACCATTACGTGTCGGGCAACACGTAAGGCTTTCATGCAAAATAAAACTGAAAACAGGAAAATATTACTCTTCGAGCAGAGTGACCGTGATGATCTTTTCAGCCTTCCAGTTCTGGATTCCCATCCCTGGTGCGCACGGCTTTATCCACCGGTCCATCTCACAGTCGCTATCAGTTTCATCACCCACCATGCAGATGTGATCCGGATCCAGCATTTCGGCACTGGTGAATGTGACTGACGTACGGCGCCCTCTGCCTTGTCCTGATGAGCCTCTGTTCGGCTGATACCCTACTCCGAAGCGGTCTTTCTTGGCGGAGATATCCATCATCCTACCCCAACTAGGAGCCTCTCCATTCTTCACCACCTCAGCGGCCTGTTTGTACGAAGATATGGACGGTTTCTCCTCTTCTTTTGCAAAAAGAGCATTCTCTACCTTAACGGTTTCAAATGCTTGACTAGGGGTCTCCCATATTTCACCATCCATCTCAACATACTTGAAAGACGAAAGGTGGCTGACAAAGATGTCCTCCTCTCCGCAGACGGTGACAACCTGTCCTTCCCAGATATATTTCAGCTTTTGGTGCAAAGTCGAAGTCACTGCCCCAGCAGCATGAATCCATGGGCGACCCAACAGGAAACTGTATGCCGGCTGAATATCCATGACGTAGAAAGTTGACTTAAACACCTCAAGGCCTATCTTCACTGGAAGCTCAACTTCTCCAAATACAGCCCGCTTCGACCCATCAAAAGCCCGCACTATCAAGTCTGTGGGCGTCAGGATCAATCCTTCACAATTCAACTTAGCCAGAGCCTTCTTTGGCAACACATTCAAAGAGGAGCCGGTATCAACCAGCACATGCGAAAGCACGACCCCTTTACATTCCATCGCAATGTGTAAGGCCCTGTTATGATTCCTCCCATCCACAGTCAGATCCATGTCAGTAAAACCCAGCCCATGGCTGGCATGAACATTAGACACCACCGTCTCCAACTGATTGATTGTTATCTCTTGAGGAACATAGGCTTTCTTCAAAATCTTCAACAAAGCCTCTTTATGCCCCTCAGAGCTCAACAGCAACGACAAAATCGATATCTTGGAAGGAGTCTGCTGCAAATGGTCCACAAGCTTGTACTCAGACTTCTTGATGATTCTTAAGAATTCTTCCGCATCATCATCAAGTTTTTCTTCCGACCCAACAGGCGCCGGTGTCACTACGGGAGTACCATCACTAACCACTTGTTTTCCTTTCGCCCTGGCTAAAGCCTCGGCCTTTTCTTTTTTCTCTTTCTCTCCTTCTTCTCCCCTCAAGGTATCAGGAGCAAACAGTCTTCCACTGCGAGTGAAACCGCTGGGACCGGCATTATCCACCTTTGAAATGGTGGTTTCACTTGCAGTCTGATCTTTCACCTTCTCTCCATTACAATAAACCTCCCCACCATTATGCCACGGCACGACATCATCTTTGTCATAGGGAATTGGTCCAGGTACCGTGATGGTAACTGGAGCCGCCTCCGTCAGAGTTGACAAATCCACCGGATCAAAGTAAATTGTTATGGTGGAGACCTCATCCTTTCCCATATCAACCATCTTCTCAACCCGAACACTTCCTTCGTCCATCATCCTCTGGACAGTTTCTCTCAACAATATACACCCCTCAACAGAAATAGTGCACGCAGCACAATCATCATCACAGCCCGGATAAACCCCATGCAACAACAACTGCCGTTTAACCTCAGCCAACGGAGTCTTCAACTGATTAACAGACAACAGCCTCACTTTGTTCTCCTCAGAGATAGCATTCACCCCCCTTTGACCATGCGCAGGCATGGGATTAACATTCACATTGGGAGACGGTGCAAAGTTGATAGCTTTCGAATCCACCAGGTCTTGAACCACGTGCTTAAAAGCTTTGCAGTTCTCTACGTTGTGTCCGGGTGCACCTGAGTGGAATTCACACTTTGCATTCTCATCATAATTGGCTGGCCTCTGATCAGGTCTCAAAGGTGCCAAAGTTCTTAACTGTACGAACCCCAGATCTTGCAACTTCTTTAACAAAAAGGAGTAAGTCACAGGTGGCCTGTCAAACTGCCTATCATTCATTCTTCCCCGCACCTGATAACCAGCCCTCTGAGGCCTCTGCTGAAATGGTTGTCTTTGTTGTTGAGGTTGCTGCTGTTGTTGTGCAGGCTAATTGTCAGCAGGAATAGTTACCGCAGCAGTGTGCTGAAAGTAACGATCCCTACTGGGTCCTCTCTGAGCGTAGACCGCACTGGTATCACCCTCTTTTTTCCTCTGGCCGTTACCGAAGGGCTTCTTTGATCCTGAAGATGAAGCGTTACCCTGAATCTTCCCCAATTTCAGCCAACTCTCAATCCTCTCTCCGACCACCACTATGTCTGCGAAGTTGGTCACCGGACAACCGACCATCCTCTCAGCAAACGCCCCTTGCAGGGTACCCATAAAGAGATCAGACATCTCCCTATCCACTAATGGAGGTTGCACTCTGGCAGCCAACTCCCTCCACCTTTGAGCGTATTCCTTAAAACCTTCGTTATTTTTCTGAGACATACCCTGTAGCTGGGTACGACTCAGAGCCATATCAGCGTTGAAATGATACTGTTTAAAGAAGGCATCCCCAAGATCTTGCCAACTCTTTATATCGGAGGACTTAAGCTTGGTGTACCACTCCAAGGACCCTCCAGACAAACTGTCCTGGAAGAAGTACATCCACAGCTTTTGGTCCATAGTGTATGCAGAGATCTTGCGAATGAATGCTTGAAGGTGAGTTTCCGGGCAGGAACTCCCATTATATTTATCAAATGCGGGTGCTTTAAACTTCTGCGGGATCACAATCCCCTCAACTAGCCCTATGTTTGACATATTCACGACCCCGGGAGTGGCATAACTCTCCAAAGCTCTGATCTTTTCCGCCAGCAGCTGAATCTCTTTGTTCTGAGGTTGGGCACCATACTGACCAAACGGTTCGTTGTGCATAGAGAACTGATCAGCTTCCCGGTCTTCCTCCCTGTCATCATCGACCCCCGAAGAATGGCGGGAAAAGACTATCCTTCATGTTATTGCCCATCTGACCAGGTTGACCACCAGTGGCAGCACCGAAACCAGCAGCATTATTTACTATCCCCACAGTCGTCCTCTTTCCACCATCTTGAGAACCGCCCAGCCCCTGGTTGGAGACACCATCCAGGTTTACACCACTATTAGCAGCGGAAGCCCGCTCAAGCTTCTCAACTTTGTCAGCCAAAGCTTTCTGACCAACTGCAAACCCTTGCATGATGTTGATCAGTTCGCTCATTTTATCTTTCAGCTCGAGAATATCTGAATTAGGGAGATCCATCAGTCTGGGAGTATTACGCCGGGTAAAGTATCTGTGAGGGCGTGTTGAGTGCAAAGGTACAACTCTACGAGCACGAGCAATGATTCCTGAAACAATCAAGCACGTTAGAACTGATACCTGCAAAATAAAAACACAAGTTATTATGATCATGCATGAATGCAGTGTTTATCCACATGAGGAACACTTTATCTCTCGATCCTGGCTTTATCGAGACAAATAATAATCCGGCAGCAATATTCTGATATTCAGCATTTGATTTCATCATACAAATCAAAGATATATGATTTAGCAAAATACCACCCAACCATGTGTGTGTTGTGCGAGTGCATACAGTAAAGCAAACAAAGCTTGAAGATCGATCACTGAAAGAAAATAACCATCACATAGCAAAATGCACAATAAGTGCCATCGTCATACATCAAAGCTGATACAAATCAAATAAAATCATCCAGAATCAGAAAGGAAATACAAGCAAATGAATTTCGTCAACAGGCCTGACGGTAATCTGCACAAAAGAAAAAGGTCTATCATGACGAGGGTCCCACAGAAGGCCCTATATCATCAACCATCTTCGCAAACTCTGCGGCGAACCTAAGCTCGGTGTTCTCCTGCTGTAATCTCCCCACCTCCTTCTGGTGAATCTTCATCTGCCTGAAGTAATGATCCCTCTCGGCAATATAATGATCTCTCTCAGCGATGATCTTCACGTTCTCTGCTTCCTTAATCTTCAGCTTTGACTCCCACTCAGCAATGAGGATTCTGACTCTGTCGTCTCTCTGATCTCTCACAAGAATTTGCCTCCTCTTCTGATCTTCAATGACCTTTGAAGCTCTAGCCAATCTCTCTTTGGTGATGTCGTGCTCCTTTGTTGACGATGCCAAAGCTTGGCTGATCTTCCCATAGTAAGCAGTATCCATCTCAAAGCGCTTCGCTTCCAGGGCATGTCGCTTGTCTTGATCTTCCATCCTTACTTTGATCTCCTGGTTAGCCATTTGGACCCGAGCGACACTCATCTCCAATTCCGTTTTCTCTGCAAGCAACTGATCCCTCTCTCGCTTCATCTCTAGGAACTCTTCCATACCAACAGAAGAACGCGGACCCTCAATCATAGGACATCCAGGATCGCCTCCCGGAAATGGTAGATGTGTGAGCTCTATCCTCTTCCGAAGCCAATCATCAAATAGAGGGAAATACAGGCTATTAACCTTGCCATAAGGAACTTTGCCCTTCCTCTGAATGTTGCGCCATTCATCCAACATTTTCCTCAAATTGGCCTGATTGCCCTCAATTTGGAAGTAGAAGGACTCCTGAATCTCTCGTCCAAGAGGAGGACCCTCCACAGCAAACCCCATCTGCCTCCTAAGAAGCACCGGGTTGTAATTGATGCAACCCTGAACTCCTATAAGAGGTACATTGGGAAGACTCCCGCAACTGTAGATGAAATCTCGTCCCGCCATACCATTATGAGTCCAAGCTATGTCCTCGGCCCGCAAACCCATCAATCTGAATGACCACTTGACAGTAGGATCAAGAAAAGCAAAAGCACCTCGGGAAGGCAAATACCCCATAAACCACTTATACAGCAGCTGAGCACAACATCAGATCAGTCCCCCACGCCGCTTCTCGTTCATGTTATGAACCGAGTAATAGACATCTCCAACCAGAGTAGGAATAGGATTCCTCTGCATGAACAATCTGATGGCATTATTGTCCACGAAGTTCCTCTGATTAGGAAACAAAATGGTCCCATAAATGCTCACAGCAATCAAGGCACAGACCGCCTTCCAATTACCCAAAGCAGCATGTTCCTTGGTCTTAGCCTCCAAGAAACTCAAGTGAAAACTAGGTAATTTTCCTTTCTCCTTCAAACCCTCCTTTGTCACGTCCGGGCTCAAATAAAGAGCACGAGAAATCTCCATAACAACAGGCTCCACCTTAGTGGCAAAGAAAGGAATCTGATCTCGGATCTGCATACCCAATATACTAGCATAGTCCTCCATCAGAGGCCCCAACAAATAGTCCGGGAACACGAAACACCTCAGACCCGGGTCATAGAACTGGAGAAGAGTATGAATGGCGCTTCTGTCGCTGTTAGTGAGCCTGAAAACCAACTTCAGAATACCACTGTATGCCTCACGGAACATCCCCACATGGTCGGGTGTAATCAAGGCTATCATATCTCTCAGCACACCAATCTCTGGGTCGAAGAAACTATAGGCGACGTCATGCTTCAAACCGGTCCTCATGTCTGAGCAAGGAAATCTCTCAACCAGGATCTCAATCAAAAATGTCCCTGCATATGGATAAACATGTGTTAGATGCAGGTAAATGCGAAATGTGATGATGCTGATGAATGAATGCAATGCATTGTGCCATCCTCCAAGTCATCTGAACATCTGTTGCACTTAAGCCTTGATCTCTGAACTGATCACAACCATCTAAAGGAAAATGTAACCACAAATCCGACTCAAGGGTTCCGAAATAAACGGTACTGAAAGATACATCACCATCATCACCAGACAATCTCTGAGTAGATAACCACAATCCTCTGAATCGGCCCGGGGAATCCTAAAATAAACGGATCCCCACTGATAAATAACACGGACAACACTCCAGTGTCTCGGAAATAAGTGTCCATAAATCCGACTTATAAATAGGACTCTGATCAACAGAACCAATAGTCATTATCAAAGTCACCATCTGAACATGCATCTGTAAGAATCACCCATCCCCTCACAGGTAAATTCTAATCAGGTCATCCTAAGGCGGATAACAGTCTCGACAATCGGGCAGAGATACTCAATGGGTTTGCCCTTTCGGGTGTGCCATTGTAGCTCTCCTGAGATCGTCTAAACCAAAGATCCGGGAAATGATCGGTCACCAGAGTCAATAGTTCAGATGAAGTGACTCAACCAGAGTGGAGTACCCCACAAAGGAAGAGCACTCTCAGATGAACCTCGTCCGGCTTGTGGTACATCACGTTGCCAAACACATGTTGACCTAACATGAAGGAAGCAACATGAGACCACACTAATCCTAGGTGTGTACTCGGGCCTGGGTTTTAGCCCCACTCAGAACACCCACCCCAAAACAGAGGAACCACCTGCACAGAGGACAGCACGATGATAGTATGATGCATGCAAGTATTTATGCAAATATAGACACAACAGAATAATAAATGCAATAAATAGAGCAACAAACAACCTAAACTATCCTAGAACGCTAGGAGAGACTCGCTTAGGGAAGATGGACCAGCAATAGGTCAACTTCTATAGGTCCCCAGCAGACTCCCCAGCAGAGTCGCCAGCTGTCGCATCCGCGAAAAACAACCGGCGGGCTAAAACAAAACAACACAGAGCCGCCACCGTGCGTTATTTATCCCAAAGAGGGAAAGGAAACGCTCGAAGTAAACCTGGGAAAAGCATGGTCTCGCGACCAAAGAGAATGGGATCGGGAGTCGGTTATGCGAAGGGAAGGTATTAGCACCCCTACGCATCCGTCGTACTCGACGGGATCCATGCTCAAAAGATAGAAAAAGGTTGCTAAAACAAAAATCACACACACACATTGAAGACAACACAGGTGGAGGAAGAGGGGAGAGGGCTCGCTAGGATATCGCATCCTATGCCTACGTATCTCGTCTGGAACGAGAATCAGAGCTGCCGTAGTTCGGCTCACGCACGCCAAACAAAACACACACAAACACAAGCAAACCTGAAATCCGAATGCCAATCGCTGGACTTATATCAGATTCCGAACCAAACAAACACTCAGGATACGGACAGCCAATCGCTGGGCTTACATCCATATCCTAACACACAAGAGGGTTAACAAACAAACAAGTTACTAAGGAGTCAGGCACTCGAGCCTAGTAAATGTCAAGCAAACGCACACAAAAAGAAGAAAAGGGTGCCCGGAGAGACCTCGCACGGTCTCCTGCCTACGTACCTCATCTGGTATGAGGATCAGGGCGACGTAGTTCCTCTGAACGGGAAATAATTTCTCACCTAACCAGATACAAAGGGAGACACACTACTAGGGAGCTGGACTCGAGCCTAGATGTTATCATGCATATCATCCCTAAGTTATGGTTTCTATCCTAACTTGCACAGGCAACAAGCTAATCCTAAACAGGCAAAACAATCAAAGCAAACAATCACAAATAGCACACACTATATCCAGACAAAGTGGGCTTACACAAGGGGTTAGGCTGCAAAAGCAAACCAACTGTATCAGGTGATGTTAGCTCTTAACCCTAACATTGAGAGTTAGGGTGAAGCCAGATGAAATGGAAGTGAAGATAAGACTTCACAGCTCTTATCCCTGGCCAGGGAGAGCTTCAGACAAAGAAGTGTGGGTCCAGAAAGTGGGAACCCTTCTACACTTATGACACTGACTCAACTGTACAGTTATACATGGATCTTGGGTTAGGATCCACAAGGCATCAACATGTAATGTGAGCCAAGGGAAGACACACAGAATAGCAGGAGGTGGACTACACACCTCTTGTGTCTGCCAATTGCCTTAACAAAGGTCTTTTCCTGCTTGGGGATAAAAATAAACAAGCACAAGCATTGCCTCTTAAGGAGGACTTCAGACAGGTGCCTGGCCAAGTAACAGGCCAGGTCTTCCAGACTACATGGAGAAAAGAAATTCTACCTCAATTAGTTTACACAACCAAGCAGCAGCACAAGCAAGTTCAAAATGAACTATAGCAACTAAGGTACCTGAAATCAATCCAACATAATCAGTACACCAGACAAACAAAAGTTAAACAAAAAATTACAAATCCACAGCACAGACAGATAACAAGCATCAATGCACATAGGTGCAAGCCACAAGGCCTAAGCATAAGTCTCAATGCCTACAAAACAAACTCAAGTTAGTCATAAACAAGCAATAAACCAATCCTAATTGAGTGCACATCATCAAGTATAAGCAATTGTGCTCTTTGACCTGAAACAAAGCTCAAATGTGAGAACACAAACCACTAGTACAAGACTAGGGTCAAAATAGGATCAATAAGTCAAAACAGAACATGAAACTTATCCAAAATCAAGATCAATCAATTAATAATCAAATCCAATTGGTCTCATGTTCATATCATCAACCATTATCATTTCATGAGGCAAAGAGTACAAAGCATGCAATTTAGAACCTCAAAGGACCAAACAGAAAGATTCAACTCAAATCAACTCACAAACATTTCAACAAATCCCCAAAAAAATTCATGTCCAAACAGCATTAACAACATGATATACACACTAAATTTCATGCCATTTGGACAAAGGGAAACAAGTCAATTAAATTCATAAAGTCAAGGCAAGTTCAAACAAGCTCACACAAGGCACTAAATCATGTATCAACTTCAAGCAATCATAAAACAGAGTAGGAACATGATAAATGAGTGAAACCAAAACCATGGAAAAATTTAAGATGTCTATAATACACATGCCAAATTTCAAGTCCATCCAATAAACCACCAGAATTTCACAAAACATATGAGATCATGACTCACAAAAAGTTCACAATTAGACAAACAGAGGAGAAATTCTCAAACAAATAGGAAATGCATTCAAAAAATCCACAAAAGTTCACATTCAAGCTAAACATCCATAATATCCAACATGAAAAAATTCAGGTCATTTTGAGTTCATATGGCATGGTAACAAAAATCAAGAAGTTGGACATGAAATGGTGTGGCACAAATTGTCACAGCTCCAAAGATCATAGCATATCTCACAATCCAGGAATGCAAAAATCACAAATTATATACCAAAATGCTCATGAACATGTCTAGAATATGCATACAAAATTTCAGCTCCATCCAATTAAACATCATCATTTCATGATCAAAATACCAAGCAAGGTGCATGAAACCACATACATGAACAAAACCTAGGCCATTCCAAAAATCACACGTGCACAATTTTTGCAAAAATATTCATCAAATTGTAGAGATCATGATGAGAACAACAAAAAAAACCACAGCTCAATTGAATTAATGGTTATGGAGTTATGGAATTTCTAATGGCATGAAAAAATTAAAAAATGAAATGGCATGGTGAAGCAAGGCATGTCATAATAGAAAAAAACACAAGGCTCATGTGAAAATGATGTAACCAAGAATCGATCCATGTTATAGTTTGAATCAGCGCGTGCTTGGCCTAAGCTGGTGGACACGTGGTCCAATGGCATGTCTAACAACACCCTAGCGCATGCAAGCAGCGAGATTATGGATCAAAAAGGTTTCTGGAAAAATTTCTTATGAAGTTCATCAATGTTCTTCACCAAAACCTAGCTCATGAACAAATTCTCACAGAAATCCACAAACCATATATCACTAGAACCGTCTCCTAACGTACATCATGAATCACAAATCAATTTGGATTAATTCTACCTAGATCAAAAGATACGATGAAAAACATTATCATGCATCAAAGTTCTAATCCACATATCTTCCTTGTTTCTCAACCAAAATCAGTGGTTCAACTTGCAGATTACTCTACTAATCACGATCTACAACATGCATCGATTGATTTCATGAATTATTAAGGTCGAAAACCAACCTTCAATGAAGCACAGTGATGAATTCGCGCGTTTCAGGCTATAGCAAGGCAAAACAGATGCTCCTTGATGCTTGAATGATTGAATGGAGCAAGGTTTGGATGCTAATGGTGCACGATCTTGATGAAAATCCAAATTGCCATTGTTGAAGCTTGATGCAACAGTCCACGATTTGGCTTGAAAATGATGATTCCTTGCTTCAATTAGCTTCCAAAATGCATGTAGATGATGAATTGATCGAAGGCAAGGCAAAAAGAATGAAGAAAATTGATGAAGAATGTTGAGAGAAAAATGAAAAAGTTTGAGATCTAGATCTAGAATTCACAATTCTGTTATGGTTAATCAGAAAACAGTTATGATTTAGTTTATATATGTGATGTTAAACATGTTGGTAATCATGATTAGTGTAATTATAAAGGATTAGTAAAAATACATTTTCATGCTAAATGGACAATTAGCCAATGCACCCTCCCTTATGAAAAACCAATGCAACAGTAAAATTCTGGTTTGGGGCAAGTCTTAAAACATGTTTGTGAGCTAATGCAAGTGGAATGGAGTGAAAACAATGAATATTTCTCAAAATGCACTTTTTCCCTCCACTTTTCAAAATTGGTTCACTTGAAAAATGGCCTTTTTATGTGATGAGTTTCAATGAAATGTAATGCTTGTTTTGGATAGAGGACATCAAGAGAATTTTGCTCAAAAAAGTCTCACTCCATTTGGCCTTGTGAATCAAAAGTTATGCACCTTTGAAATCCAACTTTTCTTGACAATGATCAATCCATAACTTGCCAACCACATATGAGAAATTCATGTTCTTGGACTTTTTGGAAAGGTGAGAGCAAGATCTACAACTTTCATGTTGGACAAAATTTCATTTGAAGCATTTTTTGACATGTAATTTCAAGGAGAAAACCTTTCCATTTTTGGCAATTTTGAATTACAAGTCACTTTCTATTTTTGGAAAGTTTTCATCTGACTTTATTTTCTTCATTCTTGATGTTTGAAATGTCAAATGAAACTTGTTTGGACATGAATGAAATGTCTCTAACCCTCTCCCACCTCCAAATCCATCAGTTCAGGCACAGTTGACCACAGTTGACTTTTTCTAACTGATAGATGAATTGGCTGTGTACTGATCAACTTGAGCTTCAAACTCCTAATGAAATGGATCAATGATGAAACCCTAGCTTCCATAAGCTCAATATAATCATATGATGATCCCCATATCCATTGAAAACCTCATCTCCTTAACAAACCCTGATAGGCACAATACAACTGATTAGGGTTGACTAGAGGTCAAAACCCTAATCTCAAGATATTTGATCAACCATAATGAATCCCTTGGTGATGACAAAACCATGATGATGATGATGTACCATTTCAACCAAGATGATGATCAATCTCCTTGAGAACCAAGAAACCCTAATTTGAAGCACCAACCCTCAGATGATTAGTGATCAGTTCAATGAAACCCTCAGCTTGAATCACAACCTCTTTATCTTCTGATCAAGACCTAGGAGGATGACTTGCTCAATGTTGCCATGTGATATGAAAATATGCAATGACTAATGACCTACAAAATTAAATGCAATATGCAAAGCTAGTCCAAAGAGAGGAGGGCAAATTTTGAGGTGTTACATCAAGCCACTAACGTCAGCAATATTAACGACAGATGAAGAGGGCAGGGACACCTCTTTCCCATTTTCCACTGCTACAACATTGTAGCGATAAGGAACTGCCTTCTCGGAGGAGTACGGTACAAGTCTGGCTGGCTTGATAGTCAGAGCAGGAGAAACCTTCTGCTTGCTACCATCATACTTGATGACAACAGGCTCGGGTATCCGGAATACCGGAGAAATTACGTTGACCTCAACAGCGTCTTGGTCAACATTTCTGTTCTGAATGATCTCAATGACTCCTTCATCAAGCATTTCCTGAACATCCTTGTGCACCTGGAGACAACCTTTCTGATTGACAGAACAAACTCGACATCTATCGTGGTTATGCTCATAATGGCTATAGTCACACAGCAGTCGATGCATCTCAACCAGCGATTGTCGGATATGACTGACATATTTAACTTTATACATGCCAGGACAGCCCTGGACCATATTGACAGATTTCCCATGCTTGGGCAATGGGTTCTTCTTCATATTCGGACCTACATCCTCAAAAAACAAAATCCCACTTCTCACAAGGTCTTGCACCTTGGTCTTCAAGGGATAACAATTATCCACGTCATGTCCGGGAGCACCAGAATGATATACGCAATGAAGTTCTGGCTTGTACCACCACTGGGGGTTAGCAGGTACGGCGGGAGGGTCTCGCAGAGTAATTAACTTTCTATCAATCAGAGATGGATAGAGTTCAGCATAAGTCATCGGAATGGGATCAAAAGTGACCCTCTTCCTCTCGTAGCTGGTGCTGGCATTGTTGTGGTTGTTTCGAGGCTAGTAGGCCTGTTATTGTGGACGCTGTTATTGTTGCTGATATTGCTGAGATGGTTGTTGTTGATAATGTTGAGCTTCCCTAAAAACAGGTGCTATATGAGCCACCTGATGCTGGTTGTTGACTGGGCGAGCAATCTTCCTCTTCATAGAGGATCTTCTCTTGACATGGGAAGACGTAGCATGTGCCTCTCCCTCCTTCTTCTTTGCAAAGCTTCCATATCTCTTTGCTGAAGAGCCTTCATCTCGAGTTAAGCGTCCTTCACGGACCCCCTCTTCCAGTCTCATTCCCATATTCACCATCTCGGTGAAGTCTAAGGGAGCACTGGCTATCATTCTCTCGTAGTAAAATAAACTCAAGGTCTTCAAAAAGATCTTGGTCATCTCCTTCTCTTCAAGGGGAGGCACTATCTGAGCTGCCAATTCGCGCCACCTCTGGGCGTATTCTTTGAAGGTCTCTTTCTCTTTCTGGGACATTGCCCTCAGCTGGTCCCTATCAGGAGCCATATCCACATTGTATTTATATTGTTTGACGAAGGCCGCGCCAAGATCGTTGAAAGAGCGGATGTTCGAACTTTCCAGACCCATGTACCACCGGAGAACGGCACTGGACAGACTGTCCTGGAAATAGTGGATGAGCAGTTGGTCATTATCAGTTTGTGTTGACGTCTTGCGAGCATACATCACAAGATGGCTGAGAGGGCATGTATTTCCCTTATACTTCTCAAAGTCAGGTACTTTGAATTTAATAGGAATCTTCATGTTGGGCACGAGGCACAACTCAACAGCACTTTTACCAAAGAGGTCCTTCCCCCTCAAAGTCTTCAGTTCCTTGCGAAGCTCAAGGAATTGATCTTTCATGTCATCCATCTTCTCATAAACGTCTGGGCCCTCAGATGGCTCAGAATGGTAGATGGTATCTTCAACTCTTGGTAAGGTGTGCACAATGGGAGGTGGCACTGAAACGACCGGGCTAGATGCCGGCAAAGAAGCAAGGGTGGGGCAAAACCTTCTGGCATGAAATTGGCGGGCATTCCCCAAGGGAACCCGGCTGGCATAGATGGCGCAAAGTGGGCTGTTGCAGTAGGCACAGTAGAAGTCGCAATCTCAAAAATGACTGTCCTCTGGGGAGGAGTTGCAGGTGTTAGAGAAGATTGGCTCTGAGCGGCCAAGAATGACTCCATCAGGGCAGTCAATCTGGCTACCTCTTCTTTCAGCTCGCAGTTTTCTTGTTCCAAATGATCCATCAGTCTCGAAGAGTTGGCTCTGGTGTAGTACTGGTGAGTTAGCTTGTCTTCAAAATAAATGAAGAACACAGAGTTAGACCATAGGACAAGAAGCCGGGAACAAAACCTGCTTATGCACATGATGCATGCAATGCTTGTGCATATGATTTGTTTTTATATCAGAGGAACTTTAGAGTTCTATTTGCAAATTTTGGGAAATATTATACTTTTATCGCATATGGAAACATCTCATCAATAATATCTGGAAAGTATCTTTTTTACACCAAAGAAGTACAACATTGGTAACCAAATACAAGAGAAAAGGAAAATAATCATCCTATGGATCCCTAGAAACAATCATCTAAAGCTCGGGACACGGGAAGATAAGACGCACGAAGCCTCTTCAACTCCTCCTCATAGGCTGCCTCCATATCTGCCTTCTCCTTGGCGAGTTGATCGTATTTTCCTCTTCCAAAACCTGGAGGATTGAGGAAGTAGAGAAGTTCATGCATCATTAGGATCATCAATAACCTGATGCTCGAGGAACTCAATCAAAGCATCCTTCTCCTTGATCTGCTGAAGCAACTTTTCTCGTTCACGGATCCAAGCACGTGAACGGTCTTCGTCTCTCAACTCCTCTACTCCTTGGTCAGGGAGGGTTGAAGGCCCAACCTCAACCAAAGGTGGAGATCTCGGATACTCGTAAGGCATGAGGTACTCAGAAGCTCTCTTCCTAACCCAAGCAGTGTAAGGCTCCAAAGCGACGCAATTCTTTGGACCTAGCTCCTTCCTTCCTTTCCTATGAATCTTGCGCCAAGCGCGGACCATCCTAGCCTTCAAGCTTTGGGGATCTTTACCCTCCTGAAAGAACACACCCTCTAACAGAATGTTATTGGGTTTATCCTTTAGGGATAACCCAAGCTGATGACGTGCCAAAACGGGGTTGTAGCTAATCCCACCACATGTACCGAGAAGAGGTACATTGGAGAATTCACCACAAGATTCGATAATCTGCACACCATCGTATACACGGTTGTACCAAGAGATATCATCATTAGTGAGAGACATAAGTCTCGTGGACCACCGTAGACATCCCTTGTTCTCCTTGAAGGCGACCGTCTGCGGTAAGTGATAAATAAACCACTTATACAACAGAAGCAGACAGCACACGATGGCACCACCACCCTTTGCATTCCTCATATGCAAAGAAAAATAAGTGTCACCCAACAGAGTCGGAACGGGATTAAGAGTGGAGAAGATCCTAATAGCATTCACATCCACAAACTTGCTGATGTTGGGGAACAACACTAACCCATAGATGAGAAGTACAAATATGGCCTCAAAGGCGTCCTCACTCATGGCCTTCCCATACACAGTAGCTTGAGCAATGAGGAACTCAGAAGGGAGACCTTGAATTCCACCTTTGGTAGTCATATGGGCACCAACCAGAGATTCATCTATATGCAACATATCAGCTATCTCTCGAGAAGTAGGAATACTCTCCAAGCCACTGAACAACAACTGGTCTAGAATAGGTATACCCACAAGGTAGGCATACTCCTCAAGCGTGGGCAAAAGCTAAAAATCCGGAAAAGTGAAGCAACGGTACAAGGGATCATAAAACTGCACCAATACACTCATCAATCCTTCATCCACCTGAGTAGTCAGAAGAGGAAGAAGCTTCCCAAAACGAGCTTTGAAACCCAAAGGATCTAATACATAGGATGTCAATTTCCTTAACTCCTTCAAGTCTGGTTGTCTGAAACTGTACTTCTTTGTATTCCTTCTTTGTCTTTCCATGTCTGAAAATTTGCAAATAGACCTCTTAAGTTCCTTGAAGATTTTCTTATTATTTTGATGATATGGATGCAAATTGGTGCATGAATGCATGGATGCAACAACCACACTCAAGGATCAAGCAAAGCACACCAAACAAAGGTCATGGGATGGATCATATTATCCTTAATATCAATCATCCATTTTGGTGGATTATGGTTTACACCTTATCAACACCCAAGTTCCATTGATATTAAGGATACATGAACGGATCAACCACGAATCAAGGGTTTGTTGCAAGTCACGAGCGTGGGGTCTCGGTTAAGAACCACCCAAAGGGAGTGTACTAGGGTTTAACCTGCCAAACGTGTTCTACAAGAGGTTCCCATAGTCATCATCCCATCTTTCGGATATTATCGGAGAAAAGACTACTCGTATTCCAAAAAATATTCTTAAGAGAGACTCTTATGAGTGTAGTATCGCGTAACAATCGTATCAAATCTTACACTTGAACGACTTTCGCACTACATCCTAAGAATAGGCCAAGACGGGTTTGGTAAACTAAGGTCCTTGGCTTCTAAGGTCTATATTGGAAAGAGTAATGTCTAACCACAACTACTTGTGTGACATTATTGATCCCAACATGACCTCCACCATGTGGATGGACTTGCAAGTCAACTTGCTAAAGAATAACTCCACACAAGTCAACAAGACTATGCCATTCTCCTATCCAAAGTGCACTCGAGTTCGGGTATAGAACTCAGCTCACAAAGATCACCAAGCAATACAAGGAATTAATATTTCAAGCAATTCAATCATTACATATAATACAGTAATCCCAAATTACACAAAATATGTCACAAAACAACATACACAATAATACAACAAATATGAAAAGTAGGCAAAACCCACTAGGCAAATGTCCCCAGCAGAGTCGCCACTTTTCTATAGCGGGGTATTCGTTACCATTAGATATATTGACTAAATCCAATGTAAATCATACAATTCGAGTCGCCACCTCACTTCTATTTATCCAAAGGAATGGTTAGAAAGCGAACAAAAACCTAAAAGTTTTATCGAATCAAAAACTAGTAAAAATGTCAGAGATCTGGGTAAGGGGGTTGGTTATGAAATGGGAAGGTTTTAAGCACCCAAAACATCCTAGGTACTCCTAGGGAGCCCTTCTCATATTGGTTGTAAGGTTGGTATTTTGTGAAAATTTATTTGTGCCAACATGATTGAAGAGATGAGGAAAGAATATACAAGTTTATTTGCATTTCGTGTTTGGATGGATGAACCCATTGCCTACGTACCATCTTAAAAAAGATTAGGATCAAAACCTCGTAGTTCGGGGTAAAAATCTCAAAATGAGTTGGTGAATTGATTGGTCCAAAAGCCTTAAGGTCTTTTGTTATCCAAGGGAGAAAACTCAACCTAAAACCACAGAATCCACCATGTGAGGATAGCTTCAACATGCTAGCGAGGGGTTAACCCTATAATAAGCATGAAAGACTCATTGTCCATCACTAAGGATATAGGTGAGTATTACATCTACCTCAAGGATAACTCAAACCTAATAGCTAAAGGTTATGAAAAATTTGATTAAGAAATATGGCCATTGAAACCATAAAAAAAACATTTGAATGCGTTATATTTGCCACTGAAAATTATTTACAAGATATGGTCAAAGTTGGCTTAAAAGTTCAATTCAAAATAAGTGTTATGAAAAGAAAGTTTGAAAATCAAAAGCATAAGGCTTAGATTTCTAATGTTGAAAACAAATGTTAGATGTTTGCACAAAAGTTTTGGCTTGGGTTAGAGTTGAGGGAAGAAGAAGAATGGCTAAAATCCTAATCATACAAGAGGTTGTAACACCTCAAAATTTGCCCTCCTCTTCTTGGGACTAGTTTAACATATTGCATTTCATTTTTAGGGCATTAGGCATTTGCATATTGTTAGATACCCAAAAGTGCTTATTTGAGCTATCAAATATGGGCATCTTTCACTTCATTTCCTTGCTAAAGTGTTCGAAACCACCTTTGTTTTAGATGAATTGGAATACAATGATAAATGATCTTGGTACCTTTGATTTGTGTGTTATTGTGCAGGAATTAGGCATGAAATAATAGAAAATGAAGGCACAAGAAAGTTGGCAAAGGGACCAAATAAAGGATGCATTCATCATCTTGCTCGCTAGGCGAGGGCTATGGCGAAGAGCTCGCTAGGCGAGACTCCAGCGAGCATCCAGCGAACAGCTCCAGTATTTTACAGTAGCAAACATCAACAAACTCGCTAGGTGAGCAGCCAGCGAAGGTGGTAGCGAACACGTCCAGACTTGGTCAAAAGCGCAGCCAGCACTCACTCGCTAGGCGAGCCATTAGCGAGCTCCCATCGAGCAATTCCAGTAGCAAAACCTCCTAAGCTCGCTGGAGCGAAGGTTGAAGCGTGGGCTTCGCCTAGCGAACATGCAAATCTGGAAAAGGATATTTCTCTAGCGCAGGTGCCTCATTTTGGGGCTCGCTAGGCGAGCCATTCTGCTCGCCTAGCGAGCATGACAGCTCAGTAGCAGCACTATAAGTAGCAAGGGCTACTTTTTGGAGCCATACCTTACACTTCCATACTTTTGTACTTTCTAGATATTTTTCCAGCATTGCTCTAGAGATACTTTGTGACCTAGAAATCATTTCTCTTCATCTCTTAACAATCTTTCACAAAAAGAAGGTGGATTCCCATCCAATCTCGATTATTCGACTCGGATGTTGATCAACCTTCTTCCAAAACTTGTTGACCAAGCTACCATGAAAATGAGTAGCTAAGTTCTTCATTTTGTCAAGGTTAGATGTAGATGGTCATAAGCTTTGTGTGTATATGAGATGATCTTCATTTGTAAACTCTTTAATGATGAATATATGGTGAAAACTTTGTTTTATGGAAAACTCTTTGTGTTGGTTTATGATCGAGAGATGTTTACCAACTCCTTACCTAGGTTTTCATCCAATCTTGTTTTTTAGCTAGAGATAGTAATGAATGATTTTGTTCACCATAAGGTTGAACCAAAAAGTTGTCATTTTGATAGATTGTGTTAGAGATAAACAATGGATCAAAATGGGAAAACTCACAATGTGTGTTAGAGATAAACACATTGGGAGGACTTTGTGAAATAGTTTATCATCTAAAGGAGTTTATAAGTTTTGTTTATCGAACATATACATGCAAAGTGATCGTCGATCCCTAACTTTGGCAATATTTCTCAAATAGAAAAACCAAAACTTTTACCGCATTTTATTACACTTTTATGCAAGATACCGTGACTAAAACCAAAACCCCATTGTTACCTTAAGCTAAGAATTAAAACAACTGTCGAAAGGCGGTGATATCTCACAATCCCTGTGGAGACGATAACAAAAACCCGACACTTAAAAAAAACAATCAACAAAATGGCGCCGTTGCGGGGGATTGTGAATTGATATTGCGAGCATCGCAATAGTGGCTTGATTTTTAGCTTTCGAATTTTTGACTTGTGCTTGTAATTTGTTTGGTTTAGTGTGCAGCTTTCGTTTTATGCGAGGGCAGATTCCTGTGGACGAACTTCTTTTTGATCCCGAGATCAAAAGAACCGCAAGGAGGCTGAATAGCAGAACGAGACGAAGGAGGCAACAGGCTAGACAACGACAAGAACAAGGAGAAAGTTCTTCTACCACACATCCACCACCGTTCATACCTATCATGGAACCACCACCACCGCCCATTTCCACTCCATGTGTAAATAGTCCAAGGAATACTGCTCAGTTTGCCAACCACACTGGAAGGCAAGCCGAGATGAAGACGGGAACTCTTAATTTACTATATGGAAGTCCATTCACCGGAATGGACCATGAAGATCCCTTTGCTTTTCTCACCAAATTTTACGAGATAGCATTGGCGGCCGGAGTTGATCAAGCTCAAGAGCTACCGTTGTTCAAAAGATTATTTCCCCACGCCTGCTCGGCAAAGCAAAAGATTGGTACTTAGATCAAACACCTGCCGTCATGACAGATTGGAACGTGTTGGAAGAGAAGTTCGTCGAAAGATTTTTCTCCCACAACCGGTTCATGGAATCCAAGACGGCCATCTTAGTGTTTTCACAAGGAACCAACGAATCATTAAATGAGGCGTGGGAAAGATTCAAATCCATGCTTCGGAAATGTAAAGGGCATGGTTTTGATGAATTGACTCAAATCCATATTTTCAAAAATGGACTTCAACCAAACTGCAAGACTTTGTTGGATGCTACCTCAGGTGGTTCTTTATTGTCTAAAAACGCCGAAGAAGCTACAGATATCATAAATTGAATGGCTCTAAATGATCTCCAAAGTCAAAGTAGAGGCAACTCTTTGAAGAAGCCAAGAGTTCTTGAACTTGGGACGAACGATGCCATTCTTGCCCAAAACAAACTCATTTCACAACAAGTGGAAATCTTAACGCAACAAATAAAAGAGTTGAGAGAACCTTCAAAAGCTAAACAAATAGCTTGTTGTGAGCTTTGCAAAGGTGAGCATGACACCGGATTTTGTCCACCTCCCGGGTTAGAAGAAGTAAACTACATGGCGAACCAACGAGACTACCAACCGAGACAACAACAACAACAACAACAACCTTATCAACCACATCCTCAAAATCAACAACAACACTTCCAAGGGAATCAAGGATTCCAACCTAGGAGTAACTATTACCATAACCAAGGTTATGGGGGTGGTTCTTCTAGCCGTCAAAACCCTCCCCAAAATCCTTATCAACCTCAACAACCGCCGGTCGTAACTTCAAAGTTAGAAGAGACATTGACACAATTCATGCAAATGTCAATGGCTAATCAAAAGAGCAACGATGCGGCAATCAAAAATCTCGAGACTCAAGTTGGACAACTTGCTAAGCAACTAGCGGAACAACAACCCGGTCCATCTTTTTCGGCGAACACGCAAACAAATCCTAAGGAGCATTGTAAAGCGATCACGACGAGAAGTGGAAGGGAGTTGATTAGTGAGAATAAAAAAGGAGATGAGAGTGAACAAAGAGAGGAAAAGAAGAAAAATGAGGAGGAAATATTGGAGGATAATATTGATGGTGAAGTGGGGGAGTGGAGTGAGGAAGAAGTTGAAAAGAACAAAAAGAATGGTGAAGTTGAAAAGAAAGAAAGTGTGGAAATTGAGAAAAATAAGAGTGATGAAGTAATGGGGGAGGAAGTGAAAAAGCCAAGAGCGAGAAGTTCTAGAGTTGCTAAAGGAAAGGAGGTAGTAAGCGCTACTCCAATCCAAAACCTTCCTTATCCACATGCTCCATCTAAAAGGGAGAATGAACGACATTATGCCCGGTTCATGGATATCTTCAAACAACTGCAAATCAACATTCCGTTTGCCGAAGCATTGGAGCAAATGCCCAAGTATGCCAAATTCATGAAAGACATACTTACAAAAAAGCGGAGGTATACGGAACCGGAGACCATTGTCCTAGATGCGAGCTGTAGTGCAATCATTCAAAGGACGCTTCCGAAAAAAGAGGTTGATCCGGGACGAGTTACTTTGCCGGTTAAAATTGGTGATATCTAAGTCGGAAAAGGACTAATTGATTTGGGGTCAAGCATTAATCTTATACCATTGTCTATTGTAAAGAGGCTTGGCAACATTGAAATTAAGTCCATCCGGATGACTTTGCAATTGGACGATAAGTCGACTACCCATCCTCATGGCGTAGCCCAAGATGTTTTGGTTAAGGTCGACAAATTCTTTTTCCCGGTCGATTTTATTGTTATTGATATGGAAGAGGATGATGATGCTCCGCTCATTCTGGGCCGACCGTTCATGAAAACCGCGCGCATGATGATAGACGTTGATGACGGTTTGATGAAGGTGAGAGTCCAAAATAAAGAAGTTACTTTCGATCTATTCGAAGCAATGAAGCATTCAAAAGATAGAAGTGATAGCTTTCGCATCGATGTGATCGAAGAGGCAATTTTGGAAGTTTCTAAGCATATTCATGAGATATCTCCTATGGAGTTAGCTCTTGATGACTCATTTGAAGTTTTCACAGTTGAAGAAGAGCAAGCTCTTGATGAATGCTTAAGGGAACTTGATGGTTTAAACGAACTACAACCGTGGGAAGTTGAGGAGGAAGACTTGAAGAAGGAGGTTAATGACGAAAAAGTGCCTATTGAATTGAAAATGTTACCTTCTACTTTGAAGTATGTATTCCTAGATGAGACCGAAGCAAATCCGGTCATCATAAGCAACCTTTTGTCAAATGATGAAGAAGCCCGTTTGATCAATGTGCTAAAAAAAATCAAGAAGCCATGGGTTGGACTCTTTCCGATCTCAAAGGAATTAGTCCTTCCTATTGCATGCACAAGATCTTAATGGAAGAGGATTTTAAGTCGGTAGCTCAACCACAACGCCGCTTAAATCCTACTATGAAGGAGGTTGTTAGAAAGGAAGTTGTCAAGTTGTTGGATGCGGGAATGATTTACCCGATTTCGGATAGTCCGTGGGTTAGTCCTGTGCATGTGGTTCCGAAGAAAGGTGGAATTACCGTGATCCGAAATGACAAGGATGAGTTGATCCCTACTAAAGTTGCAACAGGGTGGCGAATGTGAATTGATTATAGGCGGTTGAATACCGCAACTCGAAAAGATCATTTTCCACTCCCGTTCATGGATCAAATGCTCGAAAGACTCTCGGGGCAACAATACTATTGTTTCTTGGATGGCTATTCCGGGTATAACCAAATTGCGGTTGACCCGGCCGATCATGAAAAGACGGCTTTCACATGTCCGTTTGGAATTTTCGCATACTGAAAAATGCCCTTTGGGTTGTGCAATGCACCGACGACTTTCCAAAGATGTGTGCAAGCCATTTTTGCCGACCTTGTTGAGAAAACAATGGAAGTCTTCATGGATGACTTCTCGGTATTTGGTGGTTCCTTTAGTTTATGCTTGGCAAACTTAAAAACGGTGCTTGAAAGATGTGTGAAGACCAATCTTGTGCTTAATTGGGAGAAGTGCCACTTCATGGTGACCGAGGGGATAATGCTTGGCCATAAAGTCTCTTCAAGAGGGCTTGAAGTTGATCGTGCTAAGGTTGAAGTGATTGAAAAGTTACCTCCTCCGGTGAATATTGTAGCGGTGTATTCGTCGCTATATGATTTATTGGTTAAATCATAAGCAATGTATACAATGAATTCGAGTCGCCACCGCACTTTTATTTATCCTAAGGACTGGTTAAAAAGCGAACAAAAACCTAAGAAGTTTTACACGTAGAAAACTAATGGAAAAGATCAGAGAGTCTGAGTAAGGGGTAAATTACGCAATGGGAAGGTGTTAGGCACCCATCACGTCCTAGGTACTCCTAGGGAGCCCTTTTCACACTTGTTGTACAAAGTTATTATTTGTTATGACATAAATAATGTGCAAACATGAGTGGGATGATGAGAAAAGAATGTACAAATTAATTATTTTTGTGTTCGAACGGATGAACCCGTTGCCTACGTACCTTTCATCAAAGGTAAGGATCAAAACGCCGTAGTTCGGCTAAAAGATTTCCAAAACATGAGTGAGTTCATTTTAAAACAATAGCACTAAGGCTTTACGTTATCCACGGGAGAAAACTCAACCTTATATAACAACAAGTCCACCATGTGAGAAAAGCTTCCACTTGCTAGAGAGGGGTTAACCCTATAATGAGCAAGGAAGACTTACAATTCAATCAACTAAGGACAAATAGGTGAGGTTAACATCAACCAACTAGGATAAATCAAGCCTATAGCTAATGTATGAAAACTTAACAAACATGGACAAAGCCACAAAATCATTTGAATGAATGAAGTTAATTGATTTGGGGTTATTTACAAAAGTGTAGTCAAAGTATGATTAGAGTCAATTCAAAGAAGTATTTACAAAGTGGAGTTCGGAAAATCATGGACTTAAAGTCCAAGTTTCTAATTTGGAAAGAGGTGAGAATGTTTGCACAACATTTATGTCAAGTTTTAAACATGTGTGAAAAGGTAGGACACAATGGGATGAATGGAATGGAAGAGTGAATGTAAAACTTCTTAGGAGGGTCCACCTCTTGAAATCATATAGAAGATGATTCAAGTGGGTCCTTAGGAATAGGCTACAAATGAGCAATGAACATGGTAACAGATGAAAGTCAATAAAAGCGGATACTGGATGCCACTCAATGGTCTTATACCAGTCTCCTAAAACAAGTAAGGATATCAGAAGCCACTCTATGGACTTACACTAATCTCCATCAGAATAAAACAAAAAACAAAACAGGGAAGTCAACTGCCAATCTATCTGGACTTATGTTAACCTCCACAGTATGATCCTAGGAATACAAATGCCACATTACAGGGACTTACAATGAATCCTCACATACAACAACAATGCTCAAACAAGGAGCAAAGAAGATATGAGTGACCAATGAGGTCTTACACTCTATCTCTTCCATATCATGGGAGCAAAAGCCAATCAACATGGTCTTACAATGGTCCTCAATGGGCAAACAACAATGTGTCACAAAGACAAATGAAATGATCATGCACTAATGGCAAACAAAGATAATGAATGCACAATGGCAAACTCAAGTAATCATGTATGGATGAATCAAGTAATCAATCACATAAATTCAAGTAGCACACGCTATAACCATTCAATTAGGCTCAAGCAAAAGGGTGAGGCATTAAAGCCAACTGTAATAGGGTTAAAGTTGCTCTTAACCTTGCCATTGAGGGGCTAAGGTGAAGCAGATTAAAGGATATGAGGGGTGTGCCTCATCACTCTTATCTCTGGTCAGAGAGAGTATTGAATATCAGAAGGTGTGGGAGTTCAGAAAGATGGAACTCTCTCCACATTTATTGACTCGGTCGATCTTGGGTTTGGATCTCAATGCTACAACCATGTAATGGGAGCAAGGAGAAGACTCACAGAATAGTGGGAGATAGGCTACATATCTCTTATATCCACCAATTGCCTCAAATGAGGACTTTTCCTGCTTGGGACAAACATAAACAATCACAAACATCGCCTCTTAAGGAGGACTTCAGACAGTTGCCTGGCTAAATAACAAGCCAGGTCTTCCAGACTACATGAAGAAGAAGGTGCTATACCTCAATGCAAATGCTAATCAAGCAAAGCAATGCAAAGTTCTCAAGGAACTATAAGCGACTATGTTCCTGAAATCAATCAAATATCATCGGTGTACAATTCAAAGTTACTCAGACAAGTTATAAACCAATAGTCAATTACAATCAAATATGTGCCAAGCCCAAAGCTCAAAGCTCAAAGGAGCTAGGCATCCTACAAAACAAACACATTAGTTCACAAATGTCAAGTGAAACCACTCAATTATGAATCAACCTCCTTAAGGCATTAGCTTTTTAACCTGAAAAGTCAAAGTCAAGCTCAAACATAAGTAACAAAACCACTAGGACAAGCCTAGGGTCCAAAGGAGGGAAAAAACTTAAAACAGCAAGTAAAACATGATCAAAGTTAAGATAATTCAAGTAATAAGAGATCCCAATTGGTCTCATATCCAAACTATGCACTAATTTCATTTTATGCACATATTAAGGCAAAGTAAGCAATGTTGAATCACATATGGACAACCAGAATGATTTCAATCAAAAAAATATCAAAACAACACAGTAAATTCCACAAAAATTATATCCTAAACAGAGGACATTCAACAAGCTACATATCAATTTTCATTCCATTTGGACTAGTGGAGCTATGGGAATTAATTCAACATGTCAAGGCATGCAAAAACATAACCAAAACTTGGTCACAAAATGTACACTAACTTCAAACAAATGGTGAACAGTGAAATCAAATTGGAAATGAGTGGGACCAAAGCCAAATCAAATTTTAATATGTTAGGAAGCACTCCATCAATTTTCATATTCATAGGATAAGGGATGAGCATTTAATGATACATGTACATTTTGTTACACATAAAACAATCCAAAATTGCTAAACAGCAATCAAAAATCCAACTCAATTAGAAAATGGATCAATTGAATCCACAAAAATTCAGGTTGAAAGTTAACATATACATTGTATCTCATGCAAAATATCAGGGCCATTGGCCTAAAGGAAGCATAGAAAAATAATTCATGAAGTCAGCATAGCATAGTATGACACATATTATCACACTCAAAAAGAATAATTCATATCTAACAATCCAGAGGTCCAAAAATTACAAATGATATACCAAAATCTCCAGAAATGTATGAAGAATCATCATATAAAATTTCATTAATTTTGGATAATGTATGAGCATTTGGTGATTAAAATGGTAAAACATATGAAAATAGCACACATGATGAACATCTCTATGCCAATTAAAATTTCTACCAGGCACAACTTACACTACTATGCCTAAAAAAAAGTAGATTAAAATTGGAATCTATCAAAAAAAATCCCACCTAATTTGGATTTAAATTGAATTTTATATGAATTTTATAAGATTTGTTAATTTATGTAATAATTATTTAAGTGGTTTAATGAATTAATTTATAGCAATGGCAATTCCGTAAATATCCAAAAACGTGGTACATTGTTCATTAATGATGTGGCGGCTTCTGGTTGGTTGGATTAAGTGGGAAACATGTTTTCAAAAGTGTCAGGCGAAGGAAATGGATCTGCACGTGAAATTTCTCCAGAATTCATGTTCTTCCTCGCCGTTCTTCATGTTCATCGTGCCAGCTTCCGTCATGGCGATTTCTTCACCAAATCAAACAAACCGCATACCGTTCTCTCCGTCTCTCAGCGTAGGTTACGATTATGGCAACGCTTTTGTCCAAAGATTAACGCACGCAAAGAACTGATCGAAAGAAGTTTCGCACGCAAAGGTTCAAATCAAGATATCTAGCTCAATACTTAACGGATTCACACGATTCAAATTGCAGTTTGTTCTATGTCGTGAGATCTATCTAAACCACATGCTGATTTCAAGAATCGAAGAGTTCGAATTTTTACCTTCTTGAAGTGCAGCTCGTGATTCGGTGTTTGTTTCGCTTCGATTGATGAAAACAGATGGAGTATAATGCTCTAGGAAGTGAATGATGATGAATTTTCAGCTCAACGATGCTTGGATCATGAAGATTCGCCGATTGCCATTGATGCTCAAAGCTTGGACAGTTGCAATTGTGCGCGGTTCTTCCACCAATCTCCACAAACAGAATTCCACAATCTCCTGCAAATGATGGATTCACAATGAACTAGCACAAAGATTAGTGAAAAATTGATGAATTGATGCAAAAGAGTTTTTGTGAAAAATGGAGAAAAGTGAGAGAATTTTAGAGTTTTTGTGATGAATCTGAAATTGTGATTAGTGTTCTGAGTTTCTGTTATAATTAAGTTTATATACTAATGCCTAATCCAACTCATAATCATGCTTAAGCCAAAAATGATAATTAGTGAAATATGCTTATATGTGCAATTTGGCATTTTTGCCCTTGGATGGCTAGAAGCAATGAAACAGTAATTTTTCACTTTGGACAAGTCACAATTGGCATTTAGAAGCTATTGGAATTGGTCCCATGCCAAAATTCCAAATATTTTGAAAGTTGGACCGTTTTGCCCCTGCACTTTAATTAGTGCACTTGAAAAATGGCCTTTTTATGTGAATGCTTTTGGCGAAATGTGATGATGGATTATGAAAGTACATATCAAATGTGGTTTGCTCAAAGAAGAACCATCCAATTTGGCCATTCCATGTGAGAGTTATGCCACTTTGAATTCGGGCATTTTCTGAAATTGATCTGACCATATCTTGACAACCACACATGGGAATTGAGTGTTCTTGGACTTTTTGGAAAGGTGAGAACAAGATCTTCAACTTTCATGTTGGAAAAAATTCCATTTGAAGCTTTCTTGGACACATAATATTTGGGAGAAAAACTTTCCATTTTGGGCAGGTGAGAATTACAGGTCATTTCCATTTTGGGAAACTTTTTGTCTGACTTCAAATCCTTCCATCCTTGATCTTTGAAATGTCAAATGAGACTTGTATGGACATGAATGAGGTCTTTCTAACCATCTCACACCTTCAAATCCCTGATTAAATGCACAGTTGACCACAGTTGACTTTTGTTGACTTTTCTTGACTGGGCCATGTTCTGATGAATTCCAAGCCTCTTTCACATGGGATCTTGGTTCCAAATGATACCACAAGTTATATGAACTCTTTATGAATGATCATGGTGTCCAAATTCTTCAAGAATGGCCACCATATATTGCTCAATGCCTGATTTGACTGATTGACTGATGATTGCTTCAGCTGCAAGAAACAAGGTTAGATGACAATATTTTTGTACTTTTGGTTAGTGAACATATGAAAAGCATTGATATACAAATGCAACACATGCTTGGTGATCAAGAACCACACTCATAAGATACCCACCCACTAGGAGGGAAACTAGGGCATGCACTGATCCTTGAGGCTATGATATGATATGATATGGGCCATGAGGGATCTTAGGGCCAAAATTGGGGTCTTACAGATGCCCCTATTTAAGGTCATTCTATCCGGAGAAGTGAAGTTTAGAAATCTTCATCTCGACGCGGTAGAATGGGCTTAAATAACAGTAATGAGACAAATTTTGGTCCCTAAGAGACCTCATGATGCAGATGTATGCATGCAAAAGCAAATTTTGTGGAGATATATGGTTCACACAGAAGAAAAAGACGATCCATCGGAGTAATACACTCACCAGGAACAGAGACTCTAATGAGACTCTTATTGGGGGATAGTAAGGAAAAAGAATGCGTGAGCAGGACACGACTTTGATTAGGGTAATGACAAAACTGACACAGCGTGAACTAAGGCACGACTCCGATTGGGGATAACAGATATCGGAATGGAGAACTTGCTGGGGAAGCAAAGGACTCACACCGGGGGAATAAAGAATTACAGAGGAAAATAAATCCATTGGAATGACATAAGCTGACTCAACTATCCAGAAAGGATACTTCGGATAAAAATCCGGACTCGGACCAGGAAAAGATTCACAAAGAACCTCCCTGCCGGGAAATGCATATACTGGGGAATAAACACCCATATAGCAAAGGGTAAAAATCACCAAAGGAACTTCGCAGGGGACTGTCTAACAAAGAGACTCTCCTGGGAAAAGCAACAGGAATGAGGTGTTACCGGTATAAGGGTAACAAACTCAGGAAGAATGAATATCTAAGACCGGTATAAGGGTGAGAGATATCAATCAACCAACATCTGAGAAAGACCTACAAAGGGTATAATACTCAGGAAAATCTGACTCCACAGGGGACCAAGGTCATAATAGGGAGTAGACAGAAAGGAACACCAGGGATACCGAGGTATATAATAGGTGACCGACAGAACGTGAATTGGTATATATGCCACGACACTCATCATCCGAAAGGAGGGCTTGAAAAAGCAAATCAACTTAGAGGATGGACATTCGAATCCACAACGGGAAAACGAATCTTACTCAAACTGGGGACACAAACCCAAAGAGTACATGAGATATAATATCCATTACCGGCAGACCGTGGATAAGATACTCGCATGAGACATATTATCTATTACCGTCAGAACGTAGATAATAAACTCGCATGGTAAGAAACACCAGAGATACCGAAGTATATAATAGGTGATCTACCAAAGACGTGAATTGGTATATATGCCAAAAACACACATCCGAAACACAAACTGGTTAAAGGATGGATATTCGATTCTACAAAGAATACGAATCTTGCTCAATTGGGGAAAATCAACAAAGGATTCCAACTAAAGAGCGCACGAGACATATTATTCATTACCGGCAGACCGTGAATAATATACTCGAAAGGAAAAGACACCAGAGATACCGAAGTATATAATAGGTGACTAACCAAAAGAGAGACAATCGTTACCAAGCATCCGGGTAAACCAAAGACAACTCAAGGGGATAAATTGCAAGCATCCGGCAATCATCCAACAACAAGGAAGAATATTCGACTCCGCAAAGGGAAATAACGAATCTTACTCGACCAGGGAAACACAAAAGGCTTCAACTGAAGAGTGCATGAGATATATTATCCATTACCGTCAGAACGTGGATAGTATACTCGCATGGAAGATTATCCACAACCGGTATAAGGGTTAATAAAGGATAAATCGTCCGAAACGAAAGGCATCGGGATACCAAACAGGCATATAATGATGACCAATCAAAGAGAGTAACAACATTACCAGCAAAAGGGTAAATGAAAGACTCACTGGGGATAAATTGCAAGCATCCGGCAATTATCCGCAAAACTGGGGATACATTGATAAACAATCAATGATCCGGGGAACAAATCACTAGCAAACGGTGAAAAGACCCACTAGCGACTTCAAAAGGATAACATTGCAAGCATCCGGCAATGATCCAGGAGACTGCTGGGAATACAAGTGCTTACTCAAGAGCAACTACCCAAAAGCAGGAAGGAATATCAACATCGAATATTGAATGAAGATAACCACGAAGAGATTAGGGTTTACATCTACCGAATACGGGGCAGAAGACCACAAACTCTAGCTGAGGAAACAAGGGGTTTAACAATACCGACTACTGGGTAAGAAACCAAAGACTCAGCTGAGGATAAAATTGCTAGCAACCGGCAATTATCCACATGTATCATAAGATACAACTCCGCTGGAGAGAAAAATCACAGCGACATAGAATTTACAGCTACCGAATACGGGGTAGAAGACCACAAACTCCACTGGGGATATAAATCACCACAGGGAACAAAACTCTGTTTGGGATAACACCACAACAACAGAAGATCCACCATCAACCAGATCGAACCACAAAGGTTACCACTGCTAGGGGAAAAGAGATAGGATTTACGACTACCGGTATGAGGGCAGTAGCCATACTCTGGTGGGAATAACCACAAATTAGGGTTTACATCTACCGAATACGGGGTAGAAAACCAAAAACTCTGCGTGGGGATAGAATAAATCACGAATCCGCACGGAAAATCAAAATGAGGTTTATAACAGACCGCAAACTCTGTTGGAGAGTAAGGAATTAGGATTTACGACTACCGACTATCAGGTAGAAAACCAACAACTCTGGCTGGGGACTAAAAGGTATATAACCACAAGTTCTGCCAAGAAGCCAGGAAAATAGGACTTACAACTACCGGTATAAGGGTAGGGGCCAAAATCGACTCTTGCGGAGGAATGAAAGGTATATAACCACAAATTCCGCCAAGAGGAAATGAACAATAAGACTTACAACTACCGGTATAAGGGTAGAGGCCCGAAATCTCCGCTGGGGAACAACCCACTGGGAAGCACGATATAGTTGACAAAACGCCAATTCGGGAATATTCCGAAAAGACAGACCGAATCAAGACACGTCCTATGAGGATATAACTCAATAGGAAAACTCCATCCCAATATATATGCTGGGAGGAAACGGAAGAAACCGTCATCCACGAGGGTATATCTCAGTGGGGAACCGCAGAAGGAAAGACAGACACTTTCTGCTTATGGGCTGACTCTATATGGAGAGATTTAACACCCGACATCTGCTTAGGAAGATCTATAAAGATCTATATCACCATAGCAGGGAATAACAAACAAGGGATATATGGCAAAAATGCAACATGAATATCTGAATGTTTCATGAATATGCATGAATATGCGTGATTTATGTTTGATGAATGCTGACAAAACAGACATTTCTAACACAACAGTCCAGGAATCAAACGTCCGGTATTACACTTCCAGGGGAAAACCAAATGGAAAGCCAATTCTGCTGGAGATCTACATGCCATAAAGCAAAGATCTGCGGGTACTGCTGGGAAGCAGAAGCAAAAGAATCAGAGATATCTGGAGAATACCAAATCTGAGCAATGAATCAGCGATCACCCCAACTAGGGCACAGAAAGTCGCAACAGGCAAAGAGCCACAAAGACAAATCTGTCGGGGAACAAGAGAATCTCAAAGTCCTGCAGGGGATCCTAGCACACTGCTATGGAAACGGATCCAACATAACTCCATTGGGGAACAACCCACTGAGGGAGCAAAGGTCACCCGGATAGAGTTTGGCTGCACAAGCAACTCTACTGGGGATATCATCAATTACTCTCTTGGGGAACAACCCACCGAGGAAGGAAAGCACCAAACAAGTAGATTCTGCAACAAACCACTCTACTCGGGGCGAACACACATCTGATGGATCACATCAGCAGATTCTGCAACAAAATCCGCTCTACTGAGGATCGAAAAGTAATCAGGAAATCAATACCATCTCCGGATGACGGAGCTATCAACCGACCATACGGGGATTGAAGGAGGTTCAACAGGCAATACTGCCACAACAACCGCTCTGCAGACAAAAGCTGGGGAGAGATGGATGAAAATACTGGGATATCAACCCAATCAACCACGGAGTAGGAAAATAAATCCTGCTCTGCTGAGGAGATCAACCATTCTGATAGAGCGAAAGTAAACAACTCCGCTCGCGACTGCGCTGGGAAGGAGTGACAACAACTCTGCTCGCGACTTCGATGGGGATGTCAATAACTGCACGACTTGTGACAAGGAGACAAATAAAGTCTCGGGATAGCGACCCACTGGAGAAAGTGACGAGGCACCAAGGTGACAAACCATCAACCGCCGAATCTTCCACAAGGAAATCATCCATGCTGAGGGAAAACTGCGGCTGGAGAACACTGAGTTTTCAACAACACTCCTGCTTGGGGAATAACCCCACCAACAACTCGACTTGCAATCATGCTGGCAACTCACTTGGGGAGAAATACGGGATACGGGGATATCAACCCACTAACCACAAATATCCTGAACACCTGAGCAATCAAGCCGGGGAGAGACTACTGCTGGAGAACAGACCGAGTCTTCAACACACCACTCTGCTTCGGGGAGTCAAAATCCACAGAAGCTCTGCTTAGGGAACAACCCCAACAACCAAATCTCTACTTGGGGAACAACCCCAACAACCAAATCTGGAGAAGAAGGATACAAACCAACCCAGGAGTATGAACAAATGTCTTACCTGTTGGAAACCATGCCACCATTGGGAGAGCACTGAGAAATTCTTTGAGTATCCTTTTATCATTGTGAATGTTCACTTTGTTTAAAACAATAATCTTTGAAAAATTTTGTTTTTAAAACAATGATATTTTATCAGTTAAAACATGCAAAACATTTGTTGAATTGAAACAAATAAGAGTGCGAATAATCGGATAAAAAGCTCAAATTTATTTGATGGAATGGTAGTCTGCAAATGGCAAGACTCCATAGATCTGTACAAATTTGAAATCAGTGATGTATTGGAAGAGGGCTACATTGAACATAATGATCCTTTCTCTACCAATTTGAATCTCGATGTATTCGAAGCTTCAGTCGGTGACGAATCGAGAATCTTCTGACGAACAGACAGCTGGTGAAACGAAAGTCTTGTCAGGATGCAGTTACTTGCCTGATCCCTAATTTTTGCCTAGATTTCCCCAGAGTGAGGTACTCAATCTAGCGGGATGCAAATATGCTTTTTTATCAAGTCTCTAACTTTTGCTTGGATTACCCTTGCAGGTTTTCCACCGAGACGCTCATTTTTGCCTAAGCCGCCCTTTCGGGTTTTCAGCTTAGCGAGTTATTCTGTTTCTCATTTGCATATACTTTTTTTTTAGGCAAAGTATCTCTTAACTGCATCTGAATTCACAGGGCGAGTGACATCCTCCCCATCCATTGTTGTAAGCATCAAAGCTCCGCCTGAAAAGGCTCTCTTAACAACATATGGACCCTCGTAGTTTGGAGTCCACTTGCCCCTGGAATCGGGCGCGAAAGACAAAACTTTCTTGAGCACGAGGTCACCTTCTCTGAACACGCGAGGCTTGACCTTCTTATCGAATGCTTTCTTCATTCTCTGCTGATACAACTGACCATGACACATGGCAGTTAATCGTTTCTCTTCAATCAAATTCAATTGGTCATAACGACTCTGAACCCATTCAGCATCAGTCAACTTGGCTTCCATCAAGACTCTCATTGATGGGATCTCCACCTCTACTGGGAGAACAGCTTCCATGCCGTAAACAAGAGAAAAAGGGGTTGCCCCTGTTGAAGTGCGTACAGACGTACGATATCCATGCAAAGCAAATGGCAGCATCTCATGCCAATCTTTGTACGTGACAGTCATCTTCTGGATAATCTTCTTGATATTCTTATTAGCAGCTTCAACAGCCCCATTCATCTTAGGTCTGTAGGGAGAAGAATTATGGTGTGCAATCTTGAATTCAGCGCACAACTCATCCATCATCTTATTATTCAGATTAGATCCATTATCAGTAATGATCCTCTCTGGCACACCATAACGGCAAATCAGCTGGTTTTTGATGAACTTTACAACCACCTGTCTGGTCACATTCGCATATGAAGCGGATTCAACCCATTTGGTGAAGTAGTTGATTGCTACGAGAATAAACCTGTGTCCGTTGGACGCTTTCGGCTCAATCATGCCGATCATGTCAATTCCCCACATAGAGAAAGGCCATGGTGATGAAATCACATTCAGAAGTGTCGGAGGAATATGAATCTTATCCGCATAAATCTGACACTTGTGGCATTTCTTCACATATTTGCAACAGTCAGACTCCATTGTCAGCCAATAGTAGCCTGCTCTCAACATCTTCTTAGCCATAGCATGTCCATTGGAATGAGTACCAAATGAACCCTCATGGACCTCAGTCATCAACAGGTTTGCTTCGTGTTTATCCACGCATCTGAGCAAAACCATGTCAAAATTTCTTTTATACAGCACTTCACCACTGAGGTAGAAACTGCCTGACAACCTTCTCAAAGTTTTCCTATCCTTCACAGATGCCCCTGGCGGGTAGACCTGGTTCTGGAGGAAATTCTTGATATCAAAATACCAAGGCTTGTCATCATTCACTTCTTCGACTGCAAATATGTGAGCTGGTCTATCCAAGCGCATCACGACAATATTGGGCACTTCATTCCAATATTTCACAACTATCATGGAAGCAAGCGTAGCAAGAGCATCTGCCATCCGATTATCCTCTCGAGGAATATGATGAAAGTCAACTTCTGTGAAGAAAGTTGCAATCCTTCTTGCATAATCTCTGTACGGAATGAGACTTGGTTGATTCGTCTCCCATTCACCCTTGATCTGATTAACAACTAGGGCCGAATCACCATAAACATCAAGATGTTTGATTCTCAAATCAATACATTCTTCCAATCCCATAATACAGGCTTCATACTCTGCCATATTATTCGTGCATTTGAAAGTTAGCCTTGCTGTAAACGGAATATGAGCACCTTGAGGATTAACAATTACTGCCCCAATTCCATTTCCATACTGATTAACAGCGCCATCAAACACCATCGTCCATCTGGAACCAGGTTCCGGACCTTCATCAAGTGTAGGCTCATCACAATCTTTCATCTTCAAATACAGAATTTCTTCATCAGGGAAGTCATACTGAACTGACTGATGATCTTCAATCGGCCGGTGCGCTAAATGGTCAGCCAAGATACTACCTTTGATAGCCTTCTGAGCTCGATACTCGATATCATACTCAGACAACAACATCTGCCAACGGGCAATCCTCCCAGTTAAAGCAGGCTTCTCGAAGATATACTTAATCGGATCCATTCTGGATATCAACCAAGTTGTATGATTTATCATGTACTGGCGCAAACGCTTAGCAGCCCAAGCCAAAGCACAGCACGTCTTCTCAAGCATGGAGTACCGAGACTCACAATCAGTAAACTTCTTACTGAGGTAGTATATAGCAAATTCTTTCTTCCCTGATTCATCTTGTTGACCGAGTACACAACCCATTGAGTCTTCAAGAACTGTCAAATACATTATCAGAGGTCTTCCTTCCACAGGCGGAGACAAGATCGGAGGTTCGGACAGATACTCTTTGATACTGTCGAAAGCTTTCTGGCAATCCTCGGTCCAATCATGAGACTGATCTTTCCGAAGGAGCTTGAATATCGGCGCACATGTGGCAGTCATGTGGGATATAAATCTGGAAATATAATTCAAGCGGCCAAGAAAACCTCGGACTTGCTTTTCAGTTTTGGGTGCAGGCATCTCTTGTATTGCTTTGACCTTTGCAGGATCAACCTCAATACCTCTTTCGCTTACCACAAAACCCAACAACTTGCCAGAACGGACTCCAAATGTACATTTGTTCGGATTCAAACGAAGTCTGAACTTCCTCAGACGCTGAAAAAGCTTTAACAAATGCTCAACATGCTCAACTTCCGTTCGGGACTTAGCAATCATATCATCAACATAGACCTCTATCTCCCTGTGCATCGTATCATGAAACAAGGTAGTCATAGCTCGTTGATACGTGGCTCCGGCGTTCTTCAAACCGAAGGGCATAACTCGATAACAGAATGTTCCCCAAGGTGTGATGAATGTTGTCTTCTCCATATCCTCTGGTGCCATCTTAATTTGATTATAACCGGAAAATCCGTCCATAAAGGAAAAGACTTTGAATTTAGCTGTATTATCTACCAACATGTCAATGTGTGGTAGAGGAAAATCATCTTTCGGACTAGCTTTATTCAAATCTCTGTAATCAACGCACATACGGACTTTTCCGTCCTTCTTAGGAACAGGCACAATATTGGCCACCCATTGAGGATATGTAGAAGTCACCAGAAACCCCGCATTAATTTGCTTCTGAACTTCCTCTTTGATCTTTACTGCCATATCTGGATGAGTTCTTCTGAGCTTCTGCTTCACAGGCACGCACTCAGGCTTCAAAGGCAGGAAATGTTGCACAATGTCTGTATCTAATCGCGGCATGTCTTCATATGACCAAGCGAAGATATCTGAATATTCTCGTAGCAATTCAATCAAATCCTTCTTGACAGACTCTTCAAGAAGTGCCCCAATCTTCACCATACGAACACAATCCTCAGACCCCAAGTTGACTGTTTCCAGATCTTCAAGGTGCGGCTGAATGATCTTCTTCTCGTGCTCAAGGAGACGGGTAATCTCATCAGGAATTCCTTCAACATCATCTTCCTCTGCCTCAAATACAGGGGATTCAAAATTGGGAGATGGTGTTGGATCATTATGTTCAATGGGTCTTAGAATCAACCTGCATAATGATTTTGGTTAATGAAAAACTTTTAGCATTTAAACAAGCAAACCATTATGCAGATGAAAAATGTTGCTTTTATTCTTGTTTTTATGGGTTTTTTGTGATCACTGATTTCATGAAAAAGCAAAAAGTGAAGACAAATGGAAAAACAGATGTTTAACAATGCATTAATTGAATGAAAATATCATTGTATATATGAGCCAAACAATGTCATCACTTCTCCTTTTGGCATGGGAGAAGGGTTTTAAACAAAATGAGCATTATTACTCTGATCTATGGATAACTGTTGGAACATCCACAGCGACCCAATTGTGGCAGACACCACCAGGAATAACAAAATGGCTCATATCCTCTGCATCTTCTTCAATGATAGCAGCAGCTTCCTCTTCAGGTTGATCATCATGGATAAATCCTCCACTCGTGAACAGACCTTGCTCATTATATGCCCCAGAACAAAAGCCAATGCCAGCCCGGGATTTGTTATCTTCCAGCTCGATCACCTTCCCTAAACCAGCGACTGCACCACATTCAATGGCCCGCTTTGCATCACGGTAGGAAGCAAATGATGGAGACTTCTTCTCAATCGGTTCATCAATAGATAAAGCTTGGAAAGGAGTTCCAACTTCATCCTCAGCATCAATATATGAGAAGGAAGACAGGTGGCTAACCAGGAGAGCCTTTTCTCCCCCTACCACAACCAGTTTTTTATTCTTAACAAACTTCAGCTTCTGGTGTAGGGTGGATGTCACGGCGCCAGCCTCGTGAATCCATGGTCTGCCTAAGAGACAGCTATATGATGGGTGGATGTCCATTACCTGGAAGGTGACTTGGAAATCACTCGGGCCTATCTTGATAGGGAGATCAACTTCCCCAATCACGGTCTTGCGCGACCCATCAAAAGCCTTCACAACAACCCCACTCTGCCTCATAGGAGGACCTTGATATGACAATCTGGAGAGTGTGGATTTTGGCAACATATTAAGAGATGATCCAGTGTCCACCAGCACGTTGGACATAGCATCAGATTTGCAATTCAGAGATATGTGTAGAGCCATGTTGTGGTCTCTTCCCTCCTCAGGGAGATCAGCGTCACTGAAACTCAGGGTGTTGCAAGCAGTGATGTTTGCAACAATACTGTCAAACTGTTCAACGGTGACGTCGTGATCAACGTACGCCGAGTCCAATACTTTCTGCAGCGCCTCCCTATGGGGTTCTGAATGCATCAGCAAGGATAGTATGGAGATTTTGGACGGCGTGTGTAGAAGCTGGTCTACAACGTTATACTCGCTTTTCTTGATGAGCCTCAGCATCTCGTCAGATTCTTCGTTCGAAATGCCACTCGGGCCAGCTGAAGAAGCAGGAGTTTTTTGTATGGAGGAGGGTCTGGCAACATCAAGTGCCGGATTCTGACTATTGACAGCAGTCCCAACTGGACGCTCAGAAGATTCTGAAGCAACAGGAGCCTTAGCAGGCGCAGAGAATACTCGACCACTCCGGGTCAGGCCGCTTACATCGGCAATATTAGTCACAGCAGTTGAAGGCAGAGGCACTTCTACCCCATCTTGCACGGCAACTGGGTTGTACCTGAACGGCACAGCTTTATCAGAGGAATACGGCACAGGGCCGGCAGGTTTAATCACAAGTGAAGGAGAAGTCTTCGGCTTGCTGCTATCGTAGCGAATAACAACAGGCTCTGGTAACTTGAACACTGGAGATATAACATTAACTTCAGGTTCGTCTTCATCGACATTGCGATTCTGGAGAATCTCAATGGTCCCTTCGTCTAACAGCTCTTGCAATTCTCTTCGGACTTGATTGCAACCCAGGCGATTTACTGAACAGATACGGCACTTGTCGTGGTCATGCTCCATATGACTGTATTGGCACAACAAGCGGTGTAGCTCCACCAACGATTGTCGAATATGACTATCATATTTGACTTTATATTTCCCAGGGCATCCCTGGACCATATTCACAGACTTCCCATGCGAAGGCAATGGGTTCTTGGTAACATTTGGGCCCGAATCTTCGAAGCTCAAAATTCCATATCTCATAAGGTCCTGGACCTTAGTCTTGAGCGGATAGCAGTTCTCGACGTTATGGCCCGGAGCTCCGGAATGATATACACAATGCCGATCTGGTTTGTACCACCACTGTGGATTAGCAGGAATAGCAGGAGGATCCCTGGGAGTTATCAATTTTCTCTCCAACAAGGAGGGATAAAGCTCTGCGTATGACATGGGGATAGGTTCGAAGCTGATCTTTTTCCGGTCATAACTCAAATTGGCTTGATTTGTTGTGCTTCCACGAGGCTGGTAGGCCTGTTGTTGTGGGCGTTGTTGTTGCTGATACTGTGGTTGCTGATACTGTTGCTGAGGTTGATATTGCTGATGCTGGGCATTGTCTTTGAAGACTGGCGCAATATGGGCCACCTGATGCTAATGACCAGCACGGCGTGCTGGTTTCCTCTGAACGGGAGGTTTCCTTGATTTATGGGACTGCACAGCATGTGCTTCCCCGTCTTTCTTCTTAGCAAATGAGCCGTACCTCTTGCTAGAAGAGCCTTCATCTTTGGCCAAACGTCCTTCACGGACACCCTCTTCAAGTCTCATCCCCATATTCACCATTTCGGTGAAGTCTGAGGGAGCACTAGCCACCATTCGCTCATAATAAAATGAGCTAAGAGTTTTCAGGAAAATCTTAGTCATTTCTTTCTCCTCGAGCGGTGGAGTGATCTGAGCTGCCAGCTCTCGCCACCTCTGGGCGTACTCTTTAAAAGTCTCCTTATCCTTTTGCGACATAGACCTGAGTTGATCTCTGTCAGGCGCCATATCAACGTTATATTTGTACTGCTTGACGAAGGCCTCGCCAAGGTCATTGAAGGATTTGATGTTGGCACTATCCAGACTCATGTACCAACGAAGCGCAGCACCGGACAAGCTGTCTTGGAAGTAGTGGATCAAGAGTTGATCATTGTCAGTCTGTGTGGACATCTTCCTGGCGTACATAACCAGGTGAGCTAGCGGACAGGTGTTCCCTTTGTATTTTTCAAAGTCAGGAACTTTGAATTTGATAGGTATTTTTACCCCTGGAACAAGGCAGAGCTCGGCAGCAGACTTGCCGAATAGATCTTTCCCTCTGAGGGTCCTCAATTCCTTCCTCAGCTCGAGGAACTGGTCATTCATAGCATCCATTTTCTCATTAACATCCGGGCCCTCAGATGGCTCGGAATGATAAATGGGTTCTTCTACTCTCGGCATGGCATGCACAATAGGAGGAGCAGCGGTAAGGACCGGGCTAGATGCCGGCATATGAGCAAAAGTTGGAGCTGGGATGTCAGGCATGAAACCTGGAGGCATGCCCCACGGGAATCCGGCTGGCATGGCGTTGGGCATATACTGAACACTGGCAGCAGGCACAACAGAAGTAGCAACCTCTGAGACAATGGTCCTCTGGACAGGAGTTGCAGGCGGTTGAGTAGGCTGATTCTGAGCAGCAAGGAGTTGCTCCATCAAAGCACCAAGTCTGGCGACCTCTTCTTTCAATTCACGGTTCTCTTGCTCTAGCTGATCCATTACTCTTGCAGAATTGGCTCGAGTGTAATACCGGTGAGTCAGCTTGTCTTCAAAATAAATGAAGAGCACAGAGTTAGGACAAGAAGACCAGAAACAAGGTACCTGCTTATGCAACATGATGCATGAAATGCTTGTGCAGATGCTTTATTTTATTTTCAAGGAACCCTTTGGGTATTGTTTGCAGATATTTTGAATATTTAAAGCATTTCGAATTCACATGGAAAATATCTCATTCAATATATTTGAAACAAAGGAGTACAGCATTTTGATTATTACAAAGAGAAAAGGAAAACAACATCCTATGGATCCCTAGGAGCTCTGGATGCTGGAGGACGAGAAGTGCACAACTTCTTGATCTCTCTCTCATAAGCTGCTTCCATATCTGCCTTTGCCTTAGCAAGCTGATCATACTTCCTCTTCCAGAATTTGGAAGACTGAGGAAGCAAAGAAGTCCAAGTATCATTGGGATCGTCAATCACTCGATGCTCGAGAAATTCAATCAGAGCGTCCTTTTCCTTAAGCTGCTGCAGTAGCTCCTCTCTTTCACGGATCCAAGCACGTGAAAGGTCTTCTTCTCTCAACTCCTCTACACGTTGGGTAGGGAGGGTTGAAGGCCCAGCCACATCCAACGGTGTAGGCTTCGGATGGTCGTACGGCATAAGGTAGGTGGCAGCCCTCTGTCTGACCCAAGAGGTATATGGTTCCAAAGCAATGCAATTCTTCGGACCCAACTCATTCCTACTCTTCTTGCAGATCTTGCGCCAAGCGCGGCCGAATCTGGCTTTCAAGCCTTGGGGATCTTTACCCTCCTGAAAGAATACACCTTCTAACAAAATGTTATGAGGTTTATCCTTTAAGGGGAACCCAAGCTGTCGACGTGCTAAAATAGGATTGTAGCTGATCCCACCACATGTTCCAAGAAGAGGCACATTAGGGAATTCACCACAATAATCAATAATCTGAACAGTATCATACACGCGATCATACCAAGAGATATCATCATTAGTGAGAGACATGAGTCTCTGAGACCACCGTAGACAACTCTTGTTCTCCTTAAAAGCAAGTGTCTGCGGCAAGTGCGAAATAAACCACTTGTACAGCAACGGCAGACAGCAGACGATAACTCCTCCACCCTTCATATTCCTTAGGTGCAGAGAGACATAGGCATCACCCAACAAAGTCGGAACAGGATTAAGAACTGAGAAGATCCTAATAACATTCATGTCCACGAATTTGTCAAAGTTGGGAAACAGCACTAATCCATAGATGAGCAATACAAACAAAGCCTCAAAGGCATCCTCACTCCTGGCTTCTCCATAGAAGGTAGCTTGAGCGACAAGGAACTCGGAAGGAAATCCTTGAATTCCCCCTTTGGTAATCAGATTAGCTTTGATCAAAGCTTCATCCATATGCAATAGGCTAGCAATCTCTCGAGCAGACGGGATACTCTCTAAGCCACTGAACGGCACCTGATCCAGAATCGGGATCCCAATGAGGTGAGAGTATTCTTCCAAAGTAGGCAACAGCTGGAAGTCCGGAAATAAGAAGCAGCGATACAGCGGATCATAGAACTGAGCAAGAGTGCTCATCAGTCCCTCATCAACCTGGGTAGTCAACAGCGGCAGAAGTTTCCCATAGCGAGCCTTGAAACCCAAGGGATCTAGTACATAAGATGTCAGGTTCCTTAACTCCTTTACATCAGGCTGTCGGAAACTGTACTTCTTCGTATGCCTTTTCGATCTTTCCATGTCTGAAAATTTTGCAAATAAACCCCTTTTAAGTTCCTTGAAAATTTTCTCTTTTTTTTTTTACATGAAATGCGGATGATTGCATGAATGCATGAATGCAACAATCACACTCAAGGATCAAGCAAAGCACACCAAACAAAGGTCGTGGGAAAGCTCATTGTATCCCTAATATCAATCATCCATTTTGGTGGATTTAGGTTTTCACCTTATCGACACCCAAGTTCCATTGATATTAACGGTACATGAACCGGCTCTAACATCCTTAATATCAATCATCCATTTTGGTAGATTCAGGCTTTACACCTTATCGATACCCAAGTTCCATTGATATTAACGATGTTTGAACGACTCAACCACGAATCACGGGTTTGCTGAGAGTCACGAGCATGGAGTCTTGGTTAAGAACCACCCAAAGGGAGTGTACTAGGGTTTAAACCTGCCAGACATGTTCTATCAGAGGTTCCCATAATCATCGTTCCATCTTTCGGATATTATCGGAGGAACGAATACTCGTATTCCAAAAATATTCTCAAGAGAAACTCTTATGAGTGTAGTATCGCGTAACAATCGCATCAGAACTTACATCTGAACGACCTCCACACTACGTCCTAAAAATAGGCCAAGATGGGTTTGGTAAACTAAGGTCCCTGGCTTCTAAGGCACATGATTGAAAGAATAATGCCTAACCACAAATAACTTGTGTGACATTATTAATCCAACATGACCTCCACCAAGTGAATGGGCTCGCAAGTCAACTGGCTAAGGAATACTCCACACCAATCGACGAGACTACGCCATTCTCCTATCCTAGAGTGCACTCGAGTTCGGGTATAGAACTCATCTCACAGAGATCACCAAAGCAAACAGCAATTGTATATCAAGCAATTCAAACATTACAATCAATACAGTTATCCCAAATTGTACAAAAAGTATGTCAAATAACAAATAATAATATATCACACAACAAGGGTGAAAAGTAGGCAATACCACCAAGGAATGATTCGTCCCCAGCAGAGTCGCCACTTTTCTGTAGCGGTGTATTCGTCGCTATATGATTTATTGGTTAAATCATAAGCAATGTATACAATGAATTCGAGTCGCCACCGCACTTTTATTTATCCTAAGGACTGGTTAAAAAGCGAACAAAAACCTAAGAAGTTTTACACGTAGAAAACTAATGGAAAAGATCAGAGAGTCTGAGTAAGGGGTAAATTACGCAATGGGAAGGTGTTAGGCACCCATCACGTCCTAGGTACTCCTAGGGAGCCCTTTTCACACTTGTTGTACAAAGTTATTATTTGTTATGACATAAATAATGTGCAAACATGAGTGGGATGATGAGAAAAGAATGTACAAATTAATTATTTTTGTGTTCGAACGGATGAACCCGTTGCCTACGTACCTTCCATCAAAGGTAAGGATCAAAACGTCGTAGTTCGGCTAAAAGATTTCCAAAACATGAGTGAGTTCATTTTAAAACAATAGCACTAAGGCTTTACGTTATCCACGGGAGAAAACTCAACCTTATATAACAACAAGTCCACCATGTGAGAAAAGCTTCCACTTGCTAGAGAGGGGTTAACCCTATAATGAGCAAGGAAGACTTACAATTCAATCAACTAAGGACAAATAGGTGAGGTTAACATCAACCAACTAGGATAAATCAAGCCTATAGCTAATGTATGAAAACTTAACAAACATGGACAAAGCCACAAAATCATTTGAATGAATGAAGTTAATTGATTTGGGGTTATTTACAAAAGTGTAGTCAAAGTATGATTAGAGTCAATTCAAAGAAGTATTTACAAAGTGGAGTTCAGAAAATCATGGACTTAAAGTCCAAGTTTCTAATTTGGAAAGAGGTGAGAATGTTTGCACAACATTTATGTCAAGTTTTAAACATGTGTGAAAAGGTAGGACACAATGGGATGAATGGAATGGAAGAGTGAATGTAAAACTTCTTAGGAGGGTCCACCTCTTGAAATCATATAGAAGATGATTCAAGTGGGTCCTTAGGAATAGGCTACAAATGAGCAATGAACATGGTAACAGATGAAAGTCAATAAAAGCGGATACTGGATGCCACTCAATGGTCTTATACCAGTCTCCTAAAACAAGTAAGGATATCAGAAGCCACTCTATGGACTTACACTAATCTCCATCAGAATAAAACAAAAAAACAAAACAGGGAAGTCAACTGCCAATCTATATGGACTTATGTTAACCTCCACAGTATGATCCTAGGAATACAAATGCCACATTACAGGGACTTACAATGAATCCTCACATACAACAACAATGCTCAAACAAGGAGCAAAGAAGATATGAGTGACCAATGAGGTCTTACACTCTATCTCTTCCATATCATGGGAGCAAAAGCCAATCAACATGGTCTTACAATGGTCCTCAATGGGCAAACAACAATGTGTCACAAAGACAAATGAAATGATCATGCACTAATGGCAAACAAAGATAATGAATGCACAATGGCAAACTCAAGTAATCATGTATGGATGAATCAAGTAATCAATCACATAAATTCAAGTAGCACACGCTATAACCATTCAATTAGGCTCAAGCAAAAGGGTGAGGCATTAAAGCCAACTGTAATAGGGTTAAAGTTGCTCTTAACCTTGCCATTGAGGGGCTAAGGTGAAGCAGATTAAAGGATATGAGGGGTGTGCCTCATCACTCTTTTCTCTGGTCAGAGAGAGTATTGAATATCAGAAGGTGTGGGAGTTCAGAAAGATGGAACTCTCTCCACATTTATTGACTCGATCGATCTTGGGTTTGGATCTCAATGCTACAACCATGTAATGGGAGCAAGGATAAGACTCACAGAATAGTGGGAGATAGGCTACATATCTCTTATATCCACCAATTGCCTCAAATGAGGACTTTTCCTGCTTGGGACAAACATAAACAATCACAAACATCGCCTCTTAAGGAGGACTTCAGACAGTTGCCTGGCTAAATAACAAGCCAGGTCTTCCAGACTACATGAAGAAGAAGGTGCTATACCTCAATGCAAATGCTAATCAAGCAAAGCAATGCAAAGTTCTCAAGGAACTATAAGCGACTATGTACCTGAAATCAATCAAATATCATCGGTGTACAATTCAAAGTTACTCAGACAAGTTATAAACCAATAGTCAATTACAATCAAATATGTGCCAAGCCCAAAGCTCAAAGCTCAAAGGAGCTAGGCATCCTACAAAACAAACACATTAGTTCACAAATGTCAAGTGAAACCACTCAATTATGAATCAACCTCCTTAAGGCATTAGCTTTTTAACCTGAAAAGTCAAAGTCAAGCTCAAACATAAGTAACAAAACCACTAGGACAAGCCTAGGGTCCAAAGGAGGGAAAAAACTTAAAACAGCAAGTAAAACATGATCAAAGTTAATATAATTCAAGTAATAAGAGATCCCAATTGGTCTCATATCCAAACTATGCACTAATTTCATTTTATGCACATATTAAGGCAAAGTAAGCAATGTTGAATCACATATGGACAACCAGAATGATTTCAATCAAAAAAATATCAAAACAACACAGTAAATTCCACAAAAATTATATCCTAAACAGAGGACATTCAACAAGCTACATATCCATTTTCATTCCATTTGGACTAGTGGAGCTATGAGAATTAATTCAACATGTCAAGGCATGCAAAAACATAACCAAAACTTGGTCACAATATGTACACTAACTTCAAACAAATGGTGAACAGTGAAATCAAATTGGAAATGAGTGGGACCAAAGCCAAATCAAATTTTAATATGTTAGGAAGCACTCCATCAATTTTCATATTCATAGGATAAGGGATGAGCATTTAATGATACATGTACATTTTGTTACACATAAAACAATCCAAAATTGCTAAACAGCAATCAAAAATCCAACTCAATTAGAAAATGGATTAATTGAATCCACAAAAATTCAGGTTGAAAGTTAACATATACATTGTATCTCATGCAAAATATCAGGGCCATTGGCCTAAAGGAAGCATAGAAAAGTAATTCATGAAGTCAGTATAGCATAGTGTGACACATATTGTCACACTCAAAAAGAATAATTCATATCTATCAATCCAGAGGTCCAAAAATTACAAATGATATACCAAAATCTCCAGAAATGTATCAAGAATCATCATATAAAATTTCATTAATTTTGGATAATGTATGAGCATTTGGTGATTAAAATGGTAAAACATACGAAAATAGCACACATGATGAACATCTCTATGCCAATTAAAATTTCTACCAGGCACAACTTACACTACTATGCCTAAAAAAAAGTAGATTAAAATTGGAATCTATCAAAAAAAATCCCACCTAATTTGGATTTAAATTGAATTTTATATGAATTTTATAAGATTTGTTAATTTATGTAATAATTATTTAAGTGGTTTAATGAATTAATTTATAGCAATGGCAATTCCGTAAATATCCAAAAACGTGGTACATTGTTCATTAATGATGTGGCGGCTTCTGGTTGGTTGGATTAAGTGGGAAACATGTTTTCAAAAGTGCCAGGCGAAGGAAATGGATCTGCACGTGAAATTTCTCCAGAATTCATGTTCTTCCTCGCCGTTCTTCATGTTCATCGTGCCAGCTTCCGTCATGGCGATTTCTTCACCAAATCAAACAAACCGCATACCGTTCTCTCCGTCTCTCAGCGTAGGTTACGATTATGGCAACGCTTTTGTCCAAAGATTAACGCACGCAAAGAACTGATCGAAAGAAGTTTCGCACGCAAAGGTTCAAATCAAGATATCTAGCTCAATACTTAACGGATTCACACGATTCAAATTGCAGTTTGTTCTATGTCGTGAGATCTATCTAAACCACATGCTGATTTCAAGAATCGAAGAGTTCGAATTTTTACCTTCTTGAAGTGCAGCTCGTGATTCGGTGTTTGTTTCGCTTCGATTGATGAAAACAGATGGAGTATAATGCTCTAGGAAGTGAATGATGATGAATTTTCAGCTCAACGATGCTTGGATCATGAAGATTCGCCGATTGCCATTGATGCTCAAAGCTTGGACAGTTGCAATTGTGCGCGGTTCTTCCACTAATCTCCACAAACAGAATTCCACAATCTCCTGCAAATGATGGATTCACAATGAACTAGCACAAAGATTAGTGAAAAATTGATGAATTGATGCAAAAGAGTTTTTGTGAAAAATGGAGAAAAGTGAGAGAATTTTAGAGTTTTTGTGATGAATCTGAAATTGTGATTAGTGTTCTGAGTTTCTGTTATAATTAAGTTTATATACTAATGCCTAATCCAACTCATAATCATGCTTAAGCCAAAAATGATAATTAGTGAAATATGCTTATATGTGCAATTTGGCATTTTTGCCCTTGGATGGCTAGAAGCAATGAAACAGTAATTTTTCACTTTGGACAAGTCACAATTGGCATTTAGAAGCTATTAGAATTGGTCCCATGCCAAAATTCCAAATATTTTGAAAGTTGGACCGTTTTGCCCCTGCACTTTATATAGTGCACTTGAAAAATGGCCTTTTTATGTGAATGCTTTTGGCAAAATGTGATGATGGATTATGAAAGTACATATCAAATGTGGTTTTCTCAAAGAAGAACCATCCAATTTGGCAATTCCATGTGAGAGTTATGCCACTTTGAATTCGGGCATTTTCTGAAATTGATCTGACCATATCTTGACAACCACACATGGGAATTGAGTGTTCTTGGACTTTTTGGAAAGGTGAGAACAAGCTCTTCAACTTTCATGTTGGACAAAATTCCATTTGAAGCTTTCTTGGACACGTAATATTTGGGAGAAAAACTTTCCATTTTGGGCAGGTGAGAATTACAGGTCATTTCCATTTTGGGAAACTTTTTGTCTGACTTCAAATCCTTCCATCCTTGATCTTTGAAATGTCAAATGAGACTTGTATGGACATGAATGAGGTCTTTCTAACCATCTCACACCTTCAAATCCCTGATTAAATGCACAGTTGACCACAGTTGACTTTTGTTGACTTTTCTTGACTGGGCCATGTTCTGATGAATTCCAAGCCTCTTTCACATGGGATCTTGGTTCCAAATGATACCACAAGTTATATGAACTCTTTATGAATGATCATGGTGTCCAAATTCTTCAAGAATGGCCACCATCTATTGCTCAATGCCTGATTTGACTGATTGACTGATGATTGCTTCAGCTGCAAGAAACAAGGTTAGATGACAATATTTTTGTACTTTTGGTTAGTGAACATATGAAAAGCAATGATATACAAATGCAACACATGCTTGGTGATCAAGAACCACACTCATAAGATACCCACCCACTAGGAGGGAAACTAGGGCATGCACTGATCCTTGAGGCTATGATATGATATGATATGGGCCATGAGGGATCTTAGGGCCAAAATTGGGGTCTTACAAATATGAAGGGAATCCGAAGCTTTTTGGGGCACGTTGGGTTCTATCGGCGCTTTATCAAAGACTTATCAAAGGTAGCTAAGCCTTTGAGTAATTTTCTAGCTAAGGACCAGGTATTTCTCTTAACCGATGAATGTTTGCAAGCTTTTGAGATTTTGAAAGAAAAATTTGTTACCGCTCCAATTATAGTCGCTCCAAATTGGAATTTAAATTTTGAGCTAATGTGTGATGCGAGCGACTATGCAATAGGAGCGGTATTAGGCCAAAGAAAGAGAAAAAATTTCATGCAATACATTACGCAAGTAAAGTTCTTAATGAGGCTCAAATTAACTATGCCACCACTGAAAAAGAATTACTTGCGATAGTGTATGCGCTTGAAAAGTTTAGGTCTTATCTTATAGGGTCTAAAGTCGTAGTGTATACCGACCACTCGGCGATTAAATATTTGCTCACCAAACCGGATTCGAAGCAAAGGCTCATCCGTTGGATCCTCTTGTTGCAAGAATTTGATGTTAAAATCAAAGACAAGAAAGGATCGGAAAATTTGGTGGCAGATCATTTATCTCGCTTAGTTAATGTGGAGGTTACCGCTTCAGAGAAGGAAATCCGGGAAGAGTTTCCTGATGAAAACCTTTTCAAAATTCAAGTTAGGTCGTGGTTTGCAGACTTTGCGAACCACAAGGCTAATGGTTTTGTGCCTCCCGACCTAACTTCGAACCAAAAAAGGAAGTTTCTTTCGGATGCCAAGTATTACGTATGGGATGACACGTACTTGTTTAAGTTGGGTAGTGATAACCTTTTAAGGAGATGCGTTACTGGCGATGAAGTGCAAAGCATCCTTTGGCATTGTCACAACTCGCCTTACGGCGGACACTATAATGGGGTGAGAACGGCCACTAAAATCCTTCAGTCAGGATTTTATTGGCCCACTATTTTCAAAGACGCACATACCCATGCGCAAAGTTGTGATAGTTTCCAGAGAAGCGGTGGGATTGGTAAGAGAGATGAGATGCCTCTCCAAAACATCCAAGAGGTCGAAGTATTTGATTGTTGGGGCATCGATTTTGTAGGACCATTCCCACCCTCTTATGGTAACGAGTATATGCTTGTCGCAGTTGATTACGTTTCTAAGTGGGTTGAGGCGATTGCCTCACCTCGGGCGGATGCGAAAACGGTAATAAATTTTTTGAAGAAAAACATATTTTCCCGTTTCGGAACCCCCCGAGTGTTGATAAGTGACGGAGGGTCACACTTTTGTAATGCACTGTTGGAAAGCATTTTAAAACATTACGGTGTATCACACAGAGTGGCAACTCCGTATCACCCACAGGCTAATGGGCAAGCCGAGGTCTCTAATCGTGAGATTAAGAGAATTCTCGAAAAAACTGTGTCAAATTCGAAAAAAGAGTGGTCACAAAAATTGGATGAAGCGTTATGGGCATACCGTACCGCCTTTAAAGCTCCAATTGGGCTCACTCCTTTTCAATTGGTGTTTGGTAAAACTTACCATTTGCCGGTCGAATTGGAGCACAAAGCCTTGTGGGCTCTGAAATTTTTAAATTTTGAAAAGGATTTGGCCGGTGAGAAAAGGAAGGTGCAACTGCTCGAGTTGGAAGAGATGCGCAATGCCGCATATCACTCAAGTTGGTTGTACAAAGAGAAGGTAAAAAACTATCATGACAAAAAGCTTCGAAAGAAAGAATTTGTTCCCGGACAGTTGGTCCTATTGTTCAATTCCAAGTTGAAGTTATTCCCCAGAAAGTTGAAATCAAAATGGTCCGGGCCATTTCGGGTCAAAGAAGTTAAGGAGTACGGAGCTATTGTCATTGAGGACATGGAAAAGAAGGAGAGTTGGACCGTTAATGGCCAACGTTTGAAGGTTTATCTCGGCGTTCATGTGGATCGCGAGAGCTGTGCTATTTCTTTGGATGCTCCTCTGTGAGCATCGAACCGTCGAGCTTATCCGACGTTAAACAAGCGCTTGTTGGGAGGCACCCCAACATTGTAAGTATTTACAGTTTTTATGTGGTGTCGTATTGGGATTCCAATTGTTAAACCTTGTTGAATGTCCCAGGAATGCTATTTTTGAAAAAGTAAATGTTGTCATGCTCGCTAGATGCTCGCTAGGCGAAGTAGTAGCGAGCGGATTCGCTAGCTGCTCGCTAGGCGAAGCAGCAGCGAGCGCCCAACTACCATTTTTCTTTTTATAACTCTGAATTGCAGAACTCACACACACTCTCACTTTGCATCTCACTCACAACCCCACCTGTTACATTGCAACCATCATTGTCCATTCTAACTTCTACAGATCTCAAACCAGGTTTGCTCCTTCTCATTACTTTATGCTTGCACATTGTAAATTTCTGAAGTATATGTCATTTAGGGTGAATTTGGAGGAATGAGTGCATTAGGTTTTGCATGTGGGTGTAGATTTGCATGTACCTTAGAACGATGCCTTTCTTGATAAATCATATTGTTCTGAAATAGATACCATGAGACCTTGGGTTTTGCTGAAATTTCAGTGTAAACATTGCAGAACCCAAAAACCCGTAAGATTCGCTAGCAACTCGCTAGGCGAATCAGTGGCGAGCATTCGCTGCCACTTCGCTAGGCGAACCTGTAGCGAAGCTTCGCTAGGTTCTCGCTAGGCGAAGCAGCAGCGACCATGACAGTAGTTGGACTTCTGGTTTTGCTTTCTAATTTGTTTTGTGTTTGTGTTGTTTCCTCTCTATGTCTTAGCAGATGGAATCCAGGTCCGGAGCTTCGAAAAAGAGAAAGGGCGGGAACACTTCCCGTCCCGTACCAATACAATTCGACACCGACAAATTTGTCGGGCCAAAACAAGCAGCAAGATATGTTGCTTTGGAAAAGCGAAAGATTTTGCCGGAAAAGAGATTTATAATCAACCCTGAAGGCACGAACCGTACATTCGTCGGGTTGATTAACAGCAAAAAGTGGGACCGGTTAATATCCCCCCTGGAGCATTACGACATCGCAACAGTGCGTGAGTTCTACGTGAACGCACTGCCGAACGACAACGAGCCATTCACATGGACGTCTAGAGTGTCCGGCCGTCCTGTTGCGTTCGATCGAGATGCAATTAACCATGTCCTGGGTGAACCGCTCTATCTGGGAGCCAATGAGAGAGACACCTACCACCAAGATTTAAGGCTTCACCGGGATACCGATTCGATTTCTGCTGCCCTGCTTTTGGAAGGGAAATCAGTTGAGCTGAACCCATCTGGGGTTCCGATGAGATACCATAGGGAGGACATGATTCCCTTGGCTCAGCTGATCCTTTTGTTGGTTATTACAAACATCAAACCCAAGTCTCATACTTCTACCGTGCCGATCCCAGTGGCACACTTGGTACACAGCATCCTCACGAATATCCAGATTGATGTGGCGAAGATTATTGCTTTGGAGTTGAAGTCCGTGATTGAAAGCGGGCTAAAGTCGGGGGCACGAGTGAATTGTCCCCTGGCTTTCCCTTGTCTAATCATGGCTTTGTGCCAACAAGCGAGGGTGAGGCTACCCTCCAAGGGTCAAGTAAGGATCCCACCGGCCATTGATGACCGATATGTGGCCAAGTACTGCAAACCGAAGAATGTAAGAAGTAGTTCAGCTGCTGAGGTTACCGGGGCTTCTGATGGTCCTGGTACTTTTACTCTAGGATCCGATCCTTTCCAGCAGGCTGTCTGCAACTACAACTGGGATTGGATGGCGGCAACTCAGCGCGCCATGCTCGATATGCACGATTCTATGCAGTTGTTACAGTTGTAGATGCGCGACCCCTCCGGTGAGCATTCTATGATGTCACATGAGCAGTTTCTGCAGCACGCTAGCTGGCCTGTGGACAGGCCTGTGTTTGGAGAGGGGGCGGGTGCTGGTGTTTCTTCTGGTGCTGCTGCTGCTGCTGCTGATGATGATGATGATGATGAGGCTACCGGTTCTGAAGCCGGTAGTGATGAGGGTTATGAGTCCTTGGAGGGCTAAGTTTATTTTATTTTTCATATTATGTTGTATTTCTATTGTATTTTCAGATTTGTGTATTTTGATTTTGGTTATGTACTTTTGGGGTGTTTTGTCCCCCATGCACAATTTTAAATTTTGAAGTAATGTTATTATTTATGTTTTAAATTTCTTTTGTTTTAATAATTTTTGGTTGGTTGAGTGTCAAACCTTCTAGATTGGTTTCTCCTCAAAGAAGTATCCAATGAATGTGCATCCGAGCTTGGATGGCAATGATAAAAATAAACAAGTCAATAATGCTAAGGTACATGGTTACCTCCGGCTAGAATTTTAGAATGCATTAAGAACTTTACTCTTTTTTGTAATTGAATATTGTCTTTTTGCAACATAATTGAATGAATGTTTCATCTAGGATTTAAAACCACAAATTGTGAGGGAACCTCCATTGTACACTTAAATGCTGGATTCTAATAAGCTTTGTTGATTCATTTGATTCATGCTTTGTCTTTTATTATTGTGAATATGTGGAAGCAATTAGAAATGATCAAGGCACTTGTTTTCTATCGAGCACAACCAGTTCCAAATACAACTTACCTGTGAGCAGAGAGAGTATTCGTTAACCCCTTTGAGCTTAAGCAGTTGAATCTCAGCTTAAAATAAAGCGAGATTTCAAAAATCTTTTTTTCTTGAAACCCGGAAAATTTTGATAATTGTTCTTTTGCCGTAAAAAGTCAAGAGCATTCACTTAGGGTGAGTAAGAAATAAGTTGGGGAGAACGAAAATGAGAATCGGTAAGTGCCACAACTCTTGAAAAACCGAGCAAGCATAAAAAATATATATATATAAAATATAGAAAAGAGAAACATCTGTTTTGTAAATATGATGTGAAAGAAATAAAAAATAGAGAAAATGAAAATGAATGCTTGCTTGGAAGAAAAATAGTGAAAAACAAAAATTGAGTTGTGAAATAAGAGTTGTGAAGGTTTCAAATGAGAAATAAATGGAACGAAGTTGAGATGTGTGAATAATGTACAGTGAATGTCTCTTTTGCATCGGCAATTCCGTTTTCAATGGCCTTAGAAATGACCCTTGTTTGTTAACCTAACCAAGCTTCAACCGAAAAGTCCTTAGTGATCTTCGTGCTTCCACATTACCATTTATAATTGTTAGACATTGTATGAATTGAATTGATTTCTTCATTGTTTGTAGGAGAGTGAGATTATTCCCGCGGTTGCAAACGCGTAATTTCTTCAATCCTTATTCGAAGAGGAGAGATAGGGTGATTCATTCAAGATAATATTGTTGTGGATAGATACATATTTTGCATTGCTATTAAGTTTTAAGTTCTTGTGTATTATGCTATTCTAACCGTTGGAAATTTGTATCTGCTGATTCGCTTGTGTTTGAGCCATTTTATCCGACTTCGGAGAAACCTTTTTCTTAAAGCAAATCCTCTTGTCCTTCAAGAGGCATACTTTGCTTGAGGACAAGCAAGAATCTAGTTGGGGAGAGTTGTTAGATACCCAAAAATGCTTATTTGAGCTATCAAATATGGGCATCTTTCACTCCATTTCCTTGCTAAAGTGTTCGAAACCACCTTTGTTTTAGATGAATTGCAATACAATGATAAACGATCTTGGTACCTTTGATTTGTGTGTTATTGTGCAGGAATTAGGCATGAAATAATAGAAAATGAAGGCACAGGAAAGTTGGCAAAGGGACCAAATAAAGGATGCATTCATCAGCTTGCTCGTTAGGCGAGGGCTGTGGCGAAGAGCTCGCTAGGCGAGGCTCCAGCGAGCATCCAGCGAACAACTCCAGTATTTTACAGTAGCAAACATCAACAAACTCGCTAGGCGAGCAGCCAGCGAAGGTGGTAGCGAACACGTCCAGACTTGGTCAAAAGCGCAACCAGCACTCACTCGCTAGGCGAGCCATTAGCGAGCTCCCAGCGAGCAATTCCAGTAGCAAAACCTCCTAAGCTCGCTGGAGCGAAGGTTGAAGCGTGGGCTTCGCCTAGCGAAGGTTTTGTTCGCCTAGCGAACATGCAAATCTGGCAAAGGATATTTCTCTGACGCAGGTGCCTCATTTTGGGGCTCGCTAGGCGAGCCATTCTGCTCGCCTAGCGAGCATGACAGCTCAGTAGCAGCACTATAAGTAGCAAGGGCTACTTTTTGGAGCCATACCTTACACTTCCATACTTTTGTACTTTCTAGATATTTTTCCAGCATTGATCTAGAGATACTTTGTGACCTAGAAATCATTTCTCTTCATCTCTTAACAATCTTTCACAAAAAGAAGGTGGATTGCCATCCAATCTCGATTATTCGACTCGGATGTTGATCAACCTTCTTCCGAAACTTGTTGACCAAGCTACCATGAAAATGAGTAGCTAAGTTCTTCATTTTGTCAAGGTTAGATGTAGATGGTCATAAGCTTTGTGTGTATATGAGATGATCTTCATTTGTAAACTCTTTAATGATGAATATATGGTGAAAACTTTGTTTTATGGAAAACTCTTTGTGTTGGTTTATGATCGAGAGATGTTTACCAACTCTTTACCTAGGTTTTCATCCAATCTTGTTTGTTAGCTATAGATAGTAATGAATGATTTTGTTCACCATAAGGTTGAACCAAAAAGTTGTCATTTTGATAGATTGTGTTAGAGATAAACAATGGATCAAAATGGGAAAACTCACAATGTGTGTTAGAGATAAACACATTGGGAGGACTTTGTGAAATAGTTTATCATCTAAAGGAGTTTATAAGTTTTGTTGATCGAACATATACATGCAAAGTGATCGTCGATCCCTAACTTTGGCAATATTTCTCAAATAGAAAAACCAAAACTTTTACCGCATTTTATTACACTTTTATGCAAGATACCGTGACTAAAACCAAAACCCCATTGTTACCTTAAGCTAAGAATTAAAACAACTGTTGAAAGGCGGTGATATCTCACAATCCCTGTGGAGACGATAACAAAAACGCGACACTTAAAAAAAACAATCAACACATATTGCATATCATGTGAACATAATGAAGTCATCCTCCAAAGTCTTTTCAAAGATAGAGAGGTTAAGAGATTCAAGCCTGAGGGTTTCTTTAAATTGATCATCGACCATCTGAGGGTTTAAGCTTCAATTAGGGTTTTCTTGGTCCTTTTAAGGTTGAGTATTATCTTGTTGGAAAGGGTATATTACCATCATCATGGTTATGTCATCTCCAGGGTTTCATTGTGCTTGCTCAAGGTTCCTCTGGATTAGGGTTTTGACCTCTGGTCAACCCTAATCAATGCATTCTTCCAGTCAGGGTTTATCAAGGAGATGAGGTATTTGTTGATGATGAAGATCACATGGTTATGTGGAGAGCTTATATGGGCTAGGGGTTTCATTTCTGAGCCAATTTCTCAAGTGGTTGAGGCTCAAGCTGATCAGAGCATGGCTAGGTCATCTAAGGACCTGTACAATCAATTCTGCAAGGGCTGAGGGCTAGGAGATGGAGAAATGGTTTGAGATACTTCATTCATGTCCAAAAGAGGTTCATTTGTCATTACAAACACCTATCTTGAAGAATTTGAAGCCAGATCAAAAGTTTCCCAAAATGGAAAGTGACCTGTAATTGAAAGTTTCCAAAAATGGAAAGTTTTTAGACCATATTCAACTTGACTTTCCAGCATCAAAGAAGCTTCAAATGAAATCTTGTCCAACATGAAAGTTGAATATCTTTCTCTCCCATTTCCAAAAAGTCCAAGATCATGAGCATCTGATGAATGGTTGAGGAGTTAGGGCCAAATGATCATGAAGTATGCATGGAACTTCAACATGGCATAACTTTTGACTCAAAACTCCAAATGAAGCCACTCTTTTTGCAAAATTCTTGTCTTGACCTATATTTTCCCAAATCCATCATTGCATTGCATGAAATAACATTACATGATCATGTGTCCATTCATATGCATTTTGGAGGGAAATTGGGGAATTTAAATTTGGTGCAAGCTACAAGCCTAAAACCACTTCCATTGTGTTTATTAGGTGATTTTAAGTGGATTTGGATGCTAGCATGTTACTGTTCACGTGTAAAATTCTCCATGCACCACACATTTGCTAATTTGGTCATACACCTCTAATCTCCTTAATTATGATTAGTGCATGTCTAATTGTGATTACAATATCATTAGGACAGAGTATAAATGCTAAATCATAACAGAATTTTCATTTTACACAAGTTCTAGATCTAGATTTGCTTTTCCCTCCAAAAATTCTCTCTCATTGGAATTCAAGTTTTCTCCACACAAACACACATTTTCTTCATAGATCCATCATCCTCATGGAATTTGGAGCATGAATCAGTCATAATTCGTGGAAATTGAGCAAGGTTTGAAGCATGCCAAGCACATGAACACATCAATGGAAGGTTCAAATTAAGCAAGATTTAGGAGCTTTCAACCACTAATCCTTATTCAAAGCTTCAAATCAAGGTTGTTGGAGAAGATTTGGATCATTTGGAGGCTCGAGAACACTGTTTTTCAACACTGCCATTCCAAGTAGGTGTATTTTCGACCTTCACCATTTGCTATTTCATGTATATGATTGTGTAGATCTCGTTGTGCTGAGAATTCTGATATAAATTTCATTAAAAACGGATGAATATTGATGAAGTTGTGTTGATTTAAAGTTTGATGTGCAAATGTGTTTGTCTTCGATTCGTCCAATCCATTGAGAATTAGGCTTAGTGAATGGTAGATTCATGCTCTACGAAGAAAGATGGTTCCAATGGTGTAATTTTTGTTGAATTCTGCAAAAAAAATATGTGATGCACTGTAGCACCACCGTCTCCATGAGGAAGACGGTGGAAACCACTGCTGATGAACAGTAGAACCACCGCCTGTTATTCGCCTAGGGCTTGTGCCTTAAACGGCGTCGTTTTGGTTTGGCGCACCTGTGACCGCCCTGTACTCGGTTCGAACCTTGGCAGGTGCCATTTCAATTTCCAGTTATTTCTTCCCTTGAAGCCAAGCGCAGCGTTTTGAGTAACGCTTGGATCCTTACAAACCACAGCTCGATTCCTGGCGAATGAAGTTTTGATTTTCTAATTGAATTTTGGTGCTGAGCGCCTATTTGACATACTTGGCCTGTGTTCAACTCTTGATTTCTGCAGTTTTCAATTTCACAATTTCATTTTCATTTTTCACATTCATTTCATTATTGTTTCATTATTTTTATCCAATTCCAAAAATCATAAAAAATGGCAAATGAATCCAAATAAATCCATTCTTTTTTCTACATGTTCATTTGAATGTCTTTTATTTTGTGATGAGAATTTCTGGATTTGTGCCTTGCTGGATTTTCAAATATGCTTGATTGTTTGAATGTGGTGCAAAATGTGACATGTGTTGCTAAATGGCTTGTGAAATGCTCATACTTGTTCCAATTGCTTTGAAATTTGGTATGTTAATTCCTAACATGTTGCTTGATTTTTGAGGCTTGGTTGTGCATTTTTAGCATTTTTCATCTCTGTTTTAAGCACATGAATCTATGGTGTGACAATGTGTGTCACACATTTTGATGCTGATCTTGTTCATTTTCATATCCATGTCAATTGAGCTTTTCTGATTCCAATTTTTTGCAAGATGCTTGTGTTTAACATGTCGTGTGCACATAAAACTTTCTATGGTTATTTGATTCATTTCTGTTTTAATATGGAATTTCTACTTTTAATGTCCAATTGTGTGCTTTGTAATTGCCGTTGCCTTATTTTGTGCTTTAGATGGCTTTGCTTATTGATTTGAGTTTGGTCCTTTTTAGGACATGTTCTTACTTGAATAAATGTGCTTCATGTTGAATATTGGTTGCTGTTTTGACTTTTTGCTTTGCCTTTGACCCTAGTCTTGGACTAGTGGTTTGTACTCATCTTTTGAGCTTTGTATTTCAGGTTCAAGCTATTAGCTCTAGTGGTTGATGCAATCTTATGACTTGAAATGCGAATTTGCTTTGTCCACTAACCTTTGTTGTGTTGTAGGTCACTTGGTGATGAACTCATTTGAGTTGTTGACTTGTATTGTGAACCTATTGGTTGTAACATTGTTGACTGTTTGTTGGATTTGTCTGAATGTGAATATTGACTTGTTTGACTTTCTTACAGGTATTTTAGTTACTTTAGCTCATTGCTTGATTTGCTTTGCTTGTGGTTGGCATACCACCTAGGTAATCATCCTCTGACTCCATGTAGTCTGGAAGCCCTGTCGTTTCTTTTGGCAGGCATTTGGCTGAAGTCCTCCTTAAGAGGCAATGACTGTGATTGTTTATATTTGTGCCATGTACTTCAAGTCCTCCTAAGTGAAGAGGCAATTGACAGATAGAAGGGACTAGTAGCCAGTCCCCTGTTAATCGTTGAGTCGTCTATTAAGCTCGCACAACGTGCTGATGCTCTTGGGCACGTCCCCCAGATCTTGTATATAGAGTCAGTCAAGTGGAATAGGGTCCCTCATTCTGGACCCCCACGTTTTCATCTGATTCAAGCTCACCCAGGCCCGGGTTAAGAGCTATGAGGTCCAACCCTCATTACCTTTCATCTGCTCACCCTGGCGGTCAATGTCAGTGGTTAAGAGCCTCAGACACCCCTTCCAGTGTTGGCTTGTTTGTCGAGGTTGATATGACCCCTTGACTAAAGCCCAACCTTGTATGAGCTGCTTGTTTGCATATAGCGTGTGATGATTGCTTTTGATGTTTATCTGCTTTTGCTTCTCATCTCCTTTCTGTAGGAGTCGTATGATCAACTTTCGAGGAAGTTGAACGTACGTAGAGATAGACTTGAGTTGACTCACTGCCTGTGTGAGTCAAACTCTTGTTAGAGACCTCAACCTAGGGTTATAATTTGCATGATGACTATTAGGCTCGAGTCAGTCTTCCTTTTAGTCCGTTATTCCCTTGGTCTCTGGTTAGGAGAAAGTTTCTCCCCTGTTAAGGGGAACTACGTCGCCCTGATCCTCATACCAGATGAGGTACGTAGGCAGGAGATCGTGTGAGATCTCTCCGGGCACCCTTTTTCATTTTCAACCCTTCTGCTATGGTTGTGTGTTTGGAGTTTGATGTAAGCCCAGCGATTGGCATTCGGGTTCCCGTTTGTTGTTGTTTGTTTGGAGTATGATATAAGCCCAGCGATTGGCATTCGGTTTCCTGTTTGCGTTTGTGTGTTCGGAGTCGGACGTAAGACCAGCTATTGGCAGTCTGTTTCCATTTGCGAGTTTCTTTTGACGTCTCAGCGTCTTTGTGTTGTGTTTTGTTTCGGCGTGCATTAGCCGAACTACGGTAGCTCTGATTCTCATTCCAGATGAGATACGTAGGCATAGGATACGATATCCCAGCGAGCATGTTTCCCATTTCCCCGAACTACGTTGACTCTAATGTTTGTGTCTGACAAACTACGTAGGCCCAGGATGCGACATCCTGCCGAGTCCCCTTCCTCCGTCTGTTTCAAGCAAGCAAGAACACAATCACAACAAGCTCCTAGGAATCTTCCAATGGCTTTTAGATCTCTCTCTCTCTTAGAAAACTCATGAGAATGGTTCCTCAATTTGGCTCAATGTTGGAATCCCTAGCACAAGAACACACACATCAAAAAGTTCCATCAAACAATCAAGAATGAACAAGAGGGAGTTTAGAAGTTGGTCCTTTCAAACTCTTCTTCAACATTTATAGCACTCTAAAGGCTCAATGCCTAGTTGGCCTTTGACTTTTATAGCACTCTAAAGGCTCAATGCCTAGTTGCTCTTTGACTCCAAATTTGCATAGGGAAAGTCCTACGTCTAAGTCCATTTGTCCATTTCTTTGCATTTGGTCAACAACAATCAAAACAAAACACAAGCACAATAGTATATACACAATTATGTGCTCAAGTGAGCAAAAGGCAAATTGCATTAACATAAACATGTGCTCAAGTGAGCAAAGGGAAAATAAAATGAATAGTATGTACAAGAATAGTAAATTGCATAAATGTAAAGTGTAAAAAGTAAATGTTAGTGATTAATAGTTAGTAGTTAGTGTGCCATAAGGCAAATTTAGCGCTATGTTAAGCAATCGTAATTGGACTTATGTAGAAGTCACAACTATCTGAGGTCGGTCAATAATAATGTAGGCAACAACACAAGTTAGAAGTCTTGATTAGTGAACCAAGTTCCAACAACTTGCCATGCCAAAAAGAAGAAGATAAATGATCTTGTATTGGTTTAAGTCCTTTGCATGATTTAGGAAGCAATATGTCCTTAATGCAAAGCCAATCACTTGATCAAATGATCAAGATGAATTAGATTTGAATCAAGGAATATTAAGCCTCCCTAATCAATGCCAACTTATCAACCTTTAACTCATTGATCCAAAGGAAAAGAAGAAGAAGAAGAAGAAGACATATGGATATGAAGAATAAAAGAACAAAGTGCATTAAATGAAATGGAATGTACCAATCAACAAGTGTTGACCAATGACATTGAGGATCATGGTCAAACAATCACAAACAGAAGTGGGATGAAGATTGGAAGTCAAGAAATGAACAAAATATTTTTAGCATTTTTAATGTTTGAAAATAAACTTTAATTAAAATATTAAAGAAAGGTCAAACTTCAAAATCACTTCAAATCAACTTTGAAAAGTCCAAGTGATTTATCCCAAGTCCAACAAGGTCAAACAAAGTTTGACAAAAAATTTCAGCATTTTTAAAAGTCAGAAACTATTTTTAATCAATTAAAAATGAATAAAAATAACCTAATTGAACTAAAATCTCAAATAAATCTCAAATCAATTAAAAAATTTATGAGAATATTTTTCATAGATCCATCATCATTCAAATAGGTTGAGAAAATATTTTTGTATTTTTTGAATATCAAAAACTATTTAAAATGAATTAAAAATAACCAGAAAAGAGAAAATTCACAAAAAATATCAAATGATGATATAAAAAATATTAAAAATCATTTTTAGAAACTAGAATTAAAAAGAGAAATAATGCAATTGGTCCCATATTTTTTGGAATTAAAATGAGAGAGTTATGATTTTTTGAAGTTAAATGAAATAAAAGAAATAAAATGAATTAAATCAAAAAATAGAAAAAACCACGAGCGTCTGGTCAAGCCTCATTAATTGACGTGGCTGATCAGAAGGCTCTCAAGCGTGCGCCTACCATGTACATGAGTCAAGCGCGTGGTACCATGAATTAAATGGAGTCAAACATAACAAGGGTCAGGTTTAGATCGTGACCAAAGGATCCAAGGGCTATGAGACCAGCCACGTGTGGACGGTGGTGGAAACCACCGTCTTCTTCGGTGAGAAGCCAAAGTCCGGCCACTAGTTGCAGGTTTTGCAACTTTAATCAATCCACACGATCTATACACCAAATTAAAGCTGGGGTGATGTATATCACCCCTGTGCCATTAGTTTCTCTTCTAGATCCCCATAGCAAGAGAAATCAGAAGGAGAAAAAGATGGTTTTCATGCTGAACTTCATGGATTTCAACAATTAAGCACTCAATAATGATGCCTCCATAGGGAGGACTTCAGACAACACAATGGCAAGTTCAATAGATCAAAGAGCAAAAAGATTCGAAGCAAAAACCAGTTGATGCACACCTTTGAATTGTGAAGTTTTGAGTCCTTTTCCTTGGTTCCTTTTGCAAAACAGAACATCAATGGGTCAGATGATAAAGGTTTAGGAACTTTAGATCTGAAGATTCAACCAAATTCAATTGAATTTCAGATCTGAATATTTTGAAGAAAATGGATTTAGTTCCTTTGTGTAGCGGGGTATTCGTTACCATTAGAGATATTGACTAAATCCAAGGTAAATCATACAAGTCGAGTCGCCACCGCACTTCTATTTATCCAAAGGAATGGTTAGAAAACAAACAAAAACCTAAAAGTTTTATCGAATCAAAAACTAGTAAAAATGTCAGAGATCTGGGTAAGGGGCTTGGTTATGCAATGGGAAGGTGTTAGGCACCCAAAGCATCCTAGGTACTCCTAGGGAGCCATTTTCACATTTGTTGTAAGGTTGTTGTTTTTTTTTTGTGAAAATTTATTTGTGCAAACATGATTGAATGGATGAGAAAAGAATATACAAATTTATTTACATTTTGTGTTTGAATGGATGAACCCATTGCCTACGTACCATCTTAAAAAAGGATTAGGATCAAAACCTCGTAGTTCGGGGTAAAAAACTTCAAAAAAAAGTTGGTGAATTGATTGGTCCAAAAACCTTAAGGTCTTTTGTTATCAAAGGGAGAAAACTCAACCTAAAACCATAAATCCACCATGTGAGGATATCTTCAACATGCTAGTGAGGGGTTAACCCTATAATAAGCATGGAAGACTCATTGTCCATCACTAAGGATAAGGGTGAGTATTATATCTACCTCAAGGATAACTCAAACCTAATAGCTAATGGTTATAAAAAAAGGGTTTGATTAAGAAGGTGGCCATTGAAACCACAAAAAGTATTTGCATGGGTTATATTTACCAATTAAAAGTATTTACAAAAATATGGTTAAAGTGGATTAAAAGGTTCAATTCAGAATAAGTGTTATGAAAAATAAGTTTGAAAATTAAAAGCATAAGGCTTAGGTTTCTAATGTTGAAAACAAAAGTTATTGTTTGCACAAAAAGTTTTGGCTTGGGTTAGAATGGGGAAAAAAAGGGTTAAATTCCTAAACATACAAGAGATAAGGGAAAATAAAATAAAACCACATTAGGAGTTCCCCTCTTGAGATCATATTGATGATCCAAGTAGCTCCCATCCTTTGGAATAAGCAGTCATAAACAAATATCTCAAACCATTAAGCACAGGTAATCGGAATAAACCTCCAGGGGGTATCCCACAAATAAAGTGGAACACCAGGCCATCTCTGCAAGAGTCATGTGAGCCCTCACAAAAAAAACTCAACAAACAGGTTAGAGAAATAAGATAGGGTAATCAAGAGTTGCCCCCAAAGGGAAAATATGCATGAGCAGGTCACGACTCAATGCTTGGGGAACAGAATTCCAAAGGGAAAATATCCAATGGAAAGACCCGAGCTGACTCAAAGGTGCATATATTGGGGAATATGCCAATACAGCAAAAACTATCCATAACGGATACTTCGGATAAAAATCCGGATGAAAATAATCCACTAAGGGACTTCGCTGAGGATGCCTAAAAGGACACTCCTGGGGAAGCAGCGGGACGAGGTATTACCGGTTACTGGGTAATAAGCTCAAGGAGACATGTGATCTGATTGCCGGTATGAGGGTGAGATACAACATGCTCGGGAAGAATGAATATCTAAGACCGGTATAAGGGTGAGAGATATCAATCAACCAAATCATCTAAGAAAGACCTAAAAAGGTATATCTCAACTCAGGAAAATCTGACTCCACAGAGGACAAAAAGTCATAATAGGGAGCAGAGAGGAGGGAACACCAGGGATACTGGTTACTGGGCATATAATAGGTGACCAACTAAGGCGTGAATTGGGGAATATTCCCAAAACACTCATCATCCAAAAGAGGGCTAAAAGCAAACTCGATGATAGGATGGATATTTGACTCCGTAAAAGAGGGTACGAATCTTACTCGACTGGGGAAGAACAAAAGCTTCGACCAAAGAGTGCATGAGATATACTATCTATTACCGTCAGAACCTAGATAATATACTCGCATGGATGATTATCCACAACCGGTTACTGGGTTAATAAAGGATAAATCGATCGAAAAGAAAAGGCATCGGGATACCGAAACTAGGTATATAATGATGACCAATCAAGGCGTGAATTGGGGAATATTCCCAAAACACTCATCATCCAAAAAGAGGGCAAAAAGCAAACTCGATTATGGGATAGACATTCGACTCCGAAAAGGGGGTACGAATCTTACTCAACTGGGGAAGAACAAAAGGCTTCGACCAAATAGTGCATGAGATATACTATCTATTACCGTCAGAACGTAGATAATATACTCGCATGGACGATTATCCACAACCGGTTACTGGGTTAATAAAGGATAAATCGACTGAAAAGAAAAGGCATCGGGATACCGAAACTAGGTATATAATGATGACCAATCCAGGGGAGGAACAATCGTTACTACAAACAACAAGATAGACGAGAGATGACCCGCTGGGGATAAATTGCGTAATTAGAGCAATTATCCTAGAGATATATCACCGGTTACTGGGTGGTATACTAAAAAATTAAGGAATGTCAATATCAAATTTTGTATAAAGATAACCAACAAGGAGGGCATTACATCTATCGGTATGAGGGTAGAGAACCACAAAAGAGAGTACCCGTCATCGGTTAGGATGAACAACAATCAAGGTTTAACTCTGCACGGGGACAAAATGGGGTTTACAACTACCGCTTACTGGGTAGTAGACCACAGAAATATGACTTACAACTACCGGTATGAGGGTAGAGAACCACAGACTCCGTCGGGATAATAATTACTAATTATTGAGCGATTATTCATTTACCACGGGGAAACAGGAAAAGAGTCTCAAGAGACCGATCTAGGATCAAACTAGATAGGCACACCAAATCAAGACTTGTCCCGGTGAGGATATAATTTAATGGGGAAAACCATCCCAATATATGTGTTGGGAAGGAACAAAAACAATCAACATCCACGAGGATATAACCCGTGGGGAATATGGAAGAAAGGATAGACGCTTTCTGCTTATGGAGCTGACTCTATATGGAGAGATCAGACACACACGTCTGCTTGGGGAAGTATATCACCAAATACCAGGAGAGAACAAACAATGATATATGGCAAAGAATGCAACATGAATACCTGAATGTTATAATTATGCATGAATATGCGTGGTTTATGTATGATGTATGCTGACAGACAGACATATCTAACACAACCAGGTCCAGGAATTAACCACCCGGTACTACATCTCAAGAGAGAAAGCCAAGTTCACCGGAGAGTATCCAATCTGCTGGGGACCAGAGATACCAGGAAGCAAAGAACTCTGCAAGGGATGAATCATCAATCATTCCAGTTGGGGACGAGAGTTATCACAGACAAGGTCCACCATACCAACAACTCTACTGGGGAATCTATCCGATGAGATAAAGGATTTATCGGGATCAACCACCAAATACCGCTCTTGCCCAAAGAGATCCAAGCTGCTGAGGAAGAAAGATTGATACTCTGCTGAAGGGAAGAGAGGTGACTCTCAACAAGCAATCCACTTGGTCGGATAAACCACAAGGGGTTCCGGAGGGAGGAGATACAGTCATGCCAGGAATATGGACAAAAATCTTGCACTGTTGGGGATCGTACCACCCTTGGGAGAGCACCGAGGATCTCCTAAGTATCCTTTCGTCATTGTGAATGTTCACTTTGTTTAAAAACAAATTATAAAAAACTTGATCGTTTAAAACAATGATATTTTCTTAATCAAAACATGCAAAACATTTGTTGAATAGAAACAGATAAGAGTGCCAATAATTGGATAAAAGGCTCAAATTTATTTGATAGAATGGTAGTCTGCGAATGGCAAGACTCCATAGATCTTTACAAATTTGAAATTGGTGATATATATTGGAAAAGGGCTACATTGAACATAATGACCATTTCTCCACCAATTCTTAATCCGATGTATTTGAAGCTTTGGCTGATAATGAGCAAGGATCTCTGACGGATGCCAGTTGTAGAACAAAGTCTTGTCAGGATGCAGTTACTTGCCAAATCCCTAATTTTTGCCTAGATTGCCCCAGGATGAGGTACTCAATCTAGCGGGATACATATATCATTATTATATATTTTTTGTGTCTCTAACTTTTTCCTGGACCGCCCTTTCGGGTTTTCAATCCACCGAGACGCTCATTTTTGCCTAAGCCGCCCTTTCGGGTTTTCAACTTAGCGAGCTATTCAGTTTTTATTTTTTAGGCGAAGTATTTCTTGACTGCATTTGTATTCACAAGACGAGTGAAATCCTCCCCATCCATAGTTGTAAGTATCAAAGCACCGCCTGAAAAGGCTCTCTTAACAACATACGGACCCTCATAGTTCGGAGTCCACTTGCCCTTGGAATCGGGCGCGAAAGACAAGACTTTCTTGAGCACAAGGTCACCTTCTCGGAACACATGAGGCTTGACCTTCTTATCAAAAGCTTTCTTCATCCTCTGCTGATATAACTGACCATGGCACATGGCAGTCAATCTCTTCTCTTCAATCAAATTCAGGTGGTCATAACGACTCTGAACCCATTCAGCATCAGTCAACTTGGCTTCAACCCCCGATCTTGACTTAGCGATCATATCGTCAACGTACACCTCAATCTCCTTATGCATCATATCATGAAACAAGGTGGTCATAGCTCGTTGATACGTGGCTCCGACGTTCTTCAAACCGAAGGGCATCACTCGATAACAGAATATTCCCCAAGGTGTGATGAATGTTGTCTTCTCCATATCCTCGGGTGCCATTTTAATCTGATTATATCCGGAAAATCCGTCCATAAACGAGAAGACATTGAATTTAGTTGTATTATCTACCAACATATCAATGTGTGGTAGAGGGAAATCATCTTTCGGACTAGCTTTATTCAAGTCTCTATAGTCCACACACATCCGGACTTTTCCATCTTTCTTAGGCACGGGCACAATATTGGCCACCCATTGAGGATATATAGAAGTCACCAGGAACCCCGCATCAATTGGCTTCTGAATTTCCTCTTTGATCTTCACTGCCATATCAGGATGAGTTCTTCTGAGCTTCTGCTTTACAGGTATGCACTCAGGCTTTAGAGGTAGGAAATGTTGCACAATATCAGTATCTAGACCAGGCATGTCTTCATATGACCAGGCAAAGACGTCAACATATTCTCGTAGCAATTCAATCAACCCCTTCTTAACAGATTCTTCCAGAAGTGCCCCAATCTTTACCTCTCGCACACAATCTTCAGACCCCAAGTTGACTGTTTCCAGATTCTCAAGATGCGGCTGAATGATCTTCTTTTCATGCTCAAGTAGCCGGGTGATCTCATCAGGAATCTCTTCAACATCATCTCCCTCTGCCTCAAATACAGGGAATTCAAAATTGGGAGATGGTGTTGGGTCATTATGTTCAATGGGTTTAGAAATCAACCTGCATAATGATTTTTGGATATGAAAAGCTTTAGAATTCAAACAAGGCAAATTATTATGCAGATGAAAAGATTGATTTTATTCTTATTTAGGGTTTTATGTGATCACCAATTTCATGCAAAAAGCGAAAAGGGAAAATAAATGGAAAAACAAACATTTAACATGAATTTATTGAATGAAAATATCATTGTGCTTATGCGCCATCAATGTCATCACTCCTCCTTTTGGCATGGGAGAAGGGTTTTCAAACAAAGTGATTATTACGTTGACTTATGGACAACTGTTGGAATATCCACAGCGACCCAATTGTTGCAGACCCCTCCAGGGATGATGAAATTGCCAGAATCCTTTGTATCTTCTTCTAAAACGGCAGCAACCTCCTCATCTAGACCAGTGTTGATGAAACCTCCACTCTTGAATAACCCTTGCTTATTGAAAGTACCAGAAGAAAAACCTATGCCAGCCCGAGATTCGTTGTCTTCTAACTCAATCATTTTTCCTAAACCAGTGGTTGCACCACGCTTAATGGCCAACTTTGCATCTTTGTAGGAAGCAAATGAAGGAGTTCTCTTCTCAATAGGCTCAGCTATAGATAAAGCTTGGAAAGGAGTTCCAATTTCAACCTCAGCATCTATATAAGAGAAGGAAGACAAATGGCTAACCAGGAGAGCCCTTTCTCCCCCTACCACCACCAGCTTCTTGTTTTTCACGAATTTCAATTTCTGGTGTAGGGTGGATGTCACGGCGCCTGCCTCGTGAATCCATGGTCTAAGTGACCCATTAGTCTTGAAATATTGGCTCTAGTGTAGTACCGGTGAGTCAGCTTGTCTTCAAAATAAATGAAGGACACAGAGTTAGACCACAGGGCAAGGGACCGGAAACAAAACCTGCTTATGCATTTGATGCATGTAATGCTTGTGCATATGATTTGTTTTTTATTTCAAAGGAACTTTAGAGTTTTATTTGCAAATTTTGGAAATATTAAGCATTTTATCACATATGGAAATATCTCATCAAATAACATCCGGGAAAAGAAGTACATCGTTGTTAATCATATACAAGAGAAAAGGAGAATAATCGTCTTATGGATCCCTAGAAACAATCATCCAAAGCTCGGGACACAGGAAGATAAGATGCGCAAAGCCTCTTCACCTCCCTCTCGTAGGCTGTCTCCATATCGGCCTTCTCTTTGGCGAGTCGATCATACCTCCTCTTCCAGAACTTAGAAGACTGAGGAAGTAGAGAAGTCCATACATCATCAGGGTCATCATTAACCTGATGCTCAAGAAACTCAATCAACGCATCCTTCTCCTTAATCTGCTGAAGCAACTCTTCACGTTCACGGATCAAGGCACGTGAACGGTCTTCGTCTCTCAACTCCTCTACTCCTTGATTAGGGAGGGTTGAAGGCCCAGCCATAATCATAGGTGTAGGTATCGGATACTCGTAAGGCATGAGATACTCAGACGCCCTCTTCCTAACCCAAACATTGTAAGGCTCCAAAGCAATGCAATTCTTAGGACCTAACTCTTTCCTTCCTTTCCTATGAATCTTGCGCCAAGCGCGGACCATCCTAGATTTCAAGCCTTGGGGATCTTTACCATCCTGAAAGAATACACCCTCTAACAGAATGTTATTGGGTTTATCCTTTAGGGGGAACCCAAGTTGCCGACGTGCCAAAACAGGATTGTAGTTAATACCACCACATGTACCAATTGGAGAATTCGCCACAAGAGTCAATAATCTGCACACCATCATACACATGGTTATACCAAGAGATATCATCATTAGTGAGAGACATGAGTCTCGTGGACCACCGTAGACATCCCTTATTCTCCTTGAAGGCGACTGTCTGCGGTAAGTGAGAAATAAACCACTTATACAACAGAGGCAAACAACACACAATGGCGCCACCACCCTTTGCATTCCTCATATGGAAAGAGAAATAGGTATCGCCCAATAGAGTCGGAACGGGATTAAGAGTAGAGAAAATCCTAATAGCGTTCACATCCATAAACTTGTCGATGTTGGGGAATAATACTAGCCCATAGACGAGAAGTACAAATATGGCCTCAAAGGCGTCCTCACTCATGGCCTTCCCATATATAGTAGCTTGAGCAATGAGGAACTCAGAAGGGAGACCTTGAATTCCACCTTTGGTAGTCATATGAGCACCAACCAGAGATTCATCTATGTGTAACAAATCAGCTATCTCTCGAGAAGCGAGAATCTTTTCCAAGCCACTGAACGGCAACTGATCTAGAATAGGTATGCCCACAAGATAAACATACTCCTCAAGCGTAGGCAAGAGCTAGAAATCCGGAAACGTGAAGCAACGGTAGAGAGGATCATAAAACTGCACCAGTACACTCATCAATCCTTCATCCACCTGAGTAGTCAGAAGAGGTAGAAGCTTCCCAAAACGAGCTTTGAAACCCAAGGGATCTAATACATAAGATGTCAAATTCCTTAACTCTTTCGAGTCTGGTTGTCTGAAACTGTACTTCTTTGCATTCCTTCTTTGTCTTTCCATGTCTGAAAATTTTGCAAATAAACCCCCTTAAGTTCCTTGAAAATTTTCTTATTATTTTGATGATATGAATGCAAATGGGTGCATGAATGCATGAATGCAACAATCACACTCAAGGATCAAGCAAAGCACACCAAACAAAGGTCATGGGATGGATCATGTTATCCTTAATATCAACCATCCATTTTGGTGGATTATGGTTTACACCTTATCAACACCCAAGTTCCATTGATATTAAGGATTCATGAACGGATCAACCATGAATCAAGGGTTTGTTGGAAGTCACGAGCATGGAGTTTAGGTTAAGAACCACACAAAAGGGAGTGTACTAAGGTTTAAACCTGCCAAACATGTTCTACAAGAGGTTCCCATAGTCATCATCCCATCTTTTGGATATTATCGGAGAAACGACTACTCGTATTCAAAAAATATTCTCAAGAGAGACTCTTATGAGTGTAGTATCGCGTAACAATCGTATCAAATCTTACACTTGAACGACTTTCGCACTACATCCTAAGAATAGGCCAAGATGGGTTTGGTAAACTAAGGTCCTTGGCTTCTAAGGTCTATATTGGAAAAAGTAATGTCTAACCACAACTTACTTGTGTGACATTATTGATCTCAACATAACCTCCACCAAGTGAATGGACTTGCAAGTCAACTTGCTAAGGAATAACTCCACACAAGTCGACAAGACTATGCCATTCTCCTATCCTAAGTGCACTCGAGTTCGGGTATAGAACTCATCTCACGAAGATCACCAAGCATACAAGGAATTAATATTCAAACAATTCAATCATTACATACAATACAGTAATCCAAAATTGCACAAAAATATGTCACAAAAAATATACAATACAATACAACAAATATGAAAATTAGGCAAAACCCACTAGGCAAATTATTTTTCCCCAGTGGAGTCGCCACCTTTCTGTAGCGGGGTATTCGTTACCATTAGAGATATTGACTAAATCCAAGGTAAATCATACAAGTCGAGTCGCCACCGCACTTCTATTTATCCAAAGGAATGGTTAGAAAGCGAACAAAAACCTAAAAGTTTTATCGAATCAAAAACTAGTAAAAATGTCAGAGATCTGGGTAAGGGGGTTGGTTATGCAATGCGAAGGTGTTAGGCACCCAAAGCATCCTAGGTACTCCTAGGGAGCCCTTTTCACATTTGTTGTAAGGTTGTTGTTTTTTTTTTGTGAAAATTTATTTGTGCAAACATGATTGAAGGGATGAGAAAAGAATATACAAATTTATTTATATTTTGTGTTTGAATGGATGAACACATTGCCTACGTACCATCTTAAAAAAGGATTAGGATCAAAACCTCGTAGTTCGGGGTAAAAAAATTCAAAAAAAAGTTGGTGAATTGATTGGTCCAAAAACCTTAAGGTCTTTTGTTATCAAAGGGAGAAAACTCAACCTAAAACCACAAATCCACCATGTGAGGATAGCTTCAACATGCTAGTGAGGGGTTAACCCTATAATAAGCATGGAAGACTCATTGTCCATCACTAAGGATAAAGGTGAGTATTATATCTACCTCAAGGATAACTCAAACCTAATAGCTAATGGTTATAAAAAAAGGGTTTGATTAAGAAGGTGGCCATTGAAACCACAAAAAGTATTTGAATGGGTTATATTTACCAATTAAAAGTATTTACAAAAATATGGTTAAAGTGGATTAAAAGGTTCAATTCAGAATAAGTGTTATGAAAAATAAGTTTGAAAATCAAAAGCATAAGGCTTAGGTTTCTAATGTTGAAAACAAAAGTTATTGTTTGCACAAAAAGTTTTGGCTTGGGTTAGAATGGGGAAAAAAAGGGTTAAATTCCTAAACATACAAGAGATAAGGGAAAAGAAAATAAAACCACAATAGGAGTTCCCCTCTTGAGATCATATTGATGATCCAAGTAGCTCCCATCCTTTGGAATAAGCAGTCACAAACAAATATCTCAAGCCATTAAGCACAGGTAATCGGAATAAACCTCCAGGGGTATCCCACAAATAAAGTGGAACACCAGGCCATCTCTGCAAGAGTCATGTGAACCCTCACAAAAAAACTCAACAAACAGGTTAGAGAAACAAGATAGGGTAATCAAGAGTTGCCCCCAAATCAAAATGTAACCACATGAATCATGCCATTAAAATTCACAAAAAAAAAGCTCACAAAAAGCAACCAAGGGTAGGAGGCCTAAACCTCTTGTCAAACACATACATTAAAAGGGTATCAAAAAATTTCAGGTTGAAAGTATAAAATAGTGGAAATAGGGCATACCTGATTGGGGAGGATCGATTGAAATTGAGTTGCACCCGTGAGGTTTGCAGAGCAATCTGAGGGTTTGCCTCTGGAGGTTGCTCTGAACTCTGTCAACTCTTCTCTCACTTTCTTTTTCCTGCCAGGGTAAATAGGAATGGCATTTTCTTTTGTTTCACTGAAACTCTGAATTTATAACCTGGTTTTTGTGGACCTGTGGGCTCAAATGAGAGAGGCCCAAGTCCAAAAAAAATTTTGTTATATTTTTTTTATTTTTTTATTTTTTTATTTTTATTTTTATTTTTATTTCTTTTAGTAAAGAAAAGTTAGAGAAACAATTATGTATAATTCAAGCATGCTTGGTGATCTCAAACCAATCACACGGAGTCCCACCCAAAGGCAAAGGGAACCAAGATGCTCATGATCGTTGAGGCTATGCAAATGCAATGTTATGATGCCATGAGGGATCTTAGGGTCAAAATTGGGATCTTACACTTTGGTATGGTTGGGAATTCACTCTTGCAGCATTGGGAAGTTGTGGCCTTGGGAGGTTGACTTTCAAATTAGGGTTTAGACAAAATGACCTATAATGTTTCAACATAGAAAATGATTTTCCAAGACAAAATAGATCTAGTTATCAACATGAAAGTTGTTTGGAATGTCATTTATAGTAACTTTGCTCTTGGAAGCATTTTCATATGGTGAAAATTGTTGGAGATAGGGTCTAGGGGGACCCAGTTTTGATCAGATAAATTCATCTGGCCAACCACCATCAACCAACTTGCTAACCTTCAATTATTTTGACTTTATTGGCTCATGGTAGATCATATATGCATAAGATGATGAATTTTGAAGTGTACCTTGAGAAATTTGATCAATTGGTGAGATAGCTTGTTGGAGAAGTTACTCAAGATACCTAGTCAAACTAGGGTTTCCAAGGCAAATCACCTCCAAACTCTTGAAGAATACTTGATCAATAGGACATGTAGAGATCATTGGGACTCATATATGTTGGTTATAACCATTTGTGGATAAATCCTTGGTTGTGCTCTTTGTCATGAGGGTCTCAAACCCTAGATATGAACTTGATGAATCAATGGTGATCATGCCCTACCTACAAAAGAGTTAGGTAAATGCAAAGACATGTTTTTGTATTTTGGTTAGTAAAATGATAATATACAAGTATGATAAAATCACATAGTGCTTGGTGACCTCTCCCAAAACAAACCCAATGAAAGAGGGGTAAGGAGGATGCCAAGGTATGATCCCAATGCTAATGCTTTATGATGAAATTGCATGAGGGATCTTAGGGTAAAAATTGGGGTCTTACACTGTCCTAGAACTCCACAACAAAATGGAGTTATAGAGAGGAAGAATAGGACCTTGCAAGATATGGCCAAAACCATGATCAGTGAGACTAATATGGCTAAGCACTTCTGGTAAAGGTAGTAAACACAACGTTTGATAAAACATACATTGAATTTACTTTATGTATTACCAAATGTGTTTATCCCTCTGGTGTATTTCCATATTGAGTTGTGTTGTCTGATGTATTTCCAGAATTCTGATATCGTTCTGACGTATTTCCAGAATTTGTTTCATTTACCTGATGTATTATCGGATGTGTCTGTCTTTCTAATGTATTTCCAGACTGAGCCTTATTATCTGATGCATTTCCAAATAACACTTTTAATTTTGATGCATTTCCATAATTCATTTTCTTTTACGCTTCGATGAATTTCCAAACATGTCATTTTTGTATGAACTTCTAGAACCCCTGTTCAATTCCCCTTTGTCTTTTCCCCAACAATTTATTATCCCTAGTGAGTGTTCATCCATTTGTCCTTGTCTATTCCTGTGGATCATTGTTACCATATGTGTCCATCTTTCCCCATAGATCGACTTATCATTCATCATAAAAATCATGCTCGGGTTCATTTCATATCATATCCCCAGTAAGACAAGAAAAAGTCCTTCATACATTCATAACATATCATCTCATTTTATCTGCGTTCAGAGACAAAATTTGGGTCTTTTAGTATTTAACTATATCCCACCGTGATAGTACAAAGATTAACATTCTTCATATTCTCTGGTCGAAGATATTTAAATAGGGGAAACTGTCATACCCCAATTTTTCCCCTCATTAAATAAGTCAATAAATATGTTGTGAAATTTGCATCATGTGCATTTATAACATGTATTTCATCTTGCATAATGCCTAAAAAGTCAACTAGAATATATTCTCGGATTTATAGACAAACCGGTTGAACTGATCCTCAAATATTCGTGAAATTAGCGGGCAAAAAATTTCAAAATCAAGCTTGCAGACGTTAGTTTTATTGATCTACGACTAGTGTAGTCTAACCTGGCGTGCTTGTTTTATTTTTCGATCACTTTTTGAGTCATATTTTGATCATCCTGAGCCTTTCAAATCGGGCATTTTCTACTTTAAAACTTGATCAAAACCTGTGTGATTCCGATAAGTTTATTTCACGTTGATCATTCTAGTGTGTTCATTTTAATTTTTGGGGGCACTTTTGCGCCCAATTTTTATTCATATTCAGTCATTTTATTTTTATTTTTTTGTCAAAGTGTTTGAAATAATTAAATAAATTTTCTACCCTTTCATTTTATTTTTATCATATTTATTTAAGAAGATGTGAATTTTAGTTGTTTTAATTGATTTAATCTCATTTAAATTAATTAAAGCTTCTAGAAGGGGCAACTTTGGCATTTTAACATGATTTGTGTTTCTTTGATTCAATCCTAACCATTGATTCAAATTAATCTAAGGCTCACAATTTCTATCCATGTCCATGTCCATCATCCAATAAAAAATTAGAAGTTAATTAAATTAGAATTAATTAAAAAATCAGAAAGATTGAAGATATCTCTCTCCCACCTCACGTGCCACGTGTCTTCTTTGGATTAATGGCTTCTTGTCATTGATCTCTTTCTACTAGATGGAGGACAATTGAAAGAATAAAAAAGTGAACCATAAAAAACGAGTCCCAACAAAAAGCAGCATAATAACCAACAAGCATCACGTTCGCTCACCAAATGCAAAATCGAGCTCCGCCATGAACGTCATTTTTAACAACTTCGACAACAACACAAAAGCATAACTCTATGATCCAATAGTCCAAGATTCGGTTGGTTTCTTTTGTTTTTGATTTGGTTGTGATTTCCATATTGAGTTTTGTATTCTGATGTATTCCCAGAACTTGTTTCGTCTACCTGATGTATTATCTGATGTGTTTGTCTCTCTGATGTATTCCTAGATTGAGTCGTGTTATCTGAAGTATTTCCAGATATCCCTTTGTCTCTCTGATGTATTTCCAAATCGAGTCTTGAATTCTGATGTATTTCCATAATTTACCCGATGAATTATCGAATGTGTTTGTCTCTCTGATGTATTTCCAGATTGAGTTGTGTTGTCTGGCGTGTTTCGAGATATTCATTTGTCTTTCTAATGTATTTCTAGATTGAGTGTTGTTCTCCGATGTATTTCTAGAACTTGTCTGATGTACTTCTAAACGTTTCCCCGCCTATCAGATTTATTCCCAGGTATTATGTGATTATTCCGATGTATTTTCGGATGTATGTCTATTATTATGACGTATTTTCAGAATTTGTTTTATTTACCCGAGGTATTACCAGATGTGTCTATCTCTCTAATGTCAGATTGAGTTTTGTATTCTGATGTATTCCTATAATTTGTTTCTTCTATCCGAGGTATTTCCGGATGTGTCTGTTATTTGATGTATTTTTATATATTCCATGGTTATCTAATGTATTATTCTTTTACTATCTAATGTATTTCCAGATATCACTTGTAATACTGATGCATTTCCATTATATGTTTCTTTTACTCTCCGATGAATTCCTAGACATGTCAGTTTTGTTCTGACTCACTTCAAGAATACATACGCCATTCCCTAGCATTATTTTAAAACTCATTGGTGTCTCTTAAAATTCAGTTCTTATTGGTATTATTTCAAGCTTAGTTGTTACTAGAACTCATTTTAAACCCAATTGTCATTGCCTAATTTATTTAATTATTTTTTTATTTAATTATAGCATTTTATGAATTATGTGATAATTTACTTATGTGATATTGGTGTATTTTTTGGTGTTTTATGAAGTTTTAGAGTATTCGAGGGTATTTTAATGATTTAATAATTATTAAAATATTTGATTAAGAGCGGTATATTTTATTTAATTATTAAAATAACGATATTAATTATTTGAGGTTGATAGTAATAATTATTTAATTATTTAAATATAGGGTGACACCTTATGTTAAAAATATATTTTCCTTTTAAAATCAAATAAATATTTTATTTAAATATTAAAGGTGTGACGCTTAATTGAATAATTATTTAATTTAAGATTAATTTTATTTTATTTATTAATTAAATAAATATTTTGTTTGGGATTAAATATTTGGGAATTAATCTTTAATTGGGTTTAACCCAGTATATATCGTAAAAATAGTCTGAGACACTTAGGGAAAAATTAAGGTTTGACGCATATAGCTAAACGGCGTATCTGAGTTTGTGGAGACCATTTTGGGAACGATCCTCGGGCAGCGATTTGGAGAGGGAGGAAATTCAAGACCTTGAAAGCTCAATTTATAAGGTAAGAGGGGAGATTGCTTACTATAGGGTGGGTTTTAGGCAACAAAATGATGAGGGTTCCCTTACCATCTCATCAGCGCCATGCTATTGTTATTTTTCATCTCTGTTAAATGTATCAAATTAAAATACAAGTTTGGTCTGACCATATGGGGTTTGGCCCAACCCTTTGGTTTTTGGTATTACAGAATATGTTTTATATTGAAATTTTGGTTTTTGGTGATCCATCGTTGTTACGATCTATGCCCAAATGGGATAATCCCATTTTGTCATTTTTGTTGATCCATATAATTTTTGGTGATCGATATGATTTTTGATATGATGTTTGGATCGATAAAATGATTTTTGGTGATTTGTTAATAAAATTGAATTTTGATGTTAAATCATAATATAATATAATATACTGTTTTATTAGAAAGCATCGATCCCTGAACGGTCAAATTGGTTTTTCCCAAAATCCTTTGTCAATTCTAGATGATGATATCTCACAAGTGTTCATAGGGATAATCTCATTTGCTCTCTCTTTGTCCTTTATTTTATGGTTATTATTAATTGTAACCTTTTGGGGGAAATCTAAAAACTCTAAAATTAATCTTTGGGTGAAAATCATAATTTTTGGGAGTTTGTCATTGGAAATTGTATGTTGTAAGAATTCGACATTGGGAGGCGGAAACTTGGAAAACCTGAGGTAGGAGGATTGGTTGCACGTATCGGAGGAGAAGTCGCACTTCAGAACGGTTCAGCAGAATTTTGAGCAAGTTTGGCGTCCGATGTTAGAATATTGCATATTATATATTTCCGGAAAGGGAATCGTCTCAGAAATCAAACTCATTTGTAAATAGTGATTATTCGGTTTTTAAGCCGTTTAAGCTCGTTTAAGTTCCGAAAACAGCGTTTTACTATTTTCTGAAATTTCAACAATTTATGTTTTGTTTGTTTTATGTATTTAAAGACATTTGACAATGCCATAAGGACTAAAACTTTTGATTATAATAAATTTCAAATTTTGTTTAATCTTTCTGGTGAATAATAATATTTTTTAAAAATAAAGTTAAAACTAACAAAATATTTGTTCTTAGTTGAAATTGTGATAAAATAGTTTTAAAGTAATTAAATATATCTTTTATAAAATATTATAAAAATATTAGTATGTTTAACTCACTTTTATGAATATAATTAACTAAATAACTTTGGGTGTAAGAAAAGTTAATATATTGTTTAATAAACAGAATTTTAGTTGATTTGAATTTGGATGATCCTTATTGGATAATTTATGGTTCGTGAATGAAACCTATTTTGGTGATATCCTTTGGATTAATTTTGATGTTTATAAGTATTATTATACATAATTTTGGTGAATTATGATGTTTGTCCATGAAATGCATATTCATGATTCATATTACCATGCATTCATGTATTTTGGAGTTTAGGTGGGACTTCACTCCATTTTGGTGGCCTCAGATCCATTGGTGGGGATCGTTGGTCTTGGTGGAAAAGACCAGGGGCGAGTCTCAGATTCATTGGTGGGGATCGTTGGTCTAGGTGGGAATGACCAGGAACTAGTGGAATAAAATCAGTAACATACCTCTGATTCCATAATATATGTTTGGTACCATATACATATAGGTGATTGCATTTTATGGTGACGTGTGTTTGTGATTGTAACTGATATATATATATATATATATATATATATATATATATATATATATATATATATATATATATATATATATATATATATATATATATATATATATATATATATATATCATTTATGAATGATTGTTATGTTTCTTAATGTCATTCTATTGTTGAAATCACATTGTTACTATATGTAAGTATATTCTCACCCTCTTTCTTGTTTGTTGGTTTTGTGGTGTGCTATGCACATGTAATTAGCAGGACTGTAGTTCGTTGTTGCAGTGAGATGGCTATTGCCTCTCCGTAGACTTTTATCTTCCTTATATTCTAGTTTTCGAATAAGAATGCTCTGATCTGTAACATTAGGGATAAGGGTGTGTTCATTTGCATTACTTTGTTTCGTTTGTAATCAACTATTATGAGATTTTGATTATGATGTATTGATTCAGTTTTATTTAGATATATTTTATGGTGTTTCTAAGTAAATTTCCGTTGTGCAACATCTGTTGTTTTATGATTTATGAAGTATTTATGATGGAGTAGCATCCTTTTCCTTTTATTTTTATTTAAAATCTATTATCCTGGGTTTAGGGTGTTACATAGTGGTACCAGAGCATAGTCGATCCAATCGGCCAATATTTCGTTAATTATTTACTTCCTTTTGTGTGACGAGTTTAGTTAAACTATGTCAACACATTATTTCTTCTAATAGTTACTTGCTTGAATAGAGAGATGTTGATGGAAGGAACGATCGTGCTATCGTTGATGCATTGGAAGCTTTGGCCGATGCGATGGGCAATAGAATCAACAAGCTGATGGAGGTGATCGTGGGTTGAACAGGTTTCTGAGAAATAAACCTCCAACTTTCAAGGGAAAGCATGATCCATAGGGTGCTCAAGCATGGTTGTAGGATTCTGCTAATTAATTGTAGGAACTACTGAAGGATGAAGCACAAGTTTTCGCGATGTTTGCAACCCTGAAGGCTGAAAGTAAAGCAAAGATAGATGAATTCCTGATGGTGTGTCATTTTATAGAGGTACTTCCAAACGATATTAATGATCTTCCACCAGAAAGAGAAGTGAAATTCAACATTGATTTGATACCAGGAACTAGACCGGTATCTATGACACCGTATAAAAGGTCTCCAGCAGAGTTAGCTGAATTGAAGAAGTAATTGGAAGATTTACTTGATAAGAAGTTTATTAGGTCAAGTGCACCACCTTGGGGAGCTCCTGTCTTGTTAGTGAAGAAGAAGATGGTCGTATGAGGTTATGTATGGACTACAAACAACTTAACAAAGTAACTATCAAGAATAAATATCCATTTCCCAGAATTGATGATCTTATGGACCAACTAGGGGGAGCATGTGTGTTTAGTAAGATTGACTTGAGGTCGAGGTATCATCAGATAAGAATGAAAGATGCAGTTATTTCTAAGACTGCCGTTAGAACTCGGTATGGTCACTATGAATGTTTGGTGATGCCATTCATAGTTTCTAATGCCCCTGGTGTATTTATGGAGTATATGAAGAGAACTTTTCACCCGTTCTTGGATAAGTTTGTTATGGTATTCATTGATGATATTCTTAGTTACTATAAATCAGATGAAGAGCATGCATAACATCTCTGTATTGTACTTCGGGTTTTAAAAGAAAAGAAGTTATTTGTGAAACTATTTAAATGTGAGTTTTGGTTGCGGGAAGTTAGCTTCTTGGGTCATGTGATTTCCAGTGGCGGTATAGTGGCGTATCCTTTGAAATTTAATGCAGTCTTACAGTGGGAGGCTCCGAAGACGATTACTGAGATCATATGTTTTTTTGGCTTGGCTGGTTATTGTCGGATATTTATTGAGGGTTTCTCAAAGTTAGCCTTACCTTTGACGCAATTGACTCGGAAGGGTCAGCCTTTTCTATCGAATCTACCATGTGAAGAAAATTTTCAAACTTTGAAGAAAAAGTTGACAACTGGACCAATGTTGATTCTACCTAATCCTACATAATTGTTTGTTGTTTATTGTGATGCATCTAAGATGGGTTTAGGTGGAGTGGTTATGCAGAATAGGCAAGTGGTGGCTTATGCATCTCGACAAATGAAGATTCACGAGATGAATTATCCTAAACATGATTTGGAGTTAGTTGCGTTCTTTTTGTTCTGAAGATTTGGAGGCATTACTTATATGGTTCCATATTTGAAGTTTTCAGTGATCACAAGAGTTTGAATTATCTCTTTGATCAGAAGGAGCTTCACATGAGACAAAGGAGATGGTTAGAACTTTTGGAAGGACTACGACTTTGGTTTGAATTACCATCCTGGTAAAGCCAATGTGGTAGCAGATGCTTTGAGCAGGACATCTTTTCACATGTCGGCGATGATGGTCATAAAGCTAGAAATGATTGAGCAATTTAGAGATTTGAGCTTAGTATGTGAAGTGAATTCGACTAGTGTGAAGTTGGGCATGTTGAATCTAACTAGTGGTTTTATTAAAGAGATCAAAGAGAAATAAAGATTGGATTTGGCTTTGCTTGATCGGCTAACAATAGTAGGTCAAAGCAACAATGATGATTTCCACATTGATGAGAATGGAATTCTTAAGTTTCGAGGAAGAGTTGGGTATCTGATGTGCCAGAGTTTAAGATGATGATCTTAGAGGAGAGTCATCAAAGCAGTTTGAGTATTCATCTAGGAGCCACTAAGATGTATTAGGATTGGAAGAAAATGTTCTGGTGGTCAAGAATGAAGAGGGACATTGCACAATTTAGTTATTCTGGCTTAATTTGTCAGAAATCTAAAGTCGGGCATCAGAGACCATCTGGACTGATGCAGCCGTTGAATATTCTAGAATGGAAGTGGGATAGCATATCTATGCACATAGATTTACATTGATGTGATTGTGAAGCTTCATAATATTCCGTCGAGTATCATCTCCGATAGAGATCTGAGGCTCACATCCATATTTTTGGGGAAGCTTACAAGATGCTTTGGGTACTAAGTTGAGATTGAGTTCGGCGTATCACCCACAGACTAATGGACAGACAGATAGGACTATCCAGTCTTTGAAGGAGTTGCTGAAGGCTTGCGTTCTAGAGCATGGCGGTACTTGGATAGTTACTTTCCTCTGATAGAGTTCACGTACAATAACATCTACCATTCTAGTATTGGGATGGCACCATTCGAGGTGTTTATGATAAGAGATGTAGGTCTCCTCTATGTTGGTATGATTCTAGAGAGAGCACTGTACTTGGACCAGAAATTATGCAACAGACGAGTGAGAAAGTCAAAGTAAGTCAGAGTAGGTAGAAGAGTCACCATAATAAAAAGAGAAAGGATCTTGAATTTCAGGATGGCGATCACGTTTTTCTAAGAGTCACTCTAGTGACTGGTGTTGGAAGAGCCCTGAAGTCTAAGAAGCTCACTCCTCTCTTTATTGGACTGTATAAGGTTACTCAGAGAATTAGAGCAGTTGCTTATCGTGTGGCCTTACCCCTGTCTCTTTCGAACCTGCGTGATGTTCTCCATGTGTCGCAGCTTCAGAAGTATGCTCATGATCCCTAGCATGTAATCCAAATGGACAATGTGCATGTTCGTGACAACCTGACTGTTGAAACAACTCCTATTTGGATCGTAGAATGAGAAATTAAGCAGTTGAAAGGCAAAAAGATTACTCTAGTGAAGCTCATTTGGGGAGGACCTGCTGGAGGTGGCGTGACTTGGGAGCTGGAGAGCAGGATGAAGGAATCCTACCTAGAGTTGTTTTCACCATGTAATTTTCGAGGGCGAAAATCTTTTTAAGTGGGGGAGAGTTGTAACGCCCCTAATTTATTTAATTATTTTTTTATTTAATTATAGAATTTTATGAATTATGTGATAATTTACTCATGTGATATTGGTGTATTTTTGGGTGTTTTATGAAGTTTTAGAGCATTCGAGGGTATTTTAATGATTTAATAATTATTAAAATATTTGGTTAAGAACGGTATATTTTATTTAATTATTAAAATAACGATAATTATTATTTGAGATATAGTAATAATTATTTAATTATTTAAATATAGGGTGACACCTTATGTTAAAAATATATTTTCCTTTTAAAATAAAATAAATATTTTATTTAAATATTAAAGGTGTGACGCTTAATTGAATAATTATTTAATTTAAGATTTATTTTATTTTATTTATTAATTAAATAAATATTTTGTTTGGGATTAAATATTTGGGAATTAATCTTTAATTGGGTTTAACACAATATATATCGTAAAAAGAGTCTGAGACAGTTAGGGAAAAATTAAGGTTTGACGATATCGCTAAACGGCGTATCTGAGTTTGTGGAGACCATTTTGGGAGCGATCTTGAGGCAGCGATTTGGAGAGGGAGAAAATTCAAGACCTTGAAAGCTCAATTTATAAGGTAAGGGGGGGGATTGCTTACTATAGGGTGGGTTTTAGGCAACAGAATGATGAAGGTTCCCTTACCATGTCATCAGCGCCATGCTATTGTTATTTTTCATCTCTACTAAATGTTTCAAATTAAAATACAAGTTTGGTCTGACCATATGGGGTTTGGCCCAACCCTTTGGTTTTTGATTTTACATAATATGTTTTATACTGAAATTTTGGTTTTTGATGATCCATCGTTGTTACGATCTATGTCCAAATAGGATAATCCTATTTGGTCACTTTTGGTGATCGATATGATTTTTGGTGATCGATATAATTTTTGGTGATCGATATAATTTTTGGTGATCGATATGATGTTTGGATCGATAAAATGGTTTTTGGTGATTTGTTATTAAAATTGAATTTTGATGGTAAATCATAGTATAACATTATATAAAATTGAAGGTTTGTGATTGTTTTATTAATTATATCTCACCAGTGTTCATAGGGATAATCTCATTTGCTCACTCGTTTTCCTTTATTTTATGGTTATGATTAACTGTAACCTTTTTGGGGAAAATCTAAAAACTCTAAAATTTATCTTTGGGTGAAAATCATAATTTTTAGGAGTTTGTCATTGGGAATTGTATGTTGTAAGAATTCGACATTGGGAGGCAGAAACTTGGAAAACCTGAGGTAGGAGGATTGGTTGCACGTATCGGAGGAGAAGTCGCACTTCAGAACGGTTCAACAGAATTTTGAGCAAGTTTGGCGTCCAATGTCAGAATATTGAATATTATATATTTTCGAAAAGGGATTCGTCTCAAAAATCAAACTCGCTGTAAACAATGATTATTCGGTTTTTAAGTCGTTTAAGTTCTGAAAACAGCGTTTTACTATTTTCTAAAATTTCAACAATTTATGTTTTGTTTGTTTTATGTATTTAAAGACATTTGACAATGCCATAAGGATTAAACTTTTTGATTATAACAAATTTCAAATTTTGTTTAATCTTTCTGGTGAATAATAATATTTTTTTTAAAATAAAGTTAACACTAACAAAATATTTGTTCTTAGTTGAAATTGTGATAAAATAGTTTTAAAGTAATTAAATATATCTTTTATAAAATATTATAAAAATATTAGTATGTTTAACTCACTTTTATGAATATAATTAACTAAATAATTTTGGGTGTAAGGAAAGTGAATATATTGTTTAATAATCAAAATTTTAGTTGATTTGAATTTGGGTGATCCTTATTGGATAATTTATTGTTCGTGAATGAAACATATTTTGGTGATATCCTTTGGGATAATTTTGGTGTTTATAAGTATTATTATACATATTTTTGGTGAATTATGATGTTTGTCCATGAAATGCATATTCATGATTCATATTACCATGCATTCATGTATTTTGGAGTTTAGGTGGGACTTCGGTCCATTTTGGTGGCCTCAGATCCATTGTGGGGATCGTTGGTCTAGGTGGGAAGGATCAGGGACTAGTGGAATAAAATTAGTAACATACCTTTGATTCCACAATATATTTTTGGTACCATATACATATAGGTGATGGACTTGGTGGATCACAACATTCCATTTTGTGGTGACGTGTATTTGTGATTGTAACTGATATATATATATATATATATATATATATATATATATATATATATATATATATATATATATATATATATATATATATATATATATATATATATATATATTCTTACCCCTTTCTTGTTTGTTGGTTTTGTGGTGTGCTTTGCACAGGTAATTAGCAGGACTGTAGTTCGTTGTTGCAGTGAGATGGCTATTGCCTCTCAATAGACTTTTATCTTCCTTATATTCTAGTTTTCGAATAAGAATGCCATGATCTGTAACATTGGGGATAAGGGCGTTTGTTTGCATTACTTTGTTTCGTTTGTAGACAACTATTATGAGATTTTGATTATGATGTATTGATTCAGTTTTATTCAGATATGTTTTATGGTGTTTCTAAGTAAATTTTCATTGTGCAACATCTGTTGTTTTATGATTTATGAAGTATTTATGATGAAGTATCATCCTTTTCCTGTTATTTTTATTTAAAATCTATTATCTGGGGTTTAGGGTGTTACAAGGATCACTTTCACTCCGTTTGTAAATAAAATTGTAATCGGTATTCGATTTTGGTTGTCATCTGCATCCTCTAAAGTCCATGTTATAATCGGCACTGATTCGTTAGAGGTTGGTTATAACCAATGCTTACGATCTAAGTCCAACTTTGTTGGCGCGTACAGAGAGTTCGATTACCCTGTTTTTCCTGATAGTTCCTAGAAAGTCATGTATGACTCATCATTTTAAGGAATTCCCAGAAGCTTGGAGGCTTTCATGTTAGAAAACTCCAATGGTGTTGGTTTTGTTTGATTTCCTTGTAAAGAATCATCGTAGCCTTTTGCGTGGATGATCTACTTATAAGAAGACTCTCGTTTATTTCTTTTGGATAAATTTCCTGTTATAAATCTCCAAAAACTTTGATCGGATGAATTTTTAGTGAGAAATCTTCAGAACTGTAAGATGTATTCTAAAGTGTCAGGTTATGTCTGAACCTGTTGATAAAACATACTTTGAATTTATGTGATGTGTTACGGGATGTGTTTGTCTCTCTGATGTATTTCCAGATTGAGTCTTGTTGTCTAATGTATTTCCAAATATTCTGTTATCGTTCTGACATATTTCCAGAATTTGTTTCATTAACTCGATGTATTACCGTATGTGTCTGTCTTTCTTATGTATTTCCAGATTAAGCCTTATTATCTGATGTATTTCCAAATAACACTTTTAATTCTGATGTATTTCCATAATTCATTTTCTTTTACGCTCCGATGAATTTTTGGACTGTCATTTTTATTTTGATGCACTTCTAGAACCCTTGTGCAATTTCCCAATGTCTTTTCCCCAGTAATTTATTATCCCCGGTGAGTCTTCACCCATTCGTCCTTGTCTGTTTCCTGTGGATCATCATTATCATTTGTGTCCATATTTCCCCACATATCTACTTATCATTCATCATAAAAATCATGCTCGGGTTCATTTCATATCATCTCCCCGGCAAGACAAAAAATAGTCCTTCATACATTCATAACATATCATCTTATTTCATCTACATTCAGGGACAAAATTCAGGTCTTTTAGTATTGAACTATATCCCACTGTGATAATACGAAGATTAACATTCTTCATATTCTCTGATCGAAGATATTTAATTATGGACATCTTTCATACCCCAATTTCCCCCCTCATTTAATAAGTCAATACATACGTTATGACATTCGCATCATGTGCATATTATAACATGCATTTCATCTTGAATGGTGCCTAAAAAGTCAACCAGAAACAATTCTCAGATTTACAGACAGGCCGATTGAATTGATCCTCAAATATACATGAAATTAGCGGGCGAAAAATTTCAAAATCAAGCTTGCAGACGTCAATTGTATTGATCTACGACTCGTGTAGTTTAACCTGACGTGCTCGTCTCATTTTTTGATCACTTTTTCAGTCACATTTTGATCAGTCTGAGTCTTTTCAATAAGAGATTTTGTACTTTAAAATTTGATCAAACCCTGTGTGTTTCTGAGAAGTTTATTCCGCATTAATCATTCTAGTGCGTTCATTTTATTTTTGGGGGGCACTTTTGTGCCCGATTTTTATTCACAGTCAGTCATTTTATTCTTAGTTTTTTGTCAAAGTGTTCGAAATAATTAAATAAATAATCTACCCTTTCATTTTACTTTTATCATATTTATTTAAGATGTAATTTTAATTGTTTTAATTAATTTAATTTTATTTAAATTAATTAAAGTTTTTAGAAGGTGCAACTTTGACATTTTAATATAATTTGTGTTTATTTGATTCAATCCTAACCATTGATTCAAATTAATCTAAGACTCACAATTTCTATCCATGTTAATGTCCATCGTCTAATCAAAAATTAGAAGTTAATTAAATTATAATTATTTAAAAAATAGAAAGATCGAAGATATCTCGACACGTGTCTTCTTTGGATTAATGGCTCCTTGTCATTGATCTCTTTCTACTGGATGGAGGTCAATTGAAAGAATAAAAAAAAAGTTAACCATAAAAAAAACGAGTCCCAACAAAAAGCAGCATAATAACCAACAAGCATCACGTTCGCTCACCAAATACAAAACCGAGCTCCCCCATGAACGTCGTTTTCAACAACTTCGACAACAACACAAAAGCATAACTCTGTGATCCCACAGTCCAAGATTCCGTTGGTTTCTTTTGTTTTTGATTTGGTTGTGATTTCGTTTGGCTGTTGTTTCTTCTCATGTTGAATATCCTGATTCACATGAATTGTTAAATGTTCAACTGCTCTTCCTTGTTACCAAGCCATGTGTTTTCTGCAGATTTTGTTTACTTTGTCTTGAGTATGTATCTAATGGGATGCATAAGGGTTTTCAATAACGACTCATGGTAGGCTTTGTTTTGTCCTTTGTATGAGTTTTCTTTTTAAGTTCACTGTGTAGCTACTACATGACGTTGTATTAAATTGTGAACAAATGTGGTGCATATAACCCGCATATACATGTTCTGTAACATTATAAGGTGATTATAAAATGGTGTGGTGGCATATGGTTAATGGTAACTTCCCTTGCTTTGACTTTAAAACATTCCACATTATGCTAATGACTAGTTGATATTTGTTGCAAATTAAACGTTATTATTAAGACATATTTGATTTTGGCTCGTAAGCTTTTGTTAGAAACTTTTATGTAAGTTATTTTTAACACAAGATTTAGATGAGAAAACAAGGGTAATTGTGTACTTAGTGATGTAGAGTTAGCATCAAGAAAATCTTTTATCTTTATTTCAAAGTTGATTTGTAAAGTTTCATCCACAATCATTTTGAGTTGAGAAAATTGATATTTTTTCGTGAATCTTGATTTGTAAATTTATATAATATGAGAAAGATACCCGTTCCTCACCTGTTTTGGATAAAACAATATTTTCCGTCAATTAATACAAAATAGTTTTCGCTAAAATCGACCAACAAAGAAACAATTTTTACCCAGAACTACGTATGCCTTGAATTCTCTATTGCACTTGGAGATACGTAGGAGCAGGATTGCGAAATCTTGTCTGGTCCATTAATAAAAAACTTTAGGTGTAGTTCCTTTCTTCTGCTCCACTAATAATAAAAGCTTTTAAGGTCCTCTCTCATTAATAAATTCAAACATATTTCTCTTTTCTCTCTTTTTCTATCCCAAATAAGTAGAAGATCGTAAACTAACATAAGCTAACATTCAAATTGGAACTAACTAAAAGGTTCTCATTTAGTACAACGGGCGTAAGGGGTGCTAATATCTTCCCATTGCGTAACTGACTCCCGAACCCTGATATTGGTTGCGATGACCATATCTTATCCTTTATTTTAGGGGTTTTATCGATATTTTTCATTTCCCTCTTTCAGAATAAATAAAGTTCGGTGGCGACTTTATCCAGTCCATCTCGTGAGCGTACGATTGCGCTTCGCAAGCATAATGTTCTTAGTTTTTAAGGTACGACAGGACTCTTGTGCCTATACCCAAAGAAACTCATGTCATTGGTACAAAGTGGGTCTTCAAAAACAAGGTGAATAAAAAAGGAGAAGTGGTAAGAAATAAGGTCAGACTGGTTGCACAAGGCTACAGTTAGCAAGAGGGGATTGATTATACTAGGACCTTTGCACCAGTTTCTAGGTTAGAGTCTATTTGTCTCTTAATTTCTTTTGTTGTTAATAATAACATCATCTTGTATCAATTGGATGTTATGAGTGCATTTCTGAATGGTTACATAACTGAAGAAGTGTATGTACACCAACCTCATGGTTTTGAAAATCATATAAATCCAAACTTTGTTTTTAAACTTAAGAAATTTGTGTATGGTCTAAAACAGGCTCCTAGAGCATGGTATGAAAGACTAAGCAATTTTCTTTTAGGAAATGATTTTACCAGAGGGAAGGTTGAAACAACTTTGTTTTGTAAAACATTAAAAAATAATATTGTTGTTGTTCAAATTTATGTGGACTATATCATATTTGGTTATGCTAATGCTACTATGTGCAAGGATTTTGCTAAGTCAATGCAGACAGAGTTTAAGAAGAGTCTGATGGGAGAACTCAAGTTCTTTCTGGGTATCGATTAACCAAAGTCTAGAAGGAACATATATCCATCATAGTAAATATACCAAAGAACTTTTGAAGAAGTTTGATATGTCAGAATGCAAGATAGCAAAAACTTCAAGGCATCCTACATGTATTGAGAAGGATGAAGTAAGCACAAAGGTAGAGTAAAAGGTTTATAGAGGTATGATAGGTTCTCTCTTATACTTAACTGCTTCTAGACCTGGCATTTTGAAAATGGATTTATGTCTAGAATGAAAAAGATGAATATTTCAGAATGTTTAATTTCTCAGAATGATTAAATGAGACTCTAAGATTTGTTTACTCTGAACATTGAGTCCTCTGAAGTGAGAAGGTTTCATAGGTTAAGAAGTATTTAATCATAACATCTTAGTTAAACGTTCTATCTTCTAGATACTGGACAGTTGCTACATTAATTAGTTGTCAATCAACCTTGGTTTGTGAATCAATTTAAAGACAGTTGTATTAAAAACTAAAACGCTTCTAACGGCTGAGTGGCGCATTAGGTGAAGTGATTTCTTGGGAATGAGTAAATTTTCTCTACGTCTTCCCCTTGTCGGATTTGTTGCACTATTCAAGATTTTGTCATGATTCCAAAATCTTTATAAAACACACTTCACTCAAATTTCACACACTTACGCTTCTCAAATCCTACACTTTCTCTCTTTCAAACATTCATTTTATCTACAATCATGAAACCCTTGTTCATCACCATGGTTGATTCTAAACAACAAGTTCAACAACAACAACAACAATAGTCTACTCAAACTACTCAACAACAACAATCTACTCAACAACAAGAGCAAGTGTAGGAAGGAATTTAGGAACTCACTCTCTCTACCTCTATTATGCACTTAGAAACTCTCTGCGAACTGGTTATGGATTTTGAAAACCTAAAAGCTAATGGATTTGACCTTACTGAAGGGGTAAAGTCTCAAGGTTAGGAAGGATTCTTTGTTCGTCTCAAAGGACCTGTTTACCATGAGTTGGTAGAATAGTTTTCAATTTTTTCAAAAGCTTCAAAACTTTAAGTTACCTCTTACGTGTTAGGGCACAAGATCAATATTTCTGAGAAGTCAATAGCAATACTTCTAAATCATGACGGTTCTTAGAATAGGTGTTTTGACATTCCTAATAAGAAGGATAGGATGGATGAAATTGCTGAAGTTATTTTCCAGGATGGAAAGAACTCCTCTAATGTCAAAAAATATGCACAACCGTCTCAGAGTATGGTTCAAGATTCTTCTGGTTTGTGTGCACCACAAACCCTCAACAAACTCTTCTGACTACATCAATACAGATCAAAAGTATATGTTATACTATCTCTCGTCTAGAATCAAGATGAATCTACCTTCTATACTATTCAAGTATCTGAGGGAGTTGGTCAAGGAAACAAGAAATGGAACTCCAAAGCCCAAAAAGTGGATACCTATGGAAAGACTTATTTTAGATATTCTCTTTGAAAGCAAGTTGGTTCAAACCCTGACAGAGGTGGGTTTAACAAAAGAAGTTGAATGTGACATTGGAAAGACCTTCAATGGAAGGAATCTGAAGAACATGCCATTGATCATTACTGTCACTGACCCTTTAGAGATTCTGGATAGGAAGACAGTTGCTTCCAGAAGGATTCCTATTGAGGACTACCCTCTTTTCACCAAGGAAGATCCTCAAGAAGTTCTAAATTCCTACATTGCTGTCTTTTTTACAAAGGGTTAACTCCATTAGCCTTCTCCTTTGATGAACTTCTAGAAACTGCTCCTGACATTTACTATCTCAAGAGAAATAGGAAGTCCAAGTCAACAGATGATGGACCCTCTGGAATAGACAAGCCCCTAACCAAGATCGGCAGAACCTATGACATCTTAAGGAACACAATGGGACCAGAAGCAGAAGTTGTTGGTTCTGGGAGCGCTAGGCCAGTTGTAATGTCTACTCCTGATAACAAACCTCATGGTAAGTCTCCCTTAGCTGAGATTCCTTTTAATTATGCTAATTTTATCTTTTCTACTTCATCTACTCCTCTCAAACCCACTCCAACACCATCTATTTCAATTCCTTTTGGAACCATATCCAACCCCAAACAAAAACAACCTATTATATATGAAACAACCACTACTTCTGCACCAATAACATCTGAAACCACTGTGACTGAACCACCACAAATACCACCAACACTTCTCTCTCAAATTATAAATCCAACTAAAAATACAACATTCGAACAACCCCCCACTATAACCAATGAACAACCATATGAACCAACACAACCACAAACTACTAAAACATTCCCCACAGACTCTCAACTAAGTCAACTAAAAAAACCTTCTGAAACCATCCATTCCATTGACACTCACTATTCTTGAAGCTCGTGCCTTTCCAGAAGACACACCACAAACTCCACCCCCTCAACCTAACAACATAGATGAACCAGTCATTGATACATCCATGGAACACATAAAAAACAATGAACCATCAACCCCCGATTCTTCATACAAAACCATCAATATCTCATTTGATAATGATAAAGACCCCGAACCTAAACCTATCATTGACCCTAAGGAAATAGATGATTTAGTCAGGCAGTTTGAGTTAGAATCAAATGAGCATCTACATTTTGTGATGCAATATTGCACAAAATATGTAAATTTTGCTCATAGTGATGCTGCTTGACCTACGCACATGCCAATCCTGCACTCCAATATGTGCAGACAGGAGTACCTCAGGCCTCCAATGCTCAGGCTAGAGGACAGTATCCTCATATGGTGCATGCCACTCAGACAGTGCCTCCTGGTTTCTCCTACCCACTGCAGATGCTGTTTGCTCCCTAGAATATGCATGTTCAGGCGATGGCTCCTGAAACCTCTCGGTTAGCCAGTCGGGATGCTCTTCCCGCTGTTGATCCAGCCATACCGATGGATTATCAGTTGCTTGACGATAGAATAAGGGCTATTAAGGTTTTCTCGGTCTTTGGTATCGATGCCCAAGACCTTTGCTTGGTTCCGAACATGGTGCTTCCATAGAAATTCAAGGTGCTGGACCTCCCAAAATACAAAGGTCTAAGTTATCCTCGTAGTCACATTACCATGTACTACAAGAATATGGCGTCGTATATCGACAATGATGACTTGTTGATCCATTGCTTCCAGGACAGTCTGTCCGAAGCTTCTCTGGATTGGTATGTGGGTTTGGAACGTACTAAGATCCGGTCATGGAGGGATCTATCTGAGGCTTTCCTGAAACAATACAAGTATAATCTTGACATGGCTTCGACGAGGCTTCAGTTACAAAATCAAGCGCAGAAATCCAATGAAACCTTTAAAGAGTATGCTTAGTGTTGGCGTGAGATGACCTCCAGAGTCCGACCAGCACTATCTGATAACGAACTAGTTGATATCTTCATGGGTATGCTCCAAGAGCTGTATTATGAGAAGTTGCTTGGAAGTTCGTCTACAAACTTTGCAGATATGGTAACCATCGGTGAGCGTGTAGAGAATGGGTTGAAATAAAGGAAGATCACAGATACGACCGCTCCGCAAACAACAACAAGAGATCGCATGGGGCTTTCGCAAAGAAGAAAGAGGGGAAGCAAATGTTGTGACGGAAAGTGCCCACCCCCGATATCAGTTCCTGATGGCCCCATTCCGTACTATCCGTATTCATATGCCGCCGCAACTAAGTATCAACAACCGTCATGTCAGTATCAACCGTAGAAAGGTAATCAACAATTAACACCTGCTCAGAGAAATCAGAACCAACAATGCAATCGTGACAATAAAGGATAAGGTCTATGTCAGAATAATAGGAAAAAATTTGGTAATCGTCCCTAGATTGACAAGATTTCGGTACCGTATGCAGAATTAGTGCCATATTTGATCCATGTAGGGGCTATTGTACCAAGGTAAATCCCAGCAACCTCTCCTCCCTTTCATTGTAATCATAACCCTAATGCCTCATGTGCCTTCCATGCATGGTATATAGGACACTCCATAGAGGGTTGTTGGGCTCTCAAGAAGAGGATTCAAGAGTTAATTAATCAAGAGATACTGTCCTTCTCTGAGGAAAAACCCAACATAAAGATGAATCCCCTGCCAAATCATGGTGGTTCAGTAGTTAATGTCGTAGTCGAAAAGGAAGCGACTGAATCCGTATTGAGGGTTGACGATGTAAAAACTCCGCTGTCAGTTATATTGAATAGACTTGAGCAGTTTGGGTTTCTAGCGGGTATGCATGATGATTGCACAATATGTGAGTATGATCCAGACAATTGCAATGAATTAAGGGGTTGTATGCAGAAACTGATGGATCAAGGATTGATACAGTTCTCCAAGTCCAAGGTAGTAGAAGAAGTTGCAATAATTAAACCAATAACAATTGTATATAGGAAGAAGAAGGTTGAAGCTCCTCCCAAGAGGATTCAGCCAATTCATTTTCGGGTTCCTAGTCTATTTCTGTATCAGAACACCAAGGTAGTGCCTTGGAATTATGAGACAACATAGTATTTGGGAGGAAAAGAAATTCGTATTCCTGACACTGATATCATCAACATCGCTGGAGTGGGAGGCATGAATCGCAGTGGCCGGGTATTCGCCCCAAAATACACTCCTAGGATGTCTTCATCACCCACAGTGATCCTACCTAAGGAAAAGGTCATTCCTACTTCGACTCCGCAGGCAGGGGCAACTGTACTTGCCACTCCGAACATGACAATTGTTCTAATGCCAACGAATGTTATTGGCAACAAAGCTGCAAAATCAGAAGGGTCTAAAGGAAAAGGGCCGATGGTTGAGAATGAGCAAGTTGAAGATCACAAGAAGAGCATCACTTTTGAGGAAAGCCAATAATTCCTCAAACTAATCAAGAAGAGTGACTTCAAAATCGTTGACCAGTTGAACAAGATTCCCTCCAAAATATCCATTTTGTCTTTAATATTGAGTTCTGAGGCTCACCGCAAAGCATTGCTGAAATTTCTAAATACCGCTCATATGATGCAAGATATCACGGTTAATCAGTTTGACGACGCGGTTGCTAATATCACCGCCAGTAGGTATTTGGGATTCAACGAAGCAGAACTACCTCCTAAGGGAAACGCCCATAATAAAGCACTACATATTTCCGTCATGTGCACAAACTCTCTTCTATCTCGAGTCCTCGTTGACACTGGTTCTTCGCTTAACGTATTACCAAAATCTACATTAAGCTAATTAAAGTTTAAAGGGCTCGAGATAAGGACCAGCGCACTGATTGTACGAGCTTTTGATGGCTCCTGAAGGCAGGTTATTGGGGAAGTCGATTTGCCCATCTGTGTTGGGCCTCAACAATTCAGCATTACCTTCCAAGACATGGATATCAACCCAGCTTACAGCTGTTTGTTGGGAAGGTCGTGGATTCATGCCGATGGGGCAGTCACCTCTATGTTGCATCAAAGGCTGAAATTCTTAATTTATGATAAACTAGTAATTATGTGTGGTGAAAAAGACCTGTTGGTTAGCGGACTCTCGTCATTCAGATATGTTGAGACAAATGAGAGGATTGTTGAGATTCCGCTCCACAGTTTAGAATTTGAAGAAGTCAGTTCTACTATCGCCAACCATAACTAATCATCTGCTACCATTCTATCCTCAGTAAAAAGTGTCAAGCAGACATTTGAGAAAGGCCCGCTTCCCGGTTGGGGTAAAGTTGTCAACGTGGTAGAGAAATGCGACAGGTTTGGTATCGGTTATCATCCAGCAGCATGCAAGGCAAGCCTAAAGAAAAAGCAGTTCAACTCGTTCAGATTCAGCAGCACCGGTTTTCAAAACGATCATACTGTGGCAGTCATTGGATAATCTAGTGGCAGCAAGCCAGAGGCTCCTAGCCTCATACGTAAATGTCCGCCAGGATTCAAGCTTACCAACTGGACGACTACTGTGATACCCATAGTATACTCGAAAAAAACGTAATGCATTTTGTTTTCTCAATCCCTCGTCCCTGCCCGAGATGAGAGGATAGCTTGTAAGGGCCTCCATGTTTAAAAGTATTATGTGAATGAATAAAAAGTACTTTTTGCATGCAAAACTTGTGTTCCCTTTTCTTTCAGTTATTTTCACTTTTTCACTAAAACAACAAAATGGCAAAAGATTTCTTTCTTTTTTCCACTTTCTCAAAAAAGCATACTAAAATAAGCTCATCATATGCAAAGCAAACAAAACTATTGATTACAACATGGCAAAAATCAACTGTAAATTTGGATTTCCAATCAACCAAGTTGAAGACAACAGTGAGGAAGATTGTGAATTACCAACTGAACTAGCACAGCTCCTTGAGCATGAAGAGAAAGAGACTCATCCATACAAAGAATCAATGGATGTCATTAATTTGGGTTCTAAAACTGATAGAAAAGAAGTTAAAATTGGGGCATCTCTTGCCATGCATGTACACTCCGAGTTGGTAGAGTTATTGCACGAGTATGTTGACGTCTTCGCTTGGTCATATCAAGACATGCCGGGGTTAGACACCAACATCATTGAACATCACTTGCCACTCAAGCCTGAATGTCCTCCCGTCAAGCAAAAACTCAAAAGGACTAGACGCAACATGGCACTCAAGATCAAAGACGAGGTTAAGAAGCAGTTTGACGCTGGCTTCTTGGCAATTTCTGAGTATCCGTAGTGGGTTGCCAACATCGTCCCAGTTCTGAAGAAGGATGGTAAAGTCAGAATGTGTGTAGATTATCGAGACCTTAATAGAGTGAGTCCGAAGGATGACTTCCCTTTGCCTCATATTGATGTTTTGGTTGATAATACAGCTCAGTTTTCCGTCTTTTCTTTCATGGATGGGTTCTCTGGGTACAATCAGATAAAGATGTCGCCAGTGGATATGGAGAAGACAACTTTCATCACACCTTGGGGAACTTACTGCTACAAAGTAATGCCATTCAGCTTGAAGAATGCAGAGGCAACATATCAGCGTGCCATGGTAACTCTCTTTCACTATATGATTCATGAAGAGATTGAGGTTTACGTGCACGACATGATTGCCAAATCCAGAACTGAAGAAGATCACTTGGTAAACTTGAGGAAATTGTTTGTTAGAATCTGAAAGTTTAAGTTGCGATTGAATCCATCTAAATGCACTTTTAGGGTCCGATCCGACAAGCTCTTGGGTTTCATAGTCTGCTAGAAAGGTATTGAGGTTGATCCCGACAAAGTTCGAGCCATCCAAGAAATTCCATCTCCTCGAACAGAAAAAGAAGTGCAAGGTTTCCTTGGTCGATTTAATTACATCTCCAGATTCATATCACATTTAACGGTTACCTGCGAACCGATGTTCAAACTCTTGAGAAAGAATCAATCGATTGTGTGGAATGACGACTGCCAAGCAGCATTTGACAAAATAAAAAAGTACTTGCAAGAACCACCAATCATGATACCACCGGTTCCTGGTAGGCCTCTCATTATGTACCTCATAGTTCAGGATGAATCTATGGGTTGCGTCTTGGGTCAACATGACGACACAGGCAAGAAGGAACATGCGGTTTACTATCTAAGTAAGAAATTCACTAATTGTGAGACCAGATACTCACTTTTAGAGAAGACTTGTTGTGCTTTGACTTGGGTTGCTCGAAGCTTGAGACAATATATGATTTGCATGCCACTTTATTGAGATCCAAAATGGATCCGATAAAGTATATCATCGAAAAGCTTGTTGTTACTGGTAGAATTTCCCGGTGTCAAATGTTGTTGACCGAGTATGATATTCAGTGTGTAACCCAGAAAGTGATAAAGGGGAGTGTTTTGTCTGACTACCTTGCTCACCTACCTGTTGAAGGTTATAAATCGTTGAGGTTTGACTTTCTAGACGAAGACATTATGTTCATCAGAGACTTCACTATGCCAGGCTTTGAGGCAGGCCCCAAACAAGGATCGCGATGGACACTTGTGTTCGATGGTGCTTTCAATGGTCGAGGCCATGGCATATGTATTGTTATCACTTCTCCAACAGGCTTCCACCTTCCATTTACCGCTAGATTATGTTTCGACTCCACCAACAATATGGCAGAATATGAAGCATGCATCTACGGTTTGTAGGTGACCATCGACTTAAGGATCAAGATTCTTGAAGTATATGGTGATTCAGCTCTAGTAATAATTCAGGTTAAAGGTGATTGGGAGACTCGGGATAGCAAGTCGATACCTTACAAGGAGCATATCAGAAAACTGGTACCCTACTTTGATGAAATCTCTTTTCATCATATTCCTAGGGAAGAAAATCAGTTAGCAGATGCTCTAGCTATGTTGGCATCTATGTTCAAAGTCAAATGGAAGAATGAAGAACCAATTATCCATATTGACCACTTAAGTGAACCAGCGCATTGTCTAGCAATCGAGGCTGATCCTGATGATAAGCCCTAGTTCTATGACATAAATACATTTATGGAGAAACGACAAAATCCCGAGGGTATATCCATTACCGATAAGAAGGCTCTGAGAAGACTCTCTTCCAAATTCTTCCTAAACGGTGATGTGTTATACAAGCAAAATTATGATTTTGTACTGCTCAGATGCGTGGATAGACACGAAGCTAGTACGATCAAAAAATCCATGAAGGTTGTGAGAGTGTACATGCAAAAGGTCCTGCTATGGCTAAGAAGATTCTTTGGGCTGGGTATTACTGGACGATAATGGAGGTTGACTAGTACAACTTTGTTAGAAGATGTCACAAGTGTTAGATATATGGTGACAAGATCTTTGTGCCACCGACTCCGTTGAATGTTTTGACTTCTCCATGGCCCTTTTTTATGTGGGGTATTGATATGATTGGGATGATAGAGCCTAAAGCTTCCAACAGTCATTAATTCATCCTAGTCGCCATCAACTACTTCACGAAATGGGTCAAAGCTGCTTCGTATGCCAACATCACTCAAGAAGTGGTTACCCGGTTTATCAAGAAAGAGATAATATGCCGCTATGGGATACCTAGCAAAATCACCACTAACAATGCTAGTAACCTCAATAACAACATGATGAAGAAATTGTGCAAAGAATTTAAGATCGAGCACCATAATTATTCACAATACCGGCCTAAGATGAATGGCGCCATAGAAACAGCTAATAAGAACATCAAAAGAATCGTCCAGAAAATGGTCAAGACATACAAGGACTGGCATGACATGTTACCTTTCGCTCTACATGGTTACAGAATCTCAGTTCGCACATCCATTGGGGCAACTCCATACTCGTTGGTATATGGGATGGAGGTTGTCCTACCGATTGAAGTCGAGATCCATTCACTCAGAGTCATCATGAAGGTTGACCTCGATAAAGCTGAATGGGTTCAATCACGGTATGACCAACTGAATCTGATCGAAGAGAAACGTTTGATGGCCGTTTGTCATGGTCAGTTGTACCAAAGACGTCTCAAACGAGCTTTTGATAAGAAAGTTCTTCCTCGTGAGTACCGTGTAGGGGAACTCGTGCTCAAAAGGTATTCTGGTATTCACTCAGACCCGTGAGGCAAATGGACTCCCAACTATGAGGGATCTTTTGTCATCAAAAAGGCCTTCTCAGGTGGGTCTCTAATCCTCACAACAATGGATGGGGAAGACTTGTCATCTCTAATGAATGCAGACATAGTCAAAAAGTATTATGCCTAAAAAGAAATGATAAAAGCCCGCTAGATTAATCTTCACAAGATTTATCTAGGCAGAAATGGCTATCCCGATGGACCAAAAAAGGAATTGTCCATGCAAAAGTTAGGGAACAAATACAAAGCTCGCTAAGTCGAAAACCCGAAAGGGCGACTAGGGCAAAAAGGAGCATCCCGGTGGGTGAAAAGAATGAAAATGTTCAGGAAAAAGTTAGGGATAAGGGCATGAACTATGATCCTCGAGCCCATTACGCTACAAGCTAGATGTCAGATGGTCAAAGATCGGTCCAATCATCGTCAGTCGAAGAAAGGTCTCGGGATTCAGATTCTGCAGTAGACTAAGGCCAATGTTATAATCAATGGAAAAAATACACAAAAATATTTCCCATTGCCACTTCTTTTATTTTTCAATTTTTGTTACATCCTCATCAAGGGTGTTTGCATCTTTGTACACACCATATGTACAGTTTCATATCAATAAAATTCAGTTTCTTTTATCAAATATTTTTCTTCTGTGTTTTGTATGCAAAAATAACTGATTTATCTTATTCACATAATGCCTTAAAATTTCGGAGAATAATAAAAGCTACATTAAAGGGAAACTTTATGCATTACTGTGGAATCCCGACGAACTTAAAAGAAGACTGATAGCTCAAAAAATGGCGTTGCTTGAACACCTGTGATATCCAATTGACTGCCCCGTTGGTTTTTATGTCCCGGTATTCTCCAGCAGGTAGTTCCTTAACAACAATGTTGACACCCAGATCTCTCACGACCTACACCTTCCAATCTTCGATGACGAGTCGGAGTTCCCGTCGCAATAAAGAACCATATTCCCCACAAATGACCTACATCTAACCTAACAAACGAATATGTATGCATCATGAAAATAAAACACACATCATGCACCACGCATATCATACTCTCCACCATGATACTTTACGTACATCAAAGACCTGTTCAACCATAGTGTGATCACCCGTTCAAGCAAATTTTGGATACGTCAGTATTTTATCCTCTTCCATCTTGAATACCTGAAAAGAGTCAGCAATTCCCGTATTTAGGCTCAAGAAGATTAAATAGGGGCAACTGTTGTACCCCAAAATTTGGCCTCCCTTTTTCTTCATATTTCCATCTAACTAGTTGACTAGGTTTCAATTGCATACATTAATAACTCATGCATAAACACTATTTATTACCATGGATTCCAAGTCTTTGACTTGCATGGATTTGGTTTGTTTGTACAACAACTGGAAATGCTTGGTTTGGACTTGTCCCGAGGCACCGAGGCCTCCAAAACCCTAATCTCAGGTGATCTCAGTGTGTCGCACTCAGCCTCCTGTGTTGGGTCCACTTAGTTTTCCCCCTTGGTGCTCGAGTCTTTTGGTCATAATCCAAGTCCTTGGTCTCATAACTTCCATTCACTTTCATTCATTCACTTGATCATCGTCATGCCACTATTGCTTGGTCCATAGGGTCACGTTCCCCGCTTTCATGTGTCAGTTATAGATCTTAAGTTTCGGTTTATGGTCATGGTCATGTATTAAGTTGATTTATTTGCATTCAATTTTCCATTTCCTTTCATTTCCATCCCAAAAATATTCATTACATACAAAAAAGGTGTAATACATTGCAAGAACGCATCTTTGGGTGTTTTTACTCTGTGAGTCGACTCATGACTCGGTACAAACCCCCTGGTCTGAACAGGTCGACCCAACGGTCGACTCAATTCTGGAAAACTTGAGTGAGTCGACTCACTCACTCTTCACATCGACTCATTCTCCTTTTTTCTTTGAACCATTTTCCCTCGGGTCCGAACAGGTCGACTCCCAGGTCGACTCAATTATGGGGAATCCTTGTTGAGTCAACTCATTCATGCCTTGCATCGACTCATTTCCAATTTTCCTTTGATTCATATCGTCATGGGTCCGGACAGGTCGAATCCCAGGTCGACTCAACCTTGGAAAAAAATTGTTAAAGTCGACTCATTCCCTGTTTGAGTCGACTCATAGCTTGTTTTTCAGGATTTTTGCACTACTAATGTGAGGAGGGAACTTTTGGGTTGAAGCATGGTCATTCATCATTGAAGTTAGCCAAGGCTTGCCATCCAAGACGAGTATGTACACCTGCATGAACACTGGGGGAACCGTGAGCATTCGACAACACTCCAAGGTTCATTACTTCATCAAGCTTCAACCACATGCATTGTCACATGCATTGTGAACACAGTAATTCTGCAGCAAACCAAGTGCAACAAATTTACAAACACTTGAACCTGCACAAACACAATATAACCCAAAATCACTCTTGCACAACATAACCACACAATGAGTAACCTACAGCTTCAAGTCATCCGCACCTAAATCAAATAAATAGCATGTCAATAGCCAACATCGAAGCCGAATTTCATTCAAAATGTCACCTGCAATAGCCAGTCATAAACCACCACTTCCACTAAATTAACCAATTAACTAACTTGCAACTCATTGAGTTAACTACCTAAACTCACTAAGTTCATCCCAACTAACTCCAGACCTTATTTAACTAATTCCAAGCCTAACTCCAAGCCTTAGGAATCCCAAGCCTAATCACTATAAATTCTCATCTTCATCATCATTTGAGGCTCTCAACACTTTTCTACGCTCTTTGCAATCATCATCTTCAGCTCTCTGCAATTCCTGAATCCTCTCCTTCTCACACTCAAAGCTCAAGTCCTAAAACTCCATTAAAGCTTCACATTGACGCTTCAAGAAGAGTGAGCTCAACCTCACCACTACAGTATTTTTGAAGGAGAAGAGTTGGAAAGCAAGCTAATCAGAAGGAAGTAAAAGCAACATCTTACCTTCTTGTACAAGTCATTTTCCGTCATCATCTTCTCCGATCAACACTCGCTGGAGCAAATCTCAGCTTCGAAGGTAGGTCCATTTTTTTCATCATTTCAGTGCATTTTTATTGTTATGTTGAACCTTTCACCATATTATTGTAAACCCCTATCATGAGGAGCTTCGAATCTTGTTCATGGAGGAGTATTTTAGATCTAAGTTCTTAGGGATTCTTGAGGATTAGGTCTCATTATTGGATTTAGGACAGAAATTAGAGGATTTGGAGAGTATATTCTTGTTCAGGATATGGAGACAAAGATGGAGGTGTTTCCGCTTTTCATTTCCAGTAGTCACCACCGTCGGAAGCGATTTTCGGCGCGGTGGTCCTCGGTGGAGCTCCGGCACCGGCGATTTGAGTAATCATGGAGAAGGTGCAATGCATATTCAAATTTCTATTGGCTTTTTCCAAACCAGCTCCCAATCTTTTGGCTTATTTTCTGATTGGGCTTGTCACACTCTGAGCCCAATACAGTAATATCTCACTCTAATTTTTCTGCTGCACCCCCGGACTGAAAAGGTTTTGTTCTGCATTGGGCTTTGGCAACTGAAGCCCGTGTATTTGGACTCTGTTTTGCCCTCTGTTTTCCTGCATATTCAAGCCATGCTTACACCTCTGTTTTGCAAAGGCCCACACTATTTTATTTGTTTTATTTGCTTTTGTTTTGTTAATTAGATAACTTTGATTGATGGAATTTAGGTTAATTGGACCAATTAGGAGTACAACTAGAATTTGCATAACTAGAATTTTAGATTCGATAAAAAATGTCAAAAGACCATTTACCCTTTAGGGGTAATTTTGGACATTTTACTCATAAAATCACATGCTCCTTTAGGAATAGAATTTAACTTAGAATCTTAACCATAACATGTTCCCTTAGGAATTTTAACATGGACTTTTGATCGAGTTTTTGAATAATCATGACATGATCCCTTAGGTTAGTGTGATTAACTCTAACCACTAGATTAGGTCTTACCTAGTTTCTCCAATCAAATCAAACCCATGATTAAATTGATCAAAAGCAATTTTGAACAATTAAACCCTTTGAACTTGTATAATCCCACAGTCTAATTTGAGTGACAAAAAGACCCTTGGTCACTTAATAGGACTTCTCATCCAAGATGTGGAGCTCGAAGCCTCAAGTCCAGATCTTCAATCAAGGCATCCTCGGTCACACCAAGCAGCGGGTTATACAAGACAAATCAAAGGTCAACAATTAGTAAACACGATTCAATTTGCGTATGGAGCGTATGGGGCGTAGGCCCCAAATATTCAAAGTGTTTTCCCTTATTCATAGACTTTAGTGCAATACGAATTGATTAAACTACCAAGTCTTCTTCATGCAAAATCAACATCAACACAAGGATCAACAATGAACATTCTTCACCAACAACTTTTCAGTCAAGAGAAGTATCATGCGCTTCAAGTCTTAAGTAATAGGAGATGACGAGATGGAGTCTCTTCTATCCTCGTCTAGAGTGACTTTGCGTATGGGGCGTATGCCCCAAATATTCAAAGTGTTCGCCCTTAATCATAGACTTTAATGTGATTCTTATCAATCAATTGTCAGTTCTCTCACTTCACTCATCATTCTATTCATTTCCATCACTTCTATTCAAATATTCTTTTGCCTCATCAATCATCTTGTTTGAAGCACTAGTGGGTTGAACTACGAATATTTTGATTTCCTTATTTCACTATAAGGATACGTAGGCAGGAGAATCCAGATTCTTCACTAGCTATCTTATTTATCAATCTACCTTATCTATTTCTCAATCAATCATTCTTCATTTATGCAATCTATACCATCTTTTTGAGATTAATCATATTTCTCCTTAAACTTCTTGTCTATCCTTTTAGGACGTCTTAACGACAGTCCATCTCCTTGATCGAGAGTTGTTTGGGGGCTTTGTCCAAACACTTAATGCAGTCTTTCTTTTCGGCTTTACCCTATAGTGGCGGCCTGCTAGTCCACGTATTGGAAAATGCTTACCTTGCTCTTCGATTCAGAGTCTATCCCTTTCTTGGATCCAATATATTATTCTCCTTTAATCTCGAACTGTTTGTTTCCCCAGCAAGTGATATTATTCCTTGTACTATCCAGTACTCCAATCATTCCTTGAACTAGTGTTTGTCTTGTGAGCCCCTGTTGCTTAGACAAATGTCTCTCTTTCTCTTATTGTGGTTCCGAACTACGATTGCTCTTATTTTCTCATTGTATAATGAGAATATTTAGGCACAAGGATGCGAATCCTCGGCGAGCATATTCCTAATTATTCCTCTTCCGCCTTAGGGCACCACTCATATCTTTCATTATTCATCACCTACCTTCGATCATAAATTGTTCACCCGGTGACATATTATTCCTTTGACAATGAAATATACTTTTTGTGGGATTCCATACATACCCTTTTAGGACACCTAATGTAGTCCTCCTTTCTACCTAGAGTTGTTTGAGCAACAACCTCAAACATTTAATTCCCTCCTTTTTTGGCTAAACACCCTATAGTGGCGGCCTGCTGGTCCACATATCAGTCAAAGTTGTTTCCCTCTATGGTATGAATTCCATTTATCTTATGGATACCAATACACTTTCACCTTTCGATCTCAAACAATACTTCCTCAGTCACTTGTCACCAGATATTCAACTTTGTGACTTTGGTCACCTCATTCCATTCATCTCCGTGATACCTTCATAGTCTACCTTCCTTCACTCCATGTGATATACCAGTTATCTTTGAGCAAAATATACTACCCCGTTGTGCTCCTTCTTGCGTCACCTTGTGAACCAAGAGATGTTTGGGACTATGCCCAAACACCTATTTCTTCGTATTTTCGGTTTTACCCTATAGTGGCGGCATGCTGCTCTACGTATTGGTAATAGCCACCTTACTCTCGGGTTCATCTTTTCACCCTAAACCCTAAACCCTAGACATCACACCTATTCGAGCGAGAACAATCAAAACGGTTCCCATGGAGTACCATGGATGTTTGGGGTGCTAATACCTTCCCCTTGCATAACTGACTTCCTTACCTAGTATATATCTTTCCCCGGGGTTTTATCGATGTTTTCCCACCCCTTTGGGGATAAATAAAGTTCGATGGCGACTTTGTTGTATGTTTGAGCGTGTGATACGTTCGGATATATTTCCTCTAGCTTCAGATATATTTAAGGAACAAGCTCAAACCAACACAAAGATCTAAGGAATTCTTCAAGTTATTTTATCCAGATTGCCAACCCCTACCTAGACACCAAAAAAAATTATGTTGCTTTCTTGTTTTCTGATTAAGTGCTTATGCTTTATTTCTATATCTTTATCTTCTTGAATGAAATGAAGGTTATTTTGTCGTTATCCTTTGTCTTTATTTCTTTTATCTTTTTGTTTGATGACAAAGTGGGGAAGAGTGGACACAATTTTTGATATACTTATTTCCCTTACGAATCCCAAACATTTGACTCTTATGCTTCTTAATATTTTTACTTTGATCCCTAATATGGGAACTTTGATAAAGTTCACCATTATTTCTAAGAAGATATTTTTAGTCAAGTTAATCAGGTTATTCAGAAGATTTGTTAACCAAGACCTTGCAGAAGTTAACTAGGACTTCATAGTTAAAAAGGTGTTAATCAGACATATATTATTTTTCAACCAAGTTCTAATACAAGCTAGTTTCCAAATATACCTTGATATATGAAATTGAGAATTTATAATTAAGTTTTGATACAAGGAATATGTCTCATCAATACTCTGATACAAGATTAACTCTTGATTATTAGACTTTCTAATACAACACATTCTTACATAAATTCAAGAAAGTTCATAAGAAATTTCAACCAGGCTTCCTCATACAATGAAGTTATTTCTTTCATGTTATTTGACATTTTTTATGTGTTAAAATTATTTTAAGTCTTAAACTCATGGGGAGCTTGCAAATCTAACTCTGAAGTTATAAGTAAAGAAATAATTTTAATAGTATAACACTCAGAGGGAGCTTAAAAACCTCACTCTTATGCCTTTATGTGATTAAACAAAGTAAAAATTGTTCATCAAAATTCATGCTTTTGTCATCCTCAAAAAGGGGAAGATTGTAAGAACAAGATTTGGTTCTCTATCTAGCCTTATGTTTTGATGGTAACGATACATAGACTCTTAGAGAACAATTTGGTACCATAATGGTTTTGTTTAGTATGCAGATACTAGATACAAGTTCTGACTCTGATAGAATGACGTGTGATATCATCAGATTTTGAACCTAGTGCACTCTGACTCTGAGATGTGTGTTTTACAAGATACTCAAGCATTGTATTATGTACTTAATGCTTCTGAACATAGTCTATCCAAAGCTTTATGACTCTGAATCTTCTAACATTGTCAAGCTCTAAGGTCTTGGGCTCAAACAAGTCTGATGAACTGTGTCACTAGACTCTGAAGACTAGGTTCTTATGGACGAGATCAAGACTCTAAAAACCATGTTTCTGAAGATTCTCTCAACTACCCTATTACTTGTCTTTTATGCATACTTCATCACCTCTCTATCAGAAGCCTCTGAATATTTAAGATAATATTAAAAAGGTTTTACGTGAGAAAATAGTACACAATACAAGATCAAATATTCCTTCCACTATACTAATTTTATGGGCTAAGGATTATACTAATGTACTATTTTGTCTCCCATTTTCATAGACCGTTATGCAAGGATGCAACTGATCTACCCTCCAACGGATCTCTTCATCGCCTATATAAATAAGACTTGGAAGAATGGAACAACTCTACACTCTAAGATATTATCATATACGTGAATAATGCATTTTGTGAAACATTTGAGAGAAAAGAAACACACACACAAGGAACTTTTGTTCATACTCTTCATAGAATATATTTTGTGTGATATACTTGTAATTCATTTGTGTATTCTGATTTCTTAGAAGCATTTTGTAAACACACTTCGTATTTTAATCTTTGTGATTGTATTTCCTTGATTGACTAGGGTTTAGTCAAAATTACTCAATAAGACATTGATAGTTGGTCTTTGTGTTGCAATCAAGCTTGATTATAGTGGATTAAGTCCTTGTGATAAGGTGAAATCATTTTGGCGGTGAAGGTGAGAAAAAATACACAAGAATGGGGGGTTGAATTCTATGTGCCTAAAAATCTCTTTTCACTTCTAATTCTTGGAACATTAGTTTCTGAACCACGTTCAAAGTTTGATACTAGAGTGAGTATCAGCAGTGAGAAGTTTACTTCCTTTTCTTCAACTCTATTTCAGAACCTAAGGTTTCAAGCTCAGGGTCTGATACGAGTAAGAGGCTGAATCGGAACTGAGTATGGCTTTAAAGTTCGTTTGCACAGCGGAATATATATGCAAAAGTAAATAGACACACAACTTATCTTGGTTCCTCTTAAACCGAGAGTAGTCCAGTCTTGTTGCAGCATAAGAGTTTTTAACTATAATCAGATTGATTACAATTTCTTAAGCTAGCAGCTCAAGACATCCTACTCAATCACACCTGATCGAGACTTCCTTGCCTAAGCACCATGTTCAGGACTTCCTTGCCTTAAGTTAATGTTAAGGAATTTATGCTCAGTCACCCTGACCAAGACTTCTTGCTCTGCCCACAAGCATGAGACTTCAATGCTCAAGCACCCAGCTCGAGACTTCCTGCTCTGCCTGCAAGCATGAGGCTTTAATTCCTAAACAACACGTTCATGAATTTTCTACCTTAAGCTCATGTTAAGGAGTTTTTCTCAATCACATACAAAGAGACTTCTTTGCCTAATTTATCAGATTAAGACTTTACTCTGAGCAAAACGACTAGAGTCTTCAGAATCTCTTAACTAAAAGAGCTTGGCATTAACCTTGTGTTCATTTGAGTGTTTATTGGATAAGCAGATACACAAAGGTTTACACTGTTAAGCAGAATATGAGTTTTTTACTCCTGAGTGTGGAACAATGAAGTGGTCATTCTTCTTATCTCCTTGCACATATTTTCTCTTGTTGTGCCTTTCTGTTCTGATGATTTTCCTTGATCATTTTTGCTCTTATCTCACACACTTAACCCTTGTGGTTATATTTTCTATTTAGTGTGTGTTTCTTAGATCTGTGTTTTCTGAATAAAACATAGTCTCTCTCTCAACCAACACGGTGACTCATCTCATATCATGCGTAGGATAATTCCTCTCATGAACCTTAAAATGTCTATAAGAGTAAGCCATAACTTATCTATTCTGCATCAACACACCACCCAAACCCATCATCAAAACATCACAATACATAACAAAGTACTCACTCGGATTTGGCAAAATCAATAATGGAGCAGACGTCAACTTCTTCTTAAGTTCTATAAAACTCTCTTCACACAAAGCATCTCATACATAAGCTTGACCCTTTTGATTCAATTGATTCAAAGGCATCGCAACTTCGAAAAGCCTTCAATAAACCTTCTAAAGTAGCCAACCAAACCTAGAAAATTTCTGATCTCAGTAACTGACTTCGTAGTTTCCCATTGTAACACAACATCAACCTTCGATGGATCAATATCAATACATCCACTAAAAATTACATGACCTAAGAAGCTCACTTATTTCAGTCAAAACTCACACTTAGATAACTTTGCATACAACTTCCTCTCTTTCAAGGTCTGGAACACAATTCTTAGATTCTTATCATAATATTATCGATGAACACAACCAAAAATTGATCTAGATACAGATGGAAGATTCAATTCATGTACTCCATTAACACTCCAGAAGCATTAGATACACCAAACGACATCACAAAATACTCATAATGACCATATCTCGTTCTGAATACAGTATTCAAAATATCCTCTAGTTTCACTTGAATCTGATGATAACCTGACCGCAAATCAATCTTGCTAAAAACACAAGAGCCAACTAACTGATCCATCAGATCATCGATTCTCGGAAGTGGATACTTGTTCTTGATAGTCACTTTATTCATCTGTCGATAATTAACACACAATCTCATGCTACCATCTTTCTTCTTAACTAACAGCACTGGTGCTTCCCACGGTGAAACACTCGGTCAGACAAACTTCTTCTCAAGTAACTCTTCCAACTGTTTCTTCAACTCACTCAGCTCTAAAGCATACATTATATTAGGAACCATCAACACAAGACTAGTACCAGGTACTAAGTCTATAGCAAACTCCACCTTGCACTCTGGTGGTAAATCATGGATATCATCATGAAACACTTCAGGAAAATCACATACAACGGGCAGCTCTCCCATCGCATCTTTATTGTCTATTCCTAAAGCAACAAACATAGAGAACACATGTGCCTCCTCTTTCAATAATTCTTATACTTTTCTAGCATTTATAGACATCAACTCTCCATCTATTCCCATCTCTAGAAACATCACGGTCTTGGAAAAATAGTTGATATAAACACAGTTGAACTCCAACCAATTCATTCCAAGGATAACATCAGGTTGACTCAATTGTAGACAAACTAAGTCCATCACAAAACTCTTATCATAAATAATCAGTAGACACTTCAAACACACTAATGAAAGTTACTGAAGCATTGGCTGGAGTATCAATAACCATACTTCCAACCATAGAAGATAACTTTAAATCCAATCTTTTAGCCCAATCAAGTAAAATAAAAGAATGTGTTGCACCCGTGTCAATAATAGCAAATAGAGGAATACTATTGATGAAACATGTACCTCGAATCAACCTATCGGCACCAGTAGTCTTTGTCCTAGACAAGGAAAAAACCTTTCCTCCAGACAGAGCCTTCTTCGATTTCTGGCAATTAGTAATGAAATGACCTTGCTCTACATAATTGTAGCAAGTCACAACATTACCATTACAATCAACAATGAGGTGCCCTGTCTTCCCACACTTGTAGCACTCTTTTTGGATCACATATACTCTTGAAGGTTGGAGGATTGTTTCTCTGAAACTTCCCCAAAGCAAGAAACTCTGCATTCTCTTCAGCATTCTGATTGTTCGGAGGACTCTGCATAATCGTTTGAGCCAACAACTCTGAGGCTTCCGCAATAGCATCATCATTTCTTCCTCTAACTATAACTCTTTTTATCCAAAAAAAACAAACCAATTTCAGAATAAATAAGGTATCAACAGTGTTCACATACACTTATCACATACAAGGGAACAAACATCATGCAAAAACCTTCCCGGGCGGACCGACCTGCTCTGATACCACTATGTAACACCCTATACTCCGAAACTTATAAACAAAGGATTACTTAATAATTTAAGGTGTTATCAACGACAACCCTTCAATAAAACATAGACATTTTGAAAACATGCAGAGGAAGTAAACATCATAAGTTGTTTACATGGGCATAAGTTGCAAGGTAGAATTCAAACATATACTCATACAACAACAAACACACAATATCATTCTCACACCCAATCCATCAACATACACAAAGCAATCATATATTCATCATTTAAATTATGCAACAAGACTCATAACTTTAACCAGACTCATATGCATGTGATACCATATCATCATCCATTGGTTCACTCAGGAACCAGATTCACCCTGCTCGAACGAGGAATCCATCATGCTCGGATCCGGGACAATTCACCAATCCACCCTGCTCGGATTATAACTTGTCTATTTCATCAACAACAATGACATAATGAATGCATGTCACAACACGTTAATGCAACGATAACATAATATTTAAAGTCCCCTCCCGACAATAAATAAAGCATGCTTTGACCCAAGAAGAATAGTTCCCCTCCCTAACTATCATCCTACAATAACATACTCACAATTCAACAACATTGCTCATGCTCATACAACATCATGTCATCATCGCAATTCACAAAAATTAACACAACATCATCATCACGTATGCACATATCCATTATGTATTAATAAGTCATAAATTCGATTAAAATCATTTTTAATCATGTAAGTCATACCAAGACATCGTTTAAATCGTAGCTAACAGAGTATAACAATACCCTAAACATCCATAAAATTTGAAAAAATAGAATTTGTAACTTAATATCATTAAAACAAGTATCTTCGCCCAATGCAAACTCGTTACGGGTTATCTGTCATGGTAGTGGCGCCCGTCGCCAAACCCAACACTGCCGAACATCACATATGTGACTATCAGCTTAGAAATCAAGCATGGACAGTATGAAGGGTTACCTGTCACCAGCGTGATGCCCGTCGGCACCCTTAATACTTTAGGACGTCACATATGTGATGACCAGCTTCGAAATCAAGCCTGGGTTGCGTGACGAGTTACCCGTCACCAGCGTGACGCCCTTCAACGCTCTACAACCTGCAGAACTCGTCTTCTTCAATGAAGTTCACTGCAGAACTCCTATTTATCAATCCATGCATCCAAAACATCACAGATATGTTATATACTCAACAATAACATCTAATTTCATCAAATCATAATCTTTAATTCATGGTTTTCATAAAATCATATTATTCCCAAAATGTTCAATTTACAACAATGATGAATACATGTTAACTCATCAAAATAAAATTTGTCATACAACTTAGTACACGGGTTTCATCATCAATCATCATCCCATACATCAAATCAATCATCAATAACATAATTATATTAAAATCTCAATGCCATATTGAAGGTTAAGGACTCCTCAATTCTACCCCTCATGCATATACCCATTATTGAGATAGTTCTTCCCCTTACCTGGTTATCCTAACAACAGCGAAAAAAACTGATTTTTTATTCTTTAATCCCCTCCAAGTTCTAAGTTTTCTCTTGCTCTCTCTCTAGTCATTCCTCTATTCTCCAATTTCTAATTATACGTATTGATAAAACTCCTTAAACTGGGTTATGCTTCTAATTATCATTTGAGTAAATATTATTATAATTCTAATTCAGGCCCAAACTCTTACTCCTTCCTCCATTCCACTTCTCATAAATCACATTTTGACCCCAAACTCTCTATTTTCTATTAAAATAAATTAATCTAATAAAATAGTATATTTCAATTATTAAAATAAATTCTAATAATTTAGTCAAACTCTACTAACCTTGAATTACTCTCCACACTCTCATCTCAAGGTCACACACCCCAGCATCCTTATTTATTTAATTAATATTACCCAATAATCAAATAAATACACAAAAGTCATAATAAATCAAGTAATCTCAATAAATCAAAAATTGGGGTGTTACAATTTTTCAATTCCTTTTAGGTGTTTGGATGCTTGAGTTATGCTTTAACATTCACAAACAATACACAAATTTGATGCAAGAGCAAGGAAATATGTTTTCTTTTAGATGTTTTAGACGAAGCAATCATTATTTTTGAAATGTTAAATTCTTTTACCGAGAGTTTCTTTACCATGATAATTCCCATGTTAGTGTACCTACAAACACATACCTTGATTCATCTTTAAACCAAAACCTTGTTGTATGTAAAACTGATCAACATGGTCCCTCATCATCTCAAAATACAATCTTACATGAACATGAACATGTACCTAACCTACCATATATGAACCTAACATTGGACCTGACCCTATATCTCAACCTACCATATCAGTTAGCCATGAACCTGTATCCATTAAAACTGAACCGGTATTCAGCTTTAGCACTAGATAATGCAACTGTGTTTTGTTTCTTGCTTCTCCATGAGATCATATTTCCTCCAATAAGAACACAATATCCAGAAGTGGATCTCCTATCCGACGGTGATCCTGCCCAATCTGCATCTGAGTAACAAGTGATTTTAGCATCACCCTTATCTTCATATAATAGGCCTTTTCCTGGTGCATTCTTTATATATCTGAGAATCCGAATAACGGCATTCCAATGAGTATCACAAGGAGCATTAAGGAATTGACTCACAATACTCACTGCAAAAGTAATATTCGGTCTGGTGACGGTAAGATAATTGAGTCTACCCACTAGACGTCGATATCTTCCCGGGTCTTTCAACAACTCCCCCTGACCCGGAAGAAGCTTGACATTGGGATCCATAGGAGTATCAATCGGACGACAGTCAAGCATACCAGTTTCAGTTAGGATGTCTAATGCATACTTACGTTGGTTAATTGCAATGCCTGATGAGGACTGTGCAACCTCAATACCTAAGAAGTATCTGAGTGGACCCAAATCTTTTGTCTGAAAGTTTTTGAAAAGATGAGTTTTGAGTCGCTGAATACCGTCTGTATCGTCTCCAGTGATAACAATGTCATCAACATAAACCACAAGAAAGATGTGTTGTCCGTTGGAAGAGTGAAGGAAGAAAACAGAATGATCTGCTTCACATCTAGTCATACCAAACTGTATCAAGGCAGAGCTGAAGCGACCAAACCAAGCACGTGGAGATTGTTTTAGCCCATAAAGAGATCGATTGAGCCGACAAACAAATCTCGAATTACCAGGAATAGTAAAACCTGGAGGTTGATCCATATACACTTCCTCCTCCAATTCTCCGTGTAAGAATGCATTTTTAATATCCAACTGATGAAGCGACCAATGATTAATAGCAGCCAATGCAAGGAAGAGACGGACTGAACTAATCTTGGCCACTGGAGAAAAGGTGTCACCATAATCAAGGCCAAATATTTGTGTGTATCCCTTGGCTACCAAACGAGCTTTAAAACGATCAATCTAACCATCTGGTCCAATTTTCACTGTATAAACCCATCGACAGCCCACTGTAGTTTTGTCTGGAGGTAAAGGAACAATGTCCCAAGTGTTATTTGAATGCAATGCAGTCATTTCTTCCACCATCGCCTGACGCCAATTGGGGTCAGTCATAGCTTCACCTGTAGACTTAGGAATAGACACAGAATCCAAAGCAGACACAAAAGAAACATAGGAAGTAGATAGACGGTCACAATTTAAAGCACAGACATATTTAGGATTTGGATTATGAGATCGAATACCTTTTCGTAATGCTATTGGAAGGTCAAGTTCAGGTGACGTAGTTGGAGGAGCAATTGGAGTAAGAGATGGTGTTGGTGGATCAATATCATCTCTAACTGCCGATGGACGCGTTGTGCGTTGCTGATATACCTGCAAAGGAGGTTTAATGGGTGTGGGGATGACAGAAGGGATATCTTGATCATCTAAATTACAAATCTCCTGGGAGGACGAAGAGGCAGAGAAAAAAGGAGAACCTTCAAAAAATGTTACATCGGAAGAGACAATGTACCGTTGAAGTTGAGGACAAAAACAACGATATCCCTTTTTTATACGTGAGTAGCCTAGAAAAATGCATTTGATAGATTTAGCGGAAAGTTTGTCTTTACCTGGATTAAGATCATGAACAAAGCATGTGCAACCAAACACACGAAGGGGAATGCGGTAGAGATCGTGCTCCGGATTCAAGATAGAGTATGGAATCTGATCTTGAAGGACCGAGGAAGGCATTCGGTTGATAAGGTGACATGCGGTGAGGAGAGCATCACCCCAAAAACGAGAGGATACATTGTGGTGAAGAAGAAGAGTCCGTGTAGTTTCAACTAAATGACGATTCTTCCGTTCAGCAACACCGTTCTGTTGTGGTGTATGAGCACATGATGATTGGTGAATAATTCCCTGTAATGTTAAAAAAGATTGAAACTGGGATGACATATATTCACGAGCATTATCTGTGCGTAAAATTTTAATGGTAGTATTAAACTGGTTTTTAATTTCAGCATAAAACTCTTGGAATATACATAAAACATCTGAACGATTTTTCATTAGAAATAACCAAGTGCATCGTGAGTAATCGTCGATGAACGTGACAAATTAATAGTATCCTAAAGTAGACTTCACACGACTAGGACCCCAAATATCAGAGTGAACTAAAGCAAAAGGTGATGCAACACTTTTATTTACTCGTTGACAATAAGTACTACGAGTATGTTTGCCTAATTGACAGGACTGACACTCAAAAGAAGAAAGCTTAGAAAGACTAGGAACTAAAAGGCGCATTTTATTGTGACTAGGGTGACCCAAACGTTGATGTGTGAGTTCTTGAGAAGCAATAGAAGCACAGGCCACCGGTGGAGAAAGATGATATAATCCTCCAGCTTCACTCCCTGCTCCAATCGTCCGTCCTGTACGTCGATCCTGGACATGAACAGAATTAGCATTAAAAAGAACTGAACAATCAAGAGTACGAATAAGCTTGTGAACAGATATTAGATTAAAGGGACAACCAGGAATGTAAAGGACAGACTCTAAAGACAAGTTTGGAAGTGGATGTGCCTGACCAAGGCCTTGAACTTTGGCTTTAGAACCATCCGCCACAGTGACAGAAGGCAAAGAATCAAAATAAGATAAATTAGATAAAAGAGATTTATTACCAGTCATATGATCAGATGCACCAGAGTCAAGGACCCAAGGACCAAGTGAAGGTGTAGAGACAAAAGCTATAGGATTACCCGACTGAGCAGCAGCTGCAGATGATGATTGTTGATGGGCTGCTTTGTATTGGAGGAAATCATTGTAATCAGCGGCGGGAATAGTGACATCTTTAGTGAACATGATGGAATCGGTATCTCCCATGATATTTGATGGCTCGGAATGAAAAACCGAGAGCAGATCTGGAAAAACGGCGACGGCTGGGGGCAGCGGATGCGCGGCTGATTGTCTGGCGCGTGAGATTCACGTGCGATGAAGGAGGAGAGACGTGTGCGGACGCGTGCGGCGGCGGAAGGCAGTGAATCTGGCCGATCTGTAGGAGACGATTCCGGCGTATAGGAATCTCGCCGAAAAGTCGACAGGAGCGGCGGAGACGGCGGCGGCGCTGTGGGTGGCCGGAAAAAAAGAAAAAAAAATATTTTTATTTTGTGGAAGACAGTAGGTCAACCAGCTCTAGATACCATATTGTAATTGTATCTCTGTGTTTCTAATATGATCACACATGGTGTATATTTATATGCAAATAGGGAATATACAATAGGAAATAATATCAATTACAGTTATGACTAATTGAATATCAATCAATACTAATTGATTGATAACATATTTTTAACAATCCTGAAACAATAAAATATATCAGGATCACAAAGCCTCCTAATCACATCAAATATTAAATTTGTACCTCTAATGTTTCTACCTCATGTCAATATCCCATAGCTAGCTTCATCTCATATTCTAAACTTTCACCCAACCATCAAGCCTATATCATGTCCCTATCATCTAAAACCGAACCTTCAAATTATCATGTTGCAGCAAAAGATTTCATATGGGTTGTAGCAATGAACAAGGAAGTTGAGGCTCTCGATAATAATCACACATGGGAGTTTGTAGATCTGCCCCCATAATGCTACTACTATAGGTAGTAAATGGGCCTATAATATAAAGATACATGTTGATGGCTCTATAGAACGTTTTAAACCACGATTTATGGCACAAGGTTTCAATCAAACTGAGGGATTGGATTACTTTGAAACATTCTCACCAGTGGCCAAAATTTCAACAGATCGAGTTTTACTTGCTTTGGCTGCAATTCATGGGTGGAATTTACACCAACTAGATGTAAATAATCCCTTTTTCACAGAGATTTGCATGAAACTATGTATATGAAGGCACCACAAGGTGTGATACCTCCCAAACCAGGTCATGTGCATAGGCTTCTCAAGTCTCCTTATGGCTTGAAACAAGCAAGTCGACAATGGTTTGAAAAGTTAACCCACTACGCCAAAAAGGTTTTTTAACAGCGCATCTTAGACAGCGCTTTTAAAAGAAAGCGCTGTCTAAGGTTAAAATAAAAATAAAACACGGAAACTGTTCTAAAAAAATAATGAAAGCGCTGTCTAAGGGGGGGTCTTAGACAGCGCTTTTAGAAAGCGCTGTCTAAGGGGGGGTCTTAGACAGCGCTTTTAGAAAGCGCTGTCTAAGACCCCCCCTTAGACAGCGCTTTTAGAAAGAGCTTTTAAATATAGACCTTAGTCAGCGCTTTTGAGAAAGCGCTGTTTAAAGTCTTTCAATTAAAAAGAAAAGGATAATTTACCTAAGTCCAGTGTCACCCCATTCAAACCAAAACCTGCTTCAAGGCTCACCGTACTCCCTCCGTCTCCTTCGCGCCGGAATCGCCTCCGGCAGCGGCGATTTCATGTTGAGGTTAGAATTTGTGTATGTTGCGGTGGCATTTGCACAGCCCATGTGTACAGTGGCCCACTCCATTTGCAGCAACAGCCGTAAGCAAACCCTTCTCCATTTAATTTCACAGTAAAATGCATGCTATTGCGTTCTTCGTCCTCTTTCTAAAATCTACTCCTCTTAAACTAACTACCACTATTTCATTATTCATACCTCGAATCGAAATAAACAAACCCTAGAACTATGGCGAAGAAACGCGTTCCCGATTGGCTCAACAGTCCTATCTGGTCCTCCCCCTCCGAACACAACCGCTTTTCCGCCGCTTTTGACCCACCGGAACCTCCCTCTCCACCCCCTGTCACCGTCGAAGAAGATCCTCCTTTAATTCAACATCGTACAAATCACAATGGTATTTCCACTTCATCTCCCTCTTCTTCTTCATCCTCTGCTTCTACTTCCTCCGCCGATGACATGTCCATCTCTCGCCGGGCCCAGTGCCAGGCTCAATTGTTAGCCGAGGTAGCTTTCGTTTCACTCCATCATCCTTACTCTGAAATAAAAAAGCTTATAGTTGTTATTGTTCAGTTATGATGATATTGCTAACTCTTTGGTTACTAATAGTTATCTAGGAAGGTCATAGATATGCGGGAATTGAGGAGAAATTCTTCTCAAGGGATACCTGATTTTCCTGGTTTACGTTCTACTGTCTGGAAGGTAACTTCCTTTTCATTTTTCTTTGAAATTTCAATTAAGCCTTGGTATGGATGAACAATTTAATTAAGTGTTTATAGCATAATGGTTGTTTATCATATACGTGTTTATGGATAAGCTATTTTTATAACTTAACACCAAGTAAAGTTAAATGGTTTTCATATAACCTATAAAATATAAACTATTTTCATTAGCTTTTTTGAAGAGCTTATGGAAATAAGCTGAAAACAATTTATGAACTTGTTATATACTGTTCGTATAAGCCCTCACAAGTATTTAGGTCAGTGATGATAGATAAACTCAAATAAGTCAATTCAAATAGGTCCAAAGTCAAAAATCAATGTATATAGATGTTGCAATTTATTTATTTATTATTTTTTTTTGCAGCTTCTGCTAGGTTATCTACCACCTGATCATGCCCTTTGGTCCTCTGAATTGGCAAAGAAGAGGTCACAATACAAACGTTTCAAACAAGACATTCTTATCAATCCTGTAAGTTAGTTGATTTTGTTGGTTATTCTAACTAGTCAATATTCTATTTGCTTTGTCTACTTAGCCCCCGTCTGAATATTTTTGTGGCTAGTTAGTCAGAAATCACGAGGAGGATGTGGGACTCTGCTGATTATGATGCTGACGAAGTCAAATGTGAGACCAGGTGCATGCTTTCTAGATCACAAATCACTCACGGGGAACATCCTTTGAGTCTTGGCAAGACCAGCATTTGGAATAAGTTTTTCCAGGTACTAGTCTATGCAAACTTTTTTCTATATTTGAAAGCTACCCATTTTCCCCCTTTGTGTGAACTGTGTTTATGCTTCTTTGCACCATTGTCTTTATCATAATTACTGTATTCTCTGTTATGAGGCAAGCTTCTAAACTGTTATAATATATGGTATGCGAGTTCTTCATGTCACGGCTTATTTTATTTGTAGAATAACACATGATCTCCAGGTAATTATATTTATCAAACACGCTGCCACATACAGCTGATGGTCTTGCACTCTTGCTGTTATTGATATTTTAATTTTGGAAAATGCTAATGAGTGCCCTTAGTGCATTGTTTAAGTAATCAAAAGTGGTAACTTCCTCATAGGAAGTTGTGTATTTATTACTTCTACATATGTTTTGACTTGTATTTTCAAGACTATTTATTTTTATGAATACCTTAGCAGTGGCCTCAGGGAACTTGTTAGCTCAACCCTTTAATTTTTAATAAAGTAAATACTCCTTTTTATGTCACAAACTATCTGAATGTATCTCATAACGTGCTGTACTCTGGGCAGTGAAGGGCTATTGTGAATCTGTGATAGTAAATGTTGCTAGGCTTGTGGAATAGTGGGTGTTGGGCTATTAGAGTTTGTAAATAAACACTGATGGATGGAACTCCAAAGTTATTTGGTTTGAATGGAACTCCAAATATTTAAAGTAGAGTAGGTCTTTTTGCCTCTGAAGGAATGGTTCATTTGGATGATGTTACAATCAGCTTATCTAAGGTTCATTTGTTGTTTCTCTTTTGGTCATTTTGTTGTGTGAGATTGTCATCATTTTTTAGGATAATCTTTGCATTTCTGTCTTTGCAGGATGGATACAGAGATATGATGAAATTAGCAGACAACTTCGCTACATTTAATCAACGTCTAAAGTATGCTCATTTCCGTCCACTGGTGCCAGTAAAAGCTGATTCCAGGTCTTGGTGGAAGTATGCTTACAGAGCTGTATCCGATCAGATGAAAAAGGCAAGGTATTTAACTTCAATTATATTCACAGCCTTATACATTACTTGTCAACTGCTAAGATTTTGATTGTTAATTACTGTAATAGGGTTATAGATAGAGAAGAGGAGAAAGGTTACATATGGAAAATGGGAGGAATATGAGGTGTGTGTTGAGTGTAATTCGGGTTGACATGTTGTATGTTATTAGGCAAAGAAATACCATCTCTGACTATTTTCTGCTCTAGGATTACTCTCTGTTGTAATTTCTTTTTAATGTATGATATACAAATTTGCTTTTATAATTGTAAAGTATGCAGTAACTTCAGAACATGTTTATTCCAATGAAAGCGATATTCTTTTTATAGGAAATAGTCCATAAAGATACTTCATAAATTGAGGGATTAAGAAATAAAATAAACATAAAATTCCCACATTGTTTTTTTTATCTAACCAGAGGTCACTAGCTTCATATATAAAAAAGCATGCTTGTTCAAATGCTAAGACTGAGGATCTATGGGCTACACTTGAGGAAGGATCTGGTGAACCTGTGAATAAGTTAATGACCACATGGACTAAGCAGCAAGGATATCCTGTTGTATCTGTTAAAGTCAACAATCAGAATTTGGAGTTTGATCAGGTACCATTGCATCCAACCTTTTCATTAGTTTCTTGTCGTGATTATCTTCAGAGAAAACCCTTTATGTGTATTGTAACTTGGGAGCCTTGTATGTTTATCGGCAGTCACAATTCTTGTCAAGTGGTGCTCAAGGGAAGGCCAATGGATTGTTCCAATAACATTATGCTTTGGCTCATATGACGTCCACAAAAATTTCCTCTTCCAAACAAAATCTGAAACACGTGATGTTAAAGAGTTACTCGGTTCCCCGATTACCGAAGACAGCAAATCTTGGATTAAAATTAATGTGGAGCAGGCTGGTTTCTACAGGGTGAAATATGATGAGTTGCTTGCTGCTAAACTTAGATATGCAATAGAGAAAAAAATATTATCTCCATCAGACCGGTTTGGTAAATTAGATAATCTCTTAACAATTTAGTTCCAATGGTAGAAGAGGAAAATACTGATAATTTGTGAGTTACTACTTTGACAGGAATTTTGGATGATACATATGCACTTTGTAATGCTCGCAAAGAATCATTGACCTCCTTGCTTAACTTGATGGCAGCTTATAGGGAGGAAGATGATTATACTGTGCTCTCTAACCTGATATCAGTAATGCTATCTTCCCAATATTGCTCATTAGTTACATAGGTTATTTATTGGATCTAATTTCAGTTCTCTTGTTTTACAGATAAGTTCTAAAGTTCAAAATATTGCAGCTGATGCAGTTCCAGACTTGCTAGATTATTTCAAACAGTTTTCTATTAATGTTCTCCAGTACTCTGCAGAGTAAGTTGGTTTTTATTGCGGTTAACGATTTTTTTAAGGAATTAGAGTATTTCTGCTACAACTTTCCTGTTTATATTGCTTTGCAGGAGGCTTGGTTGGGATCCTAAACCAGGAGAAACTCATGATGATGCGTTGTTGAGAGGAGAAATTTTGACTTCCCTTGCTGAATTTGGACATGATCTGACACTGGATGAAGCAAGCAGGCGATTCCAGGCTTTCTTAGAAAACAGAAATACTCCACTTCTTCCACCTGATATAAGAAGGGTTCGCTGCAGCATCATTAGAAATTTTGAACATATGGAATCTTCTTATGTATTCTTCTTTTGATGACTTTTTTTAATGTTGGCAGGCAGTTTCGTATACATTAGACAGCGCTTTTGTAAAAAGCGCTGTCTAAGGGGGTCTTAGAAAGCACTTTAGGCAAAAGCGCTGTCTAAGGGGGGGGGCTTAGACAGCGCTTTTTGAAAAGCGCTGTCTAAGCCCCCCCTTAGACAGCGCTTTTGCCTAAAGCGCTGTCTAAGGTATACCTAAAAAAATTAAAATAGGGGGGGCTTAGACAGCGCTTTTTGAAAAGCGCTGTCTAAGCCCCCCCCCCCCCCCCTAGACAGCGCTTTGGCCAAAAGCGCTGTCTAAGGTATACCTAAAAAAATTAAAATAGGAGGGCCTTAGAAAGCGCTTTTGGCCAAAGCGCTGTCTAAGGGGGGGCTTTGACAGCGCTTTTAAGATTTAAAAAAGCGCTTTCTAAACCTTTAGCAGCGGAGGTTTAGACAGCGCTTTAAAGCGCTGTCTAAGGCTAAAAAAAGCGCTGTCTAAGGTCTTGTTTGTTGTAGTGACCGCCTTTCTTCATGCACAAGGTTTCATCCATGCTCATGCTGATCATAGACTTTTCATTAAGTCCACGTCCACATCATTCACAACTCTCCCTGCTTATGTTGATGACATAATCTTGGCAGGTACTTCCTTAACTGTGTTTGATGATTTGAAACGAGCATTGGATAACACGTTTCAGATAGAAGATCTTGGACAGTTGAAATTTTTTCTTGGACTCGAAGTAGCATGATCCTCTAAAGGTATTACTTTATGTCAAAGAAGATAGTGTGCCTGGGGTTACTTCATGATTCAGGTCTCAATAGTTGTAAATCGGCTTCTGCGCCATTGGATGCTTCTACTTTTTTACATCAAAATGGTAGCTTGGATGATTCAGGCCTTAGGTGGTAATCAAGACACATTTAGGACAATATGTACTTATTTCAAGGTTCAGTATAAGTGTCAGCGTAAGTATATAAATAAGAAACTTTTTTGTAGAATTTTTCATGGTATTTTCATTGTTGTCAAAGCAGTTACTTATTGTCCTTGCTTGTATGGATCTAGAATTTTTTATGGAATTTATTCGTATGACGGAGTTACATATGCTCCCACTGACAGTCCCTATTTCAACGACAATGGGGTTACCGACAATGGAGTTACATTGTTCAGGGAAAATGAGGCATATACAATAAAGCAACTCTTAATGTTTCTGATAATCAATTAGAACATAGGAAAACTGTTCCAATGACAATTACTCTCCCAGATTCAGAATTTCATGATTTCGATAAAGATATGAAAATATTTATGCATAATTTCATTTAACCTAAAAAAACACATTTTCGTGATCGAATTTTGTATTGCTAAATTGGTCACTAAGGTTTAATGTGTTCACCGGTGTTTTTTTTTAAACAATCACTTAATTTTGAATAATTATTTATAAGATTAAATTAGAAAATCCTAAAACATTTGTATATAATTTTCAAAGAAAATGTGTTTGACTGTTGTTATAGGTTTAAAATTGAGTGTTCAATAAAGCAGCAAGATATTTTTTTGAAGATAAGCAAAGAAATTAACGGTTTCGACTATGTCGAAATCAATATGAAATGAATTGGAAAAATAATAAAAGGCCAAAACAAAGTAAAAAGAAAATTAGAGTTATTTTGATTAAACAAATAAGCGTTGGAGTACAAAATCATACATATTTCTCACCAATTTGTTTCTCGCTCTGATTTGGGTACTTTGAGTTCTATGGAGATTTTGTAATGATGGTACTTTGAGTTCTATGGAGATTTTGTAATGATATTTTCACCTTATTCCTAACGCTAGAACCACTATATATACTAATGTAAAAATAACTGCCTACATCGACTATTTCTTCATTGTCTGACACGGTATCCTCTGTGAAGTTTCCAACATTTATTCTTGTTTCCGCGTGTCTTCGATATCTGGATAAGTTATAAACAACAGTTACTCAATCTGGTCCTTTTACCTCGTCTCAACCGTCACAGTTAATGGCTCAACTTGTCGAGATACAGGGGGAAACATTCTCATCATTTGAAAAAAAATATTAAGTCAAAAACTCATGGCCGATGTGTCGAACTCGACATTATGGTAGAACACTAATCTAGTCGCACATGTCACCATATATCTTCATTATTAACTAAGTATTGTCTTAGCATCGTATTCTCTTTATCGAACTCTGCACGTTGAGAATTTCAGACTAACAAAATGCCATTTTCGACCATTTGAGAGACATGTGGCATTTTTTAAACTACCAACACTATTAAGAGGGATGTGCTAATGTCATCATCATTATAACCACTCTATCAATACTTCTTTTCGAGACATGCACTTATAAGACTTCCATCATGGCTCCATTTTTCCAAGAAGAACGTGGGTCACACAACAAAACCTTTTCCAATCCACCTTTGAAAGAAAAATAGAAATTTAAGTCTTTCTCATATGACTACATATTATTTTCAAGAGAGAGAAAAATATAAATATGATTCTTTCTCATATGACTACATATACCCTTCTTTCACCATTTTTTTCTTTTCTCCACTCCATCTCAACTTCTCAGTACTCAGAAGAAACTGCACACTCTCTCCAATACTTCATATTCCCGATGCTACTTCACCACATCTGAACAATGGATTCTTCATCAAACCTAGGAAACAAACTATCACTTGGTATAACTATCAAAGTTCCCATTTCTATTGGGAAGCGAGTTTATGTCCCTAAGCCACCAATAGAGGAAGGAAAAACCTTAATTTGGAAATCTTAGGAACTGATTCCCTTCTCCATTTCTGATAATGTTCATGCATTTTTTGGTCCACTTCCTAACCTACTGCAAAAATTAAGAAAGTGAGGGAGATTTTCCCTTGCAACTATCGCACCAAACCTCGTGTTTTCTTAAATCAAAACTATGATATGAGCTTCATGAGTGCCTCTTCTCGCGTTTTTCGCTCAGCATCATATACCAACCAAAAATAGTATATTTGTTGGCTAAGAAACATGGAATTGAAGAAATCACAAGTATGGAAGGAACAAGGTCTCTTCGAAATGATTCAACTGTCTAGGGTTGGCCCTACGAACAGTTCAAACATGCTCCTTACAGGACTATAATTCTTGGAAAGTTTGACAAATACTTTCCAACTCCTTTGTGGGATGAACATGCTGACTCTTCTTGGCATAGCCGCTATCATTGGTCTTCGGACAACTGGTAACATTTTCGACCCTACCCAGCAGGACGAATGTACCATCAACTTCGGCATCAAACGTACTAGATACAACAACGTCATCATTGACATTTTGAAGGCCATACTGAAAATGTGCCAGATGAAGAACACATCGATTTCTTGACTTTAGTTATCATACTATAATTTATGTTCTAAATCCCTAAAAATAGCCAAGAATTTTGTCACTTTGGCTAACCAATTACATGAAGGGCGGAACATTTGTTTAAGCCAATTGATCCTAGGCTCGCTTTACGAATCATTGGGGCTCGCATCTCATGCCCTGAAAAACTTTGAACCTAAATCCAACCTTTAGATTGCTGGTCCCTTTTGGCTTCTACAACTCTGGCTCAATGCCACGTTCAAGTCTTCTCTGAAGGCAGGCATACCAACCAGTCATATTGAACAAATAGAAAATCGACGGATCAAAGGCACCAGACTTTCCCTACTTACCCCGATATACACAGGACGTTCGACACAAGAAGTTATCACTGAGTATTTTATGATGGTTGCTGGGTGTCATGTATTCACACCTTCTATGGCATATTTTGCTAATAGGAGTAATGGTTCAGATTTATTTAGGAGGGAATATCCTGCTCTTGTTGTTGTAAACAAAGTCGAAGCTATTAAAATTTGGAAAGCCCTTCTCACCCCCAAATTGTTGTCGATGAGACTTAGAGCTACCAAAGATACCATATGGATCGTTGGCTACCAACCTAACATTGTAGCTCGATAGTTTGGCTTTAGCCAATGTTTACCCAAATCTCTTTTCAATCGGAAGAAGGATCTCTTTTTTATCACTCTTGAAAGAACTGAGGACGAGTATCTTCCGCGTCTCGCTCAATAGGTTGATGAGCACATTGATCTTACACCTTTTCAATTTCAAGCGGCTTTCTATTGCACCCGAGAATTCGACAAATGATGGAAAGACTACCAGACTAACAACTTTGTAGATGTGCTGACTCTGATGCATTACTTAACAAAATATTTTTCTTCCATACAGACCAAATTCAAAAAAGGTGGGGGTACACATATTAAAGAAATCCAAGCTTTTCAATGTTACTTTGAAACTGTGTATAACCCGCATAACCTTAGTTGAATTATCTACAAGGCATCCTTCACTTTAAATGAAAAACTTGTCGAAAAGATACCTAAACTGAAATTTCCTTATTATGTGCAAGATAGGTATGCTTATGCTTTAGAATTTCACCTACCTAAATTTCTACCTTTGCCTACTTGTGAGTTTGATTTGGCATTTCGACCATCATTCCCACTGTGGTTTACTTGTGGGTCTTATTTAGAAGTGTTGCAAAATGAATGTAAAAAACCTACCCAAAGAGTAATTTCAACTAAGCATAGTATACATTTATAAAGGTCACGTCCATGTCGACATCAGGCATGTTAGGATCTTGTACCCTGAATCTGCAGGTGAGGAACAACACCTCTCGGATTGACCTTCTTAGTTTCTTATATATTTTGTATGTGTCTATGTCGAATTCTTGTAGTTATTATAAGAAAATCCATAAAGGGAATTGTTGATGTTAGAGAAAAGCTTGATCAACCAGCTCAGGTGACATAGATATCCTCTTTTAATCCCCTTTTTTTTATTCTTCGTTTATGGAATCCTAACTATCATTTTGTCTCAGAGTCGAAAAAGGGGAGGTAGTTCAACTATTGTTGTCCCAGACAAGAAAGATAAATAGGAAGAAGAGGCTTATGTCAAAGAGGGAAAGACGAAGGTTTGCCTCTTGACCCTTTTCATTTCTCAAGTTTCCTTCTAATTGTGCTAATATTTGTTAATATTTTAGTCTGAAGTCGAGCATCAAGGTAACCTTCGCAAACAGTTCGAAAGTGTAGACTTCAAGGACTTTAAGGGGATAAAGGTTCTATCAAAGTTTTATACCCTGAACCAACAAAAAAGAATACTGTAAGACCCCAATTTTGACCATAATATCCCTCATGCAATCTCATCATATGCATTAGCATTGGGATCATACTTTGGCATTCTCCTTACCCCTCTTTCATTTGGTTTGTTTTATGAGAGATCACCAAGCACCATTGTGATTGTATCATACTTGTATATTATCATCTTACTAACCAAAATACCAAAAACATTTATTTTCATTTGCCTAACTCTTTTGTAGGTAGGGCATGATCACATTTGATCTATCAAGTTCACATCTAGGGTTTAAGACCCTCTTTGCTAAGAGCACAACCAAGGAAGGACCCACAATGGCTCTAAGCATCATATATGAGTCCCAATAATCTCTACATGTTATTTTGATCAAGCATTCTTCAAGAGTTTGGAGTTGGTTTGCCTTGGAAACCCTAGTTCACCTGGGTATCTTGAGTAACTTCTTCAACAAGCTTCTTCATCAATTGATAAAATTTCTCAAGGGACACTTCAAAATTCATTATATTATGCATATATTATCTACCATGAGCCTAAAAAGTCAAGAGTATTGCAAGTTAGCAAGTTGGTTGATGGTGGTTGGCCAGATGGATTCATCTGATCAAAACTGGGTCTCCCTATACCCTATCTCCTACAATTTTCATCATATGAAAATTATTCCAAGAGAAAAGTTACTATAAATTACATTCCAAACAACTTTCATGTTTAGGTCTATAGCTAAATTGGCTTGAAAAGTCATTTTCTATATTGAAACATTATAGGTCATTTTGTCTAAACCCTAATTTGAAATTCAACTTCCCAAGGCCATAACTTGCTCAATTGTTATGAGATGAAATATTTCCAAGTTTCAAAATCAAATTCAATATGTCTAATTTAACTTTTATGTTTGGAGTAAGAGATAAATCAACTTTTATGAGCATGTGATATGAGGATACATTATAGGTCATTTTGGACCAATACCATTGAACAAGTGATTTTCCTCAACTTCAAAAATGCATAAATCACTCATTCTAAATCCAAATGATGCCAAACTTTTGACCATTTTGAATTTCTTTGAAAGAGCTACAACTTTGATGAAGACACTTTTCTCATTTAGATCTCACATAAAAAGTTAAGCAAGGTGGAATAATTGAATATGTGACTTGACACTTAGAAAATATTTTAACATGTTGAAATTTCCAAAGAGTCCTAATTCATTCATTTTGGACTAAGTTTGATAGGTATCTGTATGGTGTAAACAGACTTGTATCAATTGGAAAAATCAAAGCTTCAAATGTTCAAACAACTTTGCCTTGCCATTCAAGCTTCATGCAGACCTTATTTCAATTGATTTTGGACCTAAATGGATTGCTTCATCGGTCTGCACACGCCCATGCAAGCATGTGCATTGCATTACCAAATTTGGAGAGTTTTTCAATTGTGCAAGTAACACTTCTCATGGCTATAAATAGAGGTCCCCTGCATCAATTCAAAGGACCTTGCGCGCCAGTTTTGCCCCCAATCTTCCAAACCCTCTCAATTCAAAGAAAAAACTGAGAAATTTCGTTTGAAATTTGAGTTTGAATCTCACTGTTTGGAGATTCAAAAACTCCAGGATCCAAAGCTTTGAATTGTTCTTAAGCCACTTCCACAAGCTCCATAAGCAAGATCAAGCATGAATTGAAGCAAGAGAGATTCATTTCTGCACAGCATTGAAGGTAATTTTCCATATTTTTCTTCTCTTCGATTCTCTCTTAATAATCATCCATTCTCTTGGATCCTTGGTTGTCTGGAGTCCTACCAATGTAGGCAAGAAGATTGAGTTGCTTTGAGGTCAAATCGAAGCAACTCAGTTGAGACACCTCAAAATTCAACTCCACGTATCTCTCTATATATTTGAAGTTAGTTAAAATTGAGGTGATATTTGTGATCTACGCCATTTTATCTTCAAGATCATGTCCTCTTTTTTCATTTATGATGTGGTGATGACTGAACCAGTCCGGCCAGGGTCATCGGAGAAGATGACCGACCTCTGGCTCCGGCGATGCTCTAGAAGCGTTCAGAGCCATTAGATGAGTTTGAAATGTTTTAATCAGGAGTGTACATTGTGATTACCAGACGTGTGGACGTTTGACTCAAGCGCATCATAGAACGCACGCTCTCCACCACTTGATCTGCCACCTCAATTAATGAGGGATATCAAGTGGTCCACGTTTTTTTGTTTATCTGATTTTTATTTTTATTCCTTTGATTTTCATTAATTCATATTAATTTAAATATTGATCCAAAAAATATGAGAGCTTCACCAGAAAAATTTAAATAAAATCCTCTTTCATTTTCTGAATTAAAATTATTTTTTGGATCATTATTAATATTTTTCATAATTTAATTGATTTTGTGATTATTTTAATTATTTTAAAAATACTTTTAAGTTTCCAAAAATTCTGAAAAAAATTCTCCAAGGTCCTTTGACCTTGTTTGACCTATGATAAATCTCATGGTCATTTCTTTGGTGTTTTGATGAGGTTTTAGGAAATTGACCAACAATTTTTAATTTAATGTATTATTTTTAATATTTTTATTTGTTTAAATGCCAAATTAATTGTGTTGAGCCATTTTAATTGACTTTGTGAGTTTACCTTGTGTTGTTGGGCCTTGGTCAAGGTTGATTTGACTTTGTTAAGTTAAGATCATTGGATTTAGGGGATTGATGGAATGTACATTCCATCTCCCAAAATGAATGAATGATCTTAACTTGGTAAAAATCCTCTTTTGTCCAATTTGAGTTTGATCCATTTCCCCTCCCTCTTCATCTCATTCCCCTTCTTTTATGCATTCATGTCATGGACCTATAATATCTCTATATGCTAAGGCTAGATGATTGCAAAATCAACATAAGTATGGATGAGATTAGGTCCCCCACTTTGCATATTCTTTTTGTGTGTGGTATGTTTCATGAGCATAGTTCATCATACTATGTCTCTAACATGCATTAACACCAAAATTCTATTGTCCGGCCTCAAATAGTTATAACTTCTACATAAGTCCAATTACGATTGCTTAAAATAGCGCTAAATTTGTTACACGAAAAAGGCATAGCATTCTAGTTAGTGAGATTGTAAGTCTCCCCTCTTTCATGGTATTATGTGGAAACTTGGTCTTTTTTCCTTCCTTTGGAAGATGTCTTGGTTCAAGGATCCATGCTTGTGATAAGTAGGTTGAGTGTTCTCCAAAGAATGACTTAAAAAAGAAAAGCAAAAGCAATACTAACTTCTGACTTATTAACAACTAACATTTAATTTCAAGTCCTTTATTTTAATGCAATTTATTTTTTAGCTTTATTCATTTGTCATTGTTCATATCATTCTAATTGTTTATGTTGATGTCATTTTCATTTTGTCCACTTTGACCATATTGTGTGATATATTTTGTTTTGAGTATATTGTGTTTGTTTGTGTGGTCTTTGACCATTAATGTACATAATAAGAACAAAAAACTCTAAAAAAATATCTTGTGTGGACTGTTGGTTTGATCTGAGACAATTGGACTTAGAATTTAGGCAACACTCCCTATGCAAAGGACTTGGACAATGCCAACTTTCATGTAACCAAGTGCTTGTGATTTGAAACTTCATCTGATACATCATTGAAGATCCATTTGAGTTCATCTGCAACATGATCTTTGTGAAGTTGTTATTTTGAACCTGTGACTTATGCCATCCTTTGAAGTCATCTGCTACATAGGCAAAACTTGAAGAATATCATAGAGTTGTCCAGCTTGGATGCCTTGCTCTTCCACTTGTTGTTTGTATATTGGTTGTTGTGTGATTCTAAGTCCAAGGGAAATTTGGGTTTTTATATGACATTCTTGTCTATTGGATTGCAGCCAATTGGTCAGATCTTTTCAACTCTCAACTTTTAAATTTTATGCTTAGGATTAGTCTCTTCATCTCCTCCCCACTTCTTTAATTTCAAAATCTCTCCCTCCTTTTAAAAATCTTCTTTTCTTGTGTTTGTTCATTTCTAAACTTTGACCATTATTGCAAATTAGAAACTTTGGCCTTATGAAATTGCATTTTCAAACTTCTTTTCTTAATCAAACTTGTAAATAAATTTAACTATACTTGACGCAAAATCAAAAGTCAAAAAGAACTAACTCATTCAAACCATTTGTAGGCTTTTGTGTCTTTCAAACTTTATTTTTTGTTAAAAGCAATGCATTCACTTTGAAATTGATACCATGAACTACGAGGTTTTGATCCCTCATTTTTATATTGGTACGTAGGCATAAGTCCGAAGGTCTTGTCAAACACAAAAATATAATTAATGAATTCTTTTCTCATCCCCCCATTCTATTTGTTTGCAAACATCATTTGTACAAAAACACATGTGCGCACAAAAAAGGGCTCCCTAGGAGTACCTAGGACACTTTGGGTGCTAACACCTTCCCTCTGTGTAACCAACCCCCTTACCTGTAATCTCTGGCATTTTATTAGTTTTGATTTGAAAACTTCTTATTTTTGGGTTTTGTTCATACTTTTCCCTTTTCCCTTGGAAACAATAAAAGCACGGTGACGACTCTTGTTTATTTGATGTCTAGCTTATCCGTAGTTTGATGATCATGAATTTACCGCTACAAATACAAAGAAAGAAATGACCAAAACCTTTAAGGTTGTCCTAGAAAAGATAACTATAGACAATTCCCCTGCCCAAGGTGTCGAGAAAGAAGAACCAAAGGAAGTCCAAGTGTTCGCCCATAAGAAGGCCAAAAATAAAAAGCAGATTATTTAGAGGAAAAGAAATAGAAAACAAATTATTTAATTCAAATTCAAATTGATTTAAATAAACAAAATAAAATTGAAAGAAAGACGTAGGTAATTCTATTCAAATATTTTGAATATTTTAAAAAATAAAAAATAGACTCAAAATAAATAAAAATCGGACGTAAAAATGCTTGAAAAATTAAACTGAATGCATCAAAATGACTAGCGCAAAATAAATTTCTCGGAAACATATAAGTTTTGATCAAATTTTGAAATAAAAAATTATCATTAAAAGTCTCAGGCTGATCAAAATGCGGCCAAAAAAGAAATTGAAAAAATAAAATGAGCACACAATGTTAAACCACGTGAACCGTAGATTAATAAAATTGACGTCGGCAAACTCAATTTTGAAATTTTATGTCCGCTAATTTTACTTGCATTTGAAGATTGATTCAACCGGTATGTTTGTAGATCCTGAAAATTATTTTGGTTGATGTTTTAGACATTATACAGCATGAAATGCATGTTATTCTAATGTCATGATGCAAATGTCAAGATGTGAATGTCATGGTGCATGTATGATTTATGGAATGAGGAACAAAATTGGGGTATGACAGTATTCCTTAGTTAATTGCTTCACCATTAGTTCTGACTTGCATTTAATTACGACTCATTTCCCCCCAATTCAAGTAGTATTTTAAGGTCGGCTATTAAAGCCTCATATTCGACATCGCTGTTAGAGCAATGACTATCAATTTTGAACTTTAATTTTGTCGGAATCCCTTTTGGTGAGATAATCAAAATCCTAATCCCAGTTCCGTTTTTATGACTCGAATCGTCGAAGTATAACTTCCACTGTTCCAAGTCTAAGTAATTTTGTGTTGTTTCAACAATCGCATGGTCGACTATAAAATCTACAAAAATATGTTCTTTCATGGCCTTTAAGGGTGCATATGTTAAATAATATTCATTTAGAGCTAATTCCCACTTCCCAATTCGACTGTTCAAAAATGGGTTTTGAAAGCATATGTTTAATGATGTCAAAATGTGAATAAATGTAAACATCAACTAGTTTTACATAATTCTTCAATTTTGTACATGAGAAATATAGACACAAACATAATTCTTCTTTTGCACTATACCTAGTCTCTACATCATTTAGGACTCGAATGAGATAATAGATGGCTCTTTCAATGCCATTATCATCTTCTTGGGATATCATATTGCTAATAGTTAACTCAGATGAAGAGATGTACAAGTTCATTAATTTTCCTTTTGAGGGAGGTAATAGAATTTGAGGGTTTGCCAAGTAGGCTTTTATCTCGCTGAAGACTGCTTGATGTTCAGACTCTCTCCTGAATCCTTCTTCATTCTTTAAACGTAATAGTGGCAAGAAATCCTTTGTTTTTCCACTTAGTTTTGAAATGAACCTCCTGTTGTTTCTTAGTCGAGGGAGGTCTCGTTTTTAGTATAGCTTTGTTCTTGTTATGGTTTATCTTTATCCCTTTTTTATAGACGACAAAGCCTAGGAAGTCTCATGTATCTGTTGGAGAATTGCCATCCAAGGCGCAGCGGAATTTAAAAATTTCTCCATTTAGTGATCCTTACGAATGGGCATGATCAGTGATAGAATCGTTACCTCTTGTGGCGATTCAAACCTTTGGTTCAGATCTCTGATAATGATCAAAACCTTTGATACAGATCCACGGGGCGATCACGAACGTTGAACGATGACAACGTCTCTACTCAGTCCACACGAACGGATTCCTTCAATCGCAGTGCTAGCTGTTTGTGAATGAAGGCTTTGAGTGAGAGAAAGAGGGAAACAAAATTCCAAGTCTCTACTTGAATTTCTGTCTGAGTGGAATTGGAGTGACAATGCTTCTACCCAAGGGGTTCTATTTATAGAACCATTTGTGTGGGCTTCAAGCCAAAAAAGCCCACTTAAGTGCATTTTGGCCCATATCTCATAATATGCCAAAATCACTTAAGTATTTGGTACCTTACCATATTTCGTCTCCCACTTAAGTGCACCGTACCTTACGGTGTTCCTTAATTATTCTATCTCTCATCAATCCGTCTTTTGTGTGTGACCCTATAGGTTTTCGCGACGTTGGCAATTATATTAAATCACGCATTTAACATAATAAACAGTGAGCGGTATCTAGCAACACATCACTGCTACCCAAGTCACGAAAATGTCATGTGATCTGACAAAACCTCCTGTGATAATAATTATGTGTATAATTACCCCTTTGCCCTTATGTCTATATTGAACACAAGGTATAGACCGTGTCACCCTTGTCCAGTTCAATATTGGGCCCATAGACATTTATCCTGTTACGCAGGATTGGCAAATTCCATCTAGGACACTCATGTCCCTCAGCATGCTTCGTGGAGTACCCATCAACTGTCTTTATGGTTGTCCAGTTACGGACAACGTTGGATCAGCAATAAAGCACTCGACTCTACATCTAGGATCCATAGTGGTTTCAGGTCGAAGAGTGGTATACACTATTATCACCATGAGAATAACTTATGACACTTTGCATAACTTTCTATATAGTATTCTCACAGCGGGTCAATCCGGTATAAATATTACTCCTAATATTCATACCTATGTTTAAGACTTGATAACTCTTTATCCATGATCCATGAGATGTGATCATCAGTCTACAAACATAATAGTCTTAATGCTTTAATGTTATCCCACTTCACACTAAAGCTCGACTACGGATACTTTAAGAATAGTGTCCTTATGTTTAATGTGTTCTCATGATTAAGTCACACTTAATACATTAAACGGACTATCTATTCCAGGGACTTTATTAATCAACCATAATAAAGAAAATGCCTTTTATTATTAATAAATAATTCGATACAAGTACCAAAAGTATTGGCCTCTAGGGCTTACACCAACAGTATCAACATGAAAAGCAAATTTAAATGGGTTCATTTTCAATCCATATTTCCTCATCCTTTCGAATGATTGTCGAATATGGTATAGATGACCATCTTTGGATGAAGATTTGACGTTGATGTTGTCAATATAGGCATGCATAAAGGTCTTGATGAAATTATGAAATATTAAATTCATTTTTCCCTAGTACACTGCACAAGCATTTTTTCATCCGAAGGGCATAACTACCACTCATCCATTATTAGTGCCCTCAAGCATCTAAATGTCGTCTTTGGTACATCATCTTTTTTAATGAAGATTTGATTATACACATAATTTTTGTCTAGAATGCTTAGGCATTATTAGCCTGATTCTGAATCAAAAAGCACCTCTGCAACACACATTGGGTATTCATCTTTAGGGGCCGCTTTATTTAAATTTCTAAAACCTATGCATACCCGAGGTGTCCCATTTTTCTTAATGACGGGAACTATATTGGCAAGCCATTCGACAAACTTGGCAGTTCTGATGAATTTTATCCTTATAAGTATTTTGATCTCTTCTTTGATCTTTTACATGATCTCTGAGGCAAACCTCATATGCAACTACTTCGATGCTTCTTGTTGGGACGTATTTGTAGTTTTAATTCTACTAGATCTCGACTAAGGCTAGACATCTCACTATAATCACATGCGAAACAATCTTTGTAGCCTTTTAGCAACTTGATTACTTGGCCTCTCAGGCTTGGATAGATGTTGGCACTTATATAAGCGGGCCTTCTAATTGATCCATTTCCTAGTTCAACTTCTTCCAACGGATCTTGAGCCTGGATCTTTTCTATCGAAGTCATTGGATCTTTCTCAAATCCTAAAGGCCCATCGTCATAAAAGAAATCGAGCCTCTGGCTTTTTGATCTTCCCAACGGGTGATCAATAGGGTTGATATTGTTGGTTTCCATAGCCATCTTCTAATCTAGCTCGGTCTCTTGTGCCTCCTTCCATAACACCCTACTTTCCGACTTGACAATTAATTAAGTGAACCATGTAAAACACATATATCCTCCAAGTAGGATGCTACTCAACAACAATCAAACTCGTATTTGAACCATATAATTAAAACTGAAATATTTTGATAAGCAACGGAAATATAAAAGACTTGGCATTAAAATCCTCAACAACATTATTAGTTTGAAAAGTGGTTCATCATCAAAAATCAAAGGAAAGATATGCAACATAAATAAATAACATATGAACTCGTTCACATCATTTTACATATCAGAGCGACTCCAACTATAAGACTCGATCGACAAGCAACTAAAGGGGGACAACATAATCCTTAACCTCAAGCTCCTACTCAGATACCTGATTGTCTATACTCTTGAGGAGCACATATGCAACAACATAAAAAGGAGGTGAGAATACATTCAAATATTAATCAGTGCACAAAATAATCAGAGTAGATTCACACATCCACATGCACCAAAATATCACGTATTCATATTTCATTCATATCACGGTCAATCACCAACAACACAAACCATACAAGAGTATTCATCGATACACAAACATCTCATTTTCACAACCATTATGTAATGCAATGCAACGTCGACTCAACTCATGCTCGTCACGGTCCCCACAACTCAATATACATGCAGTACCAACTCAACATTTAGTTCTTCATACGAAATGGGTCCCCAATCATAACCTCGAGCCCCCACTATAAGCTTGTGACAAGTCACTAGTCCCCATTGTAAACTCGTGACTCGCCTCTTTCACAATAACGACAACATATGATGTATGACATATATTCATGCAATGACAACAACACAATATAACCCCACTCTGATTGTAACCAATCATACAACAACATGGCAATTATTACAGCCTCACTCTGACTATAATCCATCACGCATTCAATTCATCACCAATAGTTCTCAATCTAAACCACTTATCCCATCAATCACAAGCAAACATGTATAATAGTTCACACAATTATATATACAATCCACAACATATATTCATGAATTTAACATACATTTACACATACATTATCACAATTTGATTATCTCACAGGGCATAACCATTAGGTGGCTCTGCGCTGTAAGACCCCAATTTTGACTCTAAGATCCCTCATGATATTCTCATCATATGCATTAGCATTGAGATCACACCTTGGCATCCTCCTTACCCCTCTTTCATTGGGTTTGCATGGGGAAAGATCACCAATCACATGTGATTGTATCATACTTTATCATTTTTATTAACCAAAATACCAAAAATATGTCTTTGTATAAACTAACTCTTTTGTAGGTAGGGCATGTGCTCACCTTTGATCTATGAAGCTCACATCTAGCGTTTAAGACCCTCAGTGCAAGGAGCTCAATAAATATTGGTCTACAATAGATATAAGCATCATATGTGAATCCCCATGATCTTCACATGTTATTTTGATCAAGAATTTATCAAGAGTTTGGAATTGTTTTGCCTTGGAAACCCTAGTTCATCTGGGTATCTTGTGTAACTTCTTCAATAAGCTTCTTCACCAATTGATCAAATATTTCAAGGGATACTTCAAATTTCATCATATTATTCATATATGATCCTCCATGAGTCCCAAAGGTCAAGAGAATTGCAAGTTAGCAAGTTGGTTGATGGTGGTGGACCAGAGGAATTCATGTGATCAAAACTGGGGTCCCCTAGACCCTATCTCCTACAATTTTTGTCATATGAAAATGATTACAAGATAAACGTTACTCTAAATGACATTCCAAACAACTTTCATGTTGAGTTCTAGAGCTAGTTTTTATTGGAATGTCGTTTTTTATGATGAAAGATTATAGGTCATTTTGTCTAAACCCTAATTTGGAGGTCAACTTCCCAAGGCCATAACTTTCTCAATTTTTATGAGATGAAAGATTTCTAAGTTGCACAATCAAATTCAAGGTGTCTACTTCAAATTTTATGTTTGTAGGAAGAGCTAATTCAACTTTTATGAGCATATGATATAAGGATACATTATAGGTCATTTTGGACCAATGCCATTAAACAAGTGATTTTCCTCAACTTCAAAAACGCATATCTCCTTCATATTAAATCCAAATGAGGTCATATTTGTGACCATTTTTAATTACTTTGAGAGAGCTACAACTTTGATGAAGGCACTTTTCTCATTTGAAGCTCACATAAAAATTTAGCCAAGGTGGAATAAGTGAACATATGGCTTGACACTTAGAATTTTTTTTGACATGTTTGATTTTCCAAACTTCCACCTCAAAATTCATCATGGTCCAAGCTTCAAATGAAAAAGTGTACAACATGAAAGTTGTTCCTCTTGATCTAACATTTCTGAAAAGTTAAATTTCATCCATATTGGACAAGATTTGAATGAGTTGCACATGGCTTGAACATTGCATCATCATTTGGCAAGATTGAACTTTAAACTTCCACACACCAATGCATGACAGTCCAACATGATCTCAGACTTGTATGTATTCAATTATGTACCAAATGACATGATTTCATGGGCCTGTACACACCCATGCACCCATCCATCACTCATTGCTATTTTTGGATTCCATGTTCAAGTGTGCATATATCAATTGAATTGGCTATAAATAGAGGCCCTATGCATCAGAATTGAGGACCCTGCGCACCAGCTTTGAATCCACACCTTCAAACCCTTCCATTTCAGAGGACAACCTTGAGAATTTCCATTGGAAATTGAGTTTGAATCTCACTGTTTTGAGATTCAAAACTCCAAGGATCCAAAGCCTTGTGACCATTCTAATCTACTCATTCAAGCATTCAGAGCAAGATCAAGCAAGTTGTTGTGAGGTTTATCAAGAATCAGATCATATGCCATTATGGTGTGTCAAGTAAGATCATTATTGATAATGGTTCGAACTTGAATAACAATATGGTGGAAGCTCTTCGCAAAGACTTCAAGATTGCACACCATAATTATTCTCCCTACAGACCTAAGATGAATGGGGTTGTTGAAGCTGCAAACGAGAACATCAAGAAGATCATCCAGAAGATGGTTGTGACGTACAAGGATTGGCATGAGATGCTCCCATTTTCTTTGCATGGGTACCGTACCTCTATCCGCACTTCAACAGGGGAAACCCCTTTCTTAATTGTTTATGGCATGGAAGTTGTGCTCCCAGTAGAGGTGGAGATCCGATCATTGCATATCTTGGTGGAAGCCAAGTTGACTGAGGTTGAATGGTGCCAGACCAGATTTGATCAGCTGAGTTTGATCGAAAAGAAGAGGTTGATTTCCATGTGTCATGGTCAGTTATACCAGTAGAGAATGAAGAAATCTTTTGATAAGAAGGTTAGACCTTGTGTGTTTAGAGAAGGTGACCTTATGCTCAAGAAGATTCTATCTTTCAAACCAGATTCTAGTGGCAAATGAACTCCTAATCATGAAGGCCCATATGTCGTCAAGAGAGCCTTTTTAGGCGGTGCTTTGATTCTTACAACTATGGATGGTGAAGAGTTCACTCGTCATGTGAATGTCGATGCAGTCAAGAAATACTTCGCCTAAAAAGAAAAGAACAGCTCACTAAGTTGAAAACCTGAAAGGGCGACTTAGGCAAAAATGAGCGTCTCAGTGGATTGAACCCGAAAGGATGATCTAGGCAAAAATTAGAGACATAAAACAGAAATATTTATCCCGATAAATTGAGCACCCCACCTTGGGGTAATTTATGCAAAAATTAGGGATTATGGCAAGCAATTGCATCCTACTGATCTTCGGTTTTGAAGACTTATCTTGAGCACATTGTCAGATTTTGGTTCAGTATCTCCAGCAATCGCCAAAAGCACAGTGGATATCAAGAGTTGGTAGAAGGATTATTGATCATTGTATTCAATGTAGCCATTTTCCATGTAAATTACCATTCTTCAACTTTTGTAAAGATCTATGGAGTCTTGTCATTTACAGACTACCATTCTATTAAATAAAGTTGAGCTTTTCTCCAATTGTTTCTACTCTTGTTTAATTCAGCCAAATAGATTTAAATTTTATTATGATCATTTTTGGAATTAAAAATTTTAAGACAAAAATCATGTTTTCTTAAATATATAAAAGTAGTTATTTTAAGCAATCGATTTCATTCAAGAGGAATATCAACATCGGTTTGAAAGCAGTAAGCCCTAAATGTGAAGCACTATTGGTTCTCCCCAAGCAGTTGGCATGATCCCTGTTTCACCCCCAGCATATTTTTAGTATCCAATGTTTGTTGGTTTCCCCAGCCGAGTTCGTCGTCATCCCCAGCTGTGTTTGTTGTCCTCCCTCGGGTTGTGGGTATTTTATTGCAGCAGTTTGCATGGTTTCGGCAGAATTTTGTTCCCCGCAAGTCGCCATCAGATTCGTCTCGAGTCAGAGTTTCTGAGCAGCTACTTGTATTGGTCCCCTGCAGAGTTATCTCCCATGTGATATGGTGTTGACCTATAATTCCCCGCATAATTGATAGTAGTTTCCTCAGCAGATCCTCTCCTTTCTTCCCCAGCCAGAGTCAAGCCTTCGAGGTTTTCGATCTCTTCTTCAGCAGTTCTTTCCCTCTTGAGTGGATTGGCTGAGAATTATATTGATGATTCAAATCAGCGACAGTTGTATCCATTGCGATCTTTTCGTCAGCATGATCACTACATATACATATACATATACGCTCATATAATTTCATTAATGCACCATTACACCTTGTGATTCATTGTTATTTCGACTCTCTGCCATGGTGGTACTTTATCCCCATGCAGATTCGGTGTGTCTGCCCTCCTTCAATTATAGAGTGTCAGCCCCTTAAGCAAAAAAGATTTTAACCTTTCTCCTATTCCCTAATAAGTTATTTCCTCGTGGATGATTATTATTTCAGTTTCCTCCCCAGTCGATTACTTGGATGGAACCACTCCCCTTGAGCTATATCCTCATTGGGTTGAGTCTTGATTGACCGTTTATTTCTAGATCTTCATTAGATAGATGCCTTTGGTCCTCTAAGAGTCTATTACCCAGTAACTGGTAATATTCTTCTTAGTTTGCAGTTTGTTACCTCTGTCCAATACCTGGCAAGAGTAACCCCTTTTCTCCCCAACGGATTCGTTTTTACGTTTCCCAGGAAGTATATCCTTGATATGTTCATCTTAGCCGATGACGGATATTTTCTTCCCCTACTTTGAGTTTATCCTTGATATGTTCATCTTAACCGGTGACAGATATTCTCTCCTTTCTGGTATTCTACCCAGTAAAAAGGTAGTTGTAATCCCTATTTTATTTCCCAGAGAGTTAATCCTTGATATGTTCATCCTAACTGATAACAGGTTTCCTTCTCTTTACGGTCTTCTACGCAGTAACTGGTAGTTGTAAATCCTGTTTTTCTCCCTTTTGCAGAGTTTGTCCTTGATATGTTCATCCTAACTGGTGACGGATATTCTTTTTTCGGTATTCTATTTAGTAACTGATAGATGTAATTCTTATTCCTTCCTTCGGAGTCTATCCTTGATATGTTCATCCTAACCGATGACGGATATTCTCTTTCTGGTATTCTATCTAGCATTCGATAGATATAATTCCTACTTTTTCAGGCAGTTTATCCTTGATATGTTCATCTTAACCGATGACGGATATCCTCCCTAGAAACCCCAGGCAAGTCTATCCTTGATATGTTCATCTTAACCAATGACGGATTTTCTTTCCTTTGAGTTTATCCTTGATATGTTCACTTTAACCAGTGGCGGATATTCTCTCCCTTTGGTCTTCTGCCTAGTAACTGGTAGTTGTAAATCCTATTTTGACATTTCCCAACAGTTTATTCTTACCCAGTAACCGGTAATGAATACGCCTCCTAGATGCCCTCGATGAGTCATCCTTGATATGTTTACCCTAACCGGTAACGGATGTTCTCCCTGTCATATTTTTGTTATCTCCTTACCTAGTAACCGGTAATGGATAATAGTTTTTGCTCCTCCTGTGTCGAAGATCATTTCTTCCACAGTTGAGTGCGAGTGCGCATTTCCTTAGTGAAATCGTCATTTTCCTGCTTGGCTCGAGTAGTTCAGCTTTTGCTCTGATTTACCCATTTCCCCTACAGATGTTCCTTTTGTCCCCCGGCTGGGTCTTTCCATTGATTTATTTTTCAGATAGTCCCTCTAGTCCCCCAGCAGTTTTGAGTCGTAGCCTGGCCTACGCACAACCCTTTTATCCCCTCAAAGTCTCTGTCTCCCTAGTGAGTTTTCCTTATGGAATGCATTATACTCCTGTGGACTTTCAGTCTCTCCGGATTCTTTGCCTTTGTGGCAACTATAATTAACGAATTATTTTCTAACCCCTCCACTCTATTTATTGCAAACATCATTTTATACAAAAACACATATGCACACAAAAAATGGCTCCTTAGGAGTACCTAGGATACTTTGGGTGCTAACACCTTCCCTTTGTGTAACCAACCCCCTTACCTATAATCTCTGGGATTTTATTAGTTTTGATTTGAAAACTTATTATTTTTGGGATTTTTTCGTACTTTTCCCTTTTCCCTTGGAAACAATAAAAGCGCGGTGGAGACTCTGGTTTAATTTACGTCTTGCTTATCCATAGCTTGATGGTCATGAATTTACCGCTACATGTGTGTTAGCACTCTAACACTTTAAACGACACTTCATTTGGACCTAGGATACTAAAGTTATGGCATAAATTGTAGGGTAATAAAACATAGTTTAGTTCATGAAATTTTCAAAATAGGCCACCATCAATCAATTGACATGGGATGCCAATCGATTGACATCAAATCCATTTACACTCTGCCTTTCCAATTTTTTGTTTTGGGTTGCATGAAATCGATTAATCTCTTGCATTAATCGACTGACATAGTTAAAATTTCCAGATTTTTCTAAAATAAGAAGCATGCAATCGATTGACATATGGTGACAATTGATTTACACATGGTGTCAATTGATTGACATCGCCCCAGAGTGCAAAAATTCTAGTTTTCTCATGCGTACTTCATCTTCTTCATCCCCTACCTCTCATGCCTCATCCAAACCCTCATTATATTATTCAAATGCATCAATTACACATTCTATCATGATCAAACACATAAATTACTCACTAATTAACACTAATCTATTATTTTTATCATGAATTGATAAATTATGCTCATACCCTAAAACACCCAATTGCAACACAAATTCATCATCAAATCAGTTAACTCATGAGCATGAAGCAACACAACAACAAATATAAGTTTCACATTAGTTCATGGCATAAAGTAGAATTACACTCATTATTTATCAGATTAACATCAATCAATAGAGAAAATAAAAACACTATTGGAGGCTAAGGGAAACCTCTTTAGCCTTCCATGATTAAGGCGTCCTTAGATGAATAATCCTCCCCCTCCCCCTTACCTTGTAATTCCAGCAAAAACACAAGTAACTCTTCTATGGTTCCTTTTTCCCAAGCCCTAGATCTCCAATGCCCTTGCTATTTATTCTCTTCTTTTTCACGTTTCCTGACAAATGCTCTAAAAACCTATTTTTCTATTTCTCTACAAATATATACTAAGGCCATTAAATTCCTCAAAATTGTAATCTTTGCCCAACTAAACATCATCTTCTCTCCACTAACCACCTAACCCTCCAAAGACTGAATAGTCCTCTCTGTCTGACCAACTGTCTGCGGATGATAATTTGAACTCAAGTTCACCCTAGTACCCATCATTTCCTACAAACTCAGCCAAAACCCCGATGTAAACCTCATATCCCTATCTGACACAATACTCGAAGAAATATCATGCAAGCTAACAACCTTCTCAATATACAACTCGGCTAACTTCTACAAAGGATAACTGATCTTAATCGGTATGAAATAATACGACTTAGTCAATATATCCATAATAACCAAAATGGCATCATATCCCTTCGTCGTCTTCGACAAACTTGTCACAAAATCCATAAAAATGATGTCCCACTTCCATTTTGGAATACTCAACGGTTTCATCAGACTCGACGGCTTCTGATGTTCAATCTTTGACTTCTAGTAAGTCAAACACGCATATACGAACTCAACTACTTCCTTCTTCATTCCTGGCCACCAAAAAAATTTCTTCAAGCCTTGATATATTTTAGTAGTACCGGGATAAATACTCATACTACTCCTATGACCTTCCTCAAGAATACTCTTCTTAAGCTCTGCACATCAGGTACGCAAACTCTATCTATGAATCTCATCACACCATTCTTATTTATTCTAAAATCACCTCTTTTACCTTGATTGATTAACACTAGTCAGTCAACCAATTCCAAGTCAACTTTCTGACGTTCTCTGATTTCTTCAAGGATACCACTGGTCAACTTTAACATGCCCAACTTCACACTGTAAGAAGTATCTTCACACACCGAACTCATGTCTCTAAATTTCTCAATTAACTCCAATTCTTGAACCATATGCATCGACATATGAAGCGACTTTCTGCTTAAGGCATCAGCTACGATGTTGGCTTTACCATGATGGTAACTCAAATCAAAATCATAATCCTTCAGAAATTCTATCCATCTTCTTTGCCTCATATTCAACTCCTTCTGATTGAAGAGATACTTCAAACTCTTTTGGTCGCTGAACACTTCAAATATGGAACCAAATAGATAATGCCTACAAATTTTCAACACGAACGCCACGGCTTCCAACTTTAGATCATGTGTAGGGTAATTCCTCTCATGAACTTTGAATTGTCTATAAGCAAAATCCATAACCTGACCATTATGCACTAAGACACCACTGAGGTCCATCTTCGAAGCATCACAATACACAACAAAGGATTCACTTGGACTTGGAAAAATCAATAGTGGAGCAGACGCCAACTTCTTCTTGAGTTCTTGAAAACTTTCTTCACACTGTACACTCCACACATAAGCTTGACCCTTTGAGGTCAAATAAATCAAAGGCAGTGTCAACTTTGAAAATCATTTGATAAACCTTCGGTAGTAACTGTAAGACCCTATTTCCCCATGTATAAATATACATTAAAATCAGAGTATTCATACAATCAAATAGGATGTCACACGTTCTCTTTTCAAAATATACATGTATTGTAACACTTTATCAATAAAAATAACAATCAACACCTTCAGTTAGGGTGTCATCGCATGCTCACATTCACTTAAGGTATCATTGCAGCAGAAATTCTCATAATAAAGCATGCATTAAATAAATCATTTAAACTTCAAATGCATTTTATGGCATAATAAAACTCATAAATTAAATCTCTTAAAAACATAAAAATATCAAACACGGGAGTATACAATAACTCTCTAACAAAATATTAGATAAGAACTCGCAAACGTTTCCCAGTGTTACATATCAGAGCATGTAAACTAAAATGCGGAAAGAAAAAGGATGAAACAACCTCTCACCATCCTCTCACTCTAAGAAGTTACTTGGTTACCTGCTTATATGTACTCTAAAGAGGAGTACATACCATATCAACAACAAAGGGGTGAGAAATCACAACTCTGAATTAGACTAACAACTCAACTTTATATGCATGTGGTACAGACTCAACATTTGGTTCTTCATACGAACCGGGTCCCTACTCTGAACCCCGAGCCCCCACTCTGAGCTCCAAGCCCCCAATCTGAGCATGGGACAAGTCACTAGTCCCCACTCTGAACTCGTGACTCGTCTCTTTCACAACAACAACAACATTTGATGTATGTCATATAATCATGCAATGACAATAACGCATAAATGATTACAACCCCACTCTGACTGTAACAAATCCCACAATAACATAGAAATGATTATAGCTCCAATATGACTTTAATCCATCATGAATTTGATGCATCACCGGTAGTTCTCAATCTGAGCCACTCATCTCATCAATCACAAGAAAACATGTATTATAATTCACACAATTATATATACAATTCACAACATGTATTCACATATTTAACATGCATTCACACATCGATTATCACCCATTGATTATCTCACAAGGCACTACCATTAGGTAGCTACGCGTGTTAGCTCTCTAACACTTTAAACGACACCTCATTTAGACCTACCAAACTAAAGTTATGGCATAAAAGGTCGGGTAATAAAACATAGTTTAGTTCATAAAATTTTCAAAAATAAGCCAACATCAATCAATTGACATCAAATCCATTTACACTCTGCCTTTCCAATTTTTTTCTTTTGGGCTGCATGAAATCGATTAATCCCTTGCATTAATTGATTAACATAGTTAAAATTTCCATATTTTTCTAAAATAACAAGCATGCAATTGATTAACATGCGGTGTCAATTGATTGACATCGTCCCAGAATGCAAAAATCCCAGTTTCCTCATACGTAACTCATCTTCTTCATCTCCTACCTCTCATGCCTCATCCCAACCCTCATTATATCATTCAAATGCACAAATTACACATTCTATCGTGATCAAACACATAAGTTACTCGCTAATTAACATTAATCTATTCTTTTTATCTTGAATTGATCTATTATGTTCATACCCTAAAACACCCAATTGAAAAACAAATTCATCATCAAATCAGTTAACTCATGAACATGAAACAACACAACAACAAATACAAATTTCACATTAGTTTGTGGCATAAAGCAGAATTACACTCATCATTTTTCAGAGTATCATCAATCAATAGAGAAAATAAAAACCCTATTGGAGGTTAAGGGAAACCTCTTTAGCTTTTCATGATTAAGGCACCCTTAGATAAATAATCCCTCCCCTTACCTTGTAATTCCAACAAAAACACAAGCAAATCTTATACGGTTCCTTCTCCCAAGCCTTATCTCTCTAATGTGATTGCTCTTTATTCTCTTCTTTTTCACGTCCACTGACAAACGCTCTAAAAACCTACTTTTCTATTTCTCTACAAATAATTACTAAGAAAATTAAATTCCTCAAAATTGTAGTTTTGGTCCAACTAACCATCATCTTTTCTTCACTAACCACCTAATTCTCTATTATTTCACATTTACCCCAACCTTTACTATTCTCTCAATTTCTATTAATTTAATTAATTAATTCCCACTCAAAACTAATTAAATCACCATAAATTCCGTCACCGGACAAACACATCATAAATCACATAAAATAATTATTTAAATAATTTAATCAATTAAATCAAATAAACAATTAAGTAAAAGGCTAATTAAGTCGGGATGTTACACCTTCACTTAATTTTCGACCAAATAGGTCGTAATTCGAGTCCAAGCACTCGACTCAGACATAATAGGCATCATCATCATCTCCTCATCCGGTTGGGGAAACTTAGCCTTCCTCTAGTTTTTGCTCCCCCCATATTTCACCCTCCCATATAAAGCCATGATTCGTATGGAGCCTAACAGAATGAAAGACATTCTCTTGGGGTGTGTATCCCTAATCTGCTAGTGGGCATGGCGCAATACTCACCAAGTTTTTATCAAAAATTTTCTTAATAACATGGTTTACTTCTGCCACGTAATAACTTTGATCGGCCTGTATGTTCTCGACTATGCATCTTCCTCTAATATAGAGACCTTTTGGTAGAGAGACGAAGGGACAACTCCAATCTCATGGATCCATCCTTCCCAATAATATGTTGTAGTTGGTGTCATAGGAAATGACCATAAACAAAGTCGGTGTCACTCTGGTCCCGACTGCCAAATCCATTTGAATTTCTCCCAAAGAATGGCATGTCTTTCCCTCGTAAATGGAGAGGGTCGTATTGTGAGGCCTCAAATCCGTGTCGAACTTCCCTATTATATTCAGCAGGGAATGTGGCATTAAATTGACTGCAATGCCACTATTGACCAGCACATTGTTGACACCAACAATGTCAACTTTTTCTTTAATAAATAGTGGTTTCAAACCACTCATCATCCCTATATCAGGTCTCTCAAAAATGGAATTTTGTTCTTATAAACAACCATCACTCATTACATAATAGTAAACTGGCTTATGTCCATCTATGGCTTCGGCGAAATATTCTTCCTTTGTATCTGTCACCTCAGTGACCATGTTGTATTTGACAGGAAACACTGACACAAGATTACATAGAACGTCAAAGTCGCCTTCTAACACGGAGAAATTATCAGTAATCATCTTTATGTCTTATTCCTTAGCATCTACTTTGATGGGTGCCAGAGAGGGGAATATTCTCTCTTTCACTAGCCTTTTGGCCACTTCACCGTTTAGTTTTTATACCTTACTACTGGTACTAGACTCTACAGCTTCTCGAGCAGTTTTCTTTTATCTTTGATATCTCCTCCACTGTGTCCTTGTCATGGTGTTTTTATCCATGTAGTTAGGATTGTATTAGTATCTTTTAGACACCTGGGAGTTGCCTTAATATGACGAATCAACATCCAACTTTACCACCTTCCAATTTTGTTGGTTGGTGTTATTCTTATTATAGGGATGAACCCACTCGCCGACAGGCACATTCGACGGAGGAGTGTAAGTCATCCTTTGACCTCCCATTTGGCCTGAAGCCATATTTTTTGTCCTATATGGGACACCTCTTTTGTTAAAGGCATAATTTGGCCCTTTATTGGGCCAACTGTCCCCCTTCGACGACTGGGGTTTAATGTTTTCGAGGCCCTCAGTAGCCTTCTTGTCAAAAACTACACTGCACCTTGGGCAAAACAACACTTCAGAATATTTCAACTTATATTTGTTGAGGAAATCTATCAGTTCCTCTTCAGCATATGGATATACCCCCTTGATTTTTTGTTGGAATACTCTGGCTTAGACACCATTTCAATGGTTATGTTTGGGGCCTCAGTAGCCTCGATAACCAAGCATTCTACTAGTTTAATGTAATGAGTATATTTGATTTGCAGGGGGTCATCATCCATTTGCATTGGAGTCTTGGCTTTGTCACTAAATTTCAGTCTTCCCTCTTTCAATTCTCCTTGTACCATATCTATGAAAATAACACATTGGGAAGTTTTGTGACCAAGAAAAATTGTGGAACTTACAAAATCCTATCTTCTTATGTTGATCTAAAGGTGGAGTTTTTAACCCCTTTGGGACTATAATTTGGCTGTCGTCAACTAAGAGAACAAATATCTTGTTGCACTTACTTATGTCGAATGTACAAGTTTTTCGAAAAATTTATCATTTGTGGATTCGCCATGATTCTTCCCATCATACGGTTTTAACAATTTACAGACATAAGGAGGTTCTGGCTTTAGTTCTGCCATATTAACATCAATTTATTCGACCTCTACATATCATATGTCATATTCTTGCCCTTTTTCGTCTTTTTCTATATAAGCAACTTTTTATTTTTTATGAAATTTATTCGACCTAGCCTTTTCATCTTTTAAGCGTTCGGCATGTTGAACTTTATCCGCTAGCTGGGCCATGTCTCTTAGATATTGGGTGTATAGTTTATTTCTAATGTAATAATCTAGCCCACCAGGAGCTATTTCGAATAGTTCATGTTCGGGAACTTAGGTGAAACACCTTGCCTTCAACAACCTGAATCTATTTAGATAATCATATATTGATTCAGGCGATTTGCGCCTCACCTTGGCTAATTCTTTGAGGTTGATCTTCGACTGCCCCATATAGAATTTTTCATGAAACACTCTCTAACTGACTCCAGTTTTGTATGGAATGTGGTGGGAGTGTAGTGAACCATGTGAAGGTATTTTTAGTCAGAGAATTTGGAAAATATTTCATCTTCAAATTCTTTTTGTTCGTCATATCGCCTACCTCAATTACGTATCAAGTGATATGTTTGAAGCTGATTCGCTTGTATCGCTTATAAACTTGGTGAATTTGGGAACTTTCCAGCCATTATGGAGTTCGGTTTCCAATACATATTATGATAGGGCAAACACAAAATTTGATTTGTGTAGGCCTATATTAAGGTTATTATGTGCTAGGATGTTTTCGACCATATGGGCCAAATTATTTTTCCCTCTAAGGTTGTTCTGTTGAACATTTATGACCATTTCCTCCACATCTTTGTTTCTGTTTAACAACACCACTCTCGGTTTGTTTTCACCTATATACTATTTGTCCTCTCTATGTGTGGGAGGTTCTACAGGTCAAAATCACAATTATGGTTGCCCTTGGTTAATAGGGGCTTCCCCATTGTCAAGCGTTTCTACTGACCTGACATTTGAGATTTGAGGAGTTGGTCATGCTTGGGCCTGAGGAGCACCAAAGAAATCAGTTCTTCGACCAATTTGGTTGGCTAATAATTATAATTTTGGTTAGTTTTCTGAATCAAGGGATTGAACATCATACTAATCTATTGAATGAGCATGTTAACCATCTTGTGGTTACTCTCATCCATTTGTTGCCTCATAGACACGAGATATGTTGTATTTATCATCGACGTCACTTAAAGGGTATAACCTAAACCCCTGGTGGTGACATCGTTCGACTAGGATGCTCTATGGTCTAAGGTGAAGCAGGATGCAGATTATAGGGTGAGGTGGTAGCCTTTGCATTCTTTGTATATGTTGACGTACCAGTTTGTAGGCCTTCCATCATCGCTAGTGGCATACCATATGGATACTCTCTACTACCCATAGGAAATGAAAAACTTGGAATATAAGTGTTAGGGACCAATTATCACTACTTTTCATATATTATTATTGGTCCCTTTTACCATTTTCTTATTGAATTACACACTTTTATTCTCGCAATTTAGTAAATATGCAATTGAGTGTAATTTAATTATGTTTTGAGTAGATATTTCACTTAATTGTTAGTTTTATAGATTTTTTGGACAAGAGAGCATTGGATTGCATGAGCATAATTTGGAAGGAGTTTGATGGGCATTTTGGAAGCATTTGAAGAACAAAGCCTGGAAGAAATGGTTTGAAGGAAACTTTCAAGGCAAAGAAGCTGAAATTGCTTCAGTTCGTGCCGCGTCCTAGGTTGGCGCCGCGAACCCTGCGAAGACAGCAAGCTTCCTAATTATTTTGGGTCACTTGTTATGTTTTGAACCCAACTTAAGCGTGATAGTTTTAGATCATTTTTAGAGCACTTTTCTGTTTTAGACCAAAATGAGACATCTAGGGAAAGGATGAACTCTTTAAACACACAATGGGAGAAAAGGAAAGATTATCATTCACAAGTGTTGGAGAAGAAAAACAGAGGTTATTTTTGTATTCCATTTGCTGTCAAATATGATGATGAGGAGCTAAACCCCATTTTGTCAAGATTAGAGGTAGTAGCTATCCCTTATTGATTATGTATTCCTATTAACTCTTGTATGTGACAAAAGATTATTGATGTAATGATTGATATTTTTGCCCTATTTTGAATATTCAGATTTGAGTTATTGTTGAGAAATATTATTCAAGTCTTGACTTAAAATATGCTTTCAAGTAGTGAATAAATTGTAGAAATAGATTTATACACTACTCTTCTTTTGTATCAAACATTAAAGATTGTTATATTAATAGTTAGGTGGAGAAATCGTCTAACGATTAATATAGTGATTATCACAATCTCATTTAGAAATAAATGTTATTGAGAGGATACTTGAATATCATCAATAATTTTAAGTCCATATAGTTGTCATTAAGGAAACATAAGAAATTTGGATAGTGAACTCCAATCTTGCCAAGCCTCTTTATATTTGATTTTAAAACTAATTTCATTGTCTTAGTGTCATTTTACTCAAGAGATAACAATTCTTTCAAAAACAACTTGGTTACTTTTTAAACTTACAACAATTGAAATTATAGAACGGCGGTAATATCAACCAATCTTTGTGGATACGATATAAAAATATTTTCCAGAAATATACTTTTCAACAAATTGGCGTTGTTGTCGGGGATTGGTGTTCGATATTGCAAGCATTGCAATAATTCATTGTTCTAAGTTTTTCATTTTTACTACTATCACTCTTGTGTTTCACTTGGTTTGTTAGTTTTGTAGATTCTAGTGCATGCGAGGAAAGGCTACCGAGGAGCAATTTCAATTCGATCCCGAAATTGAAAGAACACTTCGAAAGCTCAATAGCAAAACACGAAGAAGAAGGAAACTAGCCGAAGAGAGGAACCGGAGAGAAGAAGCATCTACTTCTTCACTTGTTCAAATTGAAGAAGTGGGTGTAGAAACTTATGAAGGAAACATGGCGGATGAAGCTCCTACCGAAATGTCCGCTAATAGTCCAAGGCGGAATGCCCAATTTGCTCGTGGTGGAAGGAACACGGAGATGAAAACCGGAATCCTCCAACTCCTTTATGCAAATCCATTCACCGCAATGGACCATGAAGATCCGTATACCCATATCATTAAATTATATGAGATTGCGGGTTCTACGGGAATAGAGGAAGCAGGTGAAGAAGCATTATTCAAGAGAATGTTCCCGTATTCCTTAGTGGGGAAAGCAAAAGAGTGGTATCTTTATCAAGCACCAAGAGTGATGACGGATTGGTATTTGTTAGAAGAAAAGTTTCTAGAAAGATATTTTCTTCAATCCCGATTCATGGAAGCCAAAACGGCTATTACGGTATTCACTCAAGGGAGCAACGAGTCTCTAAACGAGGCTTGGGAAAGATTCAAGTCAATGTTGAGAAAATGCAAAGGCCATGGTTTTGATGAACTCACTTAAATCCATATTTTTCTAAATGGGATCCAATCGACTCACAAAACACTTTTGGGTGCTACCGCGGGTGGCTCTCTTATGTCAAAGAATGCGGAAGAGAAGAAAGTCATTATTGACTGGATGGCACTCAATGATCGTCAAAGTCAACATGATCGTAGTCCTTCACAAAGGAAACCGGGAGTTCTTGAATTAAATACCAATGATGTTATTCTTTCCCAAAACAAGTTACTTTCTCAACAAGTGGAGTTGCTCACTCAACAAATGTCCAAACTTCCACAACAAATGAAGGAAATTCAAGGATCTCAAGCTAGACATCAAGTAGCATGTTGTGAACTATGTCAAGGAGATCATCCAACCGGTTATTACCCTCCATTGGAAGAAGAGAGTTATGTGAACAACCAAAATCAAGGTTATCAAAGGCAACCTCCACCCCACAACAACTCATATCAAAGGAACAACCAAGGCTATCAACCATCAAGATTCAACAACCAAAATTTTCAGCAACAAAATCCATATCAAAATCCAAATTCTCAAGTCCAACAATCGCAAGGCGGAAGTTCAAAGCTAGAAGATACTCTCACACAATTCATGCAAGCCTCCATGGAAAACCAGAAGAGTAATGAGGCAGCTATCAAAAATTTGGAGAATCAAGTAGGCCAACTTGTGAAGCAATTGTCGGAACAACAAGCGGGTTCTTCCTTCTTCGCCAACACTCAAACCAATTCGAAGGAGCATTGTAAAGAAATTGTTACTAGAAGCGGTAGAGAGGTGACAAGTGGAAGAAGTGGGGAGATTGCAGTAGAGGATGATATGAATGTTGTACCTAAAAATGAAGAGAACTAGGTGGTGGTGGAATATGAAAAGGAAAAAGAGGAAGAAACTGTTCAGTTCGCGTCGCGAACCTCTTTGGCGCCGTGAAAAGAGCAGGGTCAGAATAGTTCAGCAGAACAATAAGGTGAAGCAGTTGAGAAGAAAGAAGCAGAGCCAAGAAAGAAGAAGAAAGGAGATAAAGGAGTGAGTGCTATTCCAGCTCAACATCTACCTTACCCGCACGCACCATCAAAGAAGGAGAATGCTAGACATTATGCACGGTTTATGGATATATTTAAGCAACTTCAAATAAATATTCCATTCGCCGACGCATTAGAGAAAATGCCAAGGTATGCGAAGTTCATGAAGGATATTCTCATAAAGAAGAAGAGATATGTGGAAGACGAGACAATCTTGCTTGATGCACGTTGTAGCGCCATAATCCAAAAAACTCTCCCAAGGAAGGAATCTGATATGGGCCGAGTCATTTTGCCGGTAACCATTGGAGGCACTTACATTGGCAATGGTTTGATCGACTTGGGATCTAGCATCAATTTAATTCCATTATCCATTGTTAAAATATTGGGGAATGTTGATATTAAATCTACAAGGATGACTTTACAACTAGCCGATAAGTCTACCACTTCACCATATGGAGTTGCTCAAGATATGCTAGTGAAGATGGACAAATTCTTGTTCCCGGTAGATTTTATGATAGTGGACATGGATGAGGATCGTGATGTTCCTCTAATTCTTGGAAGACCATTTATGAAAACAGCCCGAATGATGATCGACATTGATGATGGACTCATGAAAGTAAGAGTACAGGATGAAGAGGTAACTTTCAATCTTTTTGAGGCCATGAAGCACCCTAATGACAAGCATGACTCTTTCCAAATCGATGCCACCGAGGAGGAAATCGTGGAGATTGCAAATCAAGTTCATTTTTCTAATCTGTTAGAGATATCTCTTATAGGAGCTTACAATGTTTTTACCGAAAATGAAGAAAAAGAAATTGAAGCAATTTTGCATGAATTGGAGTCTTGCAGAGAGATTGCTTATCCTGAGGAGGAAAATGAGGACTTGGATGTGGAAAAAAAAGTGGAAGAGCCAAAATTAGAGTTGAAGATGCTACCTCCACACTTGAAATATGTGTTCCTTGGTGATGATTGTACTAAACCGGTGATCATTAGCAATGCCTTGTCCACAAAAGAGGGTCATAAATTGATACAAGTGCTGAAAAAGAATGAAGGTGCAATAGGGTGGGTATTATCCGATTTAAAGGGTATTAGTCTGGCTTATTGCATGCATAAGATCATGATGGAAGAAAATTTCAAACCCGCTGCACAACCTCAAAGGCGCTTAAATTCATCAATGAAAGAAGTGGTGAGAAAAGAAGTTGTCAAACTATTGGAGGCCGGAATGATTTATCCTATCTCCGATAGTGAATGGGTGAGTCCGGTGCAAGTAGTTCCAAAGAAGGGTGGTATGACGGTTGTCAAAAATGATAAAAATGAGTTGATTTCAACTAGAACGGTAACCGGATGGAGGATGTGCATTGACTATAGGAGGCTAAATCAAGCTACAAGGAAAGATCACTTCCCGCTACCTTTCATGGACCAAATGTTAGAAAGGTTGGCCGGCAAGAATTTCTATTGTTTCTTAGATGGTTATTCGGGTTACAACCAAATTTCGGTCAATCCGACGGATCATGAGAAAACGGCTTTTACTTGTCCTTTCGACATTTTTGCTTATCGAAGAATGCCTTTTGGATTATGTAATGCACCGGCAACATTTCAACGGTGTATGCAAGCAATATTCTCGGATTTGATCGAAGAGTGCATTGAGGTGTTTATGGATGACTTTTCCGTCTATGGGTCGTCCTTTGAGTTATGCTTGAAAAATCTTGATGTGGTTTTGGAAAGATGTGTGGAAACAAATCTAGTGCTCAATTGGGAGAAATGCAATTTTATGGTCACCGAAGGTGTTGTTCTTGGTCACAAAATCTCTTCCAAAGGGATAGAAGTTGATAGAGCAAAGGTGGAAGTCATTGAAAAACTACCACCTCAAACAAACATCAAAGGAATAAGAAGCTTTCTTGGACATGCCGGATTTTATCGAAGATTCATGAAGGACTTCTCAAAGATAGCAAAGCCCTTGAGTAATTTGCTCAACAAAGGTACGCAATTTCTTTTTGATGAGTCGTGTCTAAAAGAATTCCATGAGCTAAAAGAAAAATTAGTCACCGCACCCATAATTGTTGCACCTAATTGGACACTTGATTTTGAAGTTATGTGTGATGCAAGCGATTATGCGGTTGGTGCGTTTTTGGGTCAAAGAAGAGCTAAAACATTTCATGCCATCCACTATGCTAGTAAAGTTTTAAATGAGGCGCAAGTCAATTATGCGACAACCGAAAAGGAGTTACTAGCTATAGTGTACACATTGGAAAAGTTTAGAACTTACTTGATCGGGTCCAAAGTTGTAGTTTACACCGACCATTCGGCAATCAAGTATTTGCTAACCAAGCCGGATTCCAAACAAAGACTAATTCGTTGGATTTTATTATTACAAGAATTTGATTTGGAAATCCGGGATAAAAAAGGTTTCGAAAACTTGGTAGCGGATCATTTGTCCCATTTGGTTAATGTGGAAATTACAAATAAAGAAGAAGAAGTGAGGGAAGAATTTCCGGACGAAAAGCTTTATGCGATTCAAGTGAGGCCTTGGTTTGTCGATTTTGCTAATTATAAGGCAACCGGTTTGACACCGGAAGACCTCACTAGTAATCAAAGAAAGAAATTCTTAGCGGATGCAAAGTACTATGTGTGGGATGACCCGTATTTGTTCAAAGCGGGTGTGGACAGTATTTAAAGAAGGTGTGTGACACTTGAAGAGTCAAAAAACATCATTTGGCATTGTCATAACTCTCCGTATGGAGGTCATTAAAGCGGTTTGCGAACAGCCACTAAAGTTCTCCAAGCGGGATTTTATTGGTCGTCTGTGTTTAAAGACGCACATGAACATGCAAAGAATTGTGACACATGCCAAAGAAGCGGAGGGATAGGCAAACGAGATGAAATGCCCCTAACCAACATGTTGAAAGTGAAAGTTTTTTATTGTTGGCCCATTTCCTTCTTCTTTCTCTAATGAGTATATTCTTGTAGCCGTTGACTATGTGTCAAAGTGGGTGGAAGCAATTGCTTCACCTAAGAACGACTCCAAAACCGTGATAAGATTTCTAAAGAAAAACATATTTTCACGTTTTGGTGTGCCTAGGGTGTTAGTAAGCGATGGGGTATCACATTTTTGTAATACACCCTTGGAAAAAGTTTTGGAACATTATGGTGTAAAGCATAAAGTGACTACTCCTTACCATCCACAAGCAAATGGTCAAACGGAAGTGTCAAATAGAGAAGTAAAAAGGATACTTGAAAAAACTGTTTCGAGCTCAAGAAAAGATTGGTCTTCAAAATTGGATGAAGCTTTGTGGGTGTATCGTGTCACCTACAAAGCTCCTATTGGACTAACCCCATTTCAGATGGTTTATGGGAAGACTTGTCATCTCCCGGTAGAGATGGAACATAGAGCACTTTTGGCTCTTTAATTCTTGAACTTTGACTCTACTATAGCCGGTGAGAAAAGAAAAGAACAACTCCATGAATCAGAGGAATCCAGGAACAATGCTTACCACTCAAATAAGCTTTACAAGGAGAAGGTGAAAGCATACCATGATGGAAAGGTCCATCACAAGGAGTTCAAGGTTGGACAAATGGTTCTCCTTTTTAATTCAAGACTCAAGTTGTTTCCGGGTAAGTTGAAGTCCAAATGGTCGGGACCGTTTGTGGTGAAAGAGGTGCGAGATTATGGAGCCATTGTGATTGAGGACCCAAAGTCGAAAGAAAGCTGGACTATGAATGGGCAAAGATTAAAAGTCTACCATGGTGGAGAAGTAAACCGAGACGTCTATGTCATTTCGCTCGCCGAACCGTGAAGTATCATCGAACCGTCGAGCTCAAACGAAGTTAAACAAAGCGCTTGTTTGGAGGCAACCCAACTTTGTAAGCTTGCATTTCAATTTTTGTTATTTCAGTTGTGCAATATATTTTGTTTTGGTTTTCTAGAGAAAAATGGAGGTCTGTCCAATTTCCAGCAATCTTTTTAAAATTCCTTCAGTTCGTCCCGCGAACAGCTTTCGCCTCGCGAACTGAATGGAAAATTAAAGTTTGCACCGCGAACTGAGCGTGGCAGACCCTTTTAATTTCTGTTTTGTGTTACTTTGTTTCCTTATCATATTTTGTAACTTCATATCTCTCTTCACCACTTTCACTATCTCACTTCCAAATTCAAACTTAACCTTCTCCATCTCAATAATCCCAATTTTTTTTAGCAACAATCAATTCAATCTCCTTCTCTCATCAAGGTATGTGTAATCTTTTTCCCTTTTCCTTCTTTGTCTCTCATCAAGGTGAACTAGGGTATTTGTTAGAGGATGATTTATTTGCTGAAATTCACCTTGCATGTGTAGAGGTGTTTCAAATTAGGATAGGTTAAGAGTTTATGGTATCAATTGTGAAAAAAATTGAGCATTAGGAAAACCCTAGGGCTGCTGAGTTTTCTGGTTCGCAGGGATCGCGCTGCGATCTGGCCTTCGCGTCGCGAACTGGGAAAATCTCAATTTCATTTTTGTTGATTATGTATGCTGACTTCAATCTTGGTTATTGTGTGGTTTCTTGTGGTTTTATTGCAGATGTCGAAACGCACAAAAACAGTGAGCTCCGGTCCTTCAAGATCCGTGCGAAGATTCATTAGTGATGAGCACGAGGAAAGGTTTGAAAAACTGATTAAGAGGACCATTCAGTCAGAAAGATTCATTCGTTTGTCATTGGGTGGCAATTATAGGAAGCTGGTGGCAAACTTTGAAAGGAGAAAGTGGAGCAAAATCTGTGAGCCGGAATCAGAGATCAACTACGACATTGTGCGTGAATTTTACGCCAATGCTCTTCAGTTGGAGGAAGGAGTAGCATATCATTACCAAACCAGGGTGAGGGGGAAGATCATCACCTTCAGTAGGGATGCAATCAACGCTTATTTGGGTCATCCTCTCACTTTGGCGGATAACGGGCGGTGTGAATATTGTGCCAAAGAAATGGCCAATGATTGGGATCTTCCTACCTTTAGTGCCCACTTGTGCCTTGAGGGAAGGACATTTGATTTGAATGGTCAAGGATTTCCAAAGTCTTGGAAGAGGGAGAAACTGAATTTGGAAGCAAGGGCTTACTTGGTGCTTTTATTGAACAACATTCGGCCACGGAGCCATAGCCCCACCATTCCACTAGATGTCGGATGCCTCTTGTACTACATCATGATTGGGAAATCAGTAGATGTGGCATCTATCTGAAGGTGAGAAAAACAAGAAAGGGGGGTTTGAATTGTTTGAAAAATAAGCGCTTTTTCAAAATGAAAATCACACAAGGATTTTATACTGGTTCGCTTATAACACAAAGCTACTCCAGTCCACCCGGCCGAGGTGATTTCGCCTTCAACAAGGACTTAATCCACTAATCTTGAAAGATTGATTACAAACAACGTCTAATAGAAAGATCTCTTAGTCCTCTCAAGTATACAGACTACACAGAGTCACTTGAGGAAATAAACAAACAATAGATAAAAGATTTATGTAATCTAGAGTGCTTCTAAGAAAGCAAATATTACAATAGTAAGAACAAGGTGATTCACGTTATAAGCAAAAGCTTCGTGAAGATTTAGAGAGTAAGAGAGTTTTCTTGAGCGTTGATGTTTCAGTATAATTTTTGCTTGTGCATCTTCAATGTTGATTGCAGCCCATTTTATATATCAGTGAGGTAGTAGTTGAAACTGATGAGTAATAAAATGAATTTACGCCATAACATAAATAGCTTCTGCCAGGATAACTTTCTCTCCTTGAAATGACTACTTACCACATATAGTACCTTCTTTATTGAAATTGGAGATTAACGTCTCTTTCTGTATTAGGAAATCCATTTGCAAAACTTTACTTGACTTTAACGTTACTCTTTCATAATTAGCAATTCCATGATCAGAGTCTTCGTGTATCTGAGAATCTTGGAGTCTTGCTTCTGATGTTGATCTCTTTTGAGTTCTGATGGATTCTTCAGATAGCGCTGAGAGTTTCTGGAGTTAGACATACCGTTGTTCAGAGTCAGAACTTCTAGAGCTTACTTCTTGTTTAGATGCTTCTGATACTTTGTTGTTTTGCTCAGAGTTAGACTTTCTTGAACGTGATTCAACTTCAGATGCTTCTGATCATTTGATAATTTGTATCTGATCTGGTTCTGTATCTGATGACGTCATCAGATTTCTTCCTTCTTTCTTTAGAACCCTGCACACTTAGAAACTTTTCGTTAGGGTGCCATTTTTGGTTTCATCCTTTGTTATCATCAAAATCAAGGAATCTGTTGTAGAACAATTTTTGTTCTTACAATCTCCCCCTTTTTGATGATGACAAAACAAACTTAATTAGCAGATGAAACATGAATAATATTAGATCAGATAGACAGAGGCTCCCCCTGAGATAGGCTAGGGAGTTCAGAAGTTCTTACCAGAGCTTCCAAGCAATGAGGTTTCTTGATACCTTCTGCAATTTCTTAAGTCTAGAGTCTAGAGTTAGATAAATTTATTCTTAAGAAAAATATGTTGCAGAGTGCTTAAGGTATTTAGACATTATTTTCATCAGAGCTATTAATGACTTCTCCCCCTTTTTGTCAGAATCAAAAAGACATAGCAAAAATAAAATTTAAGAGAAAAACATTGTATTCATAGAAAAAGGCAAAGCAACAGAGGCAAAAAGAAACAAAACATCAGAAACAAAGAAATCAGAGCAACAAGCAATAAGTCCTAAGTGCCTAGGGGTTCGGAGGCGGAGGCATTCTCTGAAGCAACATAGCCAGCATGTTCTGAATGTTGTTGTTGACAGTGTCTTGTTTGTCCATTCTGGCACGGAGTTCATTCTGATCTTGCTTAAGTTCTTTCAGCGTCTGGAGAACCATAGGGATAACAGAAGAAGAAGACTCCCCCTGAGTCAGAGCCTGCTGTGCTTCAGTAGCAGCCTGCGCTTCAGCAGCAGCAGCATCAGCCAGAGCTTTAGCTTCAACTTCCTTTATCCTTAGAATTTCAGCTTCTCTTGCTCTTTCTTCTTCCAGCCTTCTAGCCTCTTCTTTAGCTTCTCTTGCTAATCTCTCTTCTTCCAGCCTTCTGGCTTCAGCTTCTCTTGCAAGTCTTTCCTGAAGTCTTGCCTCAGCATCTCTGATGTAGCCATTTCTGACTTGTTCAGAGATGTTCTTCAGTCTAAAAGCCTCAGAGGTCATCCAGCCAATGACTCTGTTCCAGTGTGTCCTTACAGAGTCAGGATCATCACTGACTTCAGAGTTAGTGGTCAGAGACTTGACCTTTTGTACTGAAGCCCCTGCGACCAGCATTATGGCTTCCTCAAGGGTAGGTACAGAAAGGTTTGGTTCAGAGGTTTGAGGTGAAGAAATTGGAGGGCTGAGATTTAATGTGAGAGGTTCAGATTCTACTTCAGGTTGAGGTTCAGATCTTTGGGGTGAAGCGTAAAGAGGGTTTAAGTCTAAAGGTTCAGATTCAGCGGAGGTGTTTGGAGGGGTGATATCAGAGGTGTGGAGGTCAGAGGGTTGAGTTTCAGAGGGTTGGTCTTCAGAAGTAATGTTGGTTGTTTGTTCTGGTGGAGGTGAAGTTGCTTCAGATTGTGTTTGTGTTGGTTGTTGTGAAGCAAGGTTTTGAGCCTGAATTTGGGCTAAGGTTGGAGAGTCAGGGTCAGAGTATTCTTGGTCAGAGGAGAGGTTAAGATATGGAGGTGATTCTGGGGCTGAAGATGATGAAGAGGAAGTGGTAGTGTGAGAAAGATTAACATTTGGTGGAGGTTGTGAAGTTTTGGTTATAGAAGGTGGGGTGTCAGAGGTTGTATATATGGGTGGTGTTGGGAGAGGATTAGAAGAAGAAGCCAAAATGTGTTCAGAGGGAATAGAGGGAGCAGACATACCAGTAGTTTCTTGCAGAGGCGCTGGAGATCTGCTTCTAGAAGTTTCTCCAATTCTTGCCTTCTTTGCCCGTGATGCTATCTTTTTCTCAGAGAGACCTCTCTTGTACCTGACGAAGTCTTCTTCTGAATCTAGACAGTTGTCGAGTCTGAAGTCAGAGATGTCAACACCTTTATCCAGCAGACGCTGAAGGTAGATAGCAACCGCATCTCTGGGTTCATTCTTGTAGAACCTAGCAAGACCATGGGGTAGCTTCCTCTGATCTTTCAAGGCATCCCAGGAGGTATCCATAGTGGGTCTGACTTGAATTTTCTTCAGAATTCCCATACTCTTGAGATTTCTGGCGTTCAGAGGCTTCCCAGTATCTATTGCCAGATCCTCCATCAGTTTGGCCTTCTCCAGATGATCTACCAGCCCATTCTCGATGAAGACATCAGATAACAATCTTCCTAGAGGGATGTAGGTTCTGGGCTTCATGTTGTTTCTGGTCTCCCTGACAGAGTCTCTGAGGTATCTAAAGAGTAGTGCAGGAAGGCAGATCTTCACACCCTTGTGAATGCAATACAGAATGCACTTCTGATCTGCATTGATGTAGTCAGAGGAGTTAGATGCTGGGCGGTGGTGAATAGTTCCCAGAATGATCTTAAGCCACACTCTGAGGTTCTGATGAAGCTCTTTGTTCTTTGAAGGATTTCCTTCAGTGTTATGTTTGAAGATGGTTGGATTGATTACTTCAGCAATGCGTCTTGACCTAAGGTTGATGTTGTAAATCCTTTTACCTCCATCTCTCTCCATGTTTAGTAAAGAAGCAATTGACTGTTCAGTAATTACTATCTTTACCCCCAAAACATAAGAGACGATGAAATGGTCATCAGCGTCTGCAAATCTCCAGAACTCCTTGATGAGAAGTGGGTAAACAGGACCATAAAGCCTTTGGAAGTAGTTTTCCCACCCTTGTTGACGAAGTTCTTCAGTAAGATCAACGCCATTTCTCTTCATGTTTTGAAAGTCTACTAGAGTTTCACACAACACTTCCAGTCCTTCAAAGGGAGTTGCTAGGTTTATATGGGGTGCACGGTCAAGAACATGGGGTTCCTTGTAAACTGGGGTGATGGAGACTTCTGTAACAGTTAGAGTTGGAATGCTTGAAGTTTGAGCAGTTGAGCTTGATTCCATTTGTTGAGAAAAGTTGAAAACTTGTTGTTGTTGAGCGTCCATGGTTGAAGAAGAAGATGAAGATTGATGAAGATGAAGTGTTTGGAGAAATGCTTCAGAGAGGGTTTAGAAAGGGTTTGAGAGTGAGTGAGAGTGATAAGTGTGTGAAATGTGAGAAAAGTGTTTAAATACCCTAAGTTAAAACACATGCAAAACGACACATCATTCAGCGTTAGCACAAATTTCAAGTTAGCACGCTTGGGGGAGAAATGATTAAGGCTAATTAATGAATGTCTAATCCCAACAGTACGCACACTGCTCGAGGAGATCTCAAACGTTTCACCTTTGATCTTCTTCTGGACAGCTGTCTAGAAGTTCTAGGGTTAGACGTTAAGTGCTCCACGTGTTGATATATCTGATCTTCAGGAATACCAAAGGATTGGTTCCTGGAGATTTCTAACTCAGATATCTTCTTAACTGGTAGAAGTATCAGAGTCAGAGGCAGAAACACATTTGTTTACATCAGAGTCTCATTTTACATTCTCAGAGGCACAATTCATTCAGGACAATTTTGAATGTTCAGATTTTTTAAGATAAAAAGAAATCTATCTTCAGCTAGAGGCTTAGTAAAGATATCTGCCCATTGATGATCTGTATCAATGAACTTCAATGTTACTATCCCTTTCTGAACATAGTCTCTGATAAAATGATGTTTTATTTCAATGTGTTTGGCTCTGGAATGTAGAATGGGATTCTTACTTAGACAAATAGCAGCAGTATTATCACAAAAGATAGGAATGTTACTCTCAAAGATTTGCAGATCTTCTAATTGATGCTTCATCCAGAGCATCTGAGTTGTGCACAGTGATGCTGAGATGTATTCTGCTTCTGCAGTTGATAGAGCGATTGTTGACTGTCTTTTGCTAGCCCAGGATATCAGATTGTTTCCCAGAAGCTGGCAATTTCCAGAAGTGCTTTTTCGTTCTATTCTATCTCCTGCATAATCTGCATCACAGTAACCCGATAGTCTATACTCTGATGTTTTCTCATACATCAGGCCCAGGTTAGGAGTTCCTTTCAGATACTTGAGAATTCTCTTAACTGCTGTTAAATGAGATTCTCTAGGATCTGATTGGAATCTGGCACAGAGACAGACGCTAAAGAGAATATCAGGACGAGTAGCAGTCAGATAGAGAAGAGAGCCTATCATACCTCGATAGAGCTTCTGACAAACCTTTGTGCTTACCTCTTCCTTTTCAAGAATGCATGTTGGATGCATGGGAGTTTTTGCAGAGTTGCAGTCAGCCATGTCAAATTTCTTTAGGACATCTTTAATATATTTGCTTTGATGCACATATGTAACTTCTGAAGTTTGGTTAATTTGAATTCCCAGAAAGAACTTTAGTTCTTGCATTAAACTCATTTCAAATTCTGCCTGCATTAACTCAGAAAATTCTTGACAAACAGAGATATTAGCAGAACCAAAAATAATGTCATCAACGTAAATCTGGCATATCATGAGATCATTATTAAGGTTCTTACAGAAGAGTGTGGAATCAACTTTCCCTCTGATAAAATTTTGTTCCAGAAGAAAATTGCTTAGACGTTCATACCAAGCTCTGGGAGCTTGTTTAAGTCCATATAAAGATTTTTTGAGTTTAAAAACATGTTCTGGAAGGTTTGGATTTTCAAAACCTGGAGGTTGGTTGACATACACTTCTTCTGATATATAACCATTAAGGAATGCACTCTTGACATCCATTTGATATAATTTAATAGAATGGTTAATAGCAAAAGATACAAGAAGACGAATAGATTCTAACCTTGCGACTGGAGCAAAGGTTTCATTATAATCAATACCTTCTTGTTGACTATAACCTTGAGCTACCAGTCGAGCTTTGTTTCTGACGACTTCTCCTTTCTCGTTCAGCTTGTTTCTGAAAACCCATCTGGTTCCAATGACGTGAGTGCCTCTGGGTTTAGGAACGAGATCCCAGACATCATTCTTTGAGAATTAATCTAATTCTTCTTGCATGGCTGAAACCCAGTCGTTATCTTGAAGTGCTTCATCACAAGACGTAGGCTCAATCAGAGAGACTAGTCCCAGAGGAGTATCTTCAGAAGTCCTGAAGGTAGATCTGGTTCTAACAGGTTCGTCCTTGTTTCCCAGAATCAAATCTTCAGATACATTGATACGACTTTTAACTTTCTTTGGGATTTCTGGGGATTTAATTTCTTCAGAGTTCTGAGTGACAGTTGCTTCTGGAGTTTTATCAGATCCTGCAAGAGTGATTTCTAAATCTGCAAAACTTTGAACTAGCTTTGACTTTTCAGGGTCAAGCTTATCATCAAATCTGACATGAATAGATTCTTCCACAATTTTGGTTTCTGTGTTGTATACTATGTAGCCTTTAGAGCGTTCTGAGTATCCTAACATAATACCTTTCTGTGCTTTGGAATCGAACTTGTTCAGATGTTCTTTAGTGTTTAAGATAAAGCAAGAACATCCAAAAGGATGAAAATATGAAATGTTTGGTTTTCTTCCTTTACACAGTTCATAGGGAGTCTTTTCCAGAATAGGTCTTATAGAAATTCTATTCTGAATGTAACACGCTGTATTTACAGCTTCTGCCCAAAAGTGCTTTGCCACATTAGTTTCATTGATCATGGTTCTGGCCATCTCTTGGAGTGTCCTATTCTTCCTCTCTACAACTCCATTTTGTTGTGGAGTTCTAGGGCAGGAGAAATCATGGGATATTCCATTAGAGTCAAATAATTCCTCAAAATCTTTGTTTTCAAATTCCCCACCATGATCACTTCTGACTCTAATAATTTTAGAGTCAAGTTCTTTTTGTACTTTGGAACAGAAACTGGTGAATACAAAGTGAGACTCACTCTTGTGCTTTAGGAATTTCACCCATGTCCAGCGACTGTAATCATCAACAATGACTAGTCCATACTTCTTTCCATTGACTGATGCTGTTTTCACAGGACCAAATAAGTCAATGTGAAGAAGTTCCAGAGGCTTAGAGGTAGAAACAACATTTTTCTTTTTGAAAGACGTTTTTGAAAATTTTCCTTTCTGACATGCCTCACACAGAGCATCTGAAGAAAACTTCAGTTTAGGTAGGCCTCTGACTAACTCGAGTTTATTTAGCTGAGAAAGTTTCCTCATGCTAATGTGGCCCAAGCGTCTATGCCATACCCATTGCTCTTCGTGAACCGACATCAGACATTTAACATTTTGTTCTTTTAAATCAGAAAGATTAATTTTATAAATGTTGTTTTTCCTCTTGCCTGTGAAAAGGACAGAGCCATCGTTCTGATTAATGGCTTTACATGTTTTTTGATTAAAGATTACATCATTACCGTTATCACTTAATTGACTTATGGATAACAAGTTATGCATTAATCCTTCTACATAAAGGACATCAGATATAGAGGGAAGAGTACCATTACCAATAGTTCCGGAGCCTCTGATCCTTCCTTTCTGATCTCCTCCGAAGCCTACAAATCCAGCGTCTTTAAGTTCCAGACTTTGGAACATAGACTTTCTTCCCGTCATGTGTCGCGAGCATCCAGAGTCCAGGTACCATGACTGGTGTCTGAACTTTGCTGCATAGGATATCTGCAACATAGATAATCTTATCTTTCGGTACCCAGAATCTCTTGGGTCCTTTCAGATTAGTTTTCCCAGAGTTTCTTATAACTTTGGGTTTTCTAGCATTTTTAAATTTTTGTTCTTGTGTGTGTGTGTAATGATATGAAAAGGGAGATTTAAGTTGGTCACTGGTAGAAGTTTTATCTTCCTTAGGATCATACCCAATTCCCTTTTTATTGTTCCGACTTACTCCATAAATCATGGATGCCATAATACTCCTATCTATCCCATTCTTCAGAAATTCTTGAAAGGCTTCTTCGTATTCATAAATTATTTTATTTGAAGTTTGTGGTGCTTGAGACAACGCTTCTTCTAATTCTAAGCTTTTTCTCTTTGCTCCATCTCTTTCTAATGTTAAAGATCTGATTGTATCTTCTCGTGCTAGAATTGTCATCTCAAGTTCACTACATTCTTCAAATTTTGCTTTAAGACAGCCTTTAATGTTTTTAAACTTTTGTTTTAATTTCTGATATGAGCTAAGAGTTTCTGACAAACAAGATTCTAGATCAGATCGAGAAAGTTCAGAAAATACCTCTTCAGATTCTTCATCTGAGCTACTCCTGGATGTGGTAGCCATAAGTGCCACGTTGGCCTGTTCATCAGAGTCAGATTCTGATGATCCAGATTCACTATCATCCCAGGTAGCCATCAGTCCTTTCTTTGTCCTGAAGGTATTTTTCTTGAAGCTTTCTTTTCTAGAGCTGTCTTTCTTTAGCTTGGGGCATTCATTCCTGTAATGACCTGTTTCTTTACATTCATAACAGGTAATATCTTTGTTAGATTTACCTTTTGAAGTTGATTCTGATCGATCCCCTCTGGGTCTTGGTCTTCTGAAGTTGTTGTTCCTCTTTTTCCAGAGTTGCTTAACTCTTCTGGTTAGTAGGGACAATTCTTCTTCATCATCAGAGTCTTCTGGTTCAGAGTCGTCAGCATCTTCAGTTTCTGCCTGGAGAGCTTTGGTTCTGTCAGGTTTGCGTCTTTCAGGTCTGGACTTTAATGCTACAAACTTGTTCCTTTTATGAGGCTCATCTTCCTCTAGTTCTATCTCATGGCTTCTGAGAGAACTGACAAGTTCTTCAAGGCTAATATTGTTCAGATCCTTTGACAGCTTCAAAGCAGTAACCATAGGTCTCCATTTCTTTGGCAGACTTCTGACTATCTTTTTGACGTGGTCTGCAGTTGTATACCCTTTGTCTAGAACCTTGAGACCTGCAATAAGAGTTTGGAATCTAGAAAACATTGCCTCTATAGCTTCGTCATCTTCCATTTTGAAGGCTTCATATTTCTGGATAAGCGCCAGAGCCTTTGTCTCTTTGACTTGGGAGTTTCCTTCATGAGTCATCTTCAGAGAGTCAAGTATATCTTTGGCTGTTTCTCTGTTGGTGATCTTTTCATATTCGTTGTACGATATGGCATTGAGAAGTATGGTTCTGGCCTTGTGGTGATTTTTGAAGACACGTTTCTGATCTTCTGACATCTTATTTCAGGGAACTTCAGCTCCATTTTCTAAGACTGGAGGTGTGTATCCATCTGTGACAATGTCCCAGAGGTCAGCATCATAACCCAGAAAGAAACTTTCGATTCTATCTTTCCAGTAGTCAAACTTCTCTCCATCAAAGACAGGAGGCTTAGCATTGTAACTATCTCTTTCATTTGAGTGGGCCATAGTTTTTCTCGTACTGGATCTCTCTTCACTGTTAAGTGTTTGATTAGAAAATCAATAACAGAGCCGGAGCTCTGATACCAATTGAAGGTGAGAAAAACAAGAAAGGGGGGTTTGAATTGTTTGAAAAATAAGCGCTTTTTCAAAATGAAAATCACACAAGGATTTTATACTGGTTCGCTTATAACACAAAGCTACTCCAGTCCACCCGGCCGAGGTGATTTCGCCTTCAACAAGGACTTAATCCACTAATCTTGAAAAATTGATTACAAACAACGTCTAAGAGAAAGATCTCTTAGTCCTCTCAAGTATACAGACTACACAGAGTCACTTGAGGAAATAAACAAACAATAGATAAAAGATTTATGTAATCTAGAGTGCTTCTAAGAAAGCAAATATTACAATAGTAAGAACAAGGTGATTCACGTTATAAGCAAAAGCTTCGTGAAGATTTAGAGAGTAAGAGAGTTTTCTTGAGCGTTGATGTTTCAGTATAATTTTTGCTTGTGCATCTTCAATGTTGATTGCAGCCCATTTTATATATCAGTGAGGTAGTAGTTGAAACTGATGAGTAATAAAATGAATTTACGCCATAACATAAATAGCTTCTGCCAGGATAACTTTCTCTCCTTGAAATGACTACTTACCACATATAGTACCTTCTTTATTGAAATTGGAGATTAACGTCTCTTTCTGTATTAGGAAATCCATTTGCAAAACTTTACTTGACTTTAACGTTACTCTTTCATAATTAGCAATTCCATAATCAGAGTCTTAGTGTATCTGAGAATCTTGGAGTCTTGCTTCTGATGTTGATCTCTTTTGAGTTCTGATGGATTCTTCAGATAACGCTGAGAGTTTCTGGAGTTAGACATACCGTTGTTCAGAGTCAGAACTTCTAGAGCTTACTTCTTGTTTAGATGCTTCTGATACTTTGCTGTTTTGCTCAGAGTTAGACTTTCTTGAACGTGATTCAACTTCAGATGCTTCTTGTAACACCCTTCTACCCAAACGACATATTTAAATAGATTATCAGAGTACAACATGTAGAAGAGTTTACATTTCTTAATAACATAACACTTATCACATCACAACATAAAACATACTATTCATTTTATTAAGATTTCGCAGCGGACAACAGCACAAATATTATCGTTCATCTTAGTCATCATAAACAACTTAAATAGTAATCAATTATCTATCGAATCCCATAACCCCGGTGTCACATGACCAGAGCATTTGACTCGACTCTGTAGAATAACTCTACACTTATTCTTCCAACCTCAACAATAGCTACTCCTCTTTATCTGCACATTGCTCATCATAGATGAACATAAACACATGCAGAAGGGGTGAGAATCACATTATTAAATAATAATATAACGACAGAATTATAAACAATCACGACAGAATTATAAATATAATTGTATCGCGCATACGCCAACACAGTTCATCATAATCATCAAAATCAATATACTCATGAACATCAACATAACAACATATCAAATGCAATGCACACACCCATGTATGACTCAACACGACTCGGTATACCCATTTTGTGACCAACACAGGATCACCACTCCCAGATTCATCACCATAGAATCCGAGTTCCCCGCAAGGAACTAAGCCTCTCAACAAGCCCGGAGTCAACCACATCATTGGAACTCAGTCCGTTCATCACTAGGCATCGGCCTTTCATGAATGCATGCACATCAAACATGCATCATAATCAACATAGCAACAACAGCATCATATAGTCATGTCATCATCATCATTAATACATTTTTATCACAGGAGCATATCACATCATGCCACATAATCAAACACAGTATTAGCACACTCTACTAATATCTATACTACTCAAAACAACGGGAATCGATCCCTCGTATGTCATGCATCAGCTAAGTCACCTTGCTCAGCCGAAACAACTAACAACTGCACAACAACAGCCTAGGAAAACCACAAGTCTGCCCATACGCGTATGGCCTATACCCATACGCGTATTGCCCAAATCCATACGCGTAATGCCCATCTCATACGCGTATGTTACGCGTATCACATACCCATACGCGTACCAACAGAGACCAATTTCACGTTCAAAACCTCATCTCTTCCACTCATACGCGTATGACATACCCCATACGCGTACCACATCCAGGGATACGCGTATCACACGCGTATGGCGCGTACCAGCGCCAAAACTCCCTTTCCTAAGCCCTCCCATACGCGTATTGCCTAGTGCCATACGCGTATGACCAGAATCCAGTTTTCCAGATCTGCTATGAGTTTTCTCTGCTACGAACCTGTCCAATTCAACCGTTCACAGTCCCAATTTCACACAAAATCACTCATATCACCTAACACGAATCATACCCTATTTTATCTCACAATTTCTAACACTATTGCATCTAATTCCTACGAATTTCCTTCGGTTAAAATCCCAATTTCGTCCATACAATATTCCATCATTTTCAGCATATTATTGTTTAATAAGGTTCAGACCCCTTACCTCTTTGGATTGAAGGAAGCCCTGAGCAATCTTTGGCCTTTTCCTCTTCCTTCTCTTTCTCTTCAGCGCTTCTCCCTTTTCTGACTCTGAGGCAAAATACGTGAAAATGAAAACCTTCAGTTATCTCCTTTGGCCTCTTTTACCCAATTCCACTTTTACCCTTCCACTCTTCATATTCCAATTATATTATTTATTTAATTACTATTAAAATAAATAATATCTATAATAATAATAATAATAATCCAATAATTCAACTTTATTTAATTAAATTAATAAAATACTATTAACTCAATTAAATAATTCTCTTATTTTAATCGGGGTGTTACAACTCTCCCCCACTTTAGAAGTTTTCGTCCTCGAAAACATACCTCAAGCAAATAGAGCCGGATACGACTCCTTCATCTGATCTTCACGCTCCCAAGTCAAGCTCTCACCAGCTGGACCTCCCCAAACAACTCGCACTAGAGCAATCTTCTTACCTCTCAGGGTCTTCTCTTCTCGGTCATCTATCCGAATTGGCAACACCTCAACGGTCAAATTATCCCTCACCTGGATATCATCCAACTGAACCACATGCGAAGGATCCGCAATATACTTTCTTAACTGAGATACATGAAACACATCATGCAGATTAGAAAGCGACGGCGGTAAAGCTATCCGATACGCCACTTCCCCAACCCTCTTCAAAATCTGATACGGACCCACAAACCTCGGAGTAAGCTTTTTAGACTTTAAAGCTCTACCCACACCTGTCGTCGGAGTAACTCTCAAGAACACATGATCTCCCTCTTGGAACTCAAGTGCTTTTCTCCTTTTGTCATGATAACTCTTCTGACGACTCTGAGAAATCTTCATTTTCTCCTGAATCATCTTAACCCTTTCAGTCGTCTGCTGTACAATCTCAGGTCCGAGTACAACACTCTCACCTGATTCATACCAACACAATGGAGTTCTACACCTCCTACCATACAATGCTTCATATGGAGCCATACCGATACTAGCATGAAAACTATTATTATAAGTAAACTCCACCAACGGCAAATAACTATCCCAAGAACCACTCTGCTCCAACACACAAGCTCTCAACAAATCCTCCAAGGATTGGATAGTTCTTTCAGTCTGACCATCAGTCTGAGGATGATAAGCTGAACTCAACCTCAACTTAGTCCCCAACGCTTTCTGCAAACTTTCCCAAAATCTAGAAGTAAATCTGGGATCTCTATCAGACACAATACTGGATGGAATACCATGCAGCCTCACTATCTCCTCAATATACAACTCTGCCAACTTCTCTAAAGAATGATTAATCTTCATCGGCAAGAAATGCGCCGACTTAGTCAATCGATCCACAATCACCCAAATAGAATCATTACCTTTCACCGTCCTCGGCAATCCCGTCACAAAATCCATGGAAATGCTATCCCACTTCCATTCAGGAATCTTCAAAGGTTGCATCATACCTGCCGGTTTCTGATGTTCGATCTTTGACTTCTGACAGGTCAAACAGGCATACACAAACTTAGCAACATCTCTTTTCATACCAGCCCACCAAAACAACTTCTTCAAATCTTGATACATTTTAGTTGCACCTGGATGGATACTCAATCCACTCCTATGGCCCTCTTCAAGAATACTCTTTTTCAATTCAGACACCTCAGGAACACAAACTCTACCTTTAAATCGCAGGATGCCATTCTCATCAATCTCAAAATTACCACCATTACCCTGGTTAACCATAGTAATATGATCAACTAGAGCGACATCAACTTGCTGACCATTCCGAATATCTTCCAGAATTCCACTAGTCAACTTCATCATACCCAACTTTACACTATCAGCGGAAACTTCACAACCCAAACTCATATCACGGAACTGTTCAATTAACTCAAGTTCCCGAACCATCATCATAGACATATGTAGAGACTTCCTACTCAACGCATCTGCAACTACATTAGCCTTACCGGGATGATAACTCAATTCAAAGTCAAAATCCTTCAGTAATTCTAACCACCTTCTCTGCCTCATATTTAACTCTTTCTGATCAAACAGATACTTCAGACTCTTGTGATCACTGAACACTTCGAATCTGGAACCATACAGATAATGCCTCCACATTTTCAGCACAAATACAACAGCTGCAAGTTCTAGATCATGCGTAGGATAATTCCTCTCATGAACCCTCAACTGTCTAGAAGCATAAGCTACAACTTTACCATTCTGCATCAAAACACCACCAAGACCCATCAAAGAAGCATCACAATAAACAACGAAGGACTCACCAGGATTAGGCAAGATCAACACTGGAGCACTGGTCAACCGCTTCTTCAACTCAACAAAACTCGCTTCACAAGCTGCATCCCACACATACACTTGACCCTTCTTAGTCAACTGCGTCAACGGCAATGCCAACTTAGAGAAGCCCTCAATGAATCTGCGATAATAACCAGCCAACCCCAGAAAACTGCGTATCTCAGTAGCAGACTTCGGAGTCTCCCACTGTAATACGGCATCAACTTTAGCAGGATCAACGGAAATTCCACCACTCGAAATCACATGGCCAAGGAAACTCACTTCCTTCAACCAGAACTCACATTTAGATAACTTTGCATATAACTTCTTTTCTCTTAACACCTGCAAGACAAGTCTCAGATGTCCTGCACGCTCTTCTTCAGTCTTAGAATATATCAATATATCATCTATGAACACCACAACAAAAGTATCAAGGTACGGATGAAATATGCGATTCATATATTCCATAAACACACCTGGAGCATTAGATACACCGAACGGCATCACAGTGTATTCATAATGACCATACCTCGTACGGAAAGCAGTCTTCGCAATATCATCTGACTTCACTCTGATCTGATGATAACCCGACCGCAAATCAATCTTACTGAAAACATGAGCTCCAACCAACTGGTCCATCAAATCATCAATCCTCGGCAATGGATACCGATTCTTGATAGTCACCTTATTCAACTGCCGATAATCGACACACAACCTCATCGTACCTTCTTTCTTCTTCACTAACAATACTGGTGCACCCCAAGGAGACACACTTGGACGCACAAACTTCTTCTCAAGCAATTCTTCAAGTTGCTTCTTCAATTCAACTAATTCAGTTGCCGACATTCTATACGGAGACATCGACACCGGACTAGTACCTGGTACTAAGTCAATGGTAAATTCGACTTCACGTTCTGGAGGTAAATCACTTACATCCTCCGGAAACACATCCTGAAATTCACAGACAACAGGCAAATCTACACTCACCACTTTCTTATCCGCTTGCAAAGACGCAAATAAAGCGAATATCTGAGCTTCATCTTTCACCAAATCCCCTATCTGCCTAGCAGATAGAAATCTTGCCTCATCATTCTCACCAACTTCAGAAAACCGCACCGTCTTCCTATAGCAGTCGATGAACACGCCATAGAATCCTAGCCAATTCATTCCCAGGATAATATCAATTTGGTGCAAGGGTAAGCACACCAAATCCACCACGAACTCTCTCTCAAAGATCGTCAATTGACAATCTCGACAGACAACAGAAGTCTTCACAGAACCATTAGCAGGAGTATCTATCACCATACTTCCGCCTAGGGACGACATACTCACACCAATCCTGGTCGCACACTCATACGAAATGAACGAATGAGTAGCACCAGTGTCAACAATAGCAAGCAATTCAACATTATTAATCAAGCAAGTACCTTTAATCAGATTATCTTCCTTAGGAGCTTCAGCCCCACTCAGAGCAAACACCCTACCAGTAGTATGAGCTGCAGTAGCCGCCTTCTTCGGTTTCGAGCACTGCGAACTGATATGGCCTTTCTCGCCACAATTAAAACAAGTCGGACCAGCATCCTTACATTCAGTAACTCTATGACCAGCCTGACCGCATCGGAAACATCTCAGCACTTTCTTGGTACAGCTGTCAGCACGGTGGCCTGGCTCGCCACACTTGAAACATTTACCAGCTATGGAAGATCCTCCCCCACTTGGCTTCTTCTCATCTACCACCTTCTGCTTACCTTTACCATTCGGAGATGCATAAGGACTGCCACGATCCCTATTCTTCTTCTCACTAAGACTCTTGTAATGAGCAGTCCTAGCCTTGCTATCTTCATCAAATATCCTGCACTTATTAACCAGTGTAGGAAACCTGCGAATCTCCTGATAACCAATGCCTTGTTTGATCTCGGGACGCAACCCGTTCTCGAACTTGACACACTTGGATTCCTCAGCATCAGCACCATTATAATGAGGACAATACTGCACCAGCTCCTCAAACTTCGAGGCGTAATCAGCAACAGACATGTTACCCTGCTTCAGTTCTAGAAATTCCATCTCCTTCTTACATCGCACATCAGCAGGAAAATACTTTTCCAGAAAGACCGTCTTGAACCTTTCCCAAGTCATCTCAGCACCTGGTGTTTCAATTCTCTGGCGAGTGTTATCCCACCAGTGTTCAGCCTCTTCAGATAACATGTGCGTACCAAACTGCACCTTCTGTGCTTCAGTACACGTCATCACCCGGAAAATCTTCTCAATTTCCCTCAGCCAATTCTGAGCACCATCTGGATCATAGCGCCCTTTGAATGTAGGAGGGTTATTCTTCAGAAACCTTCCCAAATTCTTAAACTCGTCGACCGGCGGATTCTGCTGCGCCTGCATAGCCTGCGCTATAGCAGCCAGAGCCTCAGCAATCGCAAGGTCATTTTCTCCAGCCATACTCTCTGCACAACACAACCACAGCCGTTAAGCATCGACAGTGTCATCTACACTAATCGACCAACAGGGAAAACATCACATTATGACTCGACTGGACTAACAATGCTCTGATACCACTAATGTAACACCCTTCTACCCAAACGACATATTTAAATAGATTATCAGAGTACAACATGTAGAAGAGTTTACATTTCTTAATAACATAACACTTATCACATCACAACATAAAACATACTATTCATTTTATTAAGATTTCGCAGCGGACAACAGCACAAATATTATCGTTCATCTTAGTCATCATAAACAACTTAAATAGTAATCAATTATCTATCGAATCCCATAACCCCGGTGTCACATGACCAGAGCATTTGACTCGACTCTGTAGAATAACTCTACACTTATTCTTCCAACCTCAACAATAGCTACTCCTCTTTATCTGCACATTGCTCATCATAGATGAACATAAACACATGCAGAAGGGGTGAGAATCACATTATTAAATAATAATATAACGACAGAATTATAAACAATCACGACAGAATTATAAATATAATTGTATCGCGCATACGCCAACACAGTTCATCATAATCATCAAAATCAATATACTCATGAACATCAACATAACAACATATCAAATGCAATGCACACACCCATGTATGACTCAACACGACTCGGTATACCCATTTTGTGACCAACACAGGATCACCACTCCCAGATTCATCACCATAGAATCCGAGTTCCCCGCAAGGAACTAAGCCTCTCAACAAGCCCGGAGTCAACCACATCATTGGAACTCAGTCCGTTCATCACTAGGCATCGGCCTTTCATGAATGCATGCACATCAAACATGCATCATAATCAACATAGCAACAACAGCATCATATAGTCATGTCATCATCATCATTAATACATTTTTATCACAGGAGCATATCACATCATGCCACATAATCAAACACAGTATTAGCACACTCTACTAATATCTATACTACTCAAAACAACGGGAATCGATCCCTCGTATGTCATGCATCAGCTAAGTCACCTTGCTCAGCCGAAACAACTAACAACTGCACAACAACAGCCCAGGAAAACCACAAGTCTGCCCATACGCGTATGGCCTATACCCATACGCGTATTGCCCAAATCCATACGCGTAATGCCCATCTCATACGCGTATGTTACGCGTATCACATACCCATACGCGTACCAACAGAGACCAATTTCACGTTCAAAACCTCATCTCTTCCACTCATACGCGTATGACATACCCCATACGCGTACCACATCCAGGGATACGCGTATCACACGCGTATGGCGCGTACCAGCGCCAAAACTCCCTTTCCTAAGCCCTCCCATACGCGTATTGCCTAGTGCCATACGCGTATGACCAGAATCCAGTTTTCCAGATCTGCTATGAGTTTTCTCTGCTACGAACCTGTCCAATTCAACCGTTCACAGTCCCAATTTCACACAAAATCACTCATATCACCTAACACGAATCATACCCTATTTTATCTCACAATTTCTAACACTATTGCATCTAATTCCTACGAATTTCCTTCGGTTAAAATCCCAATTTCGTCCATACAATATTCCATCATTTTCAGCATATTATTGTTTAATAAGGTTCAGACCCCTTACCTCTTTGGATTGAAGGAAGCCCTGAGCAATCTTTGGCCTTTTCCTCTTCCTTCTCTTTCTCTTCAGCGCTTCTCCCTTTTCTGACTCTGAGGCAAAATACGTGAAAATGAAAACCTTCAGTTATCTCCTTTGGCCTCTTTTACCCAATTCCACTTTTACCCTTCCACTCTTCATATTCCAATTATATTATTTATTTAATTACTATTAAAATAAATAATATCTATAATAATAATAATAATAATCCAATAATTCAACTTTATTTAATTAAATTAATAAAATACTATTAACTCAATTAAATAATTCTCTTATTTTAATCGGGGTGTTACACTTCTGATCATTTGATAATTTGTATCTGATCTGGTTTTGTATCTGATGACGTCATCAGATTTCTTCCTTCTTTCTTTAGAACCCTGCACACTTAGAAACTTTTCGTTAGGGTGCCATTTTTGGTTTCATCCTTTGTTATCATCAAAATCAAGGAATCTGTTGTAGAACAATTTTTGTTCTTACACTATCATCACGGGGGAGATGCGAAAAGTGGCGACTAATGGAACCAAGTTTGATGGGAAAGCCAGTGTGCTAACATATCCGGGGCTGATTATGGGACTTTGTCGAAAGGCAAATGTGCCCATTCCGGATGAGGTGCACCTTTCCATTACCAGTGTAATTAATGATGCATTTTTGAATAGGTTTTGCCATAGTCAAATGGATAGAGCTGAAGGAGCAGACACTTCTTCCTCTAGACCCCGCGCCCGCAGTACATCAGCTTTTGACCAGATGGCGTTCGCCACCTACTGCTGTGAGAATTTTGAGGCTTCTAGGAGGTCTCAATCATTCCTATTTGATGCTATGCAGCAGCAGTTTCAGAATACCTTCTTAGCGCCCGAAGCCCGCACTTTTCCGATGCAGGCGGAGTATGCTTCTTATTCTAATTGGCCCGAGGGCAGGCCAGCATTTATGGGGGTGCAGGAGGTAGCGTTCGAGCTAGTGGTGCGGGCCGTGATGAAGACATGGAAGATGTCCTTGGGTCCGTAGGTGGTGGACATGATGAGGAGGATTGAAGACTTTTTTTTGAGACTTTGTTTTGAGTAGTATTAGATTTTTATTTGTAGTTTTTTTTATTATTATTGTTTTTATGTTTTAATTATGGTTGTACTTTTGGTGGCTCTCGTTTCACCGTAAAATTTGGTTTTGTTAATTGCATGGATCTTTTTGTGAGGTTTAATTGTGTGTTTCTATGAACTTTGGTATGCCCCATTTGTTTATTTAATTTTTCTTATTCTTAAGTTAAGCTTGAAGGAACCAAGTGATGCTTGTAACGAAGGAAGCGTAGGACACTTCGAGTGGTGATGATAAGAATTGGTTGTCAGCATTTCAAGGTACACTTTATCGCTTTCTAGACTTAACATGAATAGTTTGATGGTGTGTTGCAAATTTCATATCATAAATTCTTTGAGATACTTGTCAATTTGGAATCAAAGTAGAACTTAACCAATTGTGAGGTAGCTTTCCATTGTGCACTAAATGCGGGAGACCGAAAATTATTTCAATTCATTCTTATCATGCTAAATCACGCATTAGTCTATTTTTGTGAAAATTGTGAAAATGATAGAGGCATTGTTTGTTATTAAGAAGAACCACTTGGCCAAAAAGTTTTGAATCAACTAACCTTGTGATGAGTGATTCTTAGTTTAACCCCTTTGAGCTTGTTTTAGGATTCATTTGATTGAATAAGTGCAAATTCCGTTGAAAATTTTACGAATAAATGAATCCTAAATTCTTTCGTTTCAATTGAACCTTCAACCGAGTTTGTTTGCAAATCTTTTCTTTTGCTTATGTCTAAGTAGGGAGCATTATTGCATAAATTTGGTCTTGAAATCTAAAGTTGGGGAGAGTAAATTAGAAGAGTTGATAAAAAAAACTTGAAAAAGTGATGTTTTAGAAAAGGTGAAAGTGTGAAAAGAAACAAGAAAAATCAGTCACCTTTGAAATTATGGAGCAAAGAAAAAGAAAAGAAAGAAAAACAAAAAGAGAGCACATGGTTGTGTGGATGTTGAAAAATAAGAAAAGAAAAAAAATTGGGATCAAAAACGGAATTTGTTATTGAGTTTGAATTTATGGGAATGCTCCCTTGGGATAGGCATTTTTGTTTTGAATTCTCTTAATCATATCCTTTCTTTGTAACCCAAGCCACATTACAACCTTTGAAAGACCTCTTGATTCTCAATTTTTCACATGATTTAGTGTTTGCTTTGATAACCGCATGATTCGAGTTGATGTTGATTTAATTGTTCGGATGAGTGAAAGAAAACCCTCATGTTTATTCATTATTACTATGATGTGTGTGTAGGTTTGATTCAATTTTGACATGTATTGCTTTGAATTTCATGGTATGTCATTTGCACCCAACCATTGTTCTTAGCATTGAGGTAAGTGGATTGAGAGAGGGATGTAAACTTTTGAACCATTTGAGTGTCTTTGGTTAATCCTTGTTTCATTCTATTGTTTCATTACTTTGGTCACTTTGGTGAAAACTTTTATTTAGGGACAAACAAAATGATAAGTTGGGGAGAGTTGTTAGGGACCAATTATCACTACTTTTCATATATTATTATTGGTCCCTTTTACCATTTTCTTATTGAATTATACACTTTTATTCTCACAATTTATTAATATGCAATTGAGTTTAATTTAATTATGTTTTGAGTAGATATTTCACTTAATTGTTAGTTTTGTAGATTTTTTGGACAAGAGAGCATTGGATTGCATGAGCGTAATTTGGAAGGAGTTTGATGGGCATTTTGGAAGCATTTGAAGAACAAAGCCTTGAAGAAATGGTTTGAAGGAAGCTTGCAAGGCAAAGAAGCTGAAATTGCTTCAGTTCGCGCCGCGACCAAGGTTGGCGCCGCGAACCCTGCGAAGACAGCAAGCTTCCTAATTATTTTGGGCCACTTGTTATGTTTTGAACCCAACTTAAGTGTGATAGTTTTAGATCATTTTTAGAGCACTTTTCTGTTTTAGACCAAAATGAGACATTTAGGGAAAGGATGAACTCTTTAAACACACAATGGGAGAAAAGGAAAGATTATCATTCACAAGTGTTGGAGAAGAAAAACAGAGGTTATTTTTGTATTCCATTTGCTGTCAAATATGATGATGAGGAGTTAAACCCTATTTTGTAAAGATTGAAGGTAGTAGCTATCCCTTATTGATTATGTATTCCTATTGACTCTTGTATGTGACAAAAGATTATTGATGTAACGATTGATATTTTTGCCCTATTTTGAATATTCAGATTTGAGTTACTGTTGAGAAAGATTATTCAAGTCTTCACTTAAAATATGCTTTCAAGTAGTGAATAAATTGTAGAAATAGATTTATACACTACTCTTCTTTTGTATCAAACATTAAAGATGTTATATTAATAGTTAGGTGGAGAAATCGTCTAATGATTAATATAGTGATTATCACAATCTCATTTAGAAATAAATGTTATTGAGAGGATACTTGAATATCATCAATAATTTTAAGTCCATATAGTTGTCAGTAAGGAAACATAAGAAATTTGGATAGTGAACTCCAATCTTGCCAAGCCTTTTATATTTGATTTTAAAACTAATTTTATTGTCTTAGTGTCATTTTACTCAAGAGATAACAATTCATTCAAAAACAACTTGGTTACTTTTTAAACTTACAACAATTGAAATTATAGAACGGCGGTAATATCAACAAATCTCTGTGGATACGATATAAAAATATTTTCCGGAAATATACTTTTCAACAATAAGGTAGCCTAGGGTCCTCCAGAGTTGGACTTATGGCCGTGAGGTTAATTGGGAGACTCACTGAATATGGTGAGGGAACCGCCCCATCAGATAGTATCGAAGGTATTGGAATCGATGATATTGTAGAAGCAGTTGTTCCAACAGGGGTCGAAACAACCACACCTATAGCCTTTGATCATATCGGTTTTTCTCATGCATTTTGCGATTGTTCTGAGGGTTAAAAGTAGAGGTGTTATTCGAAGGTGGACGCACTATTTTAAGGAGGGATTTACCACTTCTCAAACACATACACACATAAACATTGGAAACATTTCATGCATGAAGAACAATTTAAAACACAATAAACACAACAGTTGTAAAAATTTGAAACTTTTGCACAAAAGAGTCTCACTGGGCATGCAAATTTGTTTACCGATGTTTTGGGTAAACAATCACTTAGTTTTGAATAGTTTTAACCGTGCATAATTTTCAAAGAAAAGGTGTTCGACTATCGTTGTAGGTTTAAAATTTAGTGTTCATTAAAGTAGCAAGAAAAAGTTTGAAGGTAAACAAAGAAATTAATGATTTCGACTGTGTCAAAATCCAATATGAAATAAACTGGGAAAAGTGATAAAAGTCTAAGATAAAGTAAAGAGAAGGTAAGAGTTATTTTGATTAAACAAATAAAATTTTGTGTACAAAATCATACATGTTCCTCCCAAACTCGTTTCTCGCTCTAGCTTGGGTACTTTGAGTTCTATGGAGATTTTGTAATAATATTGCCACCTGATTTTTAACGCTAGAACCACTATATATACTAATGTAAAAATAACTGCCTACAACGGCTATTTCTTCACTGTCCGACACGTAATCCTCTGTGAAGTTTTCAACCTTCTATTTTGTTTCCATGTGACATCGACATTTATATAAGATTAAAAACAGTTACTCGATCTTATCCTTTTACCCCATCTCAATTGTCACGGTTGATGACTCAACTTGTCGAGTTATGAGGGGAAACATTCTCATCATTTGGAAAAAATGCTAAGTCAAAAATGCATGGCCAATGTGTCGAACTCGACATTATGGTCGAACACTGATCTAGTCAGACATGTCACCGTATGTCTTCATTTTTAAATAAGCATTGTCTTAGTATCATATTCTCTTTGTCGAACTCCGCACGTCAGAATTCCATGCTAACACAGTGTTACACAATATTTACCACATCAATAAAAAATTGACAATTTTATTGACATTTAGATGGAAAAGACTAATGTCATACTTTTTGAAAAGTTGAAGGACTCAAATAATCTTTTTAAATTCAAACTTAAGAATATTAAGCCTTAAATAAATTAGAGGGCAAGAACTTAAATTTTTTATAATTAATGATACATTTTGAAAATCCATTTCTTAAAATCAACATGTAAATAAACATTTTTTAAAACTAGCATGCCGTAAAATTGGTTTTGAAAAAACTAGTTTTTAACCAATTTCAAACCATTTTGCAAAGTCAAATTGCGTCGGGTGCTTCAAGTAAAGTGGTCAAATATGAGATAGTGTGTTCTAATAATCAATATGCATTTATACCGTTTGTCTTTGACACTTTTGGTTTCCTAGCACTAGAAGTCGTTGATATTTTACAGAAAGTTCAAAGACTTATGAATAGCAATGTTGTATCTCCTAAGTCTATGAGTGGAGTTTTTAAGAGGATTGATTTTGTGATCGAAAAAGGAATAGTGACGCAGCTTGTTTCATGTTTGCCTTCTATATATGTATAAAATTTATTATTGAAATATACATTATGTGATTACAAAAATAGATTGATCCATGTAATTTGGTTAACCTCGCATAGGATATGATTAACTAGATTTTAAAAAATGGTCCGCAACTGCAAAAATGAGCGTGACAAAAAGATATCGAAAAATGCTGATACCGATACCGTATCACCATTTTTATATTAAAAAATAAATTATGGTTAATTCACATTGTATGTAATCAGTGTCAAGATATTTGTATCGACCAAAATCAAAAAACCTTTTACGCGACCGTGATCAATTTTTAAAACCTTGGGCTAAGTGCACCTCTCATTAGGCCGAACCACTAGTTTAACAGTGGTTGAAAGACAATACCATAATCAATGGGAGGAGGATCATCTGACTTTAGTGCAGGAACTCCACTCTGCGTTTCCCTCTATCTCTCTCTAAAATGATAGTACTTCTCATGTTGTTTCCCTCCTCTTTTTCATGACTTTTTCATCTCTCTCTTAAAATTTACCTACAGTTAGGGGAAGTTAGAGAGACCAGAGTTATAGGATCTTCTTCCTAATCAATGGAGGAGGATCCTCTTACTTTAGTGCAGGAACTACATTTTGCCTTTCCCTCTATCTCTCTCTAAAATGATAGTACTTCTCATGTTGTAGTAATCACTTAATAGTAGAATGTCTCTTCAATACACCATTCTAATTTATGAATTAACCTATGTGATATGAAGTTACGGGTGGTGTCACTGTCGACGACGATCAACATTAGAACTTATTTTATTATACCACAAAACTTAAAAGCTTGTGGTTTTCTGGTGAGAGTTAGAGAGGTGACATGTGTTTAAAAAACTTTTTTTTGTCGCTTTCATCGATAAAAATTTATATATTTTTTGAAAATTTTGATTAAAATTCATAGATTTTTTGAAAAATCCGATAAAAACTCATAGATTTTTGAAAATTCTGGTAATATATTTGAAATTCTCGATAGTTCAAATCTAGTAAAAAATATGATTTTATATTATTTTTTTTAAATTCAATAAAAACTCATCGATTGTTTGAAAAATCCGGTAAAATCTCATAATTTCCCCCCAAAAATCGGTTAAAACTCATAGATCCCCCAAAAATCCAGTAAAAATTCATGATGTCCCCCCAAAATTCGGTAAAAACTATGAAATTTCTCAAAAATCTGGAAACACGATATTTTTTTAAAATGTAAAAGATCACAAAGAGTATTATGGTAAAAGCATTGCAATTGAGGGGTGTCAGGTTTAAGTATGGTAAAAGCATTGCACTCGTAACAAAGGCCTTTTTACTTTCGGTCCATAAGCTTTTGATATGAGAAGTGACTGAAACCTTATTATGTGGGTTAGTTCTCTTTTTTTCTTTCATTATTTTTTTTGGAATTGTTTATCTCACTCTAAATGATGGAAAAACACCCTAAGGATATCCGAAAATGCCCTTCAGATTTTGAAAATGTATTTCGGACGCACCTTGATCACACAAAAATACGTCCTAATTGAGTCTCACCCCATATTTTTCCCAAAAATTTAGTCTAGAGATGCTTTTCCGAACCCACCCCATGAAGGATTTTTCTAAATTATCGATTTAGTGACAAATCCGGAAATGCGTTTCCGGATTTGTGAAGCGGAAATTTGAAATATGCCACATTTGCATGTTAGTGACAATTTCGCAGATGCATTTCCGGAATTATCAAGAGGAAAATTTATTAAAACAGCACCATGCGTGTTCTTCTTCTTCATGATTAAACTTTAATTTTCTCTCAAAACCCTTTAAAAAATCCTTACTTTCTCAATCAATTTTTGCTCTATAAAACTTCATTCTTGTGTTTCATCACATTAAAAGAAGCAAAAGAAGTTGAAATTTAAGGTAAAGTTCATGTATTTCATTCATCATTGCTCACATTAATCTGATTTTTGAACTGAAAAGGTTACGTTGAGTCTAGAAATGCATTTCCATAGTAAAGGTGAATTCATACGGAAATGCGTTTTTGTAATTGTTCAGGGTTCATTTCAGACTCTTTTTTGATTATTTTTTGTTATTGTTTGTCTTAGATATGGTGTGCCTTGATGTTATCGCCAACCCTATTGTGTCTACGGATATCAAACATGTTGATGTCAATGAGGTAGATGTTGACAACCAATTTACAAATTTACAAGAGTTTGAGATTCGTGTTCATATGCTCTAATGGATTCGCACTGAGGCATCCAATTTTGGGTTTCGTGTTGTAATTGGATTATTTTTTAGATTGGATGCATGAATTTACCAACTTGAGCGATATCAAAAAAGAAACAAATAAATAACAGTCAAACGCATAATCACCCATATATATATATATATATATATATATATATATATATATATTGACACGTATTTCTATTCAATTTAGTTTTTATTCAAATACGTATTTGAGTGGTTAGACATGTTTTGTATGTAATTTTTTATTTATATTAATGATATCAAATGTATATATTTTTTATAGATTTCAATGTATGATTCAATTTTCAAAAAAAATCACCATTTTCTTATTCTAAAACAAGTTATATTTCTAAAATAGGTTGTATATGAATAGTGTTGGGTAAATTCAGAAATGCATCTTCGAACACATCCCAAATATTTAAAAAAAAATACGAACATGAGTGTATTCGGAAATGCATCTCTAAATCCATCCAATTTTCACGAATTTCACACAACGAAACAGGATGTATCAGGAAATGCATCTTCGGGTACTCTTTTAGGACATGATCAGGTTTCTAAGTTCCATATTAGCCTAAAACTTGTATAAATATTGTTCTCTCATCTCATATTTTTAACAAAATCACATTATACCAAATGAGAATATATTGGCATCTCAGATGTGTCTACTTCAATGACGCGAAGGTCTCACTAGAATTTAAGGTCACTGAGTACACCTCTCTTGTAGATCTGAAATCTATACTGGAGAATCTCCTAGAATACTTAGACAATTGAAAAAATGTGAAACTCGAATACCGTGCACCCTCGATTGACAACGAATGAAAGATTCATTTCAGCAAGTTTGAGCTGAAGACGGATGAAAATTTTAGGGTTATGAGGAGTACATTTCACCGTTACAAAAGGTTCGATCGAATAGGATTAGAAGATTGCGAGATCCACATAAGATATTTTGAAGATGTTAAAATTTCCTATTTTATGATGAAATATATTTTTTATTTATATTAACAATTATCTATGTAATGTTTCGATTTTTATGTACATCATAACAATTATCGGCATTAATTTATTTCTGTTTTTGTATCTGTTTAGAATTTGAAAAATATATCTCCTTAAGGTATTATGAGATTCATTTCTGAATTATATTTTGTCATAAAATTGAAGTGTGGCTCAATAACAAATGAATTGTGTGTGAATAGATGCGTCAGATGCATTTCCGAAATCTAAATATGGTTTTGATTTTTCATTAGGGTTATGAAGCAATACTTAAGGAGCAATAAGCAATACTTTTTGTTTGAGATATTTATTAATACATAATACAACTTTTGGCCGAGATTACTATGTATTACGCCAAACTATAGTGTATGTCATATTTCTAATCAATGCTAATGAAAGTAAAGAATACAAAATTTTCCTCAAATAGTCATAAAATATAGTTTATGTTTTCATTCTCTGCTGAGTTTTAGATGCAAATATACCACCTGGTTTCCAATGCTTCATACTAAAACCAGAAAATAAAAAACAAAACAGGTACTATTTGCTTGTGTTTCAAGAAATCTCGTCTTCGGCAGGTGGTGAACCAGGAGCAACCGGAACAAAACCTCTACCACCAAATACAGGTCTCATAAACTTGTCATCAAATTTCCTCCAAAAGTAGTGAACTGTAGTAGTAGGATAACGCATCAGCAAACTCAGTGTACTTCGTCTATGATTTGGCTGATCGTTGCTTTGGTTGCCGGAACAATTGCTTTCAAGGAATAGTAATCTCATATCCTCTTGATTATCAGTGGAGTCAGAAATGGCTGGTTTCGAATGCCTTAACTTCACAGCCTCAATCAAAGGCTTTGTTATGGAACCAAATACCTGTTTGCATTTTGTTTTCGTTGGCAATGAGAACTGGCGAATTAGTATTTATGTGATCCTAATGCAATTCTTATTATGTACGTCAACATGAAAACCCACCACGGTACTGAATAAGACGAGGATTATAGTTGACGTGATCATTAATGCAGAGTTTTCAGCAGATGCTATCTCAGATTTTGAAAACTGCACTTGAAAGCAGCACCACAGATCAAATGTATGATTTAAACAGAATTTTCAGCAAAGAACGAAGTTAAAGCACGTGCTTGCCTGATTATAAGACAAGGCAATGGTCACGGCACCTCTCATCAAGCCTGCCCACCATATTATAAACTGACATTTTGAACAGTTCAACAGAAATTCAGTGAAGTTAACTGAAATGTTAGCACTTAAGGGAAATAGAAGGCAACATGATCTACGAAGTACTGATACAAACACGGACATATGACATGAAACTGATACGTTGACACTGGTAATAATTAACAAAATAGATGTGATTGAATGTTATCACATGTGTCGGTATTGGACATTAGCATGTATCGAACACTCTTTCAATTTGTAGTGTTGGTGTTAGTAAGACAGTAAAAACCTGTGATCGAAACTCAATTTTTGTGCTCTCTCTTGTTTTGATGCAGTTTGCAATGTTTGCAATAGGGAAAACAAATGCTGCTCTTCCAATCAAAACTAATGAAATCAAAGTTGAGCTGACAGCAACTGAAGTTCCTATGCTGCTCCGATGATAATGTGGTTAGAAAATGATTGAAATCAAAGCTAGTGTTTATGATTGTGTTATATTTGATGAAAAGAACGGGAATAAACTAAAGTGTGAACTAGAGATGTTTTCAGCTACCTGGCTTTGCTTCTTTTCCATTTGTCAATGTCTAGAGCATCCATGCCAACATATAGAAATATAAAGGTTTCCGCTATAAACGAGAGAGTTGCAAAGGAGTGCCTGAAATTACGAAAGTATTTTGTAAATTAAGATCCAATGCAATCAGTACCAAAATAAAGTTTAGATTGCTGGTTGTTCAATAACTGTCAGAAAAAAGAGAGGGGGAAATGCTCGTGTATAATGAAACGATTTAACCAATTTTGATAAAAATGTTCATAATTGTCATTAGATTCAGATCTTAACAGATTGATCAACATCAATATATGCTAATATTTTCCTGTAAGTGTAACATATAAAAATGTTTAAGATAATGTCCTTACTTGGTTGTTGTCCTCGAGTTTCCTGTAACATTGTGCCATGTGTAGTGTGACATAACAACGCCACAGAAGAAAATAGTCAAAATTCCACTGAGATTCATAAGCTGAAAAAGCCACACAAATGTATATAGCTTTAAATTATAATCTGAATCGTTGCATTTATGATGCTGTTTGCCAGTTAGGATTTTTTTTTCCAATAACCCTCTTTTTAAAAATAAAATAACATAATGAAGTATAATTATCAACTAAAATGTCTTTGTAGATAGTGATTTTGTACCTCGGCAATCATATATGACAGATATGCCATTAACATCATAAGCGCAACTTCACGATCTGTAGAGTGCCTGAAAGTAAAAGAATTACGTCAGGTGCGCAACATTGAGACTTTGTTAAGCACTTGTTACACTATAGAGTTTTAATCATACCTCCCAAAGTAAAGTGTTTTAATAATATAAGCACTTAAAAGGCCAATCTGAAAAGTCGTCATATAGCAAGTCAGAATAGAACTGCGACACCACTCTCATCATTCATAGATTTCGATTTGAACTTACAATTACGCCAAGAGCAGTACTAGTGCAAAAGAGGTAAAGGAACGTCCCCAACAATTTCAAAGCTGTAATAGCATTGATACTGCTGAAGTTAAGTGTTTGGACTGAATTGAAAAGAACAATGGATGTGGCATCATTTACTACTCCTTCGCCAAATACAATGCTGTAAAGAAAAGGTGTTTCGTCTTGACTCAGAACCTTCATTGCAAAAAGGAAAAGAAAGTCGTTAAATGATCAAAATGTGAATTTATGTTTGAGCTGAGGTTAGAATATTATATACCTGTAATGTACAAACCGAGTCAGTTGCTGACAGTATGGCCCCAATGGCTTCACATGTAAGGTTCGTGAACAATCAGAAGAGGTAAGACTAGATCGAAAGAGATAGGTAGACAGAAATTGCGTTAAAATGAAGATGTCTCACCTAGGTGATCTTTTATGCCGAGGTTAGTTATACCAATCCCGTTAAAGAGTAGAAAGGCACCTAGAGAAGTTGCAGAAATAGAAAACTATATTGAGTATTCATCCTATTCATTTCACATAGGTTCATTAATTGCAGTGAAAGCAACTTTTTTTCGGTTCGGAAAACAATTTGAAACTCGAGAGGGTTGATAAACAGTGATCTTACCAAGAGATATAAGACAGAAAGAAATAACTGTTCCAAGGACACCAAACAGAAGAATACTAGTGAAATTCTTGAAGAACTGTTTCTTCTTGACTTGGAAACTGAAATGGTATTAAAAATCGTACAAAAAGAAATAAAATGTGAAGTAAATAAAGAAATAGAGAGAGATGATAATAATCATAAGTACCCGGCATTGAAAATGATTGGTGGAAGCAAGTAAAGAAAGAACAAATCTTCATTGAATATTAGAATCTTGGTACTGTGAAACTTCGTCACCAACAACACCACCACTCCAGAACACAAACCCTGCACTCAATTAACCAATTCAAGAAAATTTCGAAATAGAAAGTAACATATTTGTAAGTGGAGAAAAGGTAAAGAATGAGTTGAGTTTGTACAAGAAGGAGGGCAGTGATGGATTCGTTGGCCCATTGATTCTCTTCGAGAAGGTGGCCTACGATGATGCAAGCACAGAGGAGTGCAAAGAATACGCAAAGTGCAACAATAGTGCTTGTGTTTAGAAATGAAGTTGAAGAATCAAGCGGTGAGGGTAACATATCTATCGTAATCATTCTTTCACTCGCTCAAGTTGAGAATGAGTGCCTTTTCATTTCTCAGTAGAGTTATGCTGAATCTGTTGATGTTTACTATGATTAATGGAGGAATTGATGAGCAAACATACTGTTTTAGGATGGTTATTACAAAATGGAGTTAGTTATTAATAACATTGGCTCAATTGATTCTATATATACCTATGAAATAACTGTCAGATTTTAAGAACTTTAATTTCAATAAATGAATGATGTATAATGGATGTACTTTGGTTGTTGAGTGTGAAACTAACTACCAGTCTTATATTTTTGTTTTTTTGGGTTGAAATGGAAGGCGTTTCAATCTTAAGAGTCATCTAACATTCTGATTCCTTACCAGTGTGGTGTAAACCAATTTGGCATAACTTGATATTGCTACATAAGTTGTTTTAGTTTGCACCAAGTTGCAACACAGAAGTGATCATACCATAAATCTGTAATTTGGTGCAAGCTATTTAGTCCTGCCTCGTGTTCGTCATTATCATATGATTAGAAAGATTAAACAGTTTTACACTGCAATATGTAATTATTTAGATGCTGTAAATATGGTTAAAAAGTAACCAAATATTCCATATTGAAAAAGTGACTAAGTCTGTGTTCATTGATAAATAGGAGTATTATGTTTTGGTCGGGTGAGACGATCTTGCTGATACCAATACGTGAGAATCATATCTCAGTGATTAGTAAGAGAATTTTTGTGTATCCATAATAAATTATATCCATCAAATGTTACAAAGTTACTTGATCATGCATCAGAAGTAAAGAACAGCTACAAATTAAGAAAGAAACATAAATATGGAAGCTACAAACCGTAATGCTACACAAGCGAATTAGGACAAGAAATAACACTACTTGCCATACAAAAGAATTGATAACTTTTTATCACATTAATGACATACATAAACACTTAGCTAGAGTATGAAGCAGGTGAACATGTCTCCAACCGTCGTTGCACTGAGAAACATTTTGAATATAATAGAATGTTTTGGAATACATACACATTACAAAAATAAATAGTCTCATTACAAGGAAATTGGTGATCTTCTATATTCCATCAAGTTTATATATAAATCTCAGCTTAAAATAGCGAACAATGTTGCATGATACAAAAATGTTGGCATACCAAATTTCAAGACATGGCTACAGAACTGTTAGTGACATAACAGCAGAACGAAGTTTTACACCATCAGTGTCCCACTTGTACTCTGGTGCAGTTGCACCAGCAATTATAACCTATAGAATAAAATGACACGACGATTCATTTTTCTGTATTTTATGTTCTTAAAAATATAAATATGATATAGGCATGTATCACTGGTTTGGATCCCCTTTGTGGGGATTTCACATGAGGGGTCAAGTGGGGGATCCACTATCAAAATCCACGTGAGACGGATTGAACAAGTTTTAATGGTGAGATCCTGCACTTGACGCCCTCATGGGAAACATTCACACGAAGGAGGGATACAAATCATGTATCACCACAGAAATGTGAGAATTTGCTGTATTGGTAACTGGTTCAACTAGCAAAAGTTGGTGACCTGTACTATAATACAGGCATTGCATACCCAACTTGATATGTTGTGTTAGTAAAATGCATAGTAACAAACCTTTCCACCTCTTGCGCCTGCCATCAATGCTAAGTGAGTCTGATCTTTACCAAATTCATAGAAATAGAAAGTCCTGAAATTAGAAAAGTTGACGCTACTTTGGAATTTGGTGCAACAGAGAAACTCAAAATGACAGGTCCAGATGACATAAAATTGCTTAAAAGATTAATACCCGTGGAGAGTTTTTTATTCTAGCATTTTGAGTATAAAAAAGAAGAAACAATGTCCTAGAATGCTGTTTATTTATAGGCCAGGCCTTCTTTTCTTGGATAGCTTGTTTCTTTTTCTTACAAAAATATTAATCATAAAAAAGAAAACTACTTTATGTAATTTGTGCGTAGAAATAGTTAAGTCAATTGAAAATGAGCTTACCTAAAACCACCTTCTTCCTTAACTTTTATTGATCTTGCAGAGTAAACTGTTGACCCTCCTGCATGTACATAGTAGGCGAGAAATGAGACACCGAAACCAAGAAATAGGAGTAAAGAGAAAGAGCAATGAAGTATTCATATCATTTAAAACAAAATTATACCATAAAGATATACTTAGAACAAAAGTAACATTGAGATTCTACAAAACCATGCAGAAGTCAAAGCAAAATTGCACCTGGAATAAATAATCTTTCTGCTTCTTTCAAGGAGCCTAAACCAGATATATCCTGAACCTACTACAATGAAGAATATGTAAGTTCCTTCCTTGAGCTTATATCAAGAATCAAAATACAACAACTGGAACTAATCTATGTTAGTAGCTTGAGGTATATAAACACAGTCGCGCTGATATATACACACACATTTTCTCCTAGAGAATGCCAATATAGGAGATTCTGAAAACTAAAATCATGCAAATCAAGACTTGTGTGCCTAGGATGAATATATTTGTGTGAAAAAAACAAAATGTCCTTGACTATCTGCTTACCTGTAAAAAGGTGATTTTAAGTTGACTCGACAGCCGTGTAATAACATTCAGAGTCGCCAATCTGTTACAATCACGGACGACATGCTTATGTTTCCTTCTAAACATATACATAAGTGCATAATATGAAAGTAGAGAGTTAGCAGTTTGATAATAAAAATTACCCATCTGAAGATACAAATCGTGCTACGACTTCCTTCTGCTTTGCCCTATCCCCATAAAGAGACGTTCCAGCGTTAAAATCCTACAAACAAACGGAAGATAAGCTCAGCCTTAATATGATTATTTTTAAGATGCAAGTTCTGAAAAATGAATCGCGAAGGTTCATTAGACAGATCAATCAGCAATTTTAGACTAATGATAATAGTTTTCTGTTAATTGGAATTGATTACTAGTAATCATCCAAATTAAGCCGTTACTACTTGTAATCATCACAATTCAATCCAATCGAATCCAATTCAATCCGGTGAGAATTTGTTTTTTCCTTCTCCCTCAATTTGTCATTATTCTGCAATTGCATGACCCTATTTCATCAATCCAAGCATACCCTAATGCAATCTGTCATTCATTACTAGTTCTTCCTATTCAAAAGCTATAAACTTGAATATGAATTCTCAAGATTGATACTAAACACAGTTTCAGAATGAATGTACCTCTGGTTCCATGACATCTTGAAACTCTGGTGGGACTCGAATAGCGAAGCCATCACCATAGAAACGGAACCAAGAAGCGGTATCTTCAATGCTAGAAAGAGTGGAATTGGTTGAAGAAGAAGGGGGTTGAGGAGAAGATAGAGCGGGTGGGAGTTGAGGAGTTAGGGAAATGCCAATGCAGAGTAAAGAAGTTTGGAGGATAAGGTGGCGTTTGGAAGTGGGGTTGTTGAGGGTAGAGTTTATGGGTTTTGAGGTGAAAGAGATGAAGGATTTGGAATTGGCATTGCCAAGTTTGGGAAGTGTGGATAAAAGAATGGCCATCAAAGAAAGAGCATGGAGACACTTATCATGACTGTTTGTTGGTTATTAAAAGAAGGGGTGTGATTTGAGTAGAATAAAGTACTACTATGAGAGGTACTTCGAGTTTCAACAAGTAAAATAAAGAAACAAATTATTATTTTTATCAATGAAAAAAAATAAAAGAACACGTTTTTGAACAAGCGAGAGTCTCAATTTAATATTAATATTTTCTTTGTGTCGACTGTGACAAATTCTTATACTTTATGAATAAGAGATTAAATATAATTCACCAGAGACACATAAAGATGAGTAGAAGACACATCCTCTTGAATAAACTTCGCATCTGTTTAAGAATCAAATTCATAAATCACATTTTTGAAATCATAATTCCAAGCAATATCAAAATCATGAGAAATGGATTGAAACTTGGGATTAACATTAGAGGTGAAACCACAGTTTCCTGCAAAACTTATGATCTAACCTCCATAAGAGTTTCTCAAAAGACCACCAAAGTCAGATGGCTCTGGATTACCAATGGAACTACCATGTACATTGACCTTTATCACATTCTTTGAGGGACGATGTTAAGATACAAGTCTATGGGATGATATTTTATTAGAACCATCAAAAGTTTACTTCGTAAAGTGTAAAATAGTAGTTATTTGGTTAAGAATATTCCAGAGAGAGCGATTGGTGTCTTTGAAGGGTTTTTCGTTACGAGATTTCCAAATCATCCAACCACATATGAGAAATAAATGTTTGTGATTGGCGACCGCAGTAATTTTCATTCAGTTATATATATCATCCTCATAAAAATGAATGTGAGATGGAAAAGTGAAATTGTTGCAAACTTGAATGGTCTTAGGGAAATCTCTAAGAGTGCGTAAGATGGTTTCATTAATTGCATCACGTTTATAACAAGAAGCATCTGTTGATATGTGATAAGTAACTTGGGTATAGTTGGTATGTAACTTCTTATGCGTGATGATCCAAACAAAATGACGAATATTTTCAAGTAACTTGAGGTTCCAAATTCAAGACCAAGTCATTTTTTGAATATAAGGTGGATTGGACACCAAAGTTAACCAAGAATGAGTTGATTCGGTATAATAAGTATCTGAAAATGAAGGTTCCAAAATAAGAATATCATCTGAGTCGTCATTAGTAAAGACATTAGTCATCTCCATTTTCATGTCTCGAGAAATATGGGTGGAGATGATGTCAAAACTACAAGTACCATAACTACAGACATCCATGATATGTAGGTTGTATCATGTGTTAGAACAAGATTTGGTTTTGCATCTATACCTTGAGTTTTGATGATAAAAACGTTGTATTTGTGCGAAAATAATTTTGGCACGCTAAGGGTTTGTTATTGTGTAGCTTAAACAAACAGTTCTGATTCTTATCATATGATGTGTAACATCATCAGTTTCGGGACTTTATGTTCCAAATTTGCTTTTGCGTTACAATTAGAAGTTCTGAAAGATGTCAATATTGTTGCTGCAATATTCTTTCTGCTTCTGCGTTATCTCACCCATCAGAAGCATCTAAGGAGATACTATGTTGATATTGCAATGTTCTCTCAGTTGGTTTGCTTCTGGATGTGACTCTGATTAACAAGCTTCTGAAGAATTGCAAGCTTCTGAAGTTATGTTATGTAGCTGAAGATTCTGAAGATCTCAAGACAGAAGATTGAAGTTATCAAGGTTTTGACTGAGGTTTCTGAAGATTCTGAAGACTCTGAAGAACTCAAGCCAGACTACTGACGATGTCAAGGTTCTAACTCAAGGTTCTGAAGTTTCTGAATCCAACTCTCTTTTTCTTCACTCCATGCTTCAATCATCTTTTATCAGAAGCCAATGAATCTGAAGATAAGATCAAATGGAAATGTGATCAAATAGTACATAATACAAATCGAACAATCTTTCCACTACCTTATTTCGTGGGCAAGGACTGTACTATTCATAAAACCTGTCACTGAATTTGTGGGCGAAAGGATGTATGTGGTATCATTCCTTTCTCATCCAACAGCGGACAGCCGCTCAAGGAGTTTTCCCCATTTTGCCCTCCAACAATCACATGCTTATACTATATAAGCATACATTGGAAACTTGAAGAACTCTCGCTTGCACTCTTGCTGCTGAACTACACAGGTTATTTTTCTTTGTGAAGAACTCATCTTTTGTATTCTGTGTTCTTTAAGTATTTAGTATTCATTTGTGTAAAATCTGCTTTTAAAGAAGCATCTTGTAACACATAAAATTATGTAAAATGGCTTCCCTAATCTATGGAGTTAGCAGAAATGGCAGGAAAGGTTTGGGTTGTACATAAACTACAAAACCTAACAAAAATCAGAAGATTAAACCAAAACCTCTCTATGTGCATTTCGTGCATGCTGACACTAAGTCTGATATTACTGCGCAGACACAGAAGTATACTAAGTATAAGAACTTAGTTCTGAAACTTAAGTATCATGCACAAATCTCTCATGATTATCCTTCTGCTAAAAGACCCAAAGTTGTAAGAAACTCTGGGAAAATAACAAAAGAGGACCCAAAAAAATGGGTACCTAAGGATAAAATCGTTTATGTTACAGACATCCTTAACAGCTCATCTGAAACACCAATCATGGTACCTGGACAGTGGATCCTCACGACACATGACGGGTAGAAGGTCTATGTTCCAAGATTTGGAACTTCAACCTAGAGGCTTTGTTGGTTTCGGAGGAAACCAAAAAGGAAAGATCATTGGCTCTGAAACCATTGGTAACAGTAAACTTCCTTCTATTACTAATGTTCTTTTAGTTAATGGTCTAATACCTAATCTATTGTCCATTAGCCAACTTAGTGACAATGGTTATGATATCATCTTCAATAAAAAGTCTTGTAAGGTTGTTAGTCAGAAAGATGACACAATCCTTTTTAATGGAAAGAGGAAAAACAATATTTACAAAAATAAACTTTATGATCTTGAAGATCAAAATGTAAATGTCTAATGTCTATTAACGAAGAGCAATGGGTATGGCATAGATGTTTAGATCATGTTAGCATGAGAAGGATTTCTCAGCTAAATAAACTTGAATTAGTTAGAAATCTATCCAAACTGAAGTTCCTTTAGATGCTCTTTGTGAAGCATGTCAGAAAGGCAAGTTTTCTAAAACATCTTTCAAAGCTAAAACTGTTGTTTCTACCTCTAGACCATTAGAACTTCTCCTCATTAATTTGTTTGGACCAGTGAAAACTACTTCTATCAATGGAAAGAAGTATGGATTAGTCATTATTGATGACTATAGCCGTTGGACATAGGTAAAGTTCTTGAAACACAAGGATGAGTCTCACTTTGTGTTCTCAACCTTCTTCTCACTAGTGCAAATAGAAATGAATTGCAAAATAATAAATGTCAAAAGTGATCATGGTGGCTAATTTGAAAATAAACATTTTGAAAATCTTTTTGATTCAAATGGTATTTCCTTTTATTTCTCTTGTCCTAGAACTCCACGGCAAAATGGAGTTGTAGAAAGGAAGAATGGGACTTTACAAGAAATGGATTGTACCATGATCCAAGAAACTAATATGGCTAAGCTTTTCTGGGCAAAAGCAGTCAACATAATGTGTTATATTCATAATAGGATTTCTATCCGACCTATTCTGGGTAAGACTCCTTATGAATTGTGGAAGAACAGAAAGCCTAACATTTCTTACTTTCATCCTTTTGGAAGTGAATGCTTTATGTTAAATACTAAAGAGAATCTTGGCAAGTTTGACTCTAAGGCACAAAAGTGTTTACTGTTAGGATATTCTGAACGATCTAAAGGCTATAAAATCTTTAATACAGAAACACAAATTGTTGAAGAATCAATTCATGTTAGATTCAATGATAAGCTTGACCCTAAGAATTCAAAGCTAGTTGAGAAATTTGCAGATTTGAAGATTAATCTTTCAAAATCTAAAGAAATTGTCTCTGAAGAAAAATACTCAGAAGGCAAGGCTAAAGAATATGAAGAATCGACTCAACCAGAAACAATTGTTGATCCAATTCATCAGAAGAAGAGTAGATCAAGAACTTCTAATTCCGAGGAACTGATTATGGGAGACAAGAATGCTTCAGTCAGAACTAGATCTTCATTCAGACATTCTGAAAAAACTGTTATAGATTTGGTGTCTTTGATAGAACCCTCCTCCATTGATGAAGCTCTTCTGGATAATGAATGGATTCTGGCCATGCAAGATGAATTGAATCAATTCACCAGAAATGATATTTGGGATCTTGTTCATAAACCAAAAGGTTTCCATGTCATTGGAACCAGATGGGTTTTCAGAAACAAGCTGAATGAGAAAGGAGAAGTTATCAGAAACAAAGTTCGACTGGTAGCTCAAAGTTATAATCAGGAAGAAGGTATAGACTATACATAAATCTTTGCTCAAGTTACCAGGTTAGAGTCTATTCGTCTTTTAATTTCTTTTGCAGTCAATCATAACATCATACTCTATCAGATGGATGTTAAGAGTGCATTCCTGAATGGTTATATTTCTGAAGAAGTTTATGTGCATCAACCTCCTGGTTTTGAAAGTTCTCAAAATCCTGATTTTGTTTTTAAGCTAAAAAATCGTTGTATGGTCTAAAGTAGGTTCCAAGAGCTTGGTATGATAGACTAAGCAACTTTTTGTTAGAACATAATTTTACCAAAGGAAAAGTCGACACAACTCTCTTTTGAAAAACCTTCAAGAATGACATTCTGGTTGTGCAAATATATGTTGATGATATTATTTTTGGTTCTGCTAATGCGTCATTGTGCAAGGATTTTGCTAAGTCTATGCAAGCAGAATTTGAAATGAGTCTAATGGGAGAACTGAAGTTCTTTTGGGGAATTCAAATTGATCAAATACCATAAGGCATGTATATTCATCAAAGCAAATATACAAAGGAACTTTTGAAGAAATTCAACTTATCAGAATGTAAGCTAGCAAAGACTCTGATGCATCCTACATGCATTCTAGAAAAAGAAGAGGTAAGCAGTAAGATAAATCAGAAGCTTTTCAGAGGTATGATAGGTTCTCTTCTATATCTAACAGCTTATAGACCTGATATCTTGTTTAGTGTATGCTTATGTGCTCGCTTCCAATCAGATCCTAGGAAAATTCATTTAATTGATGTTACGATAATTTTTAGGTATCTTAAAGGTACTACTAATCTTTGTTTATTTTATAGAAAATCAAGTGAGTATAAATTAGTAGGCTATTGGGATACTGACTACGCTGGAGATAGAATTGAAAAAAAAGTACTTCTGGAAGTTGCCAATTTTTGGGAGACAACTTAATCTCATGGTCCAGCAAGAGACAAACAACAATTGTGCTTTCAACAGCTGAAGCTGAATACATTGCAGCTTTTGGATGCAACACTCAGATACTCTAGATGAAGAGTTAGCTCGAAGATTACCAAATATCTTAGAGTAACATTCTTATTCTCTGCGATAATACTTATGTTATATGTTTATCTAAGAATCCTATCTTGCATTCTAGGGCTAAGCATATTGAAATAAAATATCATTTTTTACGTGACTATGTTCAGAAGGGAATTTTTCACTTAAAATTTATTGATACAGACCATCAATGGGCTGATATCTTTAAAAAAAACCTTGCTAAAGATAGATTCACATTCATCTTGGAAAATCTATTTATGAAACTTTGTCCATAATGAAAAGATGTTAGTAAGAATGTAAAGTCTTTAGAACTCTAGATTAGACTCTGAGATTGTTTTCTTTCTGACTCTAAAACTTGAAGCTTTCTGAAGTAAATGAGTTTTCAGGAATCAAAAAGGTTATGATCATAAGCAATCTTATCAATTTGTCTTCCTAATTTTGAATAATTGAAGCATTTAATGGTTGTCTTGTCGTTTGATTTCGTGTGATTCTTAGTGGAGACAGTTGTTCCATTTTCTGAGCATGCGTGATTAAAGCGTGACACATTGGGTTTAACAACTCTTGGAATTAGGTCTAAACACTTACACTTCCCACCATGAATGCGTACACCTTTTGTAATCATTGCTAAAATTGTCTATTTAAACTCAAATCACTCACATTTTCACACTACTTGCACATTTATCCTACACTTCCACCCAAAGAATTTTGTCACAAATTCTACAATTTAAGAGTCATTTATCATACCAAATGGAAATGTCTCCTCTCCCTACTCCGGTGATAAAACCTAAATTGAGAGCCTCGACTATTTTAGTAATAGAATGTCATGTGTACAATGCCCCATGGTAATTATTTGTCTCTAGGTTTCAGGCTATATAATTATATCTTGTGTGAAAATTATTGTATGAATAATTGAGTCTTTTAAGAAAGTAGGTAGCATGCTCATTGTGCTTAAAATTGTGAACGACATGACTAATGTTGCAAGAATGAGTAATTTAATAAGAACATGATGGTGTTGGATAAAAATCTTCCAATTTATCTCACAAAATATCGAGATCTCTAAAATAAATGGATAGATACTTGTCACCTTGTCTAGTTAAGAGGAGGTTACGAAAAAGATTAAAAAAAAAAGTGAAAGTGATTTCTCTTGGTGAATTGTTCGTGTAAGTCATTCCAAAGCTCATATGTTGTGTTGATGTAAATGGTGCTTTAAGCAATAATATGGTGACGTGAGAGAATATGGTTAAAATTTGGATCAAATTGTGATGGCTAAGGAAAATATCCATTGGTGAATTTGATATTATTTTAGTTGATAAAGCTTGACATGTTGATTTAAAATTGTGATAATTATGGTCATTCAGCTGTGTTGTGCTAAGTTTGTCATCAATATTTTCATAGTAATGCTCAAGTAGTTAATAGACCATAGAGGATCCATATCTGATCCAACTATAAAAGAAACACATGTCATCCCGCACACTTGTGACTAGGTGTGGGTTGTAATTCTCGAACACCACATTTCACAATAGCAGGCGATCAAGACTATTTCTATACATATTTGTAGTTTTACCACCCTACATCAAAATGAGGAATTTCAAATGTGGTTGAGTTTCCATGTACTTTTGGTCGAACTCTCGTCCAACAATACCGGGAAAATGGTTATAGATTTATGACTACATCAACGTATACTAATCAATAAACAATATTGTTTAGTAATTAATTGGTTTAATACCATTTTCGTCCCTTTTCATTTAGCAGGGTTCATGTTATTCCCTTAGCTTTAAAAAGAATAATTTGATCCCTAAACTTATTAATAAGTTTCACATACATCCTTACCATCTAATTTCCATAAATTGAGTTTATTGGGTCTACGTGGCATCTGTATACATGTATTTTTGACGCCATGAAATTAATAAGCAGAATAGTATTTTCAACAAATGGAGATGCTTGCAAAACGAAAAAAACTAGAAATATATACTTAAAGAGCATTTTTCGACAGTTTAGTTGATAAGTGTTTTCGGCACTTCGACAGATTGGTGGTTCGATATTTCGACAGAAGAAGATGTCTGCAGATGAAAAGACGTCTTCGACAAGTATGGATGATGTTATGATATTTTGACAATTCGACAAGTCTGAGGAGATGCGTCGTTTCGATATAAAGCAGAAATTCAAATTCAAAAGAGTTATAACTTCGGCAGAAGACGCGTGGAAGCACCTGGCGAAAGTAAGTCATGCAGAGAGCCAAGTGTCATAGTTTTAGGATTTATTCGTTAGTGACAGTTATTTTGTTTGTATATAAATAGGATAGTTGTTATCAGAATGTGGGTGAAAAAACTTGTACAAAATTCCTGCAAAAAATACTCAAAGTACCCGTGTGAGAGAAAAGAGTCTTATCTGGAAAATGTACGTGTGAACAAACACCACTTCTTTAAAGTTTTATGTTATAAATTTCAAAGTTCTTTACCAATTTTCCTTTACATTTACCAGTCATTTATCCTTTGCATTTACTTTATGCAATGTATTCTTCGCCATTTACTTTTCGCCATTTATCTTAGTCTTGTTAAGTTTACTTTTCCTTAAGCATTTTTAGTCAATATCTTTCGTACATGAAAGACTTCGTAAACCAAATAAAGGATACAAAGGTTGTTCTAAAGAGTTATAAAGTTATTTAAATTTGCACATGTCCTAGGATTTGTATGGTTGATCCTGCAAGTAACCCAATTCAATAAGTTTTGGAAAAACCAGAGGTTGTTCGCCAAAATCAACAGCGAACAAATTGGCACACCCGGTGGGACCAGTGCAAAATCTAAAACTTAAATAATCTTTAGTCAAGGTGTCTTCTTCGTTGTATGAGACTAAGAAGCGGTAAATTAGCCATACCTGACGTAGAAAGACCTAAACGAACGAGAGTAAGGAAAATGGCAAGTCAGCCAAATAATCCAAATAATCCTAATCCAAATGAAGTCATCCCAGTATCCAACCCTATCCCTTCGACAGGAGGAAATGTGGGATCAGTCCCTGTGTCAGAGGCTGTGCCTTCGTCAACAGGGTCAATACCAGCGGTTTCAATATCGCAAAATGCGCCTAGTTCGTCCATTAGGGCGCAACAAATGCCTGTTGGGACACCTCCCCCTATAAGGAATACTTCTAGGCCTTTTGTGACAAATTTCACCATGCCTCTGCCTGGTAGGGAACAACCATTTGGAATGCCAACTTCGGTAATGGCAAATTTACACAATTCGCCGGTATTATATTATGATTATATGGCCAATATGTCTTCACCATTCCAAGGGTCATGATATGGCGGAAACATGAGTAGACTAAACCAACAACCACTTTACATGCCGACAATAACAAATAATTCTGCGCAAGTAATTAGACAACAAATGGACGAGAGTAATCATGATATGGTCCAAATGTTGACACAACAAATGGGGGCGATGTTTAATCCTCTAATACAAAACACCACCCAAACAAACCAATTATTGGCAGCACAAATGACGCGCATTGCTGACTTTTTTGGGGTCCCTCAAACTCGACACAGAGAACAAGTGGTTCAAAACCCAATGGTGGCGGTCCAAGAAGAGCCTACAATAAATCAAATATCGTTAGATAATCCCAAGGCAAACGTCAGAAACCAAGAGGAAGTAGTCGAACAGCCTCGTGTCGAAATTCCTGTTCCACAAGAGCCTAGAAGGATAGTAATCCAGAGAGGCCAAGACGCTGATGCTGTGTTGCAACAGCGAATCCGGTATAATAACTTGCCTACCGAAAACAATTTAGCGGCCATGGTCGAAACGATAATGGCACAAAATGGGGTAAACGTAGGATTACAAAGGCCCAGTTACGCTTCCCCACTGTCGGAATATATTCTGCAAGAAGAATTGCCCCCAAGATGGAAAGTTCCTAAGTTCACCAAATTCTCAGAGGATACTAGTGAATCCACCATAGAACATGTAGCACGTTATCTGATTGAAGCATGAGAGATAGCCCGTAATGAAAATTTGAAAATAAAATACTTTCCTAGTTCCTTGACGAAAAACGCGTTTACTTGGTTTACATCCTTGCCTGCAAACTCAGTGTATACGTGGATCCAATTAGAGAGGTTATTCCATGAACAATTTTATATGGGAAAAACCAAAATAAGTCTGAAGGAATTAGCCAGTGTTAAGAGAAAATACTCAAAACCAATAGATGATGATTTAAATAGGTTCAGGTCGCTAAAGGCTAGGTATTTCACTCGGGTGCCAGAACATGAGTTAGTTGAAATGGCCGCAGGGGGTCTAGATTATTCTATAAGAAAGAAACTAGACACTCGGTATTTAAGGGATATGGCGCAATTAGCAGATAGGGTGAGACAAGTCGAAAGGTTAAGGGACGAAAAATTTAGAGCAAATAAAAAAAAGAAAAGAAAGGGTGGCCTATGTAGGGGTATGTCAAGATGATGAATAGGACGAAAATGAACCAAGTAACTTCGACGAACAAGAGATTGAATTGGCAGAACTGAAGCAAGGCCCACCATATTCGTGTAAAGTACTAACCCCGTCGAACGGAAATCCAGTCGAAACTAGTGATAAGTTTCCTAAAAGAACTTATACGTTCGACATCAGCAAATGTGACGAGATTTTTGACTTATTGGTTAAAGATGGTCAATTAATAAAACCACCAGGCGTTAAAGAACCGCCTGTGGAACAACAGAAAAAGAGAGGTTTTTGTAAATATCATAACTTTCTGGGCCATAAAACGTCTCGGTGTTTCCTTTTCAAGGATCTCGTTCAAAATGCTATCAGTGACGGAAGGCTGAAGTTTGGTGATAAGCCAAAACAACAGATGAGGATTGATTCGAATCCCATGCAGCCAGTAGAAGCCCACTATGCTGAACCATCCATTGTGAATATGGTGGAGGTCGAAGTTGCTCCTGATGGCAATTTTGAAAGGGTGGAAGCTGCTGGAGGTTTCGACACTAATATCAACATGGTTGAGATTGCTGATGATCTTACAAACCAGAACAAAGTTGAAGTTACTGAAGGCTTTGACGACCAGAAAAAGATGGAAACTACTGAAGGTTTTGACAAAAAAGACAATGACAATATTGCTGAAGATGTTGTAGATCGACAAGGAGCAAATTGGGATTGCTTGGGACAGCCAAGTGGGAAGTACGATTATCTCGCAAAATACACTGCGCCTGCAAGTTCTCGTATCGACATCAATGCAATCCAGCCAACCGGGTGGGGGGATTTACCTTTGAGTAACAATGAAAAAACAACTGAGACAACTGACAATCTCCCTATCATCAAAAAGAAGGTTACTGAAGACCTCACTATTGAAAACAAGGCTACTGAAGGCCTTGATCCTGACCAAATGAGGGTAGGTGATGGCGTAAATTGCGTCAACATTATGGGACCTTTCAAGAGGTCACGGGAATCAAAGCAGAAGCTGTGGATGGTCCTATGAAGCCTATGACCGGTGGAATTCTACGTAGGGTAATGGAGGACCCCAGAAGAAATTCGAACAAATGTTGTTGCAAACATGATCCCAGGAACATATCTTGGTGTTGCTGTCCAGAAAAGGAGTTTGACCAAATACAAAGAAATGGTGAAGTCGAAGAAGAAAGACTTATTAAAAAAATGAACAAATTAAGCATTGCTGACGAACGGAATGTTGGGGTGAATATGGTGGAAGTATCTCAGAGAAACCAGGCAGAAGTGGATGAAGATCGTCGTCGAAAGGAGTACCAAAGGCTGGCATGTCCTAAAGAAGAGGAAAATCTAGTGGAATTCATCAAGAGGTGCCAAAAGATGAGGACTGAAGTGATTTTATGCCCACGTTACAGTGCAATCTTCAACAGGAAGGCAGCAACCAATCTGGAAGTAGTGGATAAATCCAAGAGAAAAGAAAATTGGGGGACAACAGGATATGACTCAAGAAAAAGTGATCATCACCAATGGAGCCGTGGAGAAAGACACCATAGCACTTACAAACCATCCAACAAAGCAACGGATGACAAATGGGTTCAACCCATTAGAGATGCTCAAGGACAGAAAAAATGGAGAAATTTTGAAGTTCAAAGAGGCACTTCGATGAAGGATAAGAAGGAGGTGGAGAAGCACAAACCAAGACCATATCCTTCAGAAAACTACAGAGGGAAAAATCCTATGTCAAGATCCCAATGGAGAAGAATCCAGAGGCAGAAGAAGGCAGAAAAAGAAGTTGCAGAAAAAGCGTGATTGGAAAACATGCTGACAGGAAGGAGAAAGCAAAATCCAGTGACAATGCTCAGATAGTAAACAGAGAGGAGACCTCCCACCAGATCAATCCTGGCAGCGTGGTCGAACCAGTGTTGTCCAAAGAGAAGGTGCAAGAAAATGACGAAATAACTGACAACTTCGAATCTGACTCAGAAGCGTCCTTTAATGTGATCTGCAACGTGGTTTCTGTCCTCCCCAAAGATTATGATAGAATCATGGAGGTCGAAGACGAGGAAGATGGGATGGAAGAGGAAACAATGGTACATAGGCCCGTTTGCTACTACGTCATGAACAATGGTTGCGTCGAAGAACAGAATGCTTTCTTCGAAAGGCCATATGATTCCATAAAGGCACATTTAAAGCCTTTATTCATAAAAGGAAAGGTTGAGAATGTTGGTGTAAACAAGATACTGGTAGATGGCGGAGCAGCAGTAAATTTGATGCCCCATTTCATGCTAAGGAAGATTGGGAAGGATGATTCAGACGCAAAACCTCACAACATGGTGTTGTCGAACTACGAAGGAAAATTAGGAACCACTATGAGCGTTATCCAGGTGGATTTGACTGTTGGAATCATAACAAGGCCAACAATGTTCATGGTCATTGCTTCAAGGGCGAATTACAACTTACTACTTGGAAGGCAGTGAATTCATGGTGTAGGAGCCGTACCTTCTTCAATGCATCAACAAATAGCCATCTGGAGACCAGACAGGATTGTCGAAAACATTGAAGCTGATCAAAGTTATTTCATGACAGAAGTGAACAATGTCAGCAGTCGAAGTTTCGACAAGAACCTAGCTCACATACCTCCGTGCAGCCCAGCCGAGTTCGACCTAAAAGCAACAGACAACGCCTACTGCTCCATGTACCTTCATCCTACACATGGTTTTCAGTGGGACAAAGAAGTAATTGGCGAATCAAACTACATGTGGGGAACTACTCATATAGCGCCAACAGGATAAGGAAGCGAATTTGATGATGATGAGTAAAGAATCAGCGCTCAAAAGAATTACGACTTACGTAGCCGAAAACAAACTCAAAGAGGCCCTTGAGGCCGAAGTAAAATATATCGCTGTCAAAGCCAACAAAGAAAATTCCAACGAACAATGTCCCCAAAGAGACGTTGCAGAAGATTATGATAACAACCAAATGGGCGAATGGCAACACCAAAAGCTTGACGCCATTTATGATGACGAACCTCTGGGGTTCGAAAAAGATCCAGTGTCAACTAACGTGAAGATGATGGTGCAGGATCCATTAGAGGAAATAAATTTAGGACTAGGGGCAGAAAGTAGACCAACCTACATAAGCGCAAAGATGTACCCCCAATTCAAAGTCGAAATAGTCCAGTTGCTGAAAGAGTTCAAAGACTGCTTCGCATGGGATTACGACGAGATGCCTGGTTTAGATAGAAGTTTGGTCGAATTGCAGCTGCCAATAATGGAAGGAAAGAAGCCAAAGCAGAATCCAAGACGCTTCGCGCCAGAGATTCTGTCGAAAATAAAAGAAGAGGTCGAAAGACTTAAAATGCAAGTTCATCCGCACAACCAGGTACGTCGAATGGATTGCAAATATAGTTCCTGTAATTAAGAAAAATGGCAAACTTATGGTGTGCATTGATTTTCGAGACTTAAATTCAGCTACCCCAAAGGATGAATATCCTATGCCAGTGGCAGAAATGCTTATAGATTCTGCAGCAGGCCACGAGTATTTAAGTATGCTAGATGGATACTCTGGCTATAATCAAATTTTTATTGCTGAAGAAGATGTTCCTAAAACAGCTTTCTGCTGTCCCGGAGCAATAGGAACGTACGAATGGGTAGTAATGCCCTTTGGTTTAAAAAACGCTGGAGCAACTTACCAACGGGCTATGAATTCCATTTTTCATGACTTTATTGAAACTTTCATGCAAGTGTACATTGATGATATTGTGATCAAGTCTGTTTCAGGGAAAAGTCATATAGACCATCTTCGACAATCCTTTGAAAGGATGAGGAAGTTTGGTTTAAAAATGAATCCCCTTAAATGTGCTTTTGGTGTGCAGGCGGGTGATTTCTTAGGTTTTGTGGTCCACAAGAAGGGGATCGAAATAAATGAAAACAAATCAAAAGCCATAATGGAGGCGAAAGCGCCATCAACGAAAAAGGGGCTGCAGTCTCTGCTGGGGAAAATCAACTTTCTCAGAAGGTTTATCTCCAACCTTAGTGGAAAAACGCAAGCCTTCTCTCCTCTAATTCGACTAAAGAAGGAAGATTTTGCATGGGGGCAAGAACAACAAGCTGCCTTTGACAAATTCAAGGAATACCTGGCTAGCCCTCCAATTCTAATATCTGCTTGTAGAAAAAAGAAGTATGAGATTGTACATTTCGGCATCAGACAAAACATTAGGAAGTATGTTGTGCCAAGAAGATGAGAATGGCGTCGAAAGAGCCATCTATTATCTCAGTAGAGTCCTAAATGATGCTGAAACTAGATATAGTATTATAGAAAAACTATGTATATGTGTATATTTTTCTTGTATGAAATTAAAGCATTATATAAAGTCTGTTGATGTATACATTTATTATCATTTTGACGTAATAAAATATATGTTATATAAATCTATTTTACATAGTCGAATCGGAAAATGGGCTTTAGCATTGACAGAATATTCCTTGAAATATTTGCCTTTAAAGGCTGTGAAAGGACAAGTGGTTGCTGATTTTATAGCTGACCACGCTATAGATGAAAATGTAGAGTATGTCGAATTAGAACCATGGAAACTGTATTTCGACGGTTCCAGTCATAAGAATGGAACTGGTGTTGGGATGTTGATTATTTCTCCTGACAGAATTCCAACAAAGTTCAAGTACAAAGTTGAAAGTCTGTGTTCAAATAATGAAGCAGAATATGAAGATTTGATTGTTGGACTTGAAATATTATTGAAATTAGGGGCAACAAGAGTCGAAATAATGGGTGACTCTGAACTGGTGATAAAGCAGTTGACTAAAGAATATAAGTGTGTGAAAGAAAATTTAATCATATACTTTGTAATAGCCAATAGACTTCTCAAGGAATTCGACAATGTGGCCTTTAGGCACATTCCCAGGGTGGAGAATCAAGAGGCGAATGACCTCGCTCAACTTGCGTCTGGATACAAAGTGTCGAAGGAAAAGTTAGAAAAGGCTATTGAAGTCAGAGGAAGAGTCATATCTACCAAATTGTCCCCATCAGATTTGGAGTCAATAAGATTAGGATATGGTGACGAAGAAAATTTTGAGATATTCAATATAGATGATTCAGGAATTGAAGACTGGAGAAAGCCCATCAAGGATTATCTACAAGACCCAAATCAGAAAGCCGAAAGAAAGGTAAAATACAGAGCTTTAAGTTATGTACTTTTTGGAAACGAATTGTTCAAAAAGACTGCAGAAGGAGTCTTGTTGAAATGCTTAGGTGAAGATGAAGCTTACATAGCTTTGTCGAATGTGCATAATGGAGCATGTGACGCACACCAAGCAGGTCATAAAATGAAATGGTTATTATTTCGACAAGGAATGTATTGGCCAACAATGCTGAAGGACTGTGTCGAATTTGCAAAAGGTTGTCAGGAATGTCAAGTACATGCAGGTATACCACATGTTCCTGCAAGTGAGTTGCATTCAATTATAAAACCTTGGCCATTTAGAGGTTGGGCTTTAGACTTGATTGATGAAATTCGACCAGCCTCTTCAAAAGGGCAAAAGTACATTTTGGTTGGAATAGACTATTTTACTAAGTGGATTGAAGCCATACCATTGGCAAATGTAGATCAAGAAGCAGTTATAGATTTTATCCAAAAGCACATAATTTATAGATTTGGGATACCAGAAACAATAACAACAGATCAAGGATCTGTGTTCACTGGTAAAAATATGCAGAAATTTGCACAAGAAACAGGATTTAAACTCCTTACTTTGACACCTTACTATGCTCAAGCCAATGGACAAGTTGAAGCAGCCAACAAGGTAGTGATAAATTTGATCAAAAAGCATGTGGGGAGAAAACCTAAAAACTGGCATAAAACTTTAGATCAAGTTTTGTGGGCTTGTCGAACATCTCCAAAAGAAGCAACGAATTTGACTCCATTTAAGTTGACCTATGGACATGATGCAGTTTTACCAGTCGAAATATATTTGCAATCAGTTAGAGTTCAAAGGCATCATGAAATCCCATCAGATATATATTGGAGTATGATGATGGACGAATGAGTTGATTTAGACGAAGAAAGGTTGCGTGCGCTGGATCTTATAAAGAGACAAAAAGAAAGAGTCGAAAAGTTTTACAATAAGAAAGTAAAATTCAAGACCTTTTTAATTGGTGATCTTGTTTGGAAAGTAATCCTTCCTATGGATCGAAAAGATAGATTAATGGGAAAATGGTCTCATAAGTGGGAAGGACCTTTCCAGATTTTGAAAAGTTTTTCAAATGGTGCGTATGAGATTGAAGAGATAGGAAAAGATGAGAGAATCTTAAAGATAAATGGCAAGCATTTGAAAAAATATAAGCCAATATTGCAAGAAGTAAAAATAGCAGTAGAATAATTGTGAAAATAATTGTGATAGCTTTGACAAACAAAAGTGGCACCAAAGTTATTACAAAGAAAGCCTCAAAGGGCTGAGAATTGGTAAACTAATTCGACTACAATTTGATACTAACAAAAGCTTCCTTCAATGTGGCAAATTTCTTTTTCTGAAACTGGAGTCGATGATCACAAAGACTTTTGTGAGTAGAGAGAGTCTCAATCTCTTGACTAAGTTGCTGAGCCCTTTCTGCATGTCGAATACCCACCTTCAGTTCGTCGTCAATCTCATTTTGCTTAGGTTGTTGTATGGATGCTTTGCGTTTTTTCTCTTGGGAGATTTTTTCTTGAAGAACAGCTATTTGTTTCTCCCATTTCTGGATATTATCATCACAAGCAGCAACTTCTTTGATATAAGTTTCAGAAAGCTGCTGCAGCTTTGAAACTTCGTCAGTCGAAGTAGAAATAGCATCCCACTCAGCAACTTGAGTCTCGGATTTTATGAGATTTGTTGGGAGAGATCTTTTTGACGATGAAGGTCTGCAGTCGCCAAGTCGATGAGGGTCATCAGCTCCATCACAAAATTGCCAACCTTAGCAGAAGTTTCCAAGACGTTTATTTGTTTCAAAATCTTCTTGAGTTCAATATGAGCAAGGGCGTTTTCTTCTAAAACTTTGAACAAATCAACATCAAGGATTTTCGTCTTAATCTTGGTCAAAATGTTGTCAAGAGATTGCACTTCAGAAGTGGCCCAGAGGTAGTCGAACTGCTTTACGAAGAATCTTGAAAATTGTGACGAGCGCTAAGCATGGCTTTTAGATATTCTAAGGGTCTCTGCACCTTGAGACTCTCAAGCTCTTCGCGAGAGAAACCAGTCGAACCAGTAGATGCGACACTTCCTTTGGTCTGGTCAGGAGCGGGTTGAGTGCTTCGCCCTAAAGTTTGCCCAGCATCCGGTTGTTTCGACTGGTCATCCTCATCTTTAGCAGTTTCTTCTTCATGGTCATCTTCGACCCCAGTTTCCATGTCAGTGTCATCGCCCTCATTTGCAGCATTTAATCCTGGATGAGGAGGTGAATCATCTTCAGAAGCTTCACTCATTGTAGCGTCGAATTCTGCTACAGTCTGCCTATCATGATCATTTTTGGGGATTTCTTCTTCGTGGACTGTCTCTTCCAGAGTTTTCTCAGGTTCAAGATTAATTTTTGTATGCGCCATCTCCATTGTTGATCCTTTTGTCAAATCCTTCGGAGAAGTGGACGTCGAGCTAACAGTTTTGAGAGCAGAACCACTATCAGGTTTTGGTGTGTTTTTATATGTAGGTTTTCTTTCGACAGCCAATTGTTTCTGAAAATAATTCTAAGTTAGAAGAAAGAAATGCAATGAAGATGAATATAGATAGTTGAAATAAGGATTTACCTCAGGAATCTCAGTATTAAAACTAGATTTCCCACTGTTCGCAGTTGATTTTAGCGAACAACCTCTGGTTTTCCAAAACTTGTCGAATTGGGTTACTTGCAGGATCAACCATACAAATCCTAGGACATGTGCAAATTAAAATAACGTTGTAAATCTCTAGAACGACCTTTGTATCCTTTATTTGGTTTACTAAGTCTCTCATGTCGAAAAAATATTGACTAGAAGTGCGTAAGAAAAAACAAAGTTAACAAGACTAAGATAAATGGCGAAAAATAAATTGTCGAAAATAAAATACATAGGATAAATGACTTGAAAATGTAAAGGAAAATTTGGTAAAGAACTTTGAAATTTATAAGATAAAACTTTAAAGAAATGGTGTTTGTTCACACGTACATTTTCTAGATAAGACTCTTTTCTCTCACACGGGTACTTTGAGTATTTTGCAGGAATGTTTGTACAAGTTTTTTTTCACTTTTTCTGATAACAACTATCCTATTTATATACAAACAAAATAACGGTTATTAACGAATAAATCCTAAAACTATGACATTTGGCTTTTCTGCATGACTTCCTTTCGCCAGGTGCTTCCACGCGTCTTCTGCCAAGCGTCATAACTCTTTTGAATTTGAATTTATGCTTTTACGTTGAAATGATGCGTCTCTTCAGACTTGTCGAATTTGTCGAAATACCATAACATCATCTATACTTGTCAAAGACGTCTTTTCATCTGCAAACATCTTCTCTTGTCGAAATGTCGAACCATCAATCTGTCGAAGTGTCGAAAAACACTTATCAACTAAACTGTTAATTTCATGGCATCATCTGTCGAAAGAACTATTCTGCATACTAATCTCATGGCGTCAAAAACGCATGTATACAAATTGCCCCCCAGCAAAGATGTTTCGACTATTTTGGAGAAACAGTCATTTGTTGTCAACCAGTGTTTTGATGCCATGTCATTTAATTTCATTATTTCCAAGTTTTTGTAATCTCAAGTTCCAATACAGATTCATCATTACACTTTCTCCAAGATGTCACGTCTAGCCCACGTTCAGACCTTACCTCCATCATTTCCTAACATCATGGCCTTTTTCAACTTCCACCTCTTCATCATCACAATGAAATTCAGCCACGTGTCCCACTGAAAACCATGTTTAGGATGAAGGTACATGGAGCAGTAGGCGTTGTCTGTTGCTTTTAGGTCGAACTCGGCTGGGCTGCACGGAGGTATGTGAGCCAGGTTCTTGTCGAAACTTTGACTGTTGACATTGTTCACCTCTGTCATGAAATAGCTTTGATCAGCTTCAATGTTTGCGACAATCCCGTCTGGCCTCCAAATGGCTATTCACTGATGCATTGAAGAAGGTACGACTCCTACACCATGAATCCACTCCCTTCCAAGTAGTAAGTTGTAATTCGCCCTTGAAGCAATGACCATGAACATTGTTGGCCTTGTTATGGTTCCAACAGTCAAATTCACCTGGATAACGCCCATAGTGGTTCCTACTTTTCCTTCATAGTTTGACAGCACCATGTTGTGAGGTTTTGCGTCTGAATCATCCTTCCCAGTCTTCTTTAGCATGAAATAAGGCATCAAATTTACTGCTGCTCCGCCATCTACCAGTATCTTGTTTACACCTACATTCTCAACCTTCCCTTTTATAAACAAAGGCTTTAAATGTGCCTTCATGGAATCATCTAGCCTTTCGAAGAAAGCATTCTGCTCTTCGACGCAACCATTGTTCATGACGTAGTAGCAAACGGGCATATGTACCATTGTTTCCTCTTCCATCTCGTCTTCCTCGTCTTCGATCTCCATGATTCTATCATACTCTTAGGGAGGACAGAAACCACATTGCAGATCACATTAAAGGACGCTTCTGAGTCAGATTCGAAGTTGTCAGTTATTTCGTCATCTTCTTGCATTTTCTCTTTCGACACCACCGGTTCGACCACACTGCCAGGATTGATCTGGTGGGAGGACTCCTCTCTGCTTTCTATCTGAGCATTGTTACTGGATTCTGCTTTATCTTTGTTGTCAGCATCTTTTCCAATCATGCTTTTTTCTGCAGCTTCTTTTTTTGCCCTCTTCTGCCTCTGGAATCTCCTCCACTGAGATCTTAACATGGGATTTTTTCCTTTGTAGTTTTCTGAAGGGTATGGTCTTGGCTTGTGCTTCTCCACTTCCTTCTTACTTTCCATCGAAATGCCTCTCTGAACTTCAAAATTTCTCCACTTTTTCTGTCCTTGAGCATCTCTAATGGGTTGAACCCATTTGTCATCCGTTGCTTTGTTGGATGATTTGTAGGTGCTATGGTATCTTTCTCCACGCCTCCATTGGTGATGATCACTCTTTCTTGGGTCATATCCTGTTGTCCCCCAATTTTCTTTTCTCTTAGCTTTATCCACTGCTTCCAGATTGGTTGTTGCCTTCCTGTCGAAGATTGCACTGCAACGTGGGCATAACAACACTTCAGTCCCCATCTTTTGGCACCTCTTGATGAATTCCACTAGATTTTCCTCTTCTTTAGGATACGCCAGCCTTTGGTACTCCTTTTGGCGACGATCTTCATCCACTTCAGCCTGGTTTCTCTAAGACACTTACACCATATTTACCCCAACATTTCGTCCGTCAGCAATGCTTAATTCGTTCATTTTTTTAATGAGTCTTTCTTCTTCGACATTCGACACCTCTTGGTATCTGATCAAACTCCTTTTCTGGGCAGCAACACCAAGATATGTTCATGGGACCATGTTTGCAACAACACTTGTTCCAATTTCTTTTGGGGTCCTCCATTACCCTACGCAGAATTCCACTGATCACAGACTTCATAGGACCATCCACAGCTTCTGCTTTGATTCTTGTAGCCTCTTTACTAAAAGGTCCCATAGTGTTGACGCAGTTTGCGACATCCTCTAACTTCAATTGATCAGGATCAAGGCCTTCAGTAGCCTTGTTTTCACTAGTGAGGTCTTCAGTAACCTTCTTTTTGATGATAGGGAGATTCTCAGTTGTCTCAGTTGTTTTTTCATTGTTGCTCAAAGGTAAATTCCCCCACCCCGTTGGCTGGATTGCGTTGATGTTGATACGAGAACTTGCAGGCACAGTGTATTTCGCAAGATAATCGTACTTCCCACTTGGCTGTCCCAAGCAATCCCAATTCGCTCCTTGTCGAACCATAACATCTTCAGCAATATTGTCATTGTCCTTTTTGTCGAAACCTTCAGTAGTTTCCAACTTTTTCTGGTCGTCAAAGCCTTCAGTAACTACAACTTTGTTCTGCTTTATAAGATCATCAGCAGTCTCAACCATGTTGATATTAGTGTCGAAACCTCCAGCAGCTTCCATCATTTCAAAATTGCCGTCAGGAGCAACTTCAACCTCCACCATGTTCACAATGGATGGTTCAGCATAATGGGCTTCGACTGGCTGCATGGGATTCGAATTAATCCTCATCTGTTGTTTTGGCTTATCACCAAACTTCAGCCTTCCGTCACGGATAGCATTTTGAGCGAGATCCCTGAAAAGGAAACAACGAGACGTTTTATGGCCCAGAAAATTGTGGTATTTATAAAAACCTCTCTTTTTCTGTTGTTCCACAGGCGGTTCTTCAGTGCCTGGTGGTTTTATTAATTGACCATCTTTAACCAATAAGTCTAAAATCTCGTCACATTTGGTGATGTCGAACGTATAAGTTCTTTTGGGGAACTTATCATTGGCTTCGACTGGGTTTCCGTTCGACGGAGTCAGTACTTTACACGAATATGGTGGGCCTTGCTTTAGTTCTGCTAAGTCAATCTCCTGTTCGTCGAAGTTACTTGGTTCGTTTTCGTCGTATTCATCATCTTGACAAACCCCTACATATGCCACCCTCTCTTTTTTATTCTTATTCGCTCTGAATTTTTCGTCCCTTAACCTTTCGACTTGTCTCACCCTATCTGTTAATTGTGCCATATCCCTTAGATACTGGGTGTCTAGTTTCTTTCTTATAGCATAATCTACGCCCCCTGCGGCCATTTCGACTAACTCATGTTCTGGCACCAGAGTGAAACATCTAGCCTTTAGCAACCTAAACCTATTTAAATAATCATCTATTGGTTCTGAGTGTTTTCTCTTAACACTGGCTAATTCTTTCAGACTTATTTTGGTTTGTCCCATGTTAAATTGTTCATGGAACAACCTCTCTAATTGGGTCCACGTATATACTGAGTTTGCAGGCAAAGATGTAAACCAAGTAAACGCGTTTTTTGTCAAGGAACTAGGAAAATATTTTATTTTCAAATTTTCATTACGGGCTATCTCTCCTGTTTCGATCAGATAACGTGCTACATGTTCTATGGTGGATTCACTAGTATCCCCTGAGAATTTTGTGAACTTGGGAACTTTCCATCTTGGTGGCAATTCTTCTTGCAGAATATATTCCGACAGTGGGGAAGCGTAACTGGGCCTTTGTAATCCCATCTTCACCCCATTTTGTGCCATTATCATTTTGACCATGGTCGCTAAATTGTTTTCGGCGGGCAAGTTATTATACCGGATTCGCTGTTGCAACATAGCATCAGCGTCTTGGCCTCTCTGGATTACTATCCTTCTAGGCTCTTATGTAACAGGGATTTCGACACGAGGTTGTTCGACTACATCCTCTTGGTTTCTGACGTTTGCCTGGGGATTATCTAACGGTATTTGATTTATTGTATGCTCCTCTTGGACCGCCACCACTGGATTCTGAACCACTTGTTCTCTGTGTCGAGTTTGAGGGACCCCAAAAAAGTCAGCAATGCGCGTCATTTGCGCTGCCAACAATTGGTTTGTTTGGGTGGTGTTTTGTATTAGAGGATTAAACACCGCCCCCATTTGTTGTGTCAACATTTGGACCATATCATGATTACTCTCGTCCATTTGTTGTCTAATTACTTGCGCAGAATTATTTGTTATCGCTGGCATGTAAAGTGGTTGTTAGTTTAGTCTATTCATGTTTCCGCCATATCCCGGCCCTTGTAATGGCGAAGACATATTGGCCATAGCATCAGAATACAATACTGGCGAATTGTGTAAATTTGCCATTACCGAAGTTAGAATTCCAAATGGTTGCTCCCTACCAGGCAGAGGCATGGTGAAATTTGTCACAAAAGGCCTAGAAGTATTCCCTATAGGAGGAGGTGTCCCAACAGGCATTTGTTGCGCCCTAATGGACGAACTAGGCGCATTTTGCGATATTGAAACCGTTGGTATTGACCCTGTTGACGAAGGCACAACCTCTGACACAGGGATTGATCTTACATTGCCTCCTGTCGAAGGGACAGGGTTGGATACTGGGACGACTTCATTTGGATTATAATTATTTGGATTACTCGCCATTTTCCTTACTCTCGTTTGTTTAGGCCTTTCTACGTCAGATACGACCAATCTACCGCTTCTTAGTCTCATACAACGAAGAAGAAACCTTGAGTAAAGATTATTTAAATTTTAGATTTTGCACTGGTCCCACTGGGCGTGTCAATTTGTTCGCGGTTGATTTTGGCGAACAACCTCTGGTTTTCCAAAACTTGTCGAATTGGGTTACTTGCAGGATCAACCATAGAAATCCTAGGACATGTGCAAATTTAAATAACGTTGTAAATCTCTAGAACGACCTTTGTATCCTTTATTTGGTTTACTATGTCTCTCATGTCGAAAAAATATTAACTAGAAGTGCGTAAGTAAAAACAAAGTTAACAAGACTAAGATAAATGGCGAAAAATAAATTGTCGAAAAGAAAATACATATGATAAATGACTTGCAAATGTAAAGGAAAATTTGGTAAAGAACTTTGAAATTTATAAGATAAAACTTTAAAGAAATGGTGTTTGTTCACACGTACATTTTCCAGATAAGACTATTTTCTCTCACACGGGTACTTTGAGTATTTTGCAGGAATGTTTGTACAAGTTTTTTTCACTTTTTATGATAACAACTATCCTATTTATATACAAACAAAATAACGGTTATTAACGAATAAATCCTAAAACTATGACATTTGGCTCTTCTGCATGACTTCCTTTCGCCAGGTGCTTCCACACGTCTTCTGCCAAGCGTCATAACTCTTTTGAATTTGAATTTATGCTTTACGTCGAAATGATGCGTCTCTTCAGACTTGTCGAATTTTTCGAAATACCATAACATCATCTATACTTGTCAAAGACGTCTTTTCATCCGCAAACATCTTCTCTTGTCGAAATGTCGAACCATCAATCTGTCGAAGTGTCGAAAAACACTTATCAACTAAACTGTTAATTTCATGGCATCATCTGTCGAAAGATCTATTCTGCAACTAATCTCATGGCGTCAAAAACGCATGTATACACCCACTCTCTGTATCCTTCGATTGAAGTTTGGCAGTTGGAGTACTTGAAGAATCTTTCTTAGCTGACTTAACAATGGGTCTTTGGGAAGAGACCCTCTTGTTTTTTGTCTTCTTCTGAGGAGGGGGGTTTGGCTCTGGAGATTCATCACCAGATTCTTCATTAGGAACTTTCTTCTCTTCTTTCTCCTCGTCTTTCTTTCTTTTTTGGACTGGTGGGGGCTTTCGACTTACCTAGTCATGCAAACCAAAGCCGGTTAATTTCTTAAAAGGAGAAAGAATAAATGAAAAGGGTGAGGTTTGTACCTTTGTCGAAGGTTTCTTAGCAGCACCTGGTGACGCTTCGACGGAAGCTTTCTTGGTAGGGATCTTTACGGCTAAGGAAAGAAAGGAAAATCAGAAACAAATATAAGAAATACATGATAATACAGTTAGAATAACAAAAGAAAAATCATGTTTTCTATTAACACCTTCAAGAATGGAACTTTCCACGCGAACGTGTTCTATTCCAATATGAAGGTGTCCTTGGTAATCGTCCAGATGATACTTAGTCGGAACCACACGCTCAGCAGGTTTTTTGTAATGTTGACGAAGAATTTTCATATAGTCCCCACAAACGAACCAATCTGGAAATGGAGGGCTTAATGCCACGCCAAACTCAGCAGTTGGTAGAGGAGGAAATCTTGGTGGATGACAGCTGAAAGCCAGGTCATAGCACGCTTCTGGTCGAACATGTGAAGGCAATGATAATTTTTCAAACCTCTCCGTCAATTTATGTTTTAATTCTACTGCTGCTTCGCATATGGTTCGACTAAGATCATCATGTCTATACACGGTTTCAAAATATTTTTGAAATTTTTGTATTTCTTTATTGTGTCTTTGAATACCTTTTTTGGTCCGATCCTGCACGAAAGCAAAAGCATTTATTAAATGTGTGGTGAAGGTTGTTACGTCAAAAAATCTGGTAGAATAATAATCCTTCCACCACTCATCAAACTCAGGAGTACAGAGAAAAGATGGTCGAAAGATCACTGGTCGAATATCAAGAGAATCATCAGTTAGCTTCTTCGACAGCTCTTTGCTTTTATCTTCATTATGAAGGGAGTTGTAAAAAATGATAGATCCTTTCTTTGGGAAGATGGGTCGAGGTTTTATTTGGATCAAGCCAAACTGTCTAGCAACGAGATTGGGTTGGTAGACTATCAAAGCTATTTGGGTTTTGGTTACGTTATGATGGGAAAAAAGGAGCATGGGGGTTAAAAATGATTCCCAAACATCCAAAAATATATTCTCATCCTTCTGCATTTCCAAAGGCAGTTGTTGGGTAAACCATTCAGGTACAATTTTTCTACTGGCAAAGGGTGCCATGGTCGAAGTAAAATGATACCTTTTGGCAAACATCATGACATAACCGTTGAAAGCCTGTCAAAGGCTAATTCCTTCATCAGTTGGTGTTAGTTGCACCAACCTAGGCCATTCGACAGTCCTGTCCTTCACTTTTTCTTCGTTCACTTCGTGTTTTACAGGAAGAGAAGCTTCAAAGGTGGCATTGAGCCATAATTGTAAAAGCCATAAAGGTCGTGACAAATTGATTTTACATCTGTCTTTGATGGTTTTCAAAAAATTTACACTCTCACTCAAGGATTCGTAAAGATTCGCCAAAATTATTTCACTTAAGCATAGTTTGGTTCCTGCGTGAAGCTGATTGGCCATAGGGATGAATCTTTTGGCAACTTGGAGGGAACGGGAGCAAAACACATATTTTATTAGCCATAGAGTAAAAAAGGCTATATGTTCGACATCCGAGACTTCTGTGGTATCCTTGTCATGATAATGAGACATGAATAAAGAGTATGGAGCAAAGCTAGTGTTGAAAGCTATAGAATCTTCATTTAGGTTGGTGGGGTCGAAATCTATCCCATTGGGGCGAAGGCCAACGATGGTTGCTGCGTCGAAGAGAGTGGGTGTGACCATCCCACAAGGAAGGTGAAAGGTGTTATAGGTACTGTCCTAAAAATAGAGGGAATCTAAAAGCATATTGGGGCAAATGTTGGGTCCTACTCTCGACAATTGAATGAGGTCGAAAATACCTATTTCCTTCTAGAAATCTCCTTTAATCTTTTCAACCTTATCTAGCCAGGATAAATAGTCTGAAGGGTCTTTCGACCATGGACAAGTTCTAAAGATCCTAGCATGATTCAAATAAGTTAAATTCAACTCTCCATCATCAGTTGAACTTTGTGGGTCAATTTGTTCTACAGTTTTCTCTTGAGGTTGAGGTTTTACTCCAGCACCTATGGGTTTGGTATGGAAATAGGTGGGAAAAAATTCTTTCAGACGATCTGGTTTAATATCTGGATTGGGGAGTGGACCTAACATAGCGTGACAAATACCAGAAACAAGAACAGGAATTAATACCTGGGATTTGTAGATACATTCCTTCTCTCTCTCATTGGGAGGTTCAGGAACGTATTGTTGGTTTCCAACAGTCATTGGTCCATTCAACTCGTGCACAGGATGAAAAGTTGAATCTTGGGTCTTCTTGGAGTGCTTGCTGCTGGAAGATTTTGGAGGAGCCATTGTTGAGAAGAACAAAGAAAATTTTTCAGGAAAGTTGAAAGTATGAAAATGGGTATGAAGAAGAAAGTTTGAAGCGTAAAAAGGTTTCAGAGAAAATAGGTTGTGAGTATTTATAAGGGAAGATGATAAAAACGTTTGAGTTTTTGATGATAATCGTGGGACACGTGGCTGAATCACAACGGTGATGATGAAGATGTGGAAGTTGAAAAAGGCCATGATGTTAGGTTTAGGAAATGATGGGGGTAAGGTCTAAACGTGGGCTAGACATGACGTTTTTGAAAAAGTGTAATGATGAATCTGTTTGGGAACTTGAGATTATAAAAGCTTGGAAATGGTGGAATTAAATGACATGGCATCGAAATATTGGTTGACAACAAATGATTGTTTCTCCAGAGTAGTCGAAACATCTTTGCTGGGGGGTAATTTGTATACATGTATTTTTGACGCCATGAAATTAATAAGAAGAATAGTGTTTTCAACAAATGGAGATGCTTGCAAAACGAAAAAACTGGAAATATATACTTGAAGAGCATTTTTCGACAGTTTAGTTGATAAGTGTTTTCGGCACTTCGACAGATTGGTGGTTCGATATTTCGACAGAAGAAGATGTCTGCAGATGAAAAGACGTCTTCGACAAGTATGGATGATGTTATGATATTTTGACAATTCGACAAGTCTGAGGAGATGCGTCGTTTCGACATAAAGCGGAAATTCAAATTCAAAAGAGTTATAACGTTTGGCAGAAGACGCGTGGAAGCACCTGGCGAAAGGAAGTCATGCAGAGAGCCAAGTGTCATAGTTTTAGGATTTATTCGTTAGTGACAGTTATTTTGTTTGTATATAAATAGGATAATTGTTATCAGAATGTGGGTGAAAAAACTTGTACAAAATTCCTGCAAAAAATACTCAAAGTACCCGTGTGAGAGAAAAGAGTCTTATCTCAAAAATGTACGTGTGAACAAACACCATTTCTTTAAAGTTTTATTTTATAAATTTCAAAGTTCTTTACCAATTTTTCTTTACATTTACCAGTCATTTATCCTTTGCATTTACTTTATACAATGTATTCTTCGCCATTTACTTTTCGCCATTTATCTTAGTCTTGTTAAGTTTACTTTTCCTTAAGCATTTTTAGTCAATATCTTTCGTACATGAAAGACTTCGTAAACCAAATAAAGGATACAAAGGTTGTTCTAAAGAGTTACAAAGTTATTTAAATTTGCACATGTCATAGGATTTGTATGGTTGATCCTGCAAGTAACCCAATTCAATAACTTTTGGAAAAACCAGAGGTTGTTCGCCAAAATCAACAGCGAACAACATCCTAGATAGCGTATGTGTCATGACCATCATCGTTCTATCTTATTTTTTTTGCCATAAATATGAACGAATTAACCCTAAATTTAATTAGGAAAAGTGCTTTGTTTCTGCATGTTCTCTCTGTAACCGACATAACCTCCAACACAAAACCACTGTTGTTTATCTTGTGTATAATTTCTCTTTGTAATCATAAGTTATTCATGTACATTCTTCACTTCATCTTACCATCTCAATCAAATACACAAATAAGTTATGGAATTTCTTCTTCCATTGTGAGACAATATGGTAAACACAAATGCAGTAGTAATATCTTTGATTTGAAGGTTTATTCAAACTCAAAATTGCGATAGAGACCTATTTTTCGGTGTGGGGGATATTGTCATTCTTCAAAAGGAAACAACAATTATCAATTATGAAAATAATTCTAGGATCACAACACTATAATGTAAGCATTCTAAAATCCCTCATCAATCTGGATATTTCTAAAACAGGACTTGTTTTGTAACATTAGATTGTGGTTTCTAAATTAATGCAAGATTCTACTCAAACTGTATATGGTTTCTTTCATTGGCTCTTTAAAGAAGTGGAATATGACAAGGACAATTTTATGATGAAGCAAAAAATAAGGTTGAAAATTTTACAAAATTAAATAAAGAGAAATTGCATAAAATTGAAACACAAGAAGTCACGATTGAGGCATAAATTCAAGAATTTGGAGAACTTGATGTGACTCTAAATAACACAATGAAGTGAAGGAAAATTTTGAAGACTTTAAGTTTTGATGTTTTTACTATTTTAGTGTATAAATTGTTTGTATAAAGTTAAGATTTATGTTGTTTTATGCCGTTGAATTAGCCAATTGAATATAATGTTAGGGTTGTAGTTGAATTATGCAATTGAATCCATTGAACTAATGGTATGATTTTACTGTCAAAACAAAAGTATGGATATAGTTTAATTGTGTAGTTGAAAAACAAAACTATGTAGTTGAATTAGCTACTTGAAATGTGTTTTTATTGTAAAAAAATTGTGTTACATAAACCAAAGTCATGTACTTGTACATAAACATGTGTACATAAACCATAATCATAATTTATACTTAAACATGTGTACATAAACATGTTATGTTATAAAAGTATGTTACAAAACTTCTATGAAACCTAATTGTACCAATTCAATTACATTAGAAATTGAGTACATGTTTATGCATCACTCTAATTTAAACATACTTGGTATTTAATTCATATGAGTTGAAAACAACATTAAAAAATCCAAATAGACTTAACATAATTAAAATACTGTAACATTTCTTAATAGCCTTCAAACATTCATTGACGTTCAGTTTGCATAATTCAACAAACATACATTAATAACCTTTAAACATTCATTATCCAAAAAACATACAAAATATGTTCAACAACATATATTAAATTACTACCTCCGTTTTTTATTATAAGTCGCTTTGGGAAAATATTGTGTATCACAATATAAGTCGTTTTATAATATCAATGAGTCATTAATGTTATATTTCCTATTATACCTTTAAATATTTATTATTCTCTCTTCTTTCAATTATATCAACTTATCTTTCCAATATCATTAATGAAAGACAACTTTGTAAAATCCTTCATAATTTCTCTTTTTTATACCACAATTATTACATTTCTTAATACGTGTGAAAAGTCAAAAACGACTTATAATAAAAAACGGAGGGAGTACAATACCAAATCAACCCGTCAAATTAAATTACAGTGCCAAATGAACACAAGACATCAAATTACAATATCAAATGAACATATAAATCAAAAGTAACATATGATTTGCCTTACAATCCACATGTTAGTGTATATTCTGGTTCTTTCAAGCCTAAGTATCAATTAAGTAACAGGTGAGTAAATAAATGACTAAACACAAGAATGGATGTTCTAATTAAGGAACAAATCTAAAAATTAAAATAACTCATTTTTAATATATCATTATATTAGTTGCTTACCTTAATTTATTCTACTATAATGTTCTAATTTATTCTAATTATGGACTTTACCCTTGCTTCCAATTCAATTTGACTTCTGACAGTTTACAAACCGGAAAAAATAACAACAAATTATCAGGTAAAAATTTAGTACCGAATGAGTTCTTACTTAGAGTTTTTAATGTAAACATTGGTATGTTGATTGTAGGAGAAATTGAAAATGACCCACATGGCTAATAGACGTTATCCACTTCCAAACACATCCAACAAACTTAGACCACTCAAAATCCGAACCAAATCAAAGTACATCATGAGAATGATGTTGTGGAACAACATAGGAAGAACAACTTCACCTTTCCTCATTCCAAACCTTCTTCATCTTCCTCATGGGAACCCTTTTTCCTCCAAACTCCCTCTCTCCACTTCTCAACATCAAACCTTCACCTTCTCTTCAACCCAAACCAAATTCTGTCTTTTCCTGCAAACCCATTGTTTCATCTCTAAAAAAGAATCAAACTTTATCTCTAAAACCACCATCCCTTCCTTCATCGACTTCTTGGTTCACTCATGCTCAACAGGGTCTTGCAGCTTTAGCTATCACCTTAGCACTTAACTTCAGCCCAGTTCTGCATAGTGGCAATGCATTAGCGTCTGAATTTGATGTGATCAATGAGAGGCCAGCCAAAGATTCATATCTGGTGGATGACGCTGGAGTTCTTAGTAGGGTGACCAAGTCTGATTTGAAACGGTTGTTGTCTGATTTGGAATCAAGGAAGAATTTTCACATCAATTTTATTACACTCAGAAAACTCACGGTTAGTTACATAAAAAACTTGTCATTTTTCTATGTGTTGCTTATGCTGTTCATCAATAATAACATGCTAAGTAAATTACATTTTAGTTAAGTTTCAATTTGAAATAGTTATGTCTATATAGTATGAAGGATGTGTTTGGATAAACAGCTTAATTAAGCACTTATAGCATAAAATGGTGCAGTACAAAAATGTTGAATATTTTGATTATGTGGTTGGTTTTGGTTGCAGAGTAAAGCTGATGCTTTTGAGTTCGCTGACCAAATTTTGGAGCGTTGGTATCCTTCTGTGGAAGAGGGAAACGATAAGGGCATTGTGGTTCTTGTAACAAGTCAGAAAGAAGGAGCTGTTACCGGTGGACCTGCTTTTGTTCAAGCCGTTGGAGAAAAAATCCTCGATGCTACCGTTTCAGAGAACCTTCCAGGTACTTCCTTTAGGCTAGTGGATTTGGTATCAGAGTCTGATTTAAGATTCGTTGGGCTACCATAACTATAATGATGAATATGTTTGCATTTTTCGGAAATCAACCAATGATAATCCTTTTTTAGATATCACAGAAAGCACACAGTCCCGATCAGTTTAGTCTACAAGTCTTTTGAAGTTTCAATCAATATGTAGATGTTATGATCATTTCTTAGGGGCACAATACTATCCATATGTGTGGTTTTTGTATGCAGTATTGGCTACGGATGAGAAGTACAATGAAGCGATTTATAGCACAGCTAAAAGGCTAGTTGCTGCCATTGATGGGCTTCCAGATCCTGGTGGACCCTTAGTTAAAGACGACAAACGCGAGTCTAACTTCAAATCAAAGCAAGAGACAGAAGAGAAGCGCGGACAATTCTCTCTTGTGGTTGGAGGTTTGTTGGTCATTGCATTTGTTGTTCCTATGGTACAATACTATGCTTATATAGCGAAAAAATAAGAGAATAATCGCCACACAACTAGATCTGTCTTCCTAGTTATCAATCTTTGAATTCAGATTTATAATGTGCAGCTGTAAGCCTGTAAACGAGCTCATGTTAAGATTGAGTTTGAGAAAAATGATAAATAAGATCAGATTTTTTTTTACTTGTAGATGTAATTCAAAAGTATATTTGTTGCACTATTTTTATATGCCAGTTATTATGTACTCGATGCAAACATTTATCAGTTGTCAGATGGGTTCGTGTTATCACATGTACCCTACCCTAAAAAAAGGTTATCGCGAGTACTGTGTCATACAACTCCAATCAAGCACAAAACTTTGCACAATGTCAATTGATTCAGTCTTTAATAAGATTTGTTTATAAGAGCTTGTATGTCATACAAGGTTACAATCATATGAAGGAATGATATCTTCTATGAGAAATGCGTGTTGGAGTATTTTCCAGTAAGAATTTGTGATGCAACATATTGATTTGCAGACTCGGTGTAATGAGTCCCGTCCCAATTTACATACACACTACTATCATTGCAACCTTTTGCTGTAACTGTGGTTCCATTCAAGATCTTTGTTAATCCACAAGAAACGCGACTGTCGCAGTTCAATGGTGGACCTCCGTATCCACAACAAGCCATAATAGGTTGTTCAAACCCTGTAAACAAACATTCACCCAAAGTTAACACTAACATGTTAGAAAGGAAAATGACTTATAATCTGAATTTCGATGAGACAATAATGAAAATTTGCTAGTTAGACTTACCGTGTTTTGAGGAGTTTACAATGAGGTCATACTTTATGGTAAAGATATCAACATATGTAACATTTACATCTATATACTGGCCCTGCAATTTAGCACAAAAATCTTGCAGATGTAGATTAAAGGCTTTAGCAGCTTGGTTGTGTGCTCGAAGACACCCTTGTTCATCGAGCTTTGACGCATCATTGCCAAATGTGGCAATATTCTGAGCCAAGCATCCTAGCGGACCCGTATTATGTATCCAAAAATTCCTAGCCCCGTTGTCATATAGTCGCTATCACAAATAAGAGAGTGAATGTTAACTTCAGCAAAACTATTTTTCTACTCTGAAATTCAAGAACGTAAAAATGGCATTGTTATTTTGCTAAACACGGTGTCACCGACCTTTATTCCATTTTCAAATTCCAGTAGAATTGTTGGAATCAAAGAAAGTATTTGGTCTAAATCTTTTGAATAAAACGCACCGCCGATATCGTTCTGGCCTATGTCAAACATGTATAGCCCCTTCTGGAAATAATCTTCGGCCGGGACATATTTATGAAACTTCTTGCCTGAAACATTATTGTGATAATTTTCTTTATGCATAACGAATCAAATAACTTGCAAACTTGGTTTGACTTTTGAGACTGAAGTAATGTAAAGATATTTGAATTAACTTTTCATGTACCTGCAAGAAATTCAAGAACCCGAACTTTGAATAGCTGAAACTGAGATACCTGAGAGCCAAAGCCGAATGGACTGATCGACGCCGCATTTGCTGGAAGGATAGTTGAACCTGCTGCTGCAAAGTTGCATCCTTGATGAAAGTTCGGTAAACCAACTGAATCCAAATAGGCATTTAAGAATGGCAAGTGCATCGCATCCACTGCAACAATAAACCAAAATCGCATCGAGTGGAACTATCCTGAACACATAATAGTTACACTACAATAAGAAACTTTCGTTAAAGAATAGAAGTTTACTTAAGAAGTCGACTATGAGACGGCCATCGCAGAATCTCCCCGTTCGAGTTTTGAAGTAGTTTCTTCCGTTCGGTGGGAGGAGTTGAAAGCCCTTCGCCGCAGTAAGTTCACCCGTGTCTGAGTTTGAATCACCAAAGTTGAAAACTGCTGGGTAGCTGAAGTCAACCGAATTTGCAAAAACCAAACAGATACAAAATAACACAATTTGTAATGCAACAACATAAGTAGAACCCATGAGACTCTCAACTTTCACTTGTTATGTGCAATGCAGTCAAATAAAAGAGTGGTGCTTTTTATGCTTGCTTAAGTTGCTAATTTGAAGTCTATACATTAAAGAAAGAAAGGAAAAGAAAGGTTGGTTGTGCGTTTAAGTAAAAGACGCGATTTATCTTGTACTTGGATGCACAATTTGCGTGCTTTTTTGTCTCGACCTGCATATCCACGAGATTGTGTTGCTTGCTTCACCTCCATTGTCTGTCTCCCCCGTGAACATTTTCAATTCGACAATTATAAGATTCCTTCTAATTTGTCTTCTATTTTATTATTATTGTCAAACATATAATTATTTTTAGGTTTAAATAATTATTAATTGTATAAAACACGAGCCAAAATACTCAGATAATCTATATGATTATTTGAAACATATTTTTTTATTTAACACATCCATGTTAACACATGTTAGCATGATCCTTAACACACACACCCTTGATTTGACCATAAATAACATTATTATTGTTTTTTTTAGGAATTTATTAGAAGAATCACTTGTACAAAAGATGTGATATTGGTTATATTATGCGAATCTCTCCCACCTATTTTACGGAGAACTTCTTACTATTACATGCAAAATATACCATGATCGCTAAGTTAAGTTAGACATTGTGTTAGTAAATAGAGAATGAGTAGATTAATTGTGTGATTAGACTTGAGAGATACCCCTATTTAAAGTGATTAAACTCTATTACTCTTTAAGTAGTTGATATTTCCATTAAAGAAGTTTCTAGGATCATCAATGGATAAAAGTACGAGTTTATTGACGAAATTGATTTTAGACAAATGGTGAAACATATCTGATTTGAATATGTGTCGTGTAGTGTTATATTTGTATATGTCCATAAAAGGGGCGGCATGGGGTTTATCCTCACTAGGCGCCCATCCTAGAGTACGTCGCATAAGCCTAAACCCCACGTAGTAGGTGGTTTGCCCTGAGAGAAAACATGGATGATGACGTGTACATTGCCTGTAATCACATGTGCAAGAAGTCATGGCCATGATTCATTAAGAAGTAGACAATCAACAACGCCTCCAGTCAAAATGGAGTGGTTACTACTTTCCTGGAGTCCCAAAATCTAGGCCTAAAGGGCCTCTATAAATACCTCAACTCAACTCTAGGATTGAGGGGGCAATTCAGGATACACGCAAAACACCCAAAAAATGCAGAACTTCTCACCACACGTGAGTTTGCTCTCTCCACACTAGAAACACAACCAATCAGGGTTCCTCACAACCGTGAGCTTGCCCTGAACCACCGAAAATCCTTAAAGCTTTTGGTCACTACTACCAGTATATGGGTGCTACACATATGTGTATTTTGACAAATATAGTGGCGAAGCTTGATGGGCATAGTGAACCTTACGAGCATGTTGCCTCCATTAACACACAAATGACCATCATCGGAGCGTCCGACTCTTTGAAATGCAAGATTTTGTCTGGCACTTTCAAGGATGCAGTCTTATGATGGTATATGGAACTACCCCAAGCTTTTATCGTTATCTATCAGGAGCTGGTGAAGAAAGTCGTACATCAGTTTGTAGCCAATTGACACAAAAAGATGTCAATCACCATTCTGTTTAACATTCGACAAGGCCCCTTAGATTCACTAAGGGAATATCTCGCCCGTTTCAACGAGAGCACCATAAAAGTCGTCCACCGGAACCAAGAAATGTTCGTATAAGCATTTTACAATGACCTCAAAGTAGGGAACTTCAACGAGTTCCTCTCTAAAAGGCCCACATTTTTGTTAGCAGGGGTGATCACACGAGTGGAATGCTACATAAATGGCGAGGAAAGTAACACCGAGAAGAAGGCATGTGACGTAAAAGTTTACGTTCCTAGTGTCGAAGGTTCGTAACACTCGAAGAAGAACAACCGCACCTTGCCAATTAGGGATAAAGTAGCGTTCAAGTGAGGTGGAAAGGGTGAAGGGCTTCACGCCCCTGAACACTCGTCATAAACAGATATGACGGAAGGTTATATGCTTGCATGATATCCATATGCCACTAGTTACAAATGGGACCTGAGCCTCGTAAATGGTGTAAGTTTCATAAGGTTAAAGGACATCACACAGAAGATTGCTACCATCTCAAGAAGGAGATCGATCGTCTGATGCAATAGGGACACCTTCAAAAGTATGTCAAAGGTGAATCCTCTCAAGGGTTAGACATGTTCTACTTCTGCGGGCGTGACGACACATGAAACCCATATCCAATAAGGGAAAGAAATCATTCAAAGAAGATGGCGACATGATCATACACCATACTCTAAACACTATTGCAAGATGATTTACTAGGGGATGGGATACTAGTTTCGGCTGAAGAAGATATGTCCGCCAAATATTAAATATAAAGGATATACCCACATATCCGAAAGAAGGAGATACCAAGACGTCAGAGGTCTAAATTGATTTTTTAGAGAAAGATGCATCAAGTATGCATCTCTACAACGATGACCCCATGGTAATCACGGGGAGGTGTGATGATTGGGAAATCATACGAGTTTTTGTAAATCAAGGGAGCTCTACAAATATCCTCTATTGGGATGCATTTGAGAGGTTTTGCCTCAACCCCAATGACCTAAAAGCTTTCAAGGGGTCACTAGTTGGATTCTCCAGGAAGCTCGTACACGTGAAAGGCTATATAACGCTGAAGACCACCTTTCAAATTGGGGAGCAAGCCAAGTAGATCAAGGCTAGGTATCCGGTTATAGACGTCCAACTTTTAATCATTTGGGCGCCACCTTGTCCATTTTATATTTGTACATGAAATATTTGCTCTCTGGTGGGAGGGTTTGAGTCATCCAAGGAGAGCAAAAAGTAGCCAGAAAATGTTATGTGAAAAGTCTAAAGCTGAAAAGAATGTGGAGAGGTTCCCCCTTATAAGAACGAGAAGATATTAGACTGAAGCCTCGGTGGGAATTCCCCATGATGCACTTTCATTTTATCATTGTTTATTTGTTTTATTATTATTTTTGACCAGTGGAGTATTGTAGCTTTGTCACTATTAATGACAAGTTATTTTTCTATGGACAAACTCTTTTTCCTTGTGCCTCATGAGGGTGCAAGAGTTTTTAATGAGGCTTCTTATTTTATTATTTGTTAGATATTTTCATTCTTGGCACCACTTTTCTTTACAGGAACCTGAAGGAAACCTTCAAAGAGATGAAATAAAGTTGAATCTTGATACAAGGACCCATGTCACCATCTTAGGACGATCGATTTGTAGCCAATCGACACAAAAAAGATGTCTACCACTACCCTCAACACTATTGCAGTAGGATTTACTAGGGGAAGAGATACTAGTTCTGGATGAAGAAGATATGTCTGCCAAATATTAAATATACAGATCCGAAAGAAGGTGATACCAAGACGTCGAAGGTCTAGATTTTATTTTTTCAGAGAAAGATGTACCGGGTATCCATCTCCATAATGATGACCCCATGGTGATCCCCGTGAGGTGTGATGATTGGGAGATCAGAAGAGTTTTGGTAGATCAATGGAGGTCTACAAATATCCTATATTGAGATGCATTTGATAGGTTTCACCTCGACCCTAATAACCTAAAAGATTTCAAGGGGTCACTAGTTGGGTTCTCTGGGAAGTATGTCCACGTGAAAGGCTATATAACATTGAAGACCACCTTTTAAGTGAGGGAACAAGCCAAGCAGATCAAGGTCAGCTATCTGTTTATAGACGTCTCATCTTCTTATAATATGATTATAAGACGCCCAACTTTTAATCAGTTTGATGCCACCTTGTCCACTTTATATTTGTACATGAAATACTCGCTCTCTGACGAGCTGGTTGGAGTCATCCAAGGAGACCAAAAGGTTGCCAAGAAATGTTATGTGAAAAGCCTAAAGCTGAAAAGAGTCTGAACCCTTGGCGTGAACACCAAGAAGACTGGTTAGGAAATAAATCCACAAAATACAACTCTCAAAGATGGAGAGGTTCCCCCTTAGAAGAACGATAAGATAGTAAACTGAAGCCTCGGTGGGAATGCCCTCTGATGCACTTTCATTTTATCATTGTTTGTTTTTTTATTATTAATTTTGACCAGGGGAGTATTGTATCTTTGACTCTTGTAAGGACAAGTTATTTTTCTAGGGACACACTCTTTTTCCTTTTGCCTCGTGACGGTGCAAGAGTTTTCAATGAGGCTTCTCATTTTATTATTTTTTATATATTTTAATTATTGTCTCCCTTTTTCTTTACAAGAACCTGAAGGAAACCTCCCAAGAGATGAAACAAAGTCGAATCTTCTTACAGGAACCCTTGTCACCCTCTTAGAATGATAAAAACGATGGATCCTCATAGAGGGATCTTTGCCTCCCTTTGAGGCGATCAAACACGTTGGATCCCTTTGAGGGATCCTTGTCGTCCTTTGAGGTGATCAAACACGATGGATCTCTTCTAGGGACCTTTGTTGCCTTTGAGGCGATCAAACATGTTGGATCCCTATGAGGGATCCTTGCCACCCTTTAAGGTGATCAAAAACTTTATATCCTCATGAAGGAATCCTTTATGCCTCCATCAAGGTTACAAGACACATTGAATCCTTGCATGAGGTTTCTACTACCTTATGAGGAAACATCAAACGAAAGGCTCAAACAGGGATTTTGAGCAATTATATAGTCTCCTAAAGAACAATATCCATACAAGAAGAACGATAATAAAATAGTTAAATTACAGGCGCGACAGTTCAAGTCTTTAAAAAAATCCCCACAAGGGAAAGAATACAGAAAAAAGCCACAAAGGGCCAAAGAAACAAGAATAAAAAATCCACTTATTGGCCATCCTCCAAGCTTCCCGCCGCCACAAGTACTTCCTCCTGGCGAGGAGTCGCCGATTCACCTCCCTCTGTCTCATCACAGTCGAGGCCACCCCGAGTGCCTGCATTTGAGGGAGATCCTATGTGCTCTGAAGGGGACCCTTTTTCATCATCTACCAGTTGGAAATCACGAATAATATTGAAGATATACAACATGCCTAGATCTAGTGAGGGGTATAAGAAGGATATTTGTTCCTTCATACTCCATAAATAAGTATTAGAGGGCGCCACCAAGTCATCCTTCCGCTGTGACATCTCACCCTATAATTCCTTTTAAGAACAGAGGGCATCCTCCAAAGATAACTTCAAGGACTCCTCTTTAGCGGAGAATTCCTTAGCCTTTGTCTTTGAAATGTCCAACTTGGTCAACCGTGACTCTTTTTCCTTTTGTAAGGTCTCCAACAACTTTTGGCTCTTGAAATAACCTTCCTCATACCTCTTAAGGTTCGATCTTAGCTCATTTTCGACATGGTCTCGTCTTTCCCGGACAACACACTTTAACATCAACCCCATCAACTCATTTTCAACATCTATGTGTGTTCTTTTATCAATGCTGGATATACGAGCACTTTACCACCATCTGTGAAAGAAGGGTGTAACATTCCCCTGTAGGCGGCCCATCGCGAGTTTGATGAGTCTTCTTTACTTTCTAGTTATATGCGTTGGGAGACCTTAGTCGCTACACACTTGTCTGAGAGATGTATGCGACAATATGGTTATGCCTATGGCATCCCACGACCAGTTCTAGATGTTCCAGCCGCGGGCATTGACAAGTGGTTTTAGAGTAGCATCATCAACTCTTCTCGTGCCATTAGAGATAACACAATGAAGGTTCAACACGACTCACAATGTGATGGTGGTTACATGGAGTGGCATATCACCATATCACATCAGTTCATCATCCCACTGGTTGAGCATACGAATGATGTTGGGCCTTCCGATGCTGAGGTACATGTCGATGACGTGCCGCCGCCACCTCCAACTGATACCGATGACCAACAATGCGTGCAGATGATTGGAGTTATAATGGATAACCTCATGGGTTTGGTAAATCCAGATGATGAGGTTTATTACTAGATTATTGCGGGTAACACGTATAGCCCGTGTGACACATATTTAGACATTATTATTATTTTTATATATTTTTTATATATTATTTGTATACTATGTGTAACATTACTTAGACAGTTGCATAACAATTTTTATTAAATAATGTTTTGGATCTTCCATTGATGCATGATGAACATAATTTAACATTTGATTAAGTGTTACATAACTTAGACGGACGATTACATAACTTAAGAAAACAATAATAAATTAAAAAATTTAAACACTATCAGATGATTCTGGACGTTTCAACATCTTAATTATGTCGTCGACAGATCTTGAAATATTTGCATCTAACTCGATCTACCCATAGTTAGCCTACGACAAAATGATGTCCACATAACTGCCAAATATTCATCGATATTTAGCTCTATAAGGTTGTATTTCATCCTTCCATTAGTATCAATCTAATCTTCACGAAATTCGATTTTTCTCACCTTTCTATTATCGGTATCAGGCAACAATTCATTCAACTTAAATATGAAGGCGGCGAGAGATGTGGTGTCATTCGGAAGTCGGAACTCTACAGGAGGTGCAACTCCGTTGAAGTACACTTATGTCTTGATCAAAAATTAAGGAATATGTATTTTGAGATGTTTTTCTCAACAACAGGTGACCCTTATTTATATAACTTTGAATTCATCATGGACCACACAAAACGGTTGGTGCAATCACAGTCGTCCAAAATTGTCGACAAAATCCTAAACGTTTGAAATCTTATAAAATCGAGCTACTGAAAATTTCACTTTGGTTAAAATTTCCGATATAACATGGTAATTTTCAAAAATACCGTTAAAATTGCAAACCTCCCGAAATTTTAAAAATTTCCTGTATTAGTTCATATCGAAAATTCTGAATACACTACCAAAAGTTTTGGTTGTACAAGAATTTTTAAGTTGCTTACCGAAATTTTTATACACAAATTTGATTCAAAATTTTAACAGGGATACTTTTGAAATTATAAAATTATGTGGGGTGCCAGATACAAAAGGAAGGTGGTTCTAGTCTTATCAGAATTGTACGTTCATCTAGACCGGCCCCAACTCAAGGAAAAACGGGCCTTTAAATTTATAGGCCCAACAAATTTCACGTTCATTCATGTCTCTCGCTGAAAAGCTTAAACCCTGAGAAACCAGAAGGAGACCTGTATTTGTTATTTCCGTGTCTTGATTGAACTGATTCAATCAATCATCATTCATCCCTGATCAGTTAGGTTTAATTCTAATGCTTGTGCATCGAAGTTGAAGACAATGTCTCTGAAGCGATTACAACTAGCTCGCACACTCTATCGTTCGTCTCAGATTGGACAAGAATCTTCACCCAATCTGTGAGTAACACTACCTTGCTCGCTTTCTCCCAATTGTTATTCGAATTTTATTTCTACACTTTGAAATTAACGGCATTATGCACAATTTCGTTGTGTTTCAACTACGATTTTTCAGGCTTCGTAGCTGCAGGAGCTATTCCAATGCTTTAGCAAACGGTAATCTCTTTCAATATAGATTTTTTTTAATCTATAATTTGAATATGAATATGAACTTGACTTTAATCTTTCTGTGATTTGTGTTTGATTAGGTTCTGATTGTAGTTTTAAGGGTTTACATCCTTGTTTGTTTAAAGGCAACGATGGATTTTCATTGGCTAGTGTTAAAAGTTTGACACTTCGATCTACAATGGTATTGATGGGTTTGAAACAAATTGGTTTTTATCTTTTGGGGGTTTTGACTTTGGTTTAATGATTTTTGTGTGTGTTGTCTTGTCTTTTGTAGGCTGCGGAGTTTTCGGTTTTCATGAATGATAGAAGGATGTCAACTATTGTATCCAAAACCCCTACTGCACAAGCGCGGAGTGTGGTAGGCTCTCTTGAATTTCTTCGCTCAGCGTGTACTTTTTGTATTGGATTGATAAAATTTACAGGATGATTTTTGTTTGTGGAGGATTGTACCCGTTTTTCTTAGAAGCTATGCTCATTTATTGTTTAGGTTTAAGATCATACTAGTTATGGTTTAGGGAGATGTTATGATGTTTTCAGTTGATTTGTTAGTATATCTCATTACCTCTCACTTGTGCCCCTATAGTATTTCATATTTATATATCAGTTATTTTATTATTTTTTAATCGAATTATTCCAGATTTAACCTCATGTTTCCATTCTGTTCGATATTGGCTATTAACAACAAGGAGTTTATTCTACTCCTCAACTAGAGAAAGACCGAACCTAAGATGCACTGTTCATGGCTAAAATTAAGGCATAAAAAATATATAACATTCTGAAAGTTTGTTAAAATATTAATAGCATACTAGCATTTTAAATGGCAAACCACATGAGAAGCTTCTGTCCTTTCAAATGGATGGTAAAGTGGATATGCTAGATGTTAAGTACATGCACCAAATATGTGTGCTGTGCTCTAATACAGTCCTCCAGAGAGTTAATGATTTTGATGGACTTTAGACAACCCTCTTATTTAACAATTGCTTTGCCGTTATATTATATCGCTCTGTAAAAATTAAGATAAAATAAAATAAATCTAGGTAGCAGCTGCCTATGATCTTTTTATTTCCAGACCAGGTATTGATTTTCATGCTTTACCAACACATCTTATTGCAGGGAGCACAGATAGCCTTGGCAAGTCCTGGATTTATCTACGAACCTTATGAACCTCGTGAGAAAATCCCATTTTGGAAAAGGTTAGATCACAATGGTTTTGTATCTCCATGGATCTAGCTTCTTGTCCCTATTATAATTTCCTTCTTATAACTAGCCCAAATACAATACTGCCATATATTGTTATATATAAGTATTTCCCCTAAAATTTAAGTTTGCATATCTTTTCTGGGATTTATTTTAACCTTAAAGCATTTTTCGAGATGTTGCATCTACTTAGAATTGTTTAAATGTTGTCTAGCTAATTTTTCACCAATTTGACGTGTCTTCAAGACTTGTATAATATTGAAGTTACATATAGACTATTATTCTTATTATTATGACATTATAGTTATTTTCTATGAGGTTTGATGTTTCAGGTGTTTTACAAGAAATGGATGGAAAAGAACGAAAAACGACATAATTCTGGAGGTAATGATGCTTATAACATCTGTTACTTTCTGTTGCACTATCCCCTTATTTTGCAACCTAACTATTTCTATGTTATAATTTCTGTTAATCTAATTTTTTCTTTCCTACTCCCTTTTAATTTTTATCCCCAATCTTGGAGAATTACAGCATACTATTTATCTAAGTAATATTTTTTTATTATTGAAAATAAAATATAAATTAAATTAATTCATTCCGAAAGTACTGAATCCTGGACAATGAGCAATGACCCTTTCTAATCAAATTTTTCTTTTTGCTCTGCTCCAGCTCAAAAGTGCCTATGCCATTGCAAAGTTAAGAAAAACAGGATATTCAAAGAGTCAGTTCTACAAAGAGGCTATCAGTATGTACAAGGAGGTATATAACTTTTATGTTTTGTAGTCTTTACCAAGCATTGTTTTTTATAAATCATTCTGCCAACAAAAAGCAATAACTAAAGCCTCTTTTCACTAGATGAGGTGTGTTTCACAATTCAAACAATGTCTGTTCTGAGTTATATGACTGTTTTGGAACATTTGTTTATCTCTAAATTAAAACCCTTTGCAAATTTTTAAATATATTTATTACTATATTTCCAAATATATTCCTTATTAATACTACCAATTTATTTTGAAATATGAAAAGTCAACATTAAATTCGTCTCTACACAAAGGGCAATTTAGTAACAGTCATACACAAATTATACACATTATTACACTACCGTCTTTTCTTTATGTGTTAAAAGGGTCAAAGGGTAATAATGAAGGAGGGCGTAATATTTTTCTGATTGCCTTATACTAATCTATGCTATTAATTAGAAAACCAATGAGGACAACATTATTTAAATCCAAACTAGGGAGCCAAAATCAAACTTGTTTAAAACCAGAGGGATACAATACAATACAAAAACAAAAACCGCAGCCAAGTATTTTTCCCATTGGGTGAGGTCAGCTTCCATCAATCGACTCCATGTAGTTACCATGTTTTTAGTCCCAAAAGATCTACCATATGCCTATAGATTTAAAACTAGAGGAATCAAAATAATAGTATTAATTTAATTTTACGAGTGAAAAACAATTCATAACAATCATGAAAGATAAATATTCTGCCTAAACGATACAGTTTTGAAACATGCAAACTCAATTTTCCATTTCTCCCCTCTGGCTTCATAATAGAATTGTATATTTTTACCAACTAGGACAATTTATAATGATTAGCTCTTGCTGGTTTCCTTCTTTTGCCGTGTAGTATGCATTTCATTCTATTTGGACTTTCTCTTGCTCCGTGATTTCATTTGTGCATATATTTTTTAGCTCAATGCTAAAATTTATTTTCCTTTCATGCAGATAAACACACTAATAGCTAATGGTGACAAAAAATCATTAAGGAAAGCAGTTACTGAGAAGATGTTTTCTGTATGCTTCAGTTCCTTTTTGTGATTTATTTTAGCTAAGATACATCTGTGTACATTTTTCATCAATAATTTCCAGAGTTCTGTTTAATTTACAGACACTTAAGAATGAAATTAAACAACGAGAAACTACATGGAGTGGGGTTTATTGGGAAATGGTTGAACCTGTTGTTATGATACGAACTCTGCGTGCTCGTATGGTTAGTATTCTTCTTCACTTACTGTGTTTTATGTAACATTTTACTCAAGATGATGTGGCAACTCCAAATTCTTCACTTACTGTGATTCTATGTAATTTGTATTTTCTTTCTTGAATCATGATGACGGTGTATATATATGAATTGGCTAGATCTTGTTAGTATGCATGTCTATTTAACCTATTGGGGATATTCAGTAGAACATATACATATGACGCCAAATTGTACTCGTACATGCAAACAAGCACACATGCCACATTACATATTTTGGAAATAATGTTTTTTTCTTCTTCTTTCTATTTGGAAATTTCTGTCTTTACAGATTGGAGTTGACCGAAATGACACAAATAAAGTATTTTATCAGCTCACTATGGAGATTTTGGCTAAACAAGTATGCTTTATTACATATCAAAATTTGTCTCATTACAGAAAATTTATACCCTTTGTTTCATGAGTGCTGGGATTTCAAAAAGTTTGGACAGTGAATTGACGTTATATTACTTGCAGAAATTTGAAGGTTATGACTTGAAAGGTTCTGTTGTTGCTGGAGATAAAAACAAAGAGGTAATTTTAGTCAATTGCTTTGCTTCCATCCGTGTAGTGTGTCTGGATATTCATTCTCTCTTCTTTCTTCTTTGCTTCCATTTTTGAAATTTAAAAATAAGTTACAAATTATAAACCCGAATTGCATGATAGACCTATGAGGGGGATGCTGGGAAGATGCATACAACTTCCTTTCTGTTCATATGCAATGGAGCTATCATCTTTACCATCATTAACCTCCATTGAACTAAAAGATAGTATCCCCAATTTTCCCTTCCTTGGTACTGTTAACTTACCCCCCATTTTTCCCTTGGTACTGAAGCCACCAGTCTTGCCATTTTTGATGCCACTCAACCTTTCTTCTTCATCTAATTTTTTTCTTTCACTTCTCAATATCCATCATTTTCTACACGGATCTGCTCCCTTTTTTTCAATATCCCTTTTCTCTTCAATTTTGTATAGGATTTACATGAGTCGAGTCAAATTGAACTCGACTTAGCTCGATAAGAATTAGTTCACCTCGAAATTCGACTTGAGTTCGTTATTGAACCTTTTTTTAGCTCAAACTTGATTCGTTTAAAGTTCACAAACAACTTGTGTGTTTAATCCACACCATTCAAAAGTTGAACTTTTTCTAGATATTTTTACCTTTTAATTTTGTTTTTTTTGAAAAGGCAAGGATTGAATTGCAATAAGTGTTATTCCAAACATAAGGTGCTTTAAGTGTAAACACAACTACAAATTATTATAATCAAGTCAGTCAGTGTGGTGTTAGGTTTTCTGTATTAGATTTTATCAAGCCAACAGTCACCACCACCGTTACACATTTCCGTAAGTTGTGTATTGGGTTTTCTGGTTTATTTGGTTGAAGGTTGGGCTAGTGTGGTGTTGAGTTAGTGTTAGGTTTGGGAGGTGAATGGTGGATGGTTTAATTACCTGAAAGAGAGGATGAGAGATTTGAAAAGAGGGAACTTCATACACCGGGTGCATGCATCGGTTTGCATTTTTCACTGCCAATATCAATTGTTTTTCTCATGCTCATAATCCTACCCTATATGTAAGTGCTGGTTTCACATGTTTTCCAGATTCTTGTCCGTGATATATGGGTATTTGAGAAGTCTACGTTTCACCCTGGAGCATACTGGCGTCTTTGTGGACGGATACCTCCAAAAGCATCATAGCTATCTCCATGAAAGAAGATACCAAAGTTTATGGTAGTTATATTTGTTCATAAATTGTAACCTTATTACTCTTGAGCTGATTTGCCACAAACCTTTTACTTTGTTTCATTTAGATACAAGTTCTTCTTAGAGAAATTTTGTTTTAGGAATAAAATCAAATATTGGTGTAAACCTACCCAAATTTTGTTTTTTTTTTGGAATGAAATCGATTTGGAGATTTTTCCCTTTCTTTTATTCTCCTTACAGATCTGATTTATTTGTTCAAACTATAATATGTCAATCAAAATAAACCTTGTGGGAAAGGAATTTATTGACATCACCAGCATAATTGAGTAGTAAATGTGGAAGAATGGTCAAAGTGAAAACCTTGTTAATTACTCCCTCCGTCACAATGAGTGCATTTGAAATAAAATAGTGTCCCAAAATGAACGATCCATTTCAATTTCTAATGCATATTTTATTCTCTAATTAATATTATTTTTATAATTTCCAATGCATAATAATGGTATTTTAGTAAAAACATCATAGTCAATTTGATAATTCATTGTGAGACGGAAGGAGTATTTGGAAGGATTCACTAAACCAAGCTTAAAACTTTGTATTAGTGCTGATTAATTGCATTGCTTAAGTATGCTCTTGCCACGATATAAACATGGAGTATGAGAGGTGCAAACAATCACAACCATACCTTATATTCTTGCTTTCTACTGTCAGATTCAATAGCTACTTTAGAAAGGCTGAAGACTTCTTGGATAACATACCTTCCAAGAAAAGCAACGGATATCTTCCAAAGACTTTCGATATCTATTTCCTAACTTAGTAATCTACATTCTTACCACGCTTGTGATTAATCTATATTTTTTCCACCCAACCCATTACCACAACACCTTTATCTCTAGATAAAATTTAAGCGGATGGACCAAAGAGAATTCCATCTTCAACATTTGGGCATCTGCCACAAGCTCTATTATTTTATCACCAAAACTCTGGCTTCTCAAGCTTTGAAGACAGTGACTCTAGGGTGTTCTACACCTTACAATCCAACCTCAACTGCACCAAAAGGTTCTGATTCAGAAGCAAACAAGGTGGTAGGGTCAGATACACCATGCAATAAGGCTAAAGATAGGGATTCCTCATGCACGAACATTGATGAGAAGGTTAGAGAAGATGCAGCAAGATTGGCAAAAAGGACATCTCTAAGGAAATCTGTAAGCATAAATGATAATGTGGAAGAGATCCTGCCAAATAAAAAGAACAAAAAGAGGAGCAAGTCCTTCCAAAAATCAAGTTCCCTAGATCAAGAAGAAGAACCAAAGCCTCTACGTTCAATTCTGAAAGTGGATTCCGATCTCAAGGACAAATTTAATTCAATTTGTTGATTTATTTATCTCAGTTGAAATAATAATATATGTTATGAAACATCTCTCTATGCATTGAGAGTTACATAATAGCTTCTTTCTTTTTATCATTTTAAGTAAACGTATATATCGCTCTATCCTCTATCCTAAATTGAATTTCAATTCTAAAGCGACGGCTATTATTTAGAAGTATTCGCTCATGCGATATTGACAAGTTGGATAATATAAAAACCTTCTCATTTGATAAGTTCTTCTCTAATAAAAAACAATTCCTTAAACTATGATTATTACACAGATTAATGAATACTATACACAAGCATAAAATTGCTACAATTAATAAAATTATTCTTACTATTGAATTTTTTTTATGGAACCAGCATCCCTACATCTGAGGTCCAAGATCTTTCTATTGAAATTTCTTTTCAGTTATAATCATTGAAATAAAAAACCTATTGAATGAGTTAGTTACTTATTAGTTTCATCTTTCAGTTTCACCTTCATTTTTCATTTTGAATATCTTCATCATCGTCATCATCAGATTCTGAAGCAAGTTGATCAAAAAAAGCGTCAAGGTACCAAGAACATTGATCATTCCAAGCACCTCTTGGTGCCGTTGCACGCCATTTCTGATCAGCAATCATATCAGGAGAGAGTCCCCATTCAAGCATCTCTTCCTCCGTATGATGAACAGCTAAACTGTACTCTCCACCACTTCCTTGCTGAATCACGCGAAACTCGCAGTTTCCGAAATTGTTTAGCTGCTCAAATTGCTCCACCGTCCACTTGAACCACTTCATCAAGAAAATCCGCGACGTTAAGCCGTGAGAAACTATCACCAGATTCAGATCGTTTGATGGATCCAGGTGAAGCCTGTTCAAATCTATGTCTCTCCATAGCGATTCAAAAAAACCTAAAAAAGCATATCCAAATCGAGTTAAATCAAATCGAGTGATTCATCGATGAAATGATTTAGGAAAGAGAAGGACAAAACGGTTACCGGAAATGCGATCGAAAACATCGGCGGCGGATTCGCCTTCAGGAAAGCGGTAAAAGAATCTACCAAAACGTTCACGAGTTTCCTTGATGATTTTCATGCGCTCTTGAACTTGGAAGTTAGCAAAATCCTGTTCTCGAACACGCGACTCTTCTCTGACGCCGATCACGCGCTTCTTCGAGAAAGCACGACCAACTTCGCGGAGTGTGGATCGGGTTCTGGCGTAAGGAGATACGTAGAAGTAGATACGCCAGTCAGGGGAGCAGCCTTCGCCGGAAACGACGCGGCGGAGGTTAGCGCCGGCGAGGCGAGCTTGGGCGATGCCTTGTGGAGTTAACTGAATGCTGTGGTCAGGTGTGGTGGTGTATGCTGACGTGTCAAGGTTTCCTTGAGACTCGCCGTGACGCATTAGTATTATTCTCTTTGGAAGCACACCCATTGTTTTACCTAACACACTTTCTTTTTCTTCTTCTTCTTTGTGTTTGCTTTCAGATTTTCAATTTCATTGTCTTTTTCCTTTGCTTAATTTATAATTCTTTTACCAACTGTTAATACAATCCACTCTGTGTGGTAAAACATTTTGAAAATCGATTCTGGTCAAGCCGCGGCAGCTGTAATGTGTAAACGTGTACGACTAATGTATTCCATTTTTGAACAAATTCTGCTGTTTTTTATTTTCAAATTTCAAACTATTACCCATGCTTCTAGTTCTAGAATAAGGTGTATTATTGTTTATCTTGAAAATCGGTAAACAACCGCTGATCTTTTAAATTTTTAAATTTGGTTACTTGTAGGATCAATCTGATTGATCTTAGGACACACGTTAATTGTTTTTGAAATGTGGTAGTGGCGAATACTCAATAATAAACGTCGAATGAAAGAGAAAATGGTGAGTTGAATGAAAGAAACCTTAAATGATTTATAAATGACAAAGTAAATGTCGAAAATACAGGAATCTTAAAACTGTAAAGTAAGTATTGAAAGCGGGGAAAAAACAGATAAATCTTAAAACTGCAAATGACAAAGTAAAAAGAGGGTGCTTTAAATGACGAAGTAAGGAAGTATATTTCTGGAAAGAAAAGTAAAGACAAATTTATATTTATTTGCTTTGAAATAACTAACAATGGTGTAGACAACGTATATTCTGTGTTTTACGATTCTTCTTCACAGGAATACTTAGTAAATTTACAGAGTTTTGTACACAATTTGACACACACTTTTCTAACACTAAGACCCCATATTTATACTGGATCGAGATAACTACTTTGATGGTTCTTCAATCATGTCGAGACACCTGACGCATTGCATGCGCGCATTCATCCAATGTGCTCCACGTGTGCTCTCACGGTTTTTGACGAAGTCAAAGTTCCCTCCCTTATTTGAATTTTGAATCTTTGATCGAAAAACCGTTTTCAACCATTTCTCTATCCCTATGGAGTTTCAGTTGTATGCTTGATCTTTATTCAACTAGCCAAGTCAACTCACCTATAGTTGGTCGAATACTACTTCCTAGTCGAAAACAGATGTGCATATAATTTCCAATTTTGGTAATTCTTAATAGGCGTAGAAAAATATGAGCCAATAAATTGCCCCCCCCCCCCCCCAAAAAATGTTATTTTCGACACGTGTGAGAAAAAGACATTTTTTGAGACCCTACTTCGACGCCTTGATAACTCTGACATTGTGCCAAGTGTCTCAATGCTAGTAGAACTTTTCAGCTCCTTCAACTTGTCTAGTGACGTGATTGCTCTATTCGCAAGTGCACGAATCGCGTCAGAGTAATATAAAAGAATATCGATCCCACAGATACCAAATTGTCAATCTATCAATTACTATTGTTACGATGTTTATCTAAGGCGGTACAAAAGAGATATTGATGTCGCAAAATAACAGTAAATAAAGGAAATAATAAATACAGTGCCGATAAAGACAGGTTTGAATGTATTTCACGTCAGTTAAACGATGTTTCGATTGTCTAAATAGAACTACTTATGGGACAATATTTTCTACTCTTGAAAAGAATCCATTTAACAGGAACTATCGCTTTCGCGTATTCAGAACCGAGTTTACCCTTAAATTAAGGCCTTTTATTGTCACTTATAAAATGTGCGCAAAACGCTAAAGTAGTAATTTATTTTTAAGAAATAAGACTCGTAAACTTAGTTGGAAAGTGATTTTGATTTGGAAAGTTTACCCAAGGAGTTTCCTGATTTTAAATCTATCAACGTGTCCGAAAACAGTTTCAAAAATCGTTTTTCCTTAAAGTGATAAAAATTCCTAGTTAACTAAGTCAGGGTGCTTTATGTTGGTGTAAGCCCTAGAGGCCAATACTTTTGGTACTTGTATCGAATTATTCATTAATAATAAAAGACTTTTTCTTTATTATGTTTGTTTAATAAAGTCCCTAGAATAGCTAGTCTGTTTAATGTATCAAGTATGACTTAATCATGAGATCACATTAAACATAAGGACACTATTCTTAAAGTATCCGTAGTCGAGCTTTATTGTGAAGTGGGATAACATTAAAGCATTAAGACTATTATGCATATAGACTGATGATCACATCTCATGGATCATGGATAAGGAGTTATCAAGTCTTAAACATATGTATGAATATTAAGAGTAATATTTATACCGGATTGACCCGCTATGAGAATACTATATAGAATGTTATGCAAATTGTCATAAGTTATTCGCATGGTGATAATGGTGTATACCACTCTTCAACCTGAAACCACTATGGACCCTGGATGTAGAGTCAAGTGCTTTATTGCTGATCAAACGTTGTCTGTAACTGGATAACCATAAAGACAGTTGATGGGTACTCCACGAAGCATGCTGAGGGACATGAGTGACCTAGATGGAATTTTCCTATCCTGCATAACAGGATAAATGTCTATGGGCCCAATATTGAACTGGACAAGGATGACACGGTCTATGCCTTGTGTTCAATATAGACATAAGGGCAAAAGGGTAATTATACACACAAATATTATCACAGAAGGATTTGTCAGATCACATGATATTTTCGTGTCTTGGGTAGCAGTGATGTGTTGCTAGATACCGCTCACTGTTTATTATGTTAAGTACATGATTTAATATAATTGTCAATGCCGCAAAAGCCTACAGGGTCACACACAAAGGACTGATTGATGAGAGATAGAGTAACTAAGAAACACCGTAAAGTACGATGCACTTAAGTGAGTTGTAGAACATCGTAAGGCACGGTGTACTTAAGTAGAATACAAAATATGGTAAGCTACCCTGGGCTTAAGTGATTTTGGGCATATTATAAGATATGGGCCAAAATACACTTAAGTGGGCTTTTTAGCTTGAAGCCCACACAAGTGGTTCTATAAATAGAACCCTTGTGCAGAAGCATTCATTGCGGTTGCATTATTTTTGTTTTCTCTCTCTCTCTCTCTCTCTCTCTCTCTCTCTCTCTCTCTCTCTCTCTCTCACTCAAAGCCTTCATTCGTACCAGCTAGCACTGAGATTGAAGGAATCCGTTCGTGTGGACTGAGTAGAGACATTGTCATCGTTCAACGTTCGTGATCGCTCCGTGGATCTGCATAAAAGGTTTTGATCGTCACAAGAGATCTGCACCAAAGGTTTCAATCGTCACAAGAGGTAAATATCCTATCACTGATAATGACCATTCGTAATGATCTCTAAAGGAGAAAATTTTACTTCCGTTGCGTTTTGGATCGTCGTTCTCCTTTACTTTCGCACTCCATGAGTAGTTAGACTAACTAAGTTTGTTTCAGAAAACTCGAATTAAAAATCAAAACAACCTTTAAAGCATTTCTACAAATTCAATATGTGAAACATCTCTTTAACCGCGATCCTTACATTCTAACCTTTGAAAGATTTAGCCAGACATGGTAATACAAACAAACACAACGATATTGATCATGATGAAAAGTTGTTTTAGAATGTAAGGCGTAAAGAACAAGTAAAGCGTGGAAAATAATTAAAACGAGCAATAAATATAATGGCGAGAAATTTAAATAAAGTAAAGACAGTGACAGGAATTAAATAAAGTAAAGCATAGCAAGAAATTAAATAAAGTAAATCATGACAAGTAAAATAAATAAAAACGATTAAATTAGAACCTGCTCCAAATGGAGGCTTTAAATCTGGTACAAGGAAAATAAACCTTTGACTTTGAAGATAAATACGACAGCAAAATCAAAATGCTCCAACTTAATTACACTACGGTGCGATAACTCCTCGATGTGACGGATTACCACTTTTACAGATGATAATATAGTCTTAGTGTTGTAAACTAAGTTGGATGATTTGGAAATGAACTAGAACGACCTATTTATAGAGGAATTCAGCAGCTTGTAAAGACCATGATTCCCTTCAACTTCTCCTTAGTGGGAACGTGAAATGCAAAGGTGGCGCCCGCCACCCCTTCATGGCGTCCGCCATGTGTGTGAATGAGAAAATTCATGGGATCGTGGCAGTTACCTCCTGGTTGAGGGCTGATGTGTCATGGCTTCTCCTATAGCGGCCGCCATGCATAACATCATGTGTACAATATTTGCCGAAAAACCCTAATTTTTGGTCTTTTTGCTTCGTTTCTTCTAAAAAGGTCCCGAAAGAGCTAAATATCTGAAAACAACATAAAAGAGAGCATAACACAAGCAAAATGGTAATAAAGACCTAATAAACATGTGAAATCCGAGTCAAAAATGCGGTGCGATTCAATGTGATCATGACGTCAGAGTCATCATTGTCTTTTTCCTACCCACGTCTTTTCAGCCCACAACCGAATCTTTTTTACTCATCACGTTTCCTAACTTCTAGGAAATCATGGGCTACATAATTAATTGTCATTTCCATTACACTGCCCAAGGGAGACACGTGTCCCCCTAACTAGTCCACCATTAATACTGATTTGAAACACTCTCTCCTCCAAGCATGTCTATAAAACTCCTTTACTTACCCATTTCACATTTTTCTTACATTTTCTGAATATCTAAGCACTCTAACTCTCTTTTCTTCAAATATTCTTTAACTAAACCCAGATTTCCTTCAAACCCTAACAATGGCCACCTCAAGCAAAGCTCTTAAGGGAACAAAGGTCTCTTTCAAAACCACCGCTAACAAGACCAAAGCTCCAAAAAAAGATCTCCGAACTTCCTCCATTCGCTACGTTGTCTGCTCCACTCGCAGTTGGCAACCGTCAATACATACCAGAGCCTTAGACAGAAGAACAATTCAGAATTTACGCTTCTCAGATACTTATTCCTGTTTCTGTCTTTGAAAAAACTTATGCATTATTTGGGCCCTTAGCTGAGTTAGAGGCTGATGCCAGTAAGCTTAGAAATTTTTTCCCCTCTTACCACAAATGTAAACCCATAGGGCGGGCTAGAAACCCTAGAACTGAAACTACCTCAATCGAAAACCCTCAGGTTGGGGATACTATAGATATGCGGTTTATGAATAATGGTTTTAGAGTCTTCCGTGCTACTCCAACTTTTAAAGATCCTACTGATGACCTAAATTGGTTAACCAAAGTAGAGAAACAAAAATCCTAGGCTTGGAAAGACATAGGAATATATGACATGATTATGCTGTCGAAACTGAATTTAGATTACATCACTCCCATGTTGATTTCCTCGTTGTACTTCTTGGACAATACACATTATACCTTCCACCGTCCTTGTGGTATGGTCGCGCTAACCCTCTTCGACATGGCCCTATCACAGGGCTGAAGCCCACTGGACATACTTATGATCCTGACATCGATTCCATGGATATTATTGCCTTTTCGACCACTAGAGCAGCGTACTCAACACATATTGCACATTACCATGATAAATACACTGACGCTTTCTCCGACGTAGATCACATAGCTTTTTTGGCTTTATGGTTGTCACATTCCGTCTTTTGTTCGAAATCCCTACAAGTTGGCAAAAAATATCTTACTTTGGCCAACCAACTACAGCGAGGCATGATATCTGCCTAAGTGAGATGATCCTGGGAAGCCTTTACGAATCCTTGAGCGATGGAGTGGCTCAACTGAAGAATTTTGGGGAAAAAGGGAACCTTCTTCTGTCTGGCCCTTTTTGGTTACTACAACTTTGGCTCAATACCACTTTCGAGGCCAGCCTACCGAACAAAGGCCTCATCGACGAGGATGCTGAGAGAATCCGAAACAGAAGGGTCGAAGGCCCAAGATTAGCTCAGCTAACCCCCAGGGACGAAGGAAAAGCTCTCCAACCAACATTCATGAGTTATATCATGATGTTTGCCAAGTGTCATGTCTTCACTTCGAGCATGGCCCCATTCGCCTTCAGGAAAATTGGCCCCAAGTGGTTTACTAGGACCTTCCCCTCTCCATCTAAGAAACAGGAGACAAAATCCTTGATGATTTGGGAAGCCGTTTTACTCCCAGGATTCTAACCCTTCGAAGGTTCAGGTTACTTTGATAACCTACCAACCCAACCTTGTTGCTCGAGAATTTGGGTTAGTTCAGGTCCTCCCAAAGTGCTTGTATGACAAGAAAACTAATCTCCTTCTCCATAATGCAGTCCATACTGAAACCACTACTCTCAAACAAATATCCAGATATACTGGCAGAACCCAGCTTACTCCATTCAACTTCGAGCCCAACTTCCTCTACAATCAAGAGTTCGGAAAGTGGCGGGCTAAGTACTACGTCGAAGAGTTCTGTGATGTCACCTCCTTTATTCAACTATTTGATAAAACTTTTCTTCTTGTGCAGGAAAAAACCAGGAAAGGTATTTATACACTTATCAGAGAAATTCAAGCTTTTCAAAGTTATTTTGAAACTGCTTATCGGCTTGATGATCTTAGTCGAACCATCCGCGAAGCAGCTGTCACGCTTAAAGATTTTTTTATAAAGAAAATGGAAAACTTAAAGATTCCCTCATACGTTCCTCATGAGAAACGCTATGAAATGGATCTTGAACTGTTTCCCCCAAAGTTTCCTCCACTGCCTAATGCTGACTTCAGAGTGACCTTTGCCCCTCCATTTCCATATTGGTTTATTTGTGGAGATTCTATTGAAATACTTCGATAACAATCTCAAAAAAAAGCTCAGCGGGTGGTCGCGACTAAGCATACTTTAGGCAGTTTCAAAGGGCATCTTCATATAGGGATCGAAGATGTCCGAATTGAATCGGACATATATGAAGGTGTGACACATGAGGTTTCTCTCTAAGTACATTCCCTTTGAAATCCATTTACTCTTAGCTAACACTAATTGTTTTATGTTGTTCTTATTTAGCTATCAACATTCCACCTAAGAAACCCACAAGCAAAAGACCAATCGAGTCGAAGATCGAAGGAGGAAGCAAGCCTGTAAAGGTACCCCTTTTTTCTTGTTTCTTTTGTCTTTGTTGTATATTGATGATTCCAATATTCCCATTCTTGACTCAGGCTGCTCGAAAACCTCCAGTAAGTCCCTTAAAAATCTAAAAGCCTAATGCCGTCCCCATCATTGTAGAATCCGATGAAGATGATTTATCGCTGGTTCTCGATCTAACTTCTAGGAATAGGAAGTCACAGCCAAAGGCCACTGATGCTTCAGACCAACCTCCGGTCAAACTTCCAAGGAAGAGGCCTGCTGCAATTATTATCCAAGAGCCTACTCCCGAGGAGATGACGAAGGTAGCGGCGGCCCAAAGTGAGAGCGATAACTCCAGCCCTGGGGTTGAAGGTGATAAGGTATAACACACTTCTCCTTCCCTCACTTAACTTATTTACCTCTTTTAGCCATTTATAATTTTTGACCGTATTGATTCTAGGGTGGTGCAAGCACTATCGTTCGAACCAAGAAGATAACCTCCTTCACGTTTGTCTCTGCGCCCGATATTTTAAATAGCGTTGGCGAACCTACTTATCGACCATAATCTGAAAAGGGGTCTATAAGTGAAATTAACCAACCTCCATCTGGGGACCTCTACGCTTCACCTCCAAAGACTGCTACTCAACATTCTCAAACCAGCAACTCTGGTCACGAAACCGATTCGAGCGAAGAACATGAGGCTAGAGGTAATCCAGACCCCATGGTTGAGGATGAGTTAGTTGAAGACGAGAAAACCCATGGGCTGATTTACATAAAGCTGAAGGAGCGAATGATCCCCAGGGAGAAGGTTGGGGTGTCGAAGATATGGTTGTGCGGGATGGGAATGAAGGAAACCCCATCACCAATCCTGATGATGTCGAAGGCTTTAAAGGGGGAGAGGCTAATGCGGGCGAAGAGCAAGCTCCAACTCAAACTCCTATTACTCCTATTATGGCTGACGTTCCAACGGCCAGAGTTTCATCGAGTAGTATCGGAGGCATTTCTGTAGAAAAATTGGCTATCCTGAAACAAAACTAGCCCCTTGAGTATTTGAAAGCTATGCTAAACTCTAGGGAAAGTTCTTCTGACAAAAGCCTTAGCACTTTAGTGTCTGAAGATTAACCTTCAAGCACTCCTGTAGGCGAGTTTCTTTCTAAGATCAAAGATAAAGTTTTCAAAGGTGACTTATTTCTGTTGTTGTTGGTTAATCCCTCTGCCCCTTTGACTCTAAAGGCTCTTCTCAGCCAAGTCGACCTACTAGAAGCTTCTCCTGAAGTGGAAAACATTATTTTGGAGATAGGAACTATGATCGACCAAGTTGTTGCAGATCATAAGTTGCTACCTCAACTCACATGGGAAATAGAGAAGAAGTCTGGTTCTGAGGCTGCTGCCACCGAATCCACCAATATGGCAATGGGATTGGAATATACCAAACAGAAGAACAAGGACAAGGTCGAAGCTCATAACCGTGACATTGCTTCTTGGAGGAAACAAATAGAAGAACTTCAAGCAAAGATCTCTGATGCCGGAAAAAACAAAAATCAACTTTTTGAGTTTGACGAAGCTTTAATGGCTCAAGAGCTATCATTTGGCATGGAATTTGTCAAAAAGGCTCGACAACTTGAGTCTGACGTTAAACTCCTACGGTCGAAGAGATCTTTGTGCGAAAAACGGTTAGAGCTCCTTAAGTCCAAGTATCTTCAGATCAAAGTCAACCTCCATTTTTAGTGCTTCTTTATCTATTTGGCAATGTAATGAAATTTTCCTTGTAACGAATATTGGTCTTTTGGGCCTATGACTTCAATATAACCATTTTGGCATTCTTACCATATTGGCTTTGTTTTATTTATATGATTATTCGTTTCTTATTTTTACCTGTTGGATTATCGGTTTATATTTTTCAAATATTTCCCGTTTACTCTTAGAATCCGTTTATCTTCACTAAGCTCTTCGATTTCATAGGCCCCATTAGAGAATATCTGTAAAATACGGAAAGGGCTTTCCCACTTTGGGGACCACTTCCCCAAGGCTCTATCTTTTCGATCCATTGGAAGGATCACTTTCCAGACCAAGTCTTCGGGTGCAAAACTTTTAACTTTTACTTTCTTATTATAAGATATTTTTATTCTCTTCTTTTGTCATTTTAGCAATTCTAAGGCATTTAAGCTTTCCTCATCTAAGTCAACCAAATCATCCAACATCATACTCCAGTATGACTCTATTGGAAGTTCATGTTGCCTTTGAATCCTTATGGATTGTAGGTAAATTTCTACTGGTAGAATAACATCATGGTCAAAAGTTAGGCGAAAGGGGGTCGACTTAGTAGCCTCTTTGGAGGAGGTACGACATGCCCATAAAATATGTTCCGAGGTTTTGTGTCAATTCCTATGCTTCTTCCCAACATGCTTTTTAATCAAACCAATGACCACTTTATTGGAAGTTTCGACTTGTCCATTTGCCTAAGCATAATAGGGCGTTGATGTTAACAATTTGAAACCCATTTCTTTGGAAAATTCTTGCATTTTCCGACCAGTAAATACTGATCCTTGATCCGTTGTAATCGTCTCTGGGGTTCCAAATCTATAAATAATGTGCTTTTGGATAAATTCGATCACATCCTCTTGGTTCACATTTGGCAAGGGTATAGTTTCGATCCACTTTGTAAAGTAATCAGCTCCCACCAATATATATCTTTGACTTTTAGATGATGGAGGTCTAATTTCCCCAATCAAATCTAAAGCCCAACCCCTAAATGGCCAAGGCTTGATGATAGAATGTTATTCACTTGCAGGGACGTGCTGTATGCCTGCATGCATCTGACATTCTTGGTAACCCTTTGCAAATTCAATACAGTCTTTCAACATGGTAGGCCAATACATCCCTCGGTGAAATAAGCGCCATTTCATCTTATGACCGATTTGGTGTGCCCCACACGCTCCACGATGCACAGTCGAAAGGGCAAAATACGCCTCTGACTCACAAAGGCACTTAAGCAAAATTCCCTCAGGAGATTTCTTAAACAACTCCGTACCCAAAAGAACATAACTCAATACTCCATACCTGGTTTTTCGATCAGTAGACACCGTTAGATTCTGCAGATACACCACTATTGGCTTCCTCCAGTCTTCATCCGTCAAATTGTCTATTGCCAATATTTCGAAATTTCCTTCACCAGTATATCCTAGCTTCGTCTTTTCTAAATCTAGGGGCATTAATCTGGTTGCCACGACCTTTCCCCTGACTTCAATGACTTTGTGCAACTTTTCCTTTGCAATTTTATACCCGAATGCAATCTGAGCTAAATCGTTAGCCACTTGGTTTTCTAGTCGAGGTATGTGTCGAATATAAACCATTTCGAACCTTTTTAACAGTAGACTAGCGATTATGAAATACATGATCAAATTCTCCTTAACACATCTATATTCCTTTGTGATTTGTTTTATGACCAACTCCGAGTCTCCCATTATCTCAACTCGAGTTGTCCCCAATTCCAACAACATTTCAAGTCCTGCTATGAGGGCTTCGTATTCAGCCTCATTGTTTGAGCAAGTACCTTCTACTTTATACTGGAATTTTGTTGGAATTTTGTTAGGAGAAATAATTACGACCCTGACGCCCGTGCCATCTTTATGACTAGACCCATCGAAGTATAACTTCCATGGTCCCAATTCGACATATTTCAATGCGTTTGCGTCAATGGAATGGTCGACTATGAAGTCTGCTACCACTTGCCCTTTAACAGCTCTTAATGGCATGTATGTTAAAGAAAATTCAGTTAATGCTAACGCCCATTTCCCAATTCGACTATGCAAAATTGGTTTGGATAACATATGTTTAATAACGTCATAATATAATGAAACATAAACGTCAACAAGTTTGATATAATGTTTCAATTTTGTACATGAGAAATATAAGCATAAACATAGTTTTTCGATCATGTTATACCTAGTTTCTACATCATTTAAAACTCTATTGAGGTAGTAAATGTCTCTTTCGATACCATTATCATCCTCCTGGGCTAACATGCTCCCTAAGGTTTTGTCAGATGCAGATATATACAATCTCATACTTTTATTTCTGCAAGGTGGTGTTAAGATTGGTGGATGGCTCAAGTATGCTTTAATCTTATCGAATGCTTCTTGTTGAGCCAACGTCCATTCAAACACTTCCTTATTGAGTCGAATCAAAGGCGAGAATGCTTGCGTCTTCCCACTAAGGTTTGAGATGAATCTCCTTAGGAAATTGATGTTGCCCAGGAGTGACTGCAAACCTTTCTTCGTCGATGGAGCTTTCACTTCCATGATGACCTTGGTCTTATTCTGGTTTATTTCGATCGCCTTTTTATGGACCACAAAACCTAGGAAATCCCCAGCCTGCACACAAAAAACGCATTTTAAAGGATTCATTTTCAGACCATATTTTATCATTCTCTCGAAAGATATTTGAAGATGGTCTACGTGATTCTTCCTTGAAATAGACTTAACAACAATATTGTCTATATAGATTTGCTTAAAAGTTTCTATGAAATCATGGAAGGTCGAATTCATCGCTCTTTGGTAGGTCGCCCCAACATTTTTTAAACCAAAAGGCATCACTACCCATTCGTCGATGCCTAAGGCTCCGCGGCAACAAAATGCTGTTTTCGGGATATCCTCTTCAGTAATAAATATTTGATTATACCCAAAATACCCATCAAGCATGCTTAAATATTCATAGCCTGCAGCAAAATCGACTAATATTTCCTCCACTGCATCGAATATTCATCTTTTGGGGTTGCAGTATTTAAATCTCTAAAATCTATGCAAACCCTTAAAGTGCCATTCTTCTTTACAACTGTCACAATGTTAGCTAACCATTATACATACTTGGTCGTGCAAATGAAATTACAACGGAGAAGCCTTTCAACTTCCTCCTTGATCTTCGACAGTATTGATGGAGCAAATCGTCTTGGGTTCTATTTCACATGCTTCTTCCCAGGCTTGATCGACAGTTTCAATTCGACCAGCTCTCTGCTTAAACCAAGCATTTCATCATAGTCCGATGCGAAAAAATCTTTAAACTCTCTCAGTAACTGGACCACTTCTATCTTGAGTTGAGGATGAATGTTGGCACTGATGTAAGTTGGCCTTTTTATTACCCCCTCTCCTAAGTCTACTTCTTCAAGGGGATCCTGAGCCAACATCTTGATGTTTGTTGCTAGCGGATCCTTCTCGAAACCCAAAGGCTCATCGTCATAAATCACATCGAGCCTCTGATCTTTCTCTTTATTCTGACCTTTATCAGATGGCACTGGGTCAAAGTCCTTCCCAGGACCTATTGATTGAGAAATTTCACTGGCTTTGACAACCATATTTTTGACTTCGGCCTCTAAGGCCAATTGTTGTTTGTTTTCGGCTATGTAAGCCAAAATCCTCTTTAAAGTTGTAAACTCAGTCGTCATTACTGAATTTACTTCCCCATCCTGTTGGGTCGATTCCAGATACTCCCAAATATTCAAAGTTGTCTTCGCCTACCATCTCTCTGTCCCACCGAAAACCATAGTGAGGGTGCAGTGACAAGGAACAATAGGTGTTGTCGTCGGGGGTAAACGCAAACTCAGCCGAATCACAGGGGGCTATAGTGGCTAAGTGCTTGTCAAACTGGCGCCTGTCGACATGATTGATATGGGTTTTAAAGTACCCATGATTTGCCTCTATGTTTTCGACGATGCCATCTGGGCGCCAAATTATTATCCTTTGGTGCATTGAATATGAGACAACTCCGACCCCATGATTCCATTCTCTCCCAAGAAATAGACTGTAGTTAGCCTTAGTTTCCACAATCATAAACATTATGAACCTAGTGACGATCCCCATAGTTAATTCGACTTGGATATCCCCCATGGTGGAACCTACTTTACCTTCATAGTTAGTTAACACCATATTATGAGGTTTGGCATCAGTATCATATTTGTCAATTTTCCTCAGCATGCGGTGAGGCATCAAGTTCACAGTCGCTCCACAATCCACCAATATTTTATTAACGCGGATGCCTTTGACTTTTCCAGTGATGAAGAGGGGTTTCAGGTGACTCTTCATGGCTTCATTAGGCCTTTCGAAAAAGGAATTTTGATCTTCAACACTGCTGTTGTTCATTACATAGTAACACAATGGCTTGTGAGCGACCATCTCCCTCTCTGTGATACTGTCATTGTCTTTGACTTTAGTAATCCTATTGAATTCCCTGGGCATTACAGATACTACCTCGACTAAGATGTCTAAGGAAGCTTCCGAACCAGAGTCGAAGTTGTCGGTCAACAATTCGTCTTCGGCGGCCACCTGATTGTATTTTTCACCGGTCGTCTTACCTGAGATATTGGGATCTCTTTTGGTGAAGTTTGGGTCATCCTTTTTCTTCACACTCACATTGGTACTCGACTTAGCTTGATCCCTCTCACCAGCTTCTCTTTGGGCTTTTCGTCTTCTTTGCTCTCTTCTCCACTGAGATATCGTCATAGGGTTTTTTCCCTTATAGTTTTCGGACACATGTGAGGTCCTTTTGCCGGTCCAAAATTCTTTGCGGTAAGCCAGTGACAAACCCCTTTCAACCTCGAAGTTCTGCCACTTTCCATGACCGCATTTCATGCCATCAGTTTGCTGGACCCACTTTCCATTTGACCCCTCGACACTAGGCTTAAAGGAAATGGGTTTGAAATTTTGCCCTGCTTGCTTTGTTTCACTCAGCTTCACCATGGGGCGTCTTAGATCAGGATATCTCCTGGGATCGAAAGCACTTCCTGGCTCACCCACTTGATGCTTTTGGATGGCTTTATGACCATCTTGGTGATTTACTCTCCTAACCCCTTTGAGATTCTGAGTTGCTTTCTTGTCGAAGATAGCACTGCACCTAGGGCACATCATAACTTCCGACTTCTTTTTCTGACACCTTTGGAGGAAGTCCGATAGCGTTTCTTCCTCTTGAGGGAAGGAGACCTTGTTATACTCCTCCTATCGACATTCATCATCGACCTTCATAGAGGCTCCTTGAGATAACTCCACCATATTGACCTTCATGTGGATATCCTCAGTAATATCCAACCTTTGGAATTATTTTTGAAGGCCTTCAGTGGCCTTGTCCATCTGAACGAAATTATCAGCGGTTTCTTTAGTAATCATCATTAACTTTGAACTTCCAGCGTCCTCGACATCGGAGGCTTCATCATTTTTCTTGTTGATATCTCCTGCAACCTTTTGAGCAAAATCATCAAAAGGTGCTTGCTCGAAGTACTGATGAACCTTAACCATAACAGGTCCATTGACGAAGTCTTCAGTGACTTCAGTCATGTTGAAATTATCAACGACTTTAATAAGGTTCACTTCCTCCGGCTCAGTATAATGGGCCTCAGTTACCTGTAGAGGATCAGAGTCGATCTTCATCTGGCTCTATGTTTTGTCTCCGAACTTGAGTCTTCCTTCTTGGATGGCATTCTGCACAAGATCCCTGAAAAGAAAACATTGAGACATTTTATGATCCAAAAATCCATGGTATTTGCAAAACCCTCTTTTCTTTCTTTGCTCTAAAGGGGTATTTTAGAACCCAAAGGTACTATCATCTGACCATCTTTGACTAGTAAGTAAAACATTTTGTCACATTTTATAACGTTGAACGTACATGTTTTCTTAGGAAATTTGTCACTCTTTTCAGGTTCGACATGATTTTTCCCGTTCGAAGGGGCTAAAACTTTGCACGCATATGGTGGCCCTTGTGTCAATTCAGCAAGGTCGATCTCATTGTTGTCAAAGTCTAAAATTTCATGACATGAACCTTCATCATCATTCTTGAAATCGACATAGGCTACCCTTTTACCTTTATTTTCCCTAGCATTTTCTTCCTTTAAACGTTCTAACTGTCGAACTCTGTCAGCCAATTGGGCCATATCCCTTTGGTACTGAGTATCTAATTTCTTTCTAATCGAATAGTCAAGGCCCCTAGCGGCCATTTCGACCAGTTCATGCTCTGGTATTTACGTAAAACACATGGCTTTGAGTAGTCGAAATCTGTCCAGATAGTCATCAATTGGCTCAGTGAACTTTCGTCTAACACTAGCCAACTTTTTCAAACTTATCTTCGTTTTCCCCATGTAAAACTGCTCATGGAACATTCTTTCCAGTTGGTTCCAAGTGTGGATCGAATTTTGGGGCAAGGTTGTGAACCATGTGAAAGCATTCTTTGTGAGAGAACTCAGAAAAAATTTCATCCTAAGGCTCTCGTTATTTGACATATCTCCAGCCTCGATTAAATATCTCGCCACGTGCTCAACACTAGACTCAGTAGTATCCCTAGCAAACTTGGTGAATTTGGGGATTTTGGTCATGAGGGGTGCTTCTGCTTGTAAGATATACTCTGCTAAAGGCGACGTATAATTTGGCCTTCTAAGGCCAAAATTTACCAAGTTTCGAACCATGATTCTTTCGACTATAGTTGCTAGGTTATTATCTGCTGTCACATCGTCATGTCGAACTTGATGTATGATATCATCATCATTTTGGTTTTTATTCACCATTAACATCCTTGGTTCCCTGGAAACTTGTGGTTAGATCCTAGGGGGTCCTGCTACTCCCCCTTGGTTTTGTGGGATCTGGTTAATGGTGAGGTCTTCCTCAAACATGGCCTCTTGATTCTCTCTTATCCAATCCCTAGGAGGAGGATGTTGGTGTTGAGGTATACCAAGAAACTCAGACATTCGAGCCACCTGTGATGTCATCTGTTGATTCGACTGAGTCATATTTTGAATTAGAGGATTCAACACAGTGGTCAAAGTTAACCATTTCACGATTGCTTTCGTCCATCTGTTGCCTCCATGCTGTCGCAGAGTAATTAGTAAGAGTCGGTAGTTGTGTCGGTGTCTCAAACCTAAAGATTGGTTGGTTCGATCCATGTTAATCCCAGACCCTTGCACTAGAGAATTTATGTTGACCACCGGTTCTGAAAAAGTAGAACCAGCATTCTGTAAATTGGCCCTCACTGAAGTTGGCATTCCATACGGCTGCTCTCGACTACCAAATGGTATTGAGAAACCAGGGGGTACCAAAGACCTATTTGGAATATCTCTAATTGGTGAAGGAGTATGAGGAGCCCCCCTAGGCCCAATGTAAGTTAAAATTGGTTCAGTATGGGAGATCGAATGCGTAGGCATCGAACTCACCATAGACAGAACTGCTTCAGACACACGCGATGTGGCAGTGTTTGCCCCTATCGAGGGAGAAGGGAGCGCTATGTTACTAGTTGATGGATTTTGAGAGTTTGGGGTCTCTGGAGGATTCACATTTGCCATCCTCATATGGGGTTCTCTCCCTGTTCGTTGTTCGTCGTTTATGGCTATTTTACCACTTCTTAATAACATACAACGAATCTTTCAAAAAATAAAAACTTAACAACCAGAACTACACACAAACGTAACATTAGAACTTGTCCCACTGGGCGTGCCAATTTGTTTACCTTGAAAATCGGTAAACAACCGTTGATCTTCCAAATTTCTAAATTTGGTTACTTGTAGGATCGATCAGATTGATCCTAGGACATGCGCTAATTGTTTTTGAAATGTGATAGTGACGAATACTCAATAATAAGCGTCAAATCAGAGTTTGAAAACTAACAGAAAAGGGTGAGTTGAATGAAAGAAACCTTAAAGGATTTATAAATGACAAAGTAAATGTCGAAAATGCAGGAATCTTAAAACTGTAAAGTAAGTATTGAAAGCGGGGAAAAAACAAAGAAATCTTAAAACTGCAAATGACAAAGTAAAAAAAGGGTGTTTTAAATGAAGAAGTAAGGAAGTATATTTCTGGAAAGAAAAGTAAAGACAAATTTATATTTATTTGCTTTGAAATAACTAACAATGGTGTAGACAACGTACATTCTGTGTTTTACGGTTCTTCTTCACACAAATACTTAGTGAATTTACAAATTTTTATACACAATTTGACACACACTTTTCTAACACTAAGACCCCATATTTATACTGGATCGAGATAACCGCTTTGATGGTTCTTCAATCATGTCGAGACACCTGGCGTCTTGCATGCACGCATTCATCCACTGTGCTCCACGTGTGCTCTCACGGTTTCTGACGAAGGCAAAGTTCCCTCCCTTATTTGAATTTTGAATCTTTGATCAAAAAACCGTTTTCAACTGTTTCTCTGAAGAACCCCTCTGGAGTTTCTGCTGTATGCTTGATCTTTATTCACCTGGCCAAGTCGACTCACCTCTAGCTGGTCGAATACTACTTCCTGGTCGGAAAAAATTATGCATATAATTTCCGATTTTGGTAATTCTTAATGGGCATCGAAAAATATGAGCCAACAATTATAAAGGTTAAAACATATATGCTGCAAAGACATTATTCTACCAGTTTTCAAAATTGGAATGTGTCATGTTCAACATCATGCATATTTGTTTACGTTGATTTTGTACTACTGATTTTATTAAAAAAGTAAGTTGAATATAAAATGGTTTAAATTTAAATATATTTATATAATTGAAAATTATATTCACCTTAAAAAATTATAAATTTTGTTATGTAAAAGGACAAAAAAAAACTAAGTCCAAACTAATGTCGATCCACTTCCAAATGGTATGATGTATAAAACCATCACACGACATATTTCAAGTACGCTTTTTAATCTATATTTTTACTATACTCATTTTGAATTTTGAACTAACTTGTGTGTTGAAATGTTAACCTTGCAGATCCACCTTTGCGTTGCTGTGTCGATGATCAGAGCAATCGGTTCAAGATTCTTCACTATCATCGTACACCTAATTCGAGTTCCATAACAGAACAATGGCGTTATCTATGAGAACGACTCCTAATTCCCGTGAAATTCCATGTGTAGACCATCTTTGATCCAAAATCAGATCTCTACCATAACGGAAGTAGTAGCTCCATTCATCACGCAAAAAAGATCCGTCAAATCTTCTGATTCTGTCCTACACCAATTATCATCTATCGATGAGATCCGCAGTACACCGACATCTAGTGTAGATTCATCATCAGAGTGTCTCTCCCAAATAATAATTGATGTTGAACAACAAAGTAGAGATCAACTGGTGATATGATTTCTAGATCGGGAAAATACCAATCAAACTCCGAACTTTGATCTATCGCTATTCTTAGCAATCATCGCTTTTAATCGTACTTTGACAAGATTCCTCATAAATGACATAAGCTCTTGCAACATCCTATACATTGACACTTTCGACCAATTAGGACCTTATCACCCAGATCTAAATCGATATCACGACAGAGATCTGTTGGCTCTCAAAGATTCAATAATTCACCCTTGCAAAGTGATAGTTGTGATGCTATTATTGAGAGAAGGAGTGCGTGAAAGAAAGGTAACTCTCATTTTCCTTGTAATTTCGTGTAGAAGCTCCTCCAAGGGTATCTTGGGAAGATCCTTATTGAAAAAAATAGATGGGGTAGAATCCCCGATCCACCTGAAGATATATGGAAGGGAAGCCATCCTGTCATACCCCAAAATTTGCCTGTTAATTTTTATGATAAATTGATTCATGCATGACATTCATTTCACATTTGCATTCATTCATTAATATACATTCTCATATAAGTTATAAATTTTAATTTATTTATTATGTGATACAGATATAAAAAATAATAATGATTTTGGTTATCTGTATGATATACATAAATTATATATATATAAATAAAATAGTTTTAATTTAATGATAAATAAAAATAGATTTGAATTTTAATTGTATAATTAAAATTTTAAATTAATTTTATTTGTTAAAGCTCATTAAATTATAATAACTATTTTTTATAATTTAGTGACTCATGTTCCATTTATTCATTATTTATAAATAGTATTTATTTAGTAATTCACGTTTTTTACTTAATAAAATTTATTTATAAGAGTAACATTTTTTTTAAAAGCCCATAAATTATAAAATAATTTTGGTTGATATAAGTAAGAATAATTTTGATTTTTTATGGGCTTTTAAAAAAATGTTACTCTTATAAATAAATTTTATTAAGTAAAAAACGTGAATTACTAAATAAATACTATTTATAAATAATGAATAAATGGAACATGAGTCACTAAATTATAAAAAATAGTTATTATAATTTAATGAGCTTTAACAAATAAAATTAATTTAAAATTTTAATTATACAATTAAAATTCAAATCTATTTTTATTTATCATTAAATTAAAACTATTTTATTTATATATATAAAATTTATTTATATCATACAGATAACCAAAATCATTATTATTTTTTATATCTGTATCACATAATAAATAAATTAAAATTTATAATTTATATGAGAATGTATGCTAATGAATGAATGCAAATGTGAAATGAATGCCATGCACGAATCAATTTATCATAAAAATTAACAGGCAAATTTTGGGGTATGACACATCCATTATGAGCATCGACCTTGAAGAAGTAAAACAAATCAAAGAGATCATCCTTAAGGGCATCCTCGCTTCATCAGTAGTAACAGATGAAGGTACGAGAATGTCAATATATTCGATTTGGATGCACCCGAAGATGAAGTTATGTCTGTCTCACACGGTGAGTTAAAGGTTATCTAGCTCGACAAAATCCCGCTCGGCCGGTGAAGATAGGGTTTGAGCTTCCATTCGAGGTAAGATCCACACTAATCGAATGCCTCCAAGCAAACACAAACCTTTTCTCTATTTCTCTGCACGAGATGCCCGATATCAATCCCATTGTGGTCTGCCATCAACTAAACGTTGACCCCAACATCAACTACGTCTCTCAGCAGCGAAGAAGGCAGTCCCTTGAGAAATATGAGGCCACCACAAGCACGATGAAAGGTCCATTAGATGCATAATTCATTTCTGAGGTGAAGTATTGGTAATGGCTTTCCAACGTCATTCTAGTGAAGAAGGTATCTAGAAAGTGGTAGATGTGTGTCGACTACACTGATTTAAATAAAGCATGCCCAAAAGACTTTTACCTATTCTCAAACATCGATAAACTTGTAGATAATTCAGCCAGGTATATGTTATTATCATTCATAGACACTTACTTTAGGTATAATCCGATACTCATGTTCGGACCCGAATGAATGAATACAACATTCATGACCGAGCAAATCAATACAACGTCATGCCCTTCGGGTTGAAGAATGATTCCACATATCAGAGGATGATGAATAAGATCTTATAAGAAAAGCTAAGAGATACACTGAAGTATACATGAATAGCATGATCGTAAAGTCCGGTCAAAAGTAACTTCATGCTCAACACCTCCAACGAGTGTTAAAAAGGGTCCAACAATATAATATGAGACTCAATCAAGAGAAGTGCACCTTCCGGGTAAGATTCAACAAGTTATTAGGCTTCTACCTAACAGGGTGGGAAATCGAAGCAAATCCCGACAAATACGACACCGTAGTCTGAATGAGCATTCCAACCTCAAAGAAGGATGTCCAATAGTTGAACGATATGTTGACCGCTTTGAACAAGTTCATCTCAAAATCTGCACCACACACATTTCCTTTTTATAGGCTGCTTAGGAAAGAAGCGAAGTTCGATTGGACATCTGACTGCGAAAAGGCATTTAAGTCGTTGAAGAAAAAACTGGCCACATCATCAGTGCTTTTCTTAGGATTATGTTATACTCTTTCTAACATTCTTTTATAGGGCAATGCTTTTAACATGTGAGTTTGGCGATATGATAATAACAAGACTTTATCTATTAAAAAAGCCTATCAATTGCTTACTCAGGCTGAGTCAGAGCCAAAGGATCATTTTTCGCTTTAGAATTTAATTTGGAATAAATTCGCCCCTTTAAAGGTTTCCCTTTTTTCTTAGAGAGTAATTCAAAACCAACTTCTTATTGAGAATAACTTGTGAAAATGTGCTATCATCGATGCACAATCTTCTTATTGTTTTTATAGGTGTGCAATTGAAAAAAAAGGTCTAAACATTTATTCTTTGATTGTATTTTTTTTTTGAGTTTTCGGTACAAAATTTTGAATTGGTTAGTAGTTCTGGGTGTTTTGTCAAATAATAATCTTCATCATATCCAATAATTTATTGGTCTTTTACCGCTTAAAAATGATTCTCGTGATTGTCTGAATCATTTGGTCATATTATGCTTAAATTATTAGATAAAATCATATTCACAGGTTATTTGAGCGCAAAGAATGTCATTATCTGACATAGTTAATAATGTTAAATTTCATGTTTAACGATAGATTAATATCAAATACACAGGGCCGATCCTGAGCCTCAAAGATACGGCGACCTCAAAATTTTGAGAGGTATAATTGAGAAATTATAATACTAAAATACTAAATTATATACATATATTGTTTGCGTAGTTTAGTGGCTTAGTCCTTAATTTTTGAAGTTGAATGTCAACTGTTTAAAATTCCACTCCTTTCAAAGTTTTAATTACCTTTTTATTAAAAGGATGTATAAAAAATATTCAGCTCATTCTAAAGTTTCAATTATCTTTTTCTTTTTACAAAAGATTAAAATTATATTTTCCTTCCAAAACTTTATTTATCTTTTTATTGAAAGGATGCTTCAAGAACTTTCAGCCTTTCAAAACTACAATTACTTTTTTTTTACAATAGATCAAAAGGATGCACCAAAAACATATATATCAATATGTCAACCACATTTTTAATTATAAAATAATTTTTATATAATCAATTGAAGTTTTAAATGAGATCATCCTAACCCTTATAATTTTATTTTAATCTATTTTAGTATAAATTTTAGAGACTACTTATAAATTATAACTAAATACTTAAAAGTTCATCATACAACCAACTCTTTTACTATCAAATTCTTATGATAGAACTCTAATCCATTATCATTTGTGCTTTGATTTATTATTATTATAGAGAGAGATATTGTTAAAATTTATTTTATAATAATATATTAAAAGGTTAGCAATATTAGTATCATTTTGATTTGATGCATTATTTTGTCCCCTTAATTTAACTTAATATTTCTTTTCAGTCCTTTAATTAAAAATACTACATACTAATCCCTTCAAAACTATTCCATTACATAAAATAGTCATTCCCTTTAAATTTTATGAAAAAATTTATTCATACTTTTATTTTCTTTCCATTCCTTTGTTTGAATAATCTTATAATATGTTTATTTGACTTAAAAAAAATCCATAAAATATATAAAAATTCCTCTCGATTTAATTCAAAATATCTTAAAATGATCAAATTGATGAATATTATATACTTTAACATATTATAGTAAATATTTTAGAAATTAAATTAAAGTGATTCTAATAATTTATGCACTAAATCATTGACTTTTAAAGAGCTTTTGTTGAGATTTTGAATCCAATCATTTATTTAAAAAAGAATTAAAAAACCGTCTAAACTTATATTGAAGTTCAAGATGATTTTTTATTTAACATAAATGTTATTTATTTATTTTTTAAATGTGTATTTTTCATTCAACTGATTTTATGAGTTTGTTTTAGTTGATACTGGGAACACTCTTATGCTTTTTGCCTTGCAGGTCTTACATTATTCATTTCATATTTGAAATCTTAATAACAAGTCGATATGTCCGAGTGGTTAAGGAGACAGACTTGAAATCTGTTGGGCTTCGCCCGCGCAGGTTCGAACCCTGCTGTCGACGTTATATTTTAGAGAAATTTATATCATATTTTTTGGAATGTTACAAAATATTTGTGAATACTACCAAATTTCTTGAGCTGTCATTTCTTATAAGCTCTCGGTTCCCTCCAAAACATAAAACAATCTGTTTCACTTATTTTAAAAAAATGTTTTTCTAATAGTATTATACATATTTTTAAAATAAAAATTTGGTTAAAATATTTTTTTATAAAGTTTTATTTATATATTTCATCATTTATTTTATCAACAAATTCAAGGTATCAAATTTTTTTAAAAATCACTTAAATTTAAAGATATTTTAAATAAATTTTCATAAAAATTATATTTGAATTTTTTTTATTATAAAATTTGTAATCTTAACTATATTCTTATCTTTAATAATAAATATTTATGTTACTGGATGTCAAAACTAATCGTAAAGGGGTAGAAGACTAAATCACTTCGCCATTTACAAAATCTCATAATTAAGGGACTGTTGTTGTTTTGCGCAACAATCTCTAACCTTCCTATATGAGGTTTACTTGCAGGACCGACTAAGGAGTCCCAGACTTAGTGTTTTTGGTGTATGGCTATTTGGTAAACAATATTTCTGACTGGTTGAAAGGGTGTAAACGAGACTCTTGACGAGTCAAGGAAATAATAAAGGTAAAATAACAAGTAAAAACGATAAAGTACTGAAAGAAAGATGATAAAAGATAAAGTAAGGCAAGACAAAAGATAAGCTTTGTGAGGATTAAATGACTTGTAATTATAAAGTGAAGGCAAAATACATTGTTTGTAAGGAGAGTAACTTTTTTCTCGTAAACGCTTTGGTACTTCAAGCTTTACCCCTACTGTAAATGTTCAAATTGCCACCTTTGAATTCTCACATAACATTGGCTTAAATACTAGTTCAAAATAACCATCAGGAGGTTACAAAGCCCTCTTGAGCTGCCACGTGTCGGTCCACTTCCCTCATTTTGGTGCATAACTATCCATGACCTCTTTACGTGCCCACATTCCCATTTTCCACTCAGAGCCTTTCGACTTCGGCCCAATCTTTATATGTGTCGATCGACAGCCTCATCCACCTTCATGTCGAGGAGCTTCCGACAGAACCCCTGGTCAAAATTGGCTTTTCCCTTAGCCAAAATTTGCCAACTAACAAATTTCCCCCTAAAAAGGCTAACTTCGACATGAGCGAGTCGATCGAGAAACTGACATTTTGACGTTCCAAATTTCGGCTAGTTGTCTTGTCAATACACATGACTTAATACATAATGATGATTTTTTCGGCCACGCGATTTCCAAGACACTCAACCATCATTAGCAGCCATCCCTAGGTCGTGGGATCTCAACCGAACCCCGTAACTCTTCTGATTACTTCCTAGCCAGCCACTTGTCAGTCGCTTACATGCTCGACTGTTCACCTTACTTGGCTTATAAATAAAGTCTTCCACTTCTTTACACATTTTTCTGCCTCCATACTCGCGTATCCTCTTTCTCAAAACCTCAAACACACTTCTGCATCGCGCTTTCTTACACAACATTTCTGAAGAACTTCAAACCTTTACTTTACTTCTTCAATGGCTTCTTCATCTCTCGCGAAAGAAAACGTATCTTACGGCACTTCCCACAACTGCATTGCCTTTAGGCTTACTACTAAAGAAGGGATGAAAAGTACTCATCAACCTTCATCGTATGATGAATCCATTCTCAAGAACTGGAAAAACTAGTTGGTGATCCCATTCGTGGTGGACAAAAATCTACTGGCTTTCCACGGTCCCCTTGCTGATGCCAAATCTTCCCCAACAAAGGTTGCACCCTTCTTTCCTGGGTATAAACTCTCTATGCCTCATGCTTTCGAAAAATCCATCGCATTTGATGTCAGGTTCATGGAGGCAAAATCTAGGGTTTTTCGTTCCATGGCCACTCCTGGCAATAAGAAGTACTTGGCGTGGCTTAACAAAGTGAAACTCAACAAGGCGAATATCGAATGGGATTCCAGTGAGGCGAAGATCGAATGCTGACCTCCAAATAAACATGAAACTCAACAAGGCTAAGATCGAATGGGATTCCAGTGAGGCTTGTGAACAAGAGCTTGATGAGTTCGAACACAAGAAGGAAGAGTGTCTCCGTTAGCGGGAAGTCTTCGATCAACAAATCTATGATTACCAAGCCCAAATCGCGGAGCTTCACAAAAATATTGTCGAAGTGGAAGCGCATAAGGCTTCTTTGGAGACGGTTAAAGGGATCCCTGAGCAGGAGGTAATCGACAGTGAGGTCATGAGAGGGGTATCTCATGGGGAGAGAGCCCTCAAAATTGAAGTCGACATCAAGTATCTACGCGGGAATATAATCTCTCTGGATAATAGGATTAAGCATGAGATAGTCGCGTTTGAGGATTTCAAATCTAGGTTCCCCATTTAAATTTTTTCTTCAAACTTTGTAGGTCTCGTCGACCATATTTGTAATGTCCTCCTGGGACACTTTCTCCAAAATCAATGAAACTTTATGTTTGAATCTGTATTTCCTGTAGCATAGGTTTATATTTCTTCAAATATTTTCCATTTACTCTTAAGACCCTTTGATCCCCACCAAGTTCTTCGATTTCATACGCGTTGTTACTGTATGTCAGAGTTACTCGAAATTGTCCTTCCCATTTTGGTGACCACTTACATAGGGTTCGATCTCGACGATCCATAGGCAAAATTACTTTCCAAATGTAATCATTATCAACAAAGGTTTTTCCCTTTATTTTTCTATTGTATACCTTGGCTACGTGTTCCTTTTGTCGGATCAACATTTCGACCGCAGTCAACCTTTCTTTGTCTAAATCAGCCAACTCGTCGAACATCATGTTCCAGTATTGCTCTGACTAAAGATCATTCTGACGTTGGACTCTGACGGTCTGTAGGCATATCTCCGCTGACAATATGGCGTCGTGACCAAACGTTAGTCGAAATGGCGTCGAATTCGTCGCCTCTTTGGGGGAAGTTCGACATGCCCGTAGAATTTGGTCCAAAGACTTGTGCCAATTCTCTGGCTTTTTACAAACGTGCTTCTTAATCAGACTTATTATTACTTTGTTGGCTGCCTCTACTCTACCATTTGCTTGTGCATAGTAAGGTGTAGAGGTAACCAATCTGAAACCTGTCTCGCCGGTAAATTCTTGCATCTTTTGTCCCACGAATACTGACCCTTGATCCGTCGTAATGGTCTCTGGGATACCAAACCTATACACGATATATCTCTGAATGAATTCGATCACCGCCTTTTGGTCCACCTTTACTAGAGGGACAACCTCAACCCATTTGGTGAAGTAGTTTATCTCGACTAGGATAAACTTCTGTTGCTTCGACGAAGCCGGTCGAATTTCTCCAATGATGTCTAAAGCCCAACCCCTAAAAGGCCATGGTTTGATAATAGCATGCAACTCACTTGCCGACATATGTTGGACACCCGCGTGCCTTTGACATTCCTGACATCCTTTGGCAAACTCGATGCAATCTTTCAACCTGTTGGGTCAGTAAACCCCTTGTCGGAACATCAACCATTTCATCTTATGGTCTGCCTGGTGGGCGTCATAGGCCCTACTGTGTACTTCGTAGATGGCTAAATACGCTTCGGTATCTCCTAGGCATCTGAGTAGTAACCCCTATGATGTCTTCTTTAGCAATTTGTTGCCTGACCACACATAGCTCAAAGCCCTATATTTGGTTTTTCTGTCAGTACCCCCGACTGGATTCTCCAAGTAATCGATGATTGGCTTTCTCCAATCTGTCGGTGATGAACTGTTGATAGAAAAAACTTCATGTTCCTATGCCTCTTCAACTCCACGGGTTTCTTGACACTCTTCATCGGCCCCCCACCATGACCGACGTTCTCGTTGAGGACGTCTTCTGTTGGGGACATACTTGATACCATTTTTCCTCGAACCTCGATCATATCTTATAACTTCGACTTAGACATTTTATATCCTGAAGCGACTTGGGCCAGCTTGTTGGCCTTTTGGTTCTCACTTCTTGGAACATGTCTTGTGTCCGCAACTTCGAAGTGTTCTAGTAACCGCGTTGCAGTCACGAAATATTTCAGCAGACTCCCCTTGATGCACTTATATTCGCGCGTGACTTACTTTATTATCAACTCCGAGTCTCCCTTCACTTTGATTCGACTGGCTCCCAACTCTTTCAAAAGCTGAAGGTCGACTATTAAGGCCTCATATTCGGCTTCGTTGTTGGAACACTTCTCATTAATCATGTACTTAAACTTCGTCGGACCTACCTGAGGGGATAATGTTAAAACCCCAACTCCTGTTCTGTCTTTGTGACTCAATCCGTCGAAATATAGACGCCATGGTATGGTGTCGACTACATTCAGGGATGATTCGGCCATGGTATGATCCACTATAAAATCCACCACAATCTGGCCTTTCATGGCTTTTAAAGGCTTGAAAGTTAGAGGAAACTCTGCCAACGCCAATGACCATTTCCTAATTCTACTATGTAGAATAGACTTACACAACATATGTTTAATAATATCGTAATGAGACGAAACATAAACATCAACTGGTTTAATATATTGTTTTAATTTCATACAGGCAAAGTACAAACACAGACATAGTTTTTCTATGAGAATGTACCTAGTTTCAGTATCTACCGACATTCTACTGAGGTAATATATGGGCCTTTCGACACCATTACAACCCTCTTGGGCCAACATGCTCCCTATAGTTGTATTAGATGCAACAATATATAAACTCATACTTTTATTTCTACTGGGGGCAACAGGATAATAGGCTTGGTAAGATACCCCTTGATCGCGTCGAAAGCCTCTTGTTGTTCAGGGCCCTAGTGAAAATCACTTTCCTTCTTAATTTTAAGCAGTGGCAAAAACACCTATGTTTTACCACTTAGGTTCGAGATGAACCTTCTTAAGAAGTTTATTTTCCCCAACAAAGACTGAAGTTGTTTCTTTGTAGATGGGCTTTTAAGGTCTAAGATCGCCTTCGTCTTGTTCTGATTGATCTCTAAACCTCGTTTGTGTACCACAAGTCCCAGGAAGTCACCTGCGTGTACCCCGAAAGCACACTTCAATGGATTCATTTTCAATCCATATTTCCTTATTCTATCAAACGAGTGTCGAAGGTGGTCCAGGTGTCCGTCTTGCGACGATGATTTCACCATAATGTCGTCGATATATACCTGCATGAACTTCTCAATGAAGTCATAAAATGTGGCATTCATGGCCCTTTGGTAAGTTGCTCTTGCGTTTTTTAAACCAAGCGGCATGACGACCTACTCGTATGTCCCCAACGCACCAGGGCATCGAAACACTGTCTTGGGGACATCTTCTTCGGCAATGAGAATATGATTGTAGCTGGAGTATCCATCAAGTAGGCTCAGATACTCAAAAACTGCGGCCGAGTCGACCAATATTTCCGCCACTGGTATTGAATATTCATCCTTTGGCGTGGCATTGTTTAGATCCCTGAAATCTATACAAATCCTAAGAGTTCCATTTTTCTTGATGACAGGCACTATGTTGGCCAACCATTCGACGTACCTTGTCGTTCTTATGAAACGACTTTTTAGGAATCTTTCGATTTCTTGCTTGATCTTCGAAGTAACATTCGGAGCGAACCATCGAGGGTGTTGCTTCACCGGCTTCTTCCCAGGTTGGATAGGCAGTCGATGTTCTACTACGCTTCGATCCAAATCTAGCATCTCGTCATAATCCCAGGAAAAGCAGTCCTTGTATTCAGTCAACACCTCGACTAGCTTTGCCTTCATCTCTGACCCCACCTTATCACTTATGTAGGTAGGTCTTTTTGAAGTTCCATTTCCCAAGTCGATCTCTTCGAGGGGATTTTGCGTTTGCATCTTCTGAGACTCACTTTGTGGGTTCTTTTCGAACCCCAAAGGCTCATTGTCATAGATACAATCAAGCCTCCGGCTTTCTGAAGCTGTTGTCTGGTCTAGTCGACCATCATCTAGACTTTCGACCTCACAGGCCAAATTCTGGAGTCTCTTCCTTTCTAGAATTGACTTCCTCTTGTTTTCAGCCAAATAGGTCGAAATTCGAGCCAGGCTTTTTGACTCAGCAGTCATCTTTGTCGACTGCTGGCCACCCCGTATATGGGATTCCTGTCTCTGATCATGTGTCTTCCTCGTTATCCCAAATGAAACCATGATCAGGGTCTAAGTTCAAAACTCGACCAATATTGATGGAAGTATAGGATCCCGGCTCGTCATCACATGGCGCTATGTTCGCCAAATGTTGGTCAAACGACCTTTTGGAACCCCTGTCGTCGACCCGGTAATAGCTTTGGTCGGCCTCAATATCTTGTATGATGTCGTCTTTTCTCCAGATTATAAGCCTTTGGTGGACCGTTGAGGGAACAACCCCTATCTCATAGATCCATTCTCGACCCAGGAGTAAGTTGAAGTTGGCTTTTGAATCTATTACCATAAATAATGGTGAACGTGTTGTTGTGCCTACCGCGAGGTCGACCTGGACCACCCCCATTATATTGCGGGTCTTCCCTTCATAATTTGAAAGGACCATGTTGTGTTGTCGGAGATCTTCATCGACTTTTCCCATATTCTTGAGCATAGTATATGGCATTAGGTTGACTGCAACACCTCCATCGACAGAAACCTTATTCACTGTCATTCTATCCACCTTAGCTCTGATGAACAATGGTTTTAGATGGTACATCATCCCAGGACCGGGCCTTTCAACATTGCTTTCTGCTTTTCCACCATGCCGATGTTCATGACATAGTAGCATAAAGGCTTTCCCCCTTCTGTTTCGTCTGGTACAAAGTCTCCCTTTTATTCAAAATCAGATACGATGACGTATTCGGCTGGAAGTACCGACACAATACCGCAATTTACGATGAAATCATCAACGTAGATATCGTCGTTGTTTTCGTCGTACATATCCTCGTCGAATTCCTCATCAGACTGAGGAGAATACCCAGGTTCTTCTTCCTCTGGTTGGGGAGAATACTCTGCCACCCTCCTTCGATTTTTCTTCTCTTCGTGGCCGTCCCTCGATCTCTGACGAGCATTCCATATTCTGAGTAACTATCACTTCCTTCTTTCCCGTCAAGTCGACATTCATGGCCACTGTCTGGTTGACCACCATTTTTGCAAGTCCCTTGACCTTTGACACCTGTTCCTTTTGTCCAGCAGTCTCCGAAGTCTTCGACTGTGGGGTGGTAACAGCTTTCCCAGCTTTTTTGTTTCGCTGGTGGCGTCTCCATTGTGTCCTAGTCATAGGATTCTTTCCTTTGTAGTTAGAAGAGATTGTGTAACCTCTCATCTTCTTTGGAGAGGATGCCTCCTTTTCCAACACCCTCCATTTTGGCTTCTTGTCCCCATTCTAATTGACAGATTCTATCCACTTCTCTTGTGGAACATCAGTTGGAGGAATGAATGTCTTCGGGCGGGGACTTTGAAATTGTCTCCTGTACTTTTCGTTCCGTCGAGGTGCTTCGTGCCTGTCGAACACGAATCATGGGACAACAGGCTTTTCCTCCTTATCGGCCTTGTTGTCGGCCTTCAATCTTTTGGCGGTTTTCTCGTCGAATACCGCGCTGCACTTAGGGAATAATAGAGCCTTTGATCCATTCTCCTTTCACTTCTCTTGGAAGTCAAACAAACTTTTGCCAAGCTAGGGATAGGCCGGCTCGGGCCTCCTTTCGTCTTTGACTCCAAAACCTTCAGTAGTTTTGACCATCGTTACTTCAAATGAGTCAGCTAACGAGGTTGCTTTGAGAACCTCAATGAGACCATCAATAGTCTCCACCATCATGCACTATAGAGGCTCATCATACAATTCTTCTTCCACCTTCAAAGGGTCAGAATCCACCTGCATTTTTGGCCTTTTGCCAAACTGGAGCCTTCTTTCTTTCAGAGCTTTCTGCACCAAATCCCTGAAAAGAACATATTGATGAGTTTTGTGACTAAGGAAATTATGAAATTTACAAAATCCCCTTTTCTTTTTCTGTCATAGGGGAGGGTCTTTTAAACCCCAAGGGACGATAATTTGTCCGTCTTTTACCAATGGATCAAAGATCTCGTCGCATTTAGACACGTCAAACGTATATGTCTTCGCGACGTATTTGTCTGTTCTCTCTGGTTCGACATGGTTTTTCCCATTCGATGGTTTCAAAACCTTGCACGTATATGGAGGTCCTGCCTTAAGTTTCACCATGTTGACCTCACTCCTGTCGACTATATCTTCATCGTTGGAAGAGTCTCCTTCGATTGCGATGTAGGGCACTTTCTCTTTTTTATGATATCGACCCGCCTTAGACTTTTCGGCTTTCAAGAGTTTGATACCTAGAACCCTATAGGCCAATTGAACCATATCCCTAAGATACTGGGTATCCGGCTTCTTCCTTATAGAATAATCTAGAACCCCATTCGCCATTTCAACTAGTTCGTGTTCGATAGTCTAGTTCTTTAAGGTTGATCTTTGATCCCCAATCGATCCAAACTAGTTTGTGTTCTAACTTGAGTAAAGCATCGTGCCTTAAATAGTCTAAACCTGTTAAGGTATTGATCAATTGACTCAGCGACATTTGGCTTAATGCTAGCTAGTTCTTTAAGGTTGATCTTTGATTGTCCCATGTAAAATTATTCATGGAACAACCGTTCCAACTGTGTCCATGTTTGGATCGACTGTGGAGGTAGCGTTGTAAACCAGGTAAATACATTTTTCGTGAGAGAACTTGGGAAGTATTTCAACTTCAAGTCCTCGTTATTTGCTATGTCACCTGCCTCGGTTTGATATCTCGCCACATGTTCGACGGTGGATTCTTCAGTATCCCCCGTGAACTTAGTAAATTTAGGGACTTTCCATCCCCTTGGCAATTCTGTCTGTAAGACAAAATCTGGTAGAGGCGAGGAGTATGTCGGCTGTTGGAGGCAAGGAGTTACTCCGTTTCACACTATGATCCGTTCGACGATAGCCTCTAGGTTTTGTTCCCTTATGGCTGCATCGTGTCGAACTTGTCGAACCACCTGGTCAGGATCCTGGTTACGGTTAACCAGTATCACGAGGGGTCTTCGTGCCACCCTTGGGATGTGTTTGAACTCATGGTATTCTTGTTCGACAGTATCGTCTGTCATCTCCTCTTGTCGAACCGAAGTCTCTGGTCGAGGAGAAGGCATGGGATTGTGACACACTTGAGCCCTTGGAGCTCCCAAAAAGTCTCCAATCCTGGTCATTTGGGTCGCCAACTGTTGATAACTCTGCATCGAATCCTGGATCAAAGGCCTTAAAATAGTACTCATTTGCCGAGTTAGCATGTGTACTATTTCATGGTTACTTTTGTCCATTTGTTGTCTCATAACGACAACAGAGCTTGACGTAAATGTTGGGACTGATTGAGATGTCAATCCGAACCCTGGGGGCCGACCAAATGGGGTTTCCAAAGGTCCAAACCCTTGATAACGAGGGAATGGCGATGACGAGGTATCGCTGTAAGTCGAACCGAGGTTATGCATGTTTGCCATAAACTCCTTCGGTATTCCCAATGTTCTATGTATGAGAGTCGTGTAATTGGGCATATGTTGCCCCATAGTTCCCATGGTTGTCGGTGTCGGCGTTTGTGGCTGACACGACGTCATAATTCGTCTCACAATTACTGTTGAAATCGCCGACGCCATACTAGAGCCGATGTTGATAACGCGAAAAAACATCAAATATTTGCCTTGATTTACACTCAAAGATCATACCATTTTAATTATTATCACGATTATTCCGCAAGTATTCGAGTTGTTTTTGCAGGTATTTAAATCTCCAAGCATTAATGAGCAAAATGAAGAAAAGGAAGAAAACGAAGAAGAAACAAATGAGAAAGCACAGGAAAAAGCAGAAAACCAGAATGCAAAAATTGTTGATGTGACGACCGTCACAGCTTCATGACGACCGTCACGACCCAGCCTGTGACGACCGTCACAGGCCCATGACGACCGTCACAGGCCCATGACGACCGTCACGCGGCCAAAATTTACGCTTTGAAACAGTCAATCACAGGCACCCAAACGTGCCTAAAATCTCTCCAACAACATGACTCCCCCGGATTCCTCATTCAAACCAGTCCTCCTTAAATTTCTCAACCACCAAGACCTAAAGGAGCAATATATAAAGGACCAAAGTTGGAAAAATTGGGGACGCCTACATTTACACTTACGCTCTGCAATTAATTTCTACAGCTTTCTAGCTTTTTAGTTTATTTTCTTTTCAGCAACTTTGTTTCCGTTGCCTTAGTTCATTTGCCATTCTTTTTAGAATTTCCTTTTTCCCTTTCCTTTCCGTTTTCCAGTTAGCCATAGTAGTAGTTTCCTACGCTGGGGAACTACTACACTTTATTTAATTTTAGTAAGCAATTTGTATTGAAGAAGCAGAAGCCTACCGACTTGTGGAGGACTTCTCAAGTACTCCAAGATTCGCCATACTCTGTTACTTCAATTGCCATGTTTTTATTAAATTATTATTACTATTGCCAAATTATTGTTATAATTATGTCTGCCGCAATGTTGATCTGTTTATGCTCTGTGTTTTCCTTATTTAACATGTCCGGCTAAATTACCGGTATCGGTATGTAGCAATTTAATTAGATGGGATTTCATAATAATCGGTGAAAACTCTTTTTCTCAAACAATCTTTTAGGCTGAGATTTTTAATTTTAATTTAATTAACTTTATCACAAAAGCGTGAGAAGCTATTTAATACGATTTTGCCATAAGAGGGGGAAATTAACTAAGGTGAGAACCAACAATCGTGAGAGCGTGAGGCTCGAGCTGGATAGCAAAAATTAGGCATTGAGTTTAAAAACAGCGAGAGCACTTTAAAAGCAATTAGAACTTGTTTATTTTCAAAAAGTAATTTTAACTTCAAATGGGACAGCGAGAGCGTACATTCTGACTTAAAGCTATAAGCCGAATCAACAATCACGAGAGTGTGAGATAAAGCTTTTTAAATAAATATTTTCTAATGAGAGATATTTGACATTTAAACTATTCACCGGTGACTTATCGAATCCCTGACAATTAACGCGTTGCATACTGATTCCTTCCATCAATTTCTTCTTAAAACTAAATTTCCCCTAGATTTAATATCCTGCACCCGAACTTCTATTAATCATTCCCTTAGCTAAACATAGTGACATTAGCAACACTAGTTTGACCATAGGTCCCTGTGGGATCAATATCTTTTAAAACTAAAGCGACTGGACTGTGCACTTGCAGTTAAGTACCCGATAGACTATATTTTATATATAGACAAATCAAGCATCAAGTTTTTGGCGCCGTTGCGGGGGAACTGTTTTAGTCGAATAGTGCGATTCTTTCGTTGCACGGTATAGACTAAGGTAAAAATAAAAACTAATTTACTTTCCCTTATTTCCCTGATTGTATGCCAAGTACTCGCTCACAAGGCGATAACTTAGCACCACCAGTCCCAGAATTAGAGCGTTTCTTATACGTAAGATACCGAATACACGAATATCAATAAAAGTACGATATTCCCGATATCTTTTCTCATACTAAACCAAAAGAAAAACCAACCATGGCCGAAGAAGGACCACAAAATCGTCCTCTTAAATTCTACGTTACCCCGTCCCAACAAGAACCTCACAACAACATTGTTGCCCCCGCTATCAATCGAAATGATTTTGAGCTGAAACCCTCACTATTATCAGCCGTCCAACAACATCAATTTGCTGGAAATCCTACGGACGATCCTAATGAACACCTGACCAAGTTTGTGCAGTACGCAGACATTGTAAAGGCGAATGGTGTATCTCAAGATGCGATAAGACTGCGCCTCTTTCCTTTCTCACTAAGAGACAAAGCTTGGGCTTGGTTGCAATCCTTGCCATCCAACTCTGTTACGACATGGGAAGAACTGAAGAACATTTTCTTATCCCGATATTTTCCGCCGAGCAAAACTGCTATGCTAAGAGCTCAAATCAACGGATTCAGGCAAAAAGATGTAGAATCTCTCTAAGAAGCGTGGGAGAGATACAAAGACATGATGAGGATATGTCCACATCACGGTCTCGAAGACTGGGTGATCATTCACACATTTTACAATGGGCTTCTGTATAACACAAGACTGACAGTAGACCCTGCCGCAGGCGGTGCACTTATGGACAAGCCTATCAACTCATTGAAAACATGGCCCAAAACTATTGCCAATGGGGAGGTGAAAGAACTCCAGTAGAAAAGTCCCAGACGAAGGGTGGAATGTACGAAATCAGTAGCCTTGACCATGTTCATGCCTAGGTAGATGCCCTTGTTCAAAAATTAGACAGCTTGATCATACCACCCGCAACCACCGTGGCTGCTGTAACTCCAAACTGTGAGTTATGTGGAAACCCTGGACACACTGCACAAGAATGTCAAATATTAGCAGGAGTCCCAACCGATCAAGTGAATTACACACAAGGAAATCCCTATTCGAATACCTACAACCCAGGTTGGAAAAACCATCCTAATTTTTCGTATAAGAATAACAATGCCCTGTATGCACCTGGCCAAGCACTAGCTGTTCCGCCTGGATATCAAAAGCCAACTAATAATGCTCCTAACATGCCTAGGAAGTCAAATCTCAAATTAATGATGAAAAGCTTCATAGCTACCCAAGCTCAGACAAACAAAGACTTCTTGAACCAAAACATACATATTAGCGAGCAACTTAAACAACTAGCGAGCAAAGTAGACGCCTTAGCCACCTACAATAAAATGCTTGAAACACAAATTTCACAAGTGGCTCAACATCAAGCATCTACAGCCGCTCCAGCTGGAACATTTCCTGGACAGCCGCAACCTAATCCAAAAGGACATGCAAATGCCGTTATACCGAGGAGTGGAAAAGAAGTAGACGGACTCGTAGACCCAAGACTCCAAAACCCTTCCATGTACCAAAAACCAGATAAAACCTCAACTGAGCAGGTGAATGAACCAAAGGAAACGGAAGATAATACCCAAGAGGCCGAAGAGAAAGAAAAACCTTATGTGCCTCCACCTCCTTATAAACCACCCATTCCATATCCCCAAAGACTCAAAAGTTCTAAAACTGCGAGTCAATTTAGGAAATTTGTTGAACTTCTGAAGCAACTAAACATTACAATACCCTTCACAGAAGCCATCGCACAAATGCCCTCCTATGCCAAATTTATTAAGGAAATCCTATCCAATAAGAAAAAGATTAAGGATAACGAAACAGTTACACTTACTGCCGAGGGTAGCGCAATAATCCAGAATAACATGCCTCCCAAACTAAAAGACCTAGGTAGTTTTTCCATACCCTATGTCATTGGAAAATTTGTCATAGACAAAGCTCTATGCGATCTAGGAGCCAGCATTAGTGTAATGCCCTTAACCATATGTAAAAGGCTCAGTATGGGAGAATTAAGACCAACCAAGATGTCTATTCAATTAGCTGATCGCTCAATCAAATATCCTGTCGGTATACTAGAGAATGTCCCCGTACGTGTAGGACAATTCTATATTCCTACAGACTTCATAATCATGGACATCAAAGAAGATGCCAGTACACCTATCATACTAGAATGCCATTCTTGGCTACCGCCGGAGCCATAATAGACGTAAAGAGAGGTAAGCTGACATTCGAAGTTGGAGAGGAAAAGGTTGAATTCATCTTGACCCAATTCTTACAAGCGCCAGCTATAGACGACATCTGTTATCTACTTGATGTCATAGACGAGTGCGTGAGAGAGATGGAGATGCGAGAAACCACATACTCTGATATAATGAAAATCCAAATCCCTCCAATCTTTGAAGACGATAATTGGCATGAACCATACCAAAACGAAAGTCTAAGCGAATGCTTAACACTTACACCCAACCACATGCCATGCCCAAAGAAACCTGACTTGGAATTAAAAGCACTACCAAAGAACCTAAGATACGAATTCCTAGACACTGAACTGAAAAGACCAGTAATAGTCAACGCTGACTTGGGACAGATGGAAACTGAGAAATTACTAGATATCCTAAGAAAATATCCAACTGCGTTAGGATATAACATCGCCGATCTAAAAGGAATAAGTCCTTCTATCTGTATGCATCGCATTATGCTGGAGGAAGATTGTAAAACCTCTAGAGAACACCAGAGAAGGATCAACCCAATCCTAAGTACGGTAGTCAAGGATGAAGTAAATAAGCTACTAGATGCTGGAATCATATACCCGATCTCCGATAGTCAATGGGTTAGCCCCGTTCATGTAGTACCCAAGAAAGGGGGTGTTACAGTTGTTAAGAACGAGAAGGGCGAGTCCATAGCACAAAGAGTTATGACAGGAAGTAGAATGTGCATCGACTATAGAAAACTAAACAAAACCACTCGGAAAGACCATTTCCCTTTACCCTTCATTGACCAAATGCTTGAACGATTGGCTAAGCATTCTCACTTCTTCTATCTAGACGGTTATTCAGGATTCTTTCAAATCCCAATCCATCCTGACGACCAAGAAAAGACTACCTTCACATGCCCTTATGGTACATTCGCCTACCGACGAATGCCATTTGGATTATGCAACGCTCCCGCAACATTTCAAAGATGCATGATGGCAATCTTCGCCGATTTTATAGACGACATCATGGAAGTCTTTATGGATGACTTCTCTGTTTGTGGCCAGAGTTTTGAAGGATGTCTACCAAACCTTGAAATGGTACTCGAAAGATGCGTAAAGGTAAACCTCGTTTTAAACTGGGAGAAATGCCATTTCATGGTTCAACAAGGAATTGTGTTAGGTCACGTGGTATTTGACAGAGGAATTGAAGTAGACAAAGCTAAGATCGAAATCATAGAGAACCTTCAACCTCCGAAAACCTTACGAGAAATACGAAGCTTTTTAGGACACGCCGATTTCTACCGACGTTTTATTAAAGATTTCTCGAAAATTACCAAGCCACTTACAAGATTATTAATGAAAGACGCTGATTTCATCTTTGATGAAAAATGTTTAACATCGTTCAACCAATTGTAAACATCTTTAATCACCGCACCCATAATGCAACCACTTGACTGGAGATTACCTTTTGAAATCATGTGTGATGCGAGTGATTACGCAGTAGGTGCAGTACTAGGACAAAGAAAGGATAAGAAGCTTCATGCTATTTACTATGCAAGTAGAACACTAGATCCAACCCAAATGAACTACGCCACCACTGAAAAAGAACTTCTAGCCGTCGTGTTCGCTTTGGACAAATTCCGTTCCTACCTAGTAGGGGCAAAAATTATCATCTATATCGACCACACCGCTATTAGATATCTGTTAAGTAAGAAGGATGCCAAACCAAGACTTTTAAGATGGATCCTGCTCTTACAAGAATTTGACTTAGAGATAAAAGATAAGAAAGGTACTGAAAACGTAGTAGTAGACCACTTATCACGAATCGAAGGGAATAAACCTGAACAAATTCCAATTAATGATGATTTCCCTTACGAACGACTCATAGCCCAAATGGAAAGCGATATGTCTGAACTAACATTGAACGATACAGAAATAGAAGAATCCGTGGAAGAAATACATGCGAATGCAACTCTGCCATGGTATGCTGATTTTGTCAACTACCTAGCTGTTGGAGTACTTCCACCGGACCTATCTTACCAACAAAAGAAGAAATTCTTCCATGACCTAAAACAATACTACTGGGATGAACCCCTACTTTTCAAAAGAGGTACCGACGGTATTTTCCGTCGATGTGTTCCTAAGGATGAAATAGATGATATAATCTCTCATTGCCATTCCGCTCCCTATGGAGGGCATGCAAGCACCTCAAAGACTTGTACTAAGATCCTGCAATCAGGCCTCTTTTGGCCTACTCTATGGAAAGATGTCCATAACGCGGTTATAAAATGCGACCGGTGCCAACGCACTGGAAACATCTCAAGACGCGATGAAATGCCACAAACAGGAATCTTAGAAGTAGAAGTCTTCGATGTATGGAGGATTGACTTCATGGGACCATTCCCAACTTCTTTTGGTAATAAGTACATACTCGTTGCGGTCGACTATATTTCAAAATGGATCGAGGCTGTAGCCTCTCCAACAAATGATACACGAGTAGTGATTAAGTTATTCAAGAACATTATCTTTCCCAGATTCGGTGTGCCAAAACTAGTAGTTAGTGACGGTGGATCCCACTTCATATCGAATATCTTCGGAAAACTTCTTCTGAAGTATGGAGTCCGACACTGCGTAGCAACACCGTATCATCCACAAACTAGCGGACAAGTCAAAGTCTCGAATCGAGAAATAAAACAAATTCTAGAGAAGACCGTAGGAATATCCACAAAAGACTGATCATCCAAACTAAACGAAGCTTTGTGGGCCTACAGGACGGCTTACAAAACTCCGATAGGAACCACACCCTTTAAACTAGTCTATGGTAAATCATGTCACCTCCCTGTGGAATTAGAACACAAAGCATATTGGACGATTAAGATCCTATATATAAACTACACTTCCCCAGGCGAGAAAAGGCTTCTGGACATCCACGAATTAGAAGAGCTGAGATTGGACACCTACGAGAATGCCAGGATCTACAAAGAGCGAACCAAAAGATGGCATGACAAACGCATTTCCAGGAAGGAGTTTAATGTGGGCGACATAGTGCTACTGTTCAATTCAAGACTTAAACTTTTTCCAGGAAAACTCAAATCTAGGTGGTCCGGCCCTTTCGAGATCACCGAAGTCCTCAAAAGCGGTGCGATAGAAATAAAAGGTAGGAATAGTGAACCTTTTATAGTAAACGGGCAGCGATTAAAGCATTATCATAATATTGAAAATAGAGACTATTCGAACAGTCTCAGACTCATAGAGCTGCCCGCTCGACCCCAAACCTAGTACACCGCGACGCTACTGTCGAACTTACGACATTAAACAAAGTGCTTAGTGGGAGACAACTCACCCTTTTTTTTGTTATCTTTGTTACAACCTACTTTCTTTCTTTGATTTTCTTCTTTATTTTGTTTGCTCCCCTCTTCTTGATTCTTTGTAGTCATTCTTGTTGCTTCTAGTCACTAACTTAGACATATTGGATACTAATAAACAGGAAAATTACTAACTAGTTAGTTAATTACTTTCATCATGCAACAAATAGAGACAATTTTCAAAGGCAGAGTTCAAAGAAGGCAGTATGATTATCTAGCTCGGAAGGATATGGAATTGACCATATATTATGATGGACCTACCATGGATAAGTTAGGTATCCGAGATAGCATCCTATTTATGTTTAACTAGCTTGGGTGGGAGAACGCAGCCATTAAGAGACGGTTTGTCACGTACCGTGAACTAACCTTAGAATTCCTTAGCTCCCTTGTATACAACCCCGAGCATGGTTACAGACTTAACAAAGGGTTGATATCCTTTAGGCTGTTTAGCATGGACTTCACCTATAACCGTCGAGACTTTGCTGACCTCCTAGGATTCCCTAGTGGCCCTTTCGTTTTTACTACCTGCTAGGAGGAACTAATCGATGACATCGACCTAGATAACTTTTGGGGTAGCTTAACTGGAGAATCCAACCCTAACCCGAATGAGATGCACTCACAAAGGATCCATAACCCTGCTATCCGATACTTTCATAAAATACTGGCCCACACCTTGTTTGGTAAGGAAGAGAATAACACCATAGTGTCCCGCGATGAACTTTTCATCTTTCTATGTGTCGATCAAGGTCGACATGTCAATGTCGTGACATTCATGATGGAGAGATTTGTTCACCTTGCTAAGAACAACCGTACCCCAATAATAATAGGTGGCCTAGTAACCATGATAGCAGACGCCATCGGACTTAGACGCCCACTTTACGAGCATGTACCATTTGGAAACATCCGACCCATGAATATCGAATTTTGCTTTAACCGTAGAATCATAGGAAACCTTGGGACGGATACCTTTGATTATTTAATCAATAACGAAGTGGTCCGACTATTTATCTTGCCTAACCATGAGAGAACGAGTGTTCACAACCGTAATAACTGGCTTTATGACTTAGATGAACACCCTATTGATCCACCTTCACCTCCCGAGACACCCCCTAAATATGAGTATATCAATGACCTTATCCATATGGAAGAATCTGACCCTGAAATACCTCCCAACTATTATAACATTGATGAACCGGTTCCTCCATCATATGCTGATAATCATGCCATGCTTCTCACCCGTCTGAGTGGTTTCCAAGCTGACATCACAATTGTGAAAGAAGAGATAAAGATCATGCGTCTTGATATCTTAGGCCTGATGGATATAATCGTCGAGCAGTTTCATCACCTGAATGAAGCTGTAGCTACATTGGGGCAAAACCATGGCTAATACTACTGACCACTGATTTCTCCTACTCGCACTAAGCAATGAGGACACGACTTTGTTTTGTGTGGGGAGGGAGCACATTTATTTTATTACCTTTGTTTAATTACTCTATTAAATTTAATTTTAAATGTTATCGTTACTATTTTTTCCTATGTTACATTTAATTTCAATTTATTAATTCAATTGCTATTCAGTTATTTCTGCTTATTCATTTATTTATTTATTTATTTTTACATCTATGCTTTTAAATTCAATTACTTAGTTATCATATTATACTGTTATCATATGCTACTTAAATTAAAACTGCTGCAACCTGTGATGGAAAAAATTGAAAATCAGCGTGTGACGACCGTCACATATAGTGTGACGCCCATCTCACAGACGTGACGACCGTCGCGGATCTACCACGATCGTCACACGGCATGCAAATGACCGTTATGAGCATATGACCGTTACAGACGACCGTTACGCACCCGTTGCGCGTGACGACCGTCATACCCCTGTAATGACCGTTACGAACTCCAGAGAGCTCGCCTATAAATGCAGGCGCTCTTCCTCATCAATCACCACTCTCATACCATTCTGCTCTCCATTACTCAATTCTTTACATTTTTTTTCAAGCGTGTAACTCACAAATATTCCATCTCACCCACCAATACCAAAAGTTTCATAAACCTCATCAATGGCCCGTCAAGAAAGAGCTACTCCCAACCTATCAACCGTCATATTCAGAAATGGAGAAGCCAGCGAACGCCAAAGAGACAACTACCTCAAGTTCTACCAACGCTCCGTTCAAGCTACGAGGTATGTTGATAATGAATGCCTGACAGAGCTAGGACTTTTGGAGGGCGTGGAGTGGATGCTGACAAACTCCAGCTTGACGCAACTGTGTACCACACCACAGCCAACCTACGAAGCGCTGACTGTAACACCCCGATTTAAAAATAAGATAATTATTTAATTTAAGTTAATATTATATTTATTAATTTAATTAAATAATTGGAATTATTGGATTATTATTATTATTATAATTGGAATAATAATTATTGGAAAATATATAAGTTGGAAATAAGAAAAAGAGTTCCATTTGGAAAATAAAGGGTTTCACGTGAAAAGCAGAGAAGCGGCTGAAAAGAGGAAAAGGGCAAAGGGGACAGAGCAAGAGGAAGAAGGTTGGAGAAGAGAAAAGCTTGAAGCTTAAAGATTCGCCGGATTAACTCAGGTAAGGGGGGGTTTATCGTCGTTTAATGGGTATTATAGATTAACATGTAATGGGTAGTGATAAACCGTTGAATTGACCCTAATTGGGATGTCGAATGCTGAAAAATTGTGTTGGATAAGTTGTGTAAAAACTGGAATTGAATCTGTAATTGGATGGGTAGTGATTTTCCGAAAACGTAGCTTTTTACGGAATTGGAATCAGAGGTCCGGAAGTCCTCCAACGGCGGAAAATGCGGAGAATTCTGCATTCTGCTTTGTGTTAGCGCAGGAACAGCTTTCTGTCTTGCGTTAACCGGTTAACCCAGGGTGTTAACCGGTTAACACTGTTAGGAATTGTGAGGTATTGCTGTTTTGCTTGCGTTAACCGGTTAACCCAGGGTGTTAACCGGTTAACACTGTTGTGATTTCTGAGAAATTGCTGTTCTGTCTGCGTTAACCGGTTAACCCAGGGCGTTAACCGGTTAACACTGTTGCGTTTTGCCAGAAAGTGTGTTCTGTGTTGCGTTAACCGGTTAACCCAGGGCGTTAACCGGTTAACACTGTCAAAAAGTGGAAAAATGGATATTTTAAATGTTATGTGTATATGTGATGGTTGGCCTATATCGGTGTGTGATATAGTAGGGATTATTCCCGCTGTTTTGAACAGTATAGGTATTAGTAGAGTGTGCTAATACTGTGATTAATTATTTGACACGATATGATGTTTTGATGAATGTGTTGATGATGTATGATGGTATGCATAATGCTATGAGTGTATATATTATGCATGTGTTTGTGAATGGACTATTTTATGGCTTAGAGTGTGAGCATATGTCCATTGTGGATTATTGTTGATGATGTTGCATTGCTAGGTGAATTAGCATGCATATTGTGGCCTTTATGGTGGTAGCTAATTCCCATGGTGAGGAATTAGTGATGTTAGTCATTTTGGACTGTTGTTGATGTTTGCATGCTAGGTGAATTAGCGTGCATAGCATGGCCCTTGGGGTGGTAGCTAATTCCCATGGTGAGGAATTAGTGATGTGAGTCACTAGGTTTCAAATGAGTGGGACTAGTGAGCTTGGTAGCCGTACCTGGATTGGTCGGTGAAGTTGAACTATATGTTCACGAATAGTCGGTACCGCATGCATGGAGTCTCATTGCATAATGTATGTATTGTGTATAATATGAATGGATGTGTTCCAATATTATACGTGTGTTTTGATGTTATGTTGAGCATGATTATGATGTTTGAGTTGATGTGCCGTTACCGAATGTGTGATATGATTAGGGTAATTAATGTGTTATTTACTTAGCATTACATGATATTTTATAATGCTTATTATATCGATTGAGGAACTCACCCTTACAACTATTTTTCAGGTAACGAGCAGTGATTGAGTAGAAGCTAGTGCTTGGAGTCTAGTGTAGTCTCCTTAGTGGGTCGTGCTCTGATAGATGTAACATCGGGATGGGATGTTTTAAATGTTTTATTGTTGGTTGTGAACCATTTTGCATGTAATGTGTTACATGATTGATGAGATTTCTATCCGCTGCGTATTATGCAAATGCTTATGTTTTGAATTAATAAAAGAGCACGACAGTTATATTGGTGAATGGTGTGAAGTGTTTGTGTGACACCCTTAACTGCATAATTACTCTGATTTATATATGTTGTTTTAATTAAATATTTGGGGTATTTTAGAAGGGTGTTCCATTAGTGGTATCAGAGCATAGTCGGTCGAGTCGAGTCGTAATTATTCTGTTTCCCCTGTACGGGATAGGTGTTGTGTAACCCTATCAGTACTTATTGTTTTAGCTTGTTGGGTTTTCAGAATAGAGATGGCTGGAAGAGGTAGAGACGATGCTGCGATTGCTGAGGCTCTGGGTATGCTGGCTGGAGTACTTGGAGGGAATCCGAATGTTGTGGGAATGGGAGCTGCTCGTCAACTGAGTGAGTTCCAGAAGAACAATCCTCCAATGTTCAAGGGAGCATACGATCCAGATGGTGCTCAGAAGTGGTTGAAGGAGATCGAGAGGATCTTCCGAGTGACTGAGTGTGCCGATAACCAGAAGGTCAGGTTCGGTACGCATATGCTGTCAGAAGAAGCAGATGATTGGTGGGTTGCTACCCGCACTGAGTTGGAATCTGCTGGGAATGCTGAGATCACTTGGGCTGTGTTCAGAGAGAGATTCCTAAGGAAGTACTTTCCAGAGGATGTCAGAGGAAAGAAAGAGATAGAGTTCTTGGAATTGAAGCAGGGCAGCCGGTCTGTTACTGAGTATGCTGCTAAGTTCACAGAGCTGTCGAAGTATTACACTCCCTATAACGAGGCTACTGGGGAATTTTCAAAATGTGTGAAGTTTGAAAACGGGTTACGTCCCGAGATCAAGCAGGCTATTGGGTATCAGCGGATTAGAGTGTTCTCTGACTTGGTTGACTGTTGCAGGATTTTCGAACAGGATACCAAGGCCAGAGCGGAAAGCTATCAGCAGAGGGTTGATAGGAAAGGCAAGAATCAGAATGATCGTGGGAAACCGTATGCAGCTGGCAAAGGTTTCCAGAGGCAGAGTGGGATGAAGAGGCCTAGTGGGGGAGACTCCAGTGCCCCTGCTAAGTGTTACAGATGTGGTCAGGCTGGACATCGTTTCCATGAGTGTACCAATGCTGAGAAGAAGTGTTTCAAGTGTGGAAAAGGTGGTCACTTGGCTGCAGAGTGCCGGTTGAAGACTGTGACTTGTTTCAACTATGGAGAGGTGGGTCATATCAGTCCACAGTGTCCTAAGCCGAAGAAAGAGAATCAGTCGGGAGGCAAGGTCTTTGCTTTATCGGGTTCTGAGACTTTTGCAGATGATCGTTTGATCCGAGGTACGTGTTATATTAATGGCTTTCCTCTTGTAGCTATTATTGACACAGGTGCGACTCATTCCTTTATATCTTTGGATTGTGCTGTGAGACTTAAGTTAGAGATATCTGAGATGCATGGTAGTATGGTGATTGATACTCATGCGAAGGGTTCAGTGACTACTACTTCAGTTTGTTTAAATTGTCCTTTGAGTATTTTTGGTAGAGACTTTGGGATGGACCTTGTGTGTCTTCCACTAGTGCAGATTGACGTTATCTTGGGTATGAACTGGTTGGTGTCTAACCGGGTTTCTATCAACTGTTTTGATAAGACTGTGATCTTTCCTGGGATTGAGGAAGGAAAGAGTTTGTTTCTATCAGCGAGGCAGGTGAATGAGGCAGTAGTAGATGGGGCAGAGTTGTTTATGCTGTTGGCGACTTTGGAGGCTAAAGATAAACTGGTGATTTGCGATCTAGCAGTGGTGTGTGATTTTCCTGATGTGTTTCCAGAAGAAGTGAATGAATTACCGCCAGAGCGTGAAGTTGAGTTCTCGATTGATTTGGTACCTGGTACTAGACCGATATTGATGGCTCCGTACCGTATGTCTGCGGTTGAGTTAGCTGAATTGAAGAGTCAGTTGGAAGATCTGTTGGATAAGAAATTTATTCGTCCGAGTGTGTCACCGTGGGGTGCACCAGTGTTATTGGTTAAGAAGAAAGAAGGTACTATGAGGCTGTGTGTGGACTACAGGCAACTGAATAAAGTGACGATCAAGAATCGGTATCCTTTGCCGAGGATTGATGATTTGATGGATCAGTTGGTTGGTGCGAGTGTGTTCAGCAAGATAGATTTGAGATCTGGGTATCATCAGATACGTGTGAAAACTGAGGATATTCAGAAGACTGCTTTCAGAACGAGGTATGGACATTATGAGTATTCTGTAATGCCTTTTGGTGTGACTAATGCGCCTGGAGTATTTATGGAGTATATGAATAGGATTCTCCATCCGTACCTAGACAAGTTTGTTGTGGTGTTTATTGATGACATTTTGGTGTATTCGAAATCTGAAGAAGAGCATGCTGAGCATTTGAAAGTGGTTTTAGGAGTTCTGCGAGAAAAGAAGTTATTTGCTAAACTGTCTAAGTGTGAATTTTGGTTAGAAGAGGTTAGTTTTCTTGGTCATGGGATTTCAAGAGATGGTGTTGCTGTTGATCCTTCTAAGATAGAAGCGGTATCTAAGTGGGAAGCTCCGAAGTCAGTTTCTGAGATAAGGAGTTTTCTGGGACTTGCAGGTTATTATAGGAAATTCATTGAGGGATTTTCTAAGTTGGCGTTACCGTTGACGATGTTGACTAGAAAGGGGCAAGCGTTTGTTTGGGACTCAAAGTGTGAAGAAGGTTTCCAAGAGTTAAAGAGAAGGTTAACTACTGCTCCTATTCTGATATTACCGAGTTCGTCGGAATCATTTGAGGTTTACTGTGATGCTTCATTGTTGGGTTTGGGTGGTGTGTTGATGCAGAATAAGCAGGTTATAGCTTATGCTTCGAGACAGCTGAGGGTTCATGAGAGGAACTATCCGACGCACGATTTAGAGTTGGCAGCTGTGGTATTTGTTCTGAAGTTATGGAGGCATTACTTGTACGGGTCAAGATTTGAGGTTTTCAGTGACCATAAGAGTTTAAAGTATTTGTTTGATCAGAAAGAGCTGAATATGAGACAGAGGAGATGGTTAGAGTTTCTGAAGGATTATGACTTTGGTTTGAATTACCATCCGGGTAAAGCAAACGTAGTGGCTGATGCATTGAGTCGGAAATCATTGCATATGTCTATGTTAATGGTTAAAGAATTGGATTTAATTGAGCAGTTTAGAGACTTGAGTTTGGTGTGTGAAAGTACTCACAACAGTGTTAAATTGGGAATGTTGAAGTTAATAAGTGGTATTCTGGATGAGATCAGAGAGGGTCAGAAGTCCGATGTGCTTTTGGTTGATAAGTTGACTCTAGTGAATCAAGGTCAAGGTGGTGAATTTAGAGTTGATGAGAGTGGTGTTTTGAAATTTAGTAATCGGGTGTGTATTCCGGATGTTACCGAACTTAAGAAGAGTATTCTGGAGGAAGGACATCGTAGTGGCTTGAGTATTCATCCTGGAGCTACGAAGATGTATCATGATTTGAAAAAGTTATTTTGGTGGCCGGGAATGAAAAGAGAAATTGCGAGTTTTGTTTATTCTTGTTTGACTTGTCAGAAGTCAAAGATTGAGCATCAGAAGCCGTCTGGACTAATGCAACCGTTGGCTATTCCAGAGTGGAAGTGGGATAGTATCAGTATGGATTTTGTTTCTGGTTTACCGAGGACGATTAAGAATTTTGAAGCTATTTGGGTGATTGTGGATAGATTGACGAAGTCGGCTCATTTCATTCCGATCAGAATGGATTATCCGTTAGAGAGATTAGCCGAGTTGTATATTGAGAAGATTGTAAGTTTGCATGGTATTCCGTCGAGTATTGTTTCGGACAGAGATCCTAGATTTACATCGAAGTTTTGGGAAGGTTTGCAGAAGGCTTTGGGAACTAAGCTGAGATTGAGTTCTGCATATCATCCGCAGACTGATGGTCAGACTGAGAGGACGATTCAGTCATTAGAGGATCTTTTGAGGGCTTGTGTTTTGGAAAAGGGAGGTGCTTGGGATAGTTATTTACCTTTGATTGAGTTTACCTACAACAATAGTTTTCATTCGAGCATTGGTATGGCACCGTTTGAAGCTTTGTATGGTAGGAGATGTCGGACACCTTTATGTTGGTATGAGTCCGGTGAGAGTGTTGTGGTTGGACCGGAGATTGTTCAACAAACTACGGAAAAGATTAAGATGATTCAGGAGAAGATGAGAATTGCTCAGAGTCGTCAGAAGAGTTATCACGACAAGAGGAGGAAGTCACTTGAGTTTCAAGAGGGAGATCATGTGTTTCTCCGTGTTACTCCGATAACGGGAGTTGGTCGAGCTTTGAAGTCGAAGAAGTTGACGCCTCGATTTATTGGTCCTTATCAGATTTTGGAGAGGATAGGGGAGGTAGCCTATCGTATCGCTTTACCGCCGTCACTTGCGAATTTGCATGAGGTTTTTCATGTGTCTCAGTTGAGGAGGTACATTCATGATCCGTCGCATGTAGTCCACGTAGATGATGTACAGGTGAGAGATAACCTGACTGTTGAAACATCACCTATGAGGATCGAGGATCGAGAGTTGAAGCAGTTGCGGGGTAAAGAGATTGCCTTGGTGAAGGTAGCTTGGGGAGGACCAGCAGGTGGCAATGTGACTTGGGAACTTGAGAGTCAGATGAAGGAATCTTATCCTGAATTATTCGCTTGAGGTATGTTTTCGAGGACGAAAACTCTTTTAGTGGGGGAGAGTTGTAACACCCCGATTTAAAAATAAGATAATTATTTAATTTAAGTTAATATTATATTTATTAATTTAATTAAATAATTGGAATTATTGGATTATTATTATTATTATAATTGGAATAATAATTATTGGAAAATATATAAGTTGGAAATAAGAAAAAGAGTTCCATTTGGAAAATAAAGGGTTTCACGTGAAAAGCAGAGAAGCGGCTGAAAAGAGGAAAAGGGCAAAGGGGACAGAGCAAGAGGAAGAAGGTTGGAGAAGAGAAAAGCTTGAAGCTTAAAGATTCGCCGGATTAACTCAGATAAGGGGGGGTTTATCGTCGCTTAATGGGTATTATAGATTAACATGTAATGGGTAGTGATAAACCGTTGAATTGACCCTAATTGGGATGTCGAATGTTGAAAAATTGTGTTGGATAAGTTGTGTAAAAACTGGAATTGAATCTGTAATTGGATGGGTAGTGATTTTCCGAAAACGTAGCTTTTTACGGAATTGGAATCAGAGGTCCGGAAGTCCTCCAACGGCGGAAAATGCGGAGAATTCTGCATTCTGCTTTGTGTTAGCGCAGGAACAGCTTTCTGTCTTGCGTTAACCGGTTAACCCAGGGTGTTAACCGGTTAACACTGTTAGGAATTGTGAGGTATTGCTGTTTTGCTTGCGTTAACCGGTTAACCCAGGGTGTTAACCGGTTAACACTGTTGTGATTTCTGAGAAATTGCTGTTCTGTCTGCGTTAACCGGTTAACCCAGGGCGTTAACCGGTTAACACTGTTGCGTTTTGCCAGAAAGTGTGTTCTGTGTTGCGTTAACCGGTTAACCCAGGGCGTTAACCGGTTAACACTGTCAAAAAGTGGAAAAATGGATATTTTAAATGTTATGTGTATGTGATGGTTGGCCTATATCGGTGTGTGATATAGTAGGGATTATTCCCGCTGTTTTGAACAGTATAGGTATTAGTAGAGTGTGCTAATACTGTGATTAATTATTTGACACGATATGATGTTTTGATGAATGTGTTGATGATGTATGATGGTATGCATAATGCTATGAGTGTATATATTATGCATGTGTTTGTGAATGGACTATTTTATGGCTTAGAGTGTGAGCATATGTCCATTGTGGATTATTGTTGATGATGTTGCATTGCTAGGTGAATTAGCATGCATATTGTGGCCTTTATGGTGGTAGCTAATTCCCATGGTGAGGAATTAGTGATGTTAGTCATTTTGGACTGTTGTTGATGTTTGCATGCTAGGTGAATTAGCGTGCATAGCATGGCCCTTGGGGTGGTAGCTAATTCCCATGGTGAGGAATTAGTGATGTGAGTCACTAGGTTTCAAATGAGTGGGACTAGTGAGCTTGGTAGCCGTACCTGGATTGGTCGGTGAAGTTGAACTATATGTTCACGAATAGTCGGTACCGCATGCATGGAGTCTCATTGCATAATGTATGTATTGTGTATAATATGAATGGATGTGTTCCAATATTATACGTGTGTTTTGATGTTATGTTGAGCATGATTATGATGTTTGAGTTGATGTGCCGTTACCGAATGTGTGATATGATTAGGGTGATTAATGTGTTATTTACTTAGCATTACATGATATTTTATAATGCTTATTATATCGATTGAGGAACTCACCCTTACAACTATTTTTCAGGTAACGAGCAGTGATTGAGTAGAAGCTAGTGCTTGGAGTCTAGTGTAGTCTCCTTAGTGGGTCGTGCTCTGATAGATGTAACATCGGGATGGGATGTTTTATTGTTGGTTGTGAACCATTTTGCATGTAATGTGTTACATGATTGATGAGATTTCTATCCGCTGCGTATTATGCAAATGCTTATGTTTTGAATTAATAAAAGAGCACGACAGTTATATTGGTGAATGGTGTGAAGTGTTTGTGTGACACCCTTAACTGCATAATTACTCTGATTTATATATGTTGTTTTAATTAAATATTTGGGGTATTTTAGAAGGGTGTTACACTGACCCTGGAATTTCTGAGTTCCTACTCCTATATTACACCCCCTGGCGCAACTCAATATTTCACCGGAGTCGCCACATTTAGAATGTTCGGCACCGAGTATTCCCTAAACCAAACTCAAATAGCACGAATGCTTGGTTTTCGACATGGAGAAGGAATTCACTGCTGTATCCTCGACGAATGGTCAGAGATAGCATTTCAAGTTTGGCATAACCTCACCAAGATGAACGCCACGAGCTGGGATACGCTTAACGCGACATATATTCACAACCCAACCATTAGATATTTCCACCGAGTCCTGGGGCACACAGTTTTTGGAAGAGTCAGAAATCATAAGGTAAACTCCAAGGAACTTTTCCTTCTTCACTGTGTGTTTGCCCAAATTGTGTTCAATGTCACTCCCTTCCTACTAGCCAACATCCAGGCTGCATGCATGAGAGGCAGCCAGGCGTTTTGTTTTGGGGGAATCATCACCTCCATAGCATTAGGCTTGAATTTGGGAGATAGGCTAGCCAACTTACCAGCCTTGTAGGCGGAATTCCTCAACATCGACTACTGTCGTGCTTCACACCTGATCAAAGCAAGAGACAACGGGAAGTATCATTCTGTTGTCAGAAACAAGGTAGTTCGAAGCATCATCATGCCAAACAGGAACCGCACAGATCCGAGAGATATGGAAAATTGGATTTTTGATCTGGATGCCCCCGAGGCAAATGATGGAAATCCTGGTAATGGAGCAGATGAAGTCGAGGAGGAGCTTGACCGAGGCATGCCTCAACCACCTCAAGAGCACGCTGCAGAGACTTCTTCCCGAGGATAGCAGAGAAGCGAACGAAGACCCACCTCCATGGAAAACATCTATGCCGAGATGCTGCGACACAACCAAAAAATGGAAGAATTCCAGACAGAAATGATGCAAGCGATCCAGCAAATACAGCGGGATCAACATGATTATGCTAACTGGCATGATCAGGGGATGGCGGAGCTTTCGGACCAGATGAGTGCCCTGACTTATCGCATAGATGCCATCCAGGAGTACATTCAACATGTGGGATTGGATCCTACCCAGCGAGGAAGAGGTGAGCGCGCAAGAGCAAGAGCCAGAGCACACAGAAGCCAACAACGTAACGACGAGTAGTGATATTTGTTTCTTTCTTTTTATTCTGTATACTGTCGCATTGAGGACAATGCATTGATTAAATGTGGGAGGAAATCCTTATCACTCCTCTACTTGTTTCTATTGTTAGTATTTTCAGCCAATACAAATTTTTTTGTTTGTCCTTATCAATCATTTATACATATTTTGGCATAACAATTTTTTTTCCTTAAGATTAAATGCATACCCTACGAGTATATAGGTTGTCTTGCAGAGGTTTTGTTAGGAAAACTGAGAAAGATCTAACAAGATTGATACCGTCCTGACACCCTAGATCCCTCACTTCTACGATATCAGTTTGAATAACCATTATACCGACACCTTAAGTCTCCCTTCTAGATTAACCCCTAGTAGTTTATACTAGCAGTCAACACCGTCTCAAGTGCAAACCACGTGGAGAGCCGATGAATATAAGTGTTTTATGCCTACAAATTAAGAAATTCCTTCATACTGTTGCTATCAAGAAATTGATAAACGAACCATACAAAAGGTTGCAAAGATACACAAAAAGAAGGAACATAAACCCCAGTTGGTTGGTCCAGAGGTACCTAGTACTGGACTCGGTAGGGCGAACTACGGTTCGATCCCCCACAACCTTCAAAAAGGGGATATATAAAGGGGTACCACACTAGTGTACCAGACCCCCGTGCTAAGAAAAGGATCAAAGTCACTAACCGGCTACTTCACTAAGTGCGTGCGGAGGCAAATGGCTTAATGTGATTGCGCTAGAATGAAACCGGGTGAAATAGAAACAGAGACACTAGGTTGAGCTATAATAGCATGATTCGAACTGGCTTGTGCAAAGGAGAGATCTACGCTAAAGCTGAAGGCTCGTGACGTCACAGTATCTTTAGTGTTTTACTCGAATATCGGACATCTTAACAATCCACCTGACAACCACGTACGAATGGGTAATGTATTCGCGTTTAACTTTATTTTCAAATTGTATTTGCTTGAGGACAAGCAAAGATTCAAGTTTAGGGGAGTTTGATAACGCGAAAATACATCAGATATTTGCCTTGATTTACACTCAAAGATCATACCATTTTAATTAATATCCCGATTATTCCGCCAGTATTCGAGTTGTTTTTGCAGGTATTTAAATCTCCAAGCATTAATGAGCAAAATGAAGAAAAGGAAAAAAAAGAAAAAGAAACAAATGAGAAAGAACAGGAAAAAGCAGAAAACCAGAATGCAGTAATTGTTGATGTGACGACCGTCACAACTTCATGACGACTGTCACGACCCAGCATGTGACGACCGTCACAGGCCCATGACGAGCATCACGCGGCCATAATTTACGCTTTGAAACTGTCAACCACATGCACCCAAACGTGCCTAAAATCTCTCCAACAACATGACTCCCCCGGATTCCTCATTCAAACCAGTCCTCCTTAAATTTCTCAACCACCAAGACCTAAAGGAGCAATATATAAAGGACCAAAGTTGGAAAAATTGGGGACGCCTACATTTACACTTACGCTCTGCAATTATTTTTTACAGCTTTCTAGCTTTTTAGTTTATTTTCTTTTCAGCAACTTTGTTTCCGTTGCCTTAGTTCATTTGTCATTCTTTTTAGAATTTTCTTTTTCCCTTTTCCTTTCCGTTTTCCAGTTAGCCATAGTAGTAGTTTCCTACACTGGGGAACTACTACACTTTATTTAATTTTAGTAAGCAATTTGTATTGAAGAAGCAGAAGCCTACCGACTTGTGGAGGATTGCTCAAGTACTCCAAGATTCGTCATACTCTGTTACTTCAATTGCCAGGTTTTTATTAAATTATTATTAATATTGCCAAATTATTATTATAATTATGTTTGCCGCAATGTTGATCTGTTTATGCTCTGTATTTGCCTTATTTAACATGTCCGGCTAAATTACCGGTATCGGTATGTAGCAATTTAATTAGATGGGATTTAATAATAATCGGTGAAAATTATTTTTCTCAAACAATCTTTTAGGCTGAGGTTTTAAATTTTAATTTAATTAACTTTATCACAAAAGCGTGAGAAGCTATTTAATACGATTTTGCCACGAGAGAGGGAAATTAACTAAGGTGAGAACCAACAATCGCGAGAGCGTGATGCTCGAGCTGGATAGTAAAAATTAGGCATTGCGTTTAAAAACAGCAAGAGCACTTTAAAAGCAATTAGAACTTATTTATTTTCAAAAAGTAATTTTAACTTCAAATGGGACAGCGAGAGCGTACATTCTGACTTAAAGCTATAAGCCGAATCAACAATCACGAGAGTGTGAGATAAAGCTTTTTAAATAAATATTTTCTACTGAGAGATATTTGGCATTTAAACTATTCACCGGTGACTTATCGAATCCCTGACAATTAATGCGTTGCATACTGATTCCTTCCATCAATTCTTTCTTAAAACTAAATTTTCCCTAGATTTAATATCTTGCACCCGAACTTCTATTAATCATTCCCTTAGCTAAAAATAGTGACGTTAGCAACACTAGTTTGACCATAGGTCCCTGTGGGATCGATATCTTTTAAAACTAAAGCGACTGGACTGTGCACTTGCAGTCAAGTACCCGATAAACTATATTTTATATATAGCCAGATCAAGCATCAGGTGTCAATGGCCTGGGGCGTCGTTGTATCTCCCGCTAAAGACGTTTCTTCGCGGGGTCTAAGAGACATCATTTTCCACTGCGCAATCGTATACAACTTAGCACTGTCGAGGTCCCACTGGATGTGCCAATTTTTTGTTTTTTCGCAACAATCTCTAGCCTTCCTATATGAGGTTTACTTGCAGGACCGGCTAAGGAGTCCCGGACTTAGTGTTTTGTGTGTATGGCTATTTGGCAAACAATGTTTCTGACTGGTTGAAAGGGTCTAAGCGAGACTCTTGATGAGTCAAGGAAATAATAAAGGTAAAATAACAAGTAAAAACGATAAAGTACTGAAAGAAAGATGATAAAAGATAAAGTAAGGCAAGACAAAAGATAAGCTTTGCAAGGATTAAATGACTTGTAATTATAAAGTGAAGGCAAAATACATTGTTTGTGAGGAGAGTAACTTTTTTCTCGTAAACACTTTGGTACTTCAAGCTTTACCCCTATTGTAAATGTTCAAATTGCCACTTTTGAATTCTCACCTAACATTGGCTTAAATACTAGTTCAAAATAACCGTCAGGAGGTTACAGATCCCTCTTGAGGTGCCACGTGTCGGTCCACTTCCCTCATTTTGGGTGCATAACTACCCATGATCTCTTTACGTGCCCATGTTCACATTTTCCACTCAGAGCCTTTCGACTTAGACCCAACCTTTGTATGTGTCGATCTACAACCTCATCCACCTTCATGTCGAGGAGCTTCCAACAGAACCCCTGGTCGAAATTGGATTTTCCCTTATCCGAAATTTGCCGACTAACAACTGTGTACTCTGATATGTTTGCAAGAAATACATATGAGGAGACACAATATTCGTCAATAGTAAGAGGGTAACACCCATCGCCCGAAGTAGGGTCTCTAGCTACCATTTGTTACCAATGTTCATCCACTTATCATAACGAATGACCATCATTTGAAACGACCGCCCTTTGACTGGGTTGTTCTCCCACCTTCAAAATTTTGGGAAGTGACGTGTCACACTCTGTAATGGCATGAAAGACAGTCAAAGATGAGGGACACGTTTGCTAGAAGAACAAGAGAATAACCATCCACTCTCCATGCTCATGAGAGATAGGAACGTTGCTTCGTGGCATCTAAGATCCAAACCCAAGAAATTTCTATATATACCTCAACCCCAAGGTTGAGGAAGGCATTCAATTTCGCCCATAAAACACCAATATATATAGCTTCTAACCATCTCATGTGAGCTTTCTCTAACACCACAACAACCCTAAAAAATCTATGACAACCCTAAATGATAATGAGTTGTCACGTATTGTACTTTTAGCAAGTACAATTGATTTTTTCCATCCATCTTTATCATCCCATTTCTTTTTAGTTTCAAAGATTTAACATGAATTAAAAAGCACGGAATAAACTTTCAAACGAATGCCTCAATAAAGGTCAAACTCGAATGAAAATCATCAAGAAAGATACCTGATTGTTCAAAGCAAGCCGATGATATGAAGCTCAAGTTTTAAATATCTTTTTAGGATCAAATTATAAAATTAATGTGCTCCTCTCTAAGTACTAAAAATATTCATAAATCCTTACAAAAAAAGCTTTTCAAAATTCATGTCTTTCTAAAAACTTCTGAAAAACTCTTTGGAAAAATCAAAAACCATTTTTACCAAAGCATAATTGATTATGACTCATAAATAATCGATTATAGAATATTACTCGCTCTTTAACCGACTTTTATGATAGTTTAATCAATTATGACACGTCTTCCTCCGTGTAGTCGATTATGGTATAATGTGAACCAAAACTTTCTCAATTTGCAATTACATAATTGATTATAGCCTTATCATAAATCAATTATGGACTATTTTGGTTCTTTTCCAAAGTTTTCTCTTTTTGATAATTGTTTCTACTATAAAAGAATGCCTCATAGTCATTTTTAAAACACACAATAAATATGAACAATATCTTTTCTTCTACTATTCCTTTGCTTTAATAATTTTCATATACACTTCATATATCATTAGTGCTCAAAGAGTAATTGCTAAATAGTAAACTTGTTTAACTCTTGCTGAATTTTTGATATGCATTGTAAAATCAAAAGAATGTTGCTCTAATGAGCTTTTATAGTATAAAGGTTGCAAAATATGGGTGTTAAGAGGTTATGAGACACACATGTGATAAATACTCGGTTAACAATGGAGAATCTCAAGGTATTGTCCTTGGGGATGCGACATAGGCCTTATGGTTTTTGATAAAACTATGATAAATTTGTTTTCTTCCTTCTTTATTTCTTATCTCTTAAATTTATCTCAGTTACTTATTTGTCATCTTACTTATTCTTATATTTTATTCACAAACTTTATTCTTAAAAATACCTCAAAAATCTTTTAAATTTTTAAATATTTGATTTTTTAAAATCAAAATTCAACCCCCTCTTATATCTGAAGTCACATGGTCAACTAGTGATATCATAACCTAACTCTTGTGTATGTACTAATTATCTTTAGTGTGACTTCAAACAATTCTTTTAAATTGATATATTCCATAAACAAACCTACACCTTTCATTGGTGAAAGGTATGACTATCGAAAATAAAAATGAGAATATATCTTAATGTTATTGATATGGATGTGTGAGATGGTAGAAAATAATCCATTTATTCCCACTCATTTTGTAAATAATGAAAGGGTGAATTAAACAATATCACTTTGAACCATAAAAGAAAAATAAAAATCCAACACAATTTGAAATCTAAGTACTTGTAACAACTACCTTAGGGACAAAAGAATTATTTGATGTATCAAATTGTAGCATTACTAAAGAAATGTTAGTCACCGTTATAATGATTTATGACGAATTTTCTTTACAATACTAATCTAAATTTTAATTTTTCTTCTTCTTCTTTTGATCCACTTATTTAATATAAAATATGAGCATGATAAAAAAAATGTGTCATTTATTAATTGAATTTTCATAAAATAACTTAATCTTAAACAAACTATTTAAATAATATGGAAAATAAAAATACAAACTTCTCATAATTATAAGGACAAATATTAAAAAAAAAAACACATCATTCTTTTTTAGTAGAAATAAAGTGAACCAAAGATGTTTGAAAATAAAATAAAAAAATTAATTTCTAATACTTTTAAATTTAATTAGATACCAGAAGAACATATATTTAATGTGACTTCGCTTTTTAATATTATTTTAATTTTAAAAAATTAAATCAATTAAACCAAACGTACGGTACCAAACTATCCAAAAAAATTCATAAACATTTTACTTGTTTCCTTCATGTAGAAAAAAAAAACGAAGTTATTTGTTTAAGTAAAGAAAATATATTAATTTTTAGGGTTGATGACTTGATACTTGTTATTTATTTCTTTATTTTTGTAAATTCATCATCTATCTTCATGTTAGCTTTCGTCAGCTCTATCATATTTTGACCGTCGTAGTACTTCAATTTCACCAATCATCTGATAAGGTGGACTTTGTTTCTCGGCGGTTTATTTTGAATTAAGGATTCAAGTTTGATCCATAACTCATATGCATTGGTATAAGTTGACACGAGCTCGAATAAACTCCTATTTATGTATTTTCTGATCATGGCAAATGCCTTCCGATTTTGGAGCTCCCACTCTTTTTATCCCTTCCCCTCTAGCTTATATAAGTGGTCTTCCATCATCAGCTTCCAATAGGTATAATTATCAGTAGTCAGCTTGAACATATCTCCATCATGACTGGTAGAACCCTCAATCTTGAGAACACGAGAAAATAACTTCTTCAACTATTAAGTTTTGTAAATAGTGTCGTACACTGAAAAAGTCAGCATAGTTTATGAATAGTGCAACTAGGAAGTTCCCATGAAAGAGAAGTGGTTCAATATTGACACACTAAAATACCAAGTCTTTCCTTAGCCAGAACTTACCAAGACACACTTTCACAATACTACGATTTAATTCCAACAATAATACTTCTTTTTGATGTGGAAGATTGAACAATGTTTCAACCACAAAGCATACTAAGAACTTTCTTATGAGTACAACACCGTAGTATCTCAAAGCTCAGACTGTGCTCTGATACCAGTGTTGGGAAAATACCTTCATAATCTTCCTTCTTTGTGAACTTAAAAATAAGCACTAACGAAAACGTGAAATATAAGCGCAGGGACAAAAATAATTTTAGCATGGAAAACCTTCTCAATGAAAGAAAGGAAAAAAAACCACGAGACCCTTATGCCTCTTAAACTTCCACTTATGCCCTATTCTTATTGGTGTGAACTTTCTCTACTTTCAACAATTTACTCTCCAACACATCACGAACCCAGTGATGCCTCACGTCAATGTGTTATGACCTTGAATGGTATGTTGAGTTCTTTATAAGATGAATTGTGATATGACTGTCGCAATATAGAACATATCTTCTTGATTTTGGCGTAACTCTTGCATGAACTTTTTCATCCACGTGATCTCCTTATAACCTTCGGTGATTACGATGTATTCAACTTTCATGGTACTCAAAGCAATGCACTTTTTCAATCTTAATTTCCATGAGACAGCCCCCCTGCAAAAGTAATCAAATACCCAAAAGTATATTTTCTTAATTTTACATCTCTTACCATATTATCTTCTACATACCCAATGAGTAATTGCTTTTCATTTCCAAAGCACAAACATTGTTTGGTAGTTCCTATTAGATACCTCAATATCTATTTCATGGCATTCTGATGCTCCTTTCCTATATTCGACAAGAATCTACTCATAACTCCTACAACATAAGCAATGCATGGTCTTGTGCAAAGAATTGCATACATATAGGATACCCACAGTTGAAGAATAGGGCACCTTGCTCATTTCTTATTTTTCTTCTTCATTATTGTATTTATTGTGTTTCAGATGACCAAGTAGTGCGACGTGTTCAGGTTTAGCATTATGCAGGTTGAACCTCTCAAGGACTTTCTTGATATAATATTCTTGTGACATCCACAAAATTATTTTGGGATGATCTCGAATGATCTTCAATCCAAGAATCTTCTTTGCTGCACCCAAATCTTTCATGACGAAGGATTTTCTCAATTCCTTATTTATAGTAGATATCTTTGTCTTTCCTTTCCCAATAATGAGCATATCATCAGCATACAACAAAATTATGATGGATTCACCATTTTCATATTTCTTCACAAACACACATTCATATGCGGATGTATTTTCAAATTTATGTTGGGTTATGAAGAGTTCTAACTTCTTGTACCATTGTCTACTTGATGTTAAAAAAACATTCGGGAAAAAGAGAGTGATACATATTGAATAAACGGGAGGAGAAGAAGAGAAAAAAATGTGGGTGGTTGATAAGAGAGAGAAAAAAAGAGAATGAGAGAAAATGTGAGTGATTAATATATATATATATATATATATATATAATATATATATATATATATAATATATATATATATATATTATATATATATATATATATATATTATATATATATATATATATATATATATATATATATATAATGAGAAGAGAGAGAGAAGAGAGAAGAGAGAGAGAGAGAGAGAGAGAGAGAGAGAGAGAGAAGAGAGAAGAGAGAGAGAGAGAGAGAGAGAGAGAGGAGAGAAGAGAGAGAGAGAGAGAGAGAGAGAGAGAGAGAGAGAGAGAGAGAGAGAGAGAGAGAGGAGAGAGAGAGAGAGAGGAGAGAGAGAGAGAGAGAGAGAGAGAGAGAGAGAGAGAGAGAGAGAGAGAGAGAGGAGAGAGAGAGAGAGAGAGAGAGAGAGAGAAGGAGAGAGAGAGAGAGAGAGAGAGAGGAGTGGTGCAAATGTGAAATCCGAGGGGGTCCAAAGTGCATAAATTCTTAAAATTTGGGGTAATATTTAAAATTTGAGGTGGTGCAGTTGCATTCCTCGGGCCCTATGTGGGTCGGCCTCTGCTTGTATAAAATGTTGGTTGCTTAACCGACAAACTATATAAATGTCGTAAATCATGTTTTGAGAGTGAATGAAATACATCACAATTGTTACAACTTCAATCAGTTATTTTACTGCACAAGAAGTCACGTTACGCTAACAATTGACATCGAGAGTTTGGTCTTGTCAAAGGGAAACACACGAGAACTGTGAGGATATCATTAAGTCGGGAAACACTTAGTAAGGTGTGTGAATTTTTCAAGGGTTATTGTAGCAATCATGAGCAGACATGGTAAATTTTCTTCTAACATTTTGGATTATTGATGGAAGTAATTGGGAAATATGGAATTCCATAATAAATGAATTGTTTGAAGCTTAAGATGTGCCAGAGATTGTGTAAAATGACTTTGAAGAACTAGGAGCAAACCCCACAGATGCACAAAGAGACACATTAAAATATTCAAAGAAGATGGATTATAAGACTTTGTTTATATTCAACAAAATATGGATGCTCATCATTTTAAAAATATTTCAAAGGTCTTAAAATCAAAAGAGGCATGAGATATCCTAGAGAAGTGTCATGATGGTGGAGAACATGAGAATCAAGTGAAGCTTCAATCTTCAAGAAGGAAATATGAGATGATATGGATGAAAGATGATCAAAAGAAAGATGGTTACTTTTCTGTATTAATTGAAATGGTTAATCAAATGAAGATATGTGGTGACATTATCACTGAACAACAAGTGGTTGAGAAAGTGATAAGATATCTGACTTTAAAGTTTGATTTCATAATGGTGGAAATTCAAGAATCCAAGGATTTGAAGATCATAAATATAGAATAATTGTAGAGTTCACCGGAGGCTCGTGAAATGATGTTGATTGATAAAGGAACTGGAAGGTTAGTTCAATAATCCCTGCAAGTTTAAGTGATAAAGAAATATGATCATGAAAAAAATTCAAGAAGAAAGAAAAAGAAAGCTTCAAGAATCCAAATTGGTCCAATAATGGAAGACTAAAGGTTGATGACAAAGTTTAATTCTCCAAAAGAGAAAAAGGCTTTGGCACCAACGAAGCAAAGAAGAAAGAGTTTGATAAAAGGAAGGTGTAGTGCTACAATTGTGAAATTTTTGGTCATTTTGTTAACGAATATTGGCACTAGAAGGATGGGAAGAATAATCAAAGTAGTGATGAAGAGGCACATATAGCTCATGACGAAGACTATGATTTTAGAAGTTTTTTTAAAGGCCATAACATGTGATGAAAATCCTATGTGTGAGTTATGCTATCTTGATTTAGGGAATTCAAATTACATGACTAGACACAAGAAATGTCTCACAAGTTTTGACTTAGGCAAGAAAACTAATGTCATACTTATAAATAGAATACAACCTTGCAACATAAGGCATACATGAAATTGTAATCAAAAGAAAGGATGGGAAGGATACACTTGTTAAAAATATACTATATGTACCTAGGATGATGTGGAATCTTCTGAGTATATGGAAACTAGTAGAAAATGTTTTTTTTTCTTCCGATAACCATGAATGGTTGTGCAAATCCAACTGTTTGATCCAAATAAGAAGATTCAAATGTAGCATTCAAAATGCAAAGGAAGTGTGCATGTCAAACATTGAGGAATATAAGTGGTTGTCACATATGAAGTATGTTCATCTAAATTCCAAAAGTCTAAGTGAATGAGATCTACGAATTTAGTGTATGACCTACCCAAACTTAATGCAAACACAATAACATGTGAAACCTATTTTAGAGGAAAACAAAGCAGAGTAGCCTTTTCTTCAGACATGCCTAAGAAATCAAATGATGCACTAGAGGTTATGACTTATGGTATATGTGACCCGTTGAAATATCATCACTAGGTGAAAACAAGTATTTCATCACTTTTATTGATGAATATACAATAATTTTGTGGTTCTATACCATTAAGTTCAAAACTGAAGCACTTGAAGTATTCAAGAAGTTCAAAACCATGATTGAGAAGGAGAGTGGGAAATTAATAAAGGTTTCAGGACTAATGGTGGTAGAGAGTATGCCTCATAGGAGTTTGAGTTATTTTGCATTAACAAAGACATAAGACATGAAGCTACCTCGTCATATACTCATAAACATAATGGTCCAACAGAGAGAAGAAACAATACCATATTAGACATTTCCATAAGTATGCTAAACATAAAAGTTTACCTCATATGTTATAGGGAGATGTACTTAACACAACAACCTATCTACTAAATAAAATGCTCCACCAAAAATATTAAGATGAAAGTGCATGAATATGCTCGAAGCAGAAGAAATTCAAGTTTGAAGCATTTCAAAGTTTTTGGATCAATATGTTTCAAGCACACACCTCATCAAAGAAGAAGGATGCAACATGACAAAAGTGAAATAATGACACACCAGATAAAGAAAATGATATTAAAAATATTTATGCAAAACCTGTTCAAAGTGAAGGTTTAGATGAAGTATGTGATAATGAATTGGAAAGAGAAATTAAAGGTGAAATGAGTGAATCAGCTGAGAAGAAAAAAATTCGTGAAGTTGAATTAGAAAGTGTAGTTGATATTAAAGTGAGTGAATTAGTCGAGAAGAAAGAAATTTTTTATGTTGAATTGGAAAGCGTAGTTGATTCTAGAGTGAATATAATAGTTGAGAAAAACAAAAATTATTGTCAATAATAATGTAATTAATGATAATACTGACATGGATGAATGTGAAGTAGAAGATAGTAAAAACGATTGAGAGAAGGTTACAATTGAGTGTGTCTCTAGTATGTTTGTTGAGAAATGGTTTGATCGAGGTTGAGATGAACGAATGAGTCGAGGGGAGTGTGATTCTCGATGATACTAGTGAATTAGAGGGGTTTGTTGATATATCAGAATCTCAAGTAGTTCTTCAAGGAAAATATTTAGCATAATTGATAAAGTCAAAGACTTCTGAAGAATGCATTGATGAAAAGAAGGTAGAAGCAACCATGTACAAGAAAATTGTGGGATCATTGAGGTACTTATGAAATAGTAGTCCTCATATTTGCTATGCAGAGTAAGTATAATTACCATGCTCATGAGTGAGCCTAGGAACCCTCTGATTTATTTGTACTATATATAAATACTCTTTAAGGTATAACCAAATATTTTGAAGAATCTGATTTTATGTCATAATATATTTGTTTTCTTCATGAGGTTTGACTTGAAGAAATCTTATGTAAAATGCTATTTGGATCATGAAACTTTCTTCATGAGGTTTATTTCTATTTATGATTGTGATGGAATATTCAATTTACTTGTTAGCATGCAGTGTTTGGAGACTAAAGTTATGGAACAAATGGTGCAAACATTTTTTCTTTACATCATTTCCATGTCAATCTTTTTAGAAACTATATACAAATAATAGATTTTCAATATGATGTGTCAAAACTCAATGCAATTTGCTTATGCCTATTGAGATCACTTAGATATTTTGTGGAGTTGTATTCTTGTACATCAAGTAACTCTTGTGAATATGTTCTTTGGACAGTGTTTGCTTTTGCATTTAGGGCAGAGTCATTCCCTCTTAGCAATGTTACAACCTGCACCGCCCATCAAACAAACTATCATCATTCATCATATAGGGTTCGAACTCTGACTCTTACGATTCTTTGTGTGAGTTTGTAGTAGTTAAATATGTAATTAATAAAACAAGAAAGTGTCGCAATTCATTTGCCTGATTCATGCGAGGACGTAAGATAGGTGATTGTTCGACACACATTGACGCAGTTAAACCGACGCATTCTATTTGTCCTTGATCATAGTCATCTCCAAGAGAAGGATCAACAACGTCCTTGACATTATTAGCATCAAGCAAAGGTTTCGCCCACGTCACAATACTCTGCATTTCAACCACTGGCTTACGCCCGGTTATGATCACCAAAAGTAGAACACCGAAAGAATAAACATCAGTTTTCTCATCCACTATGCCATGCATGAAATATTCAGGTGCAAAATACCTAACAATTTAAGTAATTAGTCGCGCGAACATTCAAAACACTGTCATTAGTAGTTTCTGATTTGCATACCCAAATGTGCCTTCAAATGTGGATACATTATGGTGAGTCAATTGTTCTGGTAACCACTTTGCAAGCCCAAAGTCACAAATCTGGATAAAATAAAATACTTCTTAGTAAAGGCGCGAGGCGAGACGAAAAAGGAAGATTCTCTGTGAAGATTAATAAAAACCTGTGGCTCGAAATTCTCCGTGAGCAGGATATTCTCTGCCTTGATATCTCTATGAATTATCCGTCTTTCGCAATTCTCGTGCAGATAGAGAAGACCATCGGCTATTCCAAGAGCGACTTTATACCTTTTACTCCAATCTAATTTAGGTTTATTCGAACCTGAAATACACCATTAGAAATAAACAATAAATACATTTCAAGTTTAAAGAGTGTTGACAGCCAAAGTCTAACGGAAGTGGTTGATGCGCAGCGCGCGCGTGTGTGAGACGAACCAGAACCATGAAGAACGGATCCTAAGCTTCCTAGTGTAGACAATTCAAAGACAATGTGCATTTCTCCATCTACACAACATCCAACAAGCTTTGCAGTATTAGGATGATCAACATGAGCAATAATTCCTAACTCAGATAGAAAGCCGGCCGTCTTCTCATCTGTGCTGCCCGTAGTCAATTTCTTCACCGCTATTAGTCGTCCATTTTGCAAAGAACCCTTGTAAACCTCAGAAAAACCACCTCTTCCAATCAAATTTTCTACAAGTTAAACGAACAATTAAGTCAATACCAGAGTCATCAAGTTTTTAGAGGTTACGTGTAGGTTAGTCACAATTTAATCCTGACAAAACAATCAGAGATCCTATTTAACCACGATTTAACCTTGACAAATTTTGGACCCTGATCATATTCTTAACAAAGCAATCGTTATAACAATAAACTAGGACGACTCGCGCAGAATATTCCATACTGTGGCTGAAATTGTCGGTTGCACTTCTGAGGTCAGAGAGGCTGAAAGTCACCCAAGAAGACCTGAATTTGCATATATTACTCTTAACTTGAGTCTCCCTAGTGCTTTTGCTTTTCCACTTTGGTATCTTTGGCACATTGATAGCTATAGGAGGGATAGAAGATAGGCGTTTAATTGGTTTTTTCTTCCACAATTTGAAAAATTTCCCCCAATGCGACCGCGCCCTCGAATCCGAACAACTCGTTTCCGATTCAGGTGACGCAGGATCATCAAAGCCTCTAACACAGGCCTCCAAGACTCCTCGTGGAGATGCCTCGTCTTCTTTATCTTTCTCAAGGTCCATATTTCTCAAGTCTATTTTCATAAAATCATAATCAAAAACACATAAAATTCAAAAAGTACATGTAGTTTTAGAAAATTAAGAACCTAGAGCAGAAGCAGAAGAACCAAGGAGAGTTCCAAGTGTCGGTGGGTTAGGATTTAAAGCATTATCGAGAGTTTTTCTCCTACAATTAATGCACATAATCTTAAGATATTAGAAACCTTACACAGAAAATAAAACTGTAAATTTGCTAGAAGAAGAAAAAAACATGCATACCATAGTTCATGACCCAGACCCTTCTTCGCCATGAAAGCTAAAACAAATGAAAGATTAATTGTTTTTGTTTCTTTTGTTACAAGTTTCTATGAATTAAACAAATTGAAGTATGAGATTCATAGTTGCAGAAAGTTGATATTGATTGATTTTGTTGCAATGTTGAATTCGGATGATGAATTGGTAGAGAAACTTGGCAGCAATACAAGAATTATAGCGAATTGTGCTCTTGACCGTTGGGTTTGTTTTGGATTATATATTTTGAGTCATGCGTGAGTCACAAGTTAACTTCTCAATTTTAGATTTTACAAATACAATATTATTATTTTATTTTACAAAACATATAACATGTAGGGGTACTCATGGATTCACATATATCCAAAACGATATCTACATAAACCCAACATAGATTAGTATTTAAATTAATTTATATAGTTTACATAGATTTTGATTCTATTCAGAATCTCAAAATTGGTTCATTTTTATAAAACTGTATGCTAATTGTGTATCACATATGTTAGATTGGTTTTGTCTATATTGAATCCAACATTAACATTGTGTCAATTGAATATTATTAATTGAACTTGTTTGTGGATGATGGTGAAGATTCAAAGTCGCGATCCGACAAATATATATATATATATATATATATATATATATATATATATATAATATATATATATATATATATATATATATATATATATATATATATATATATATATATATATATATATATATATATTACCACTTTTTGAGTTGAGTAAGAATCGACATTTTTTACCATTGGTTAAGTCACTTCAAGAAATTGCTTCATACTAGCAACTCCAACAATGAGTTTCTAGACTTCAAAAACCTGATATTCTCCTTCACTCTCTCCCGACCACATTTGTTTGTTTCCACCTTGGTCCATATGTGGTGGCAAAATCGATTGAATTTTCAACACGAAAATACCAGGGACATAGTTCTTAAACTTATTATAATTCCATGTTCCAGTATTTGTTACCACTTCATTAAGTTTCCAATTATAATCTCTTGTGGAATGATGATAACAATTTCACTCAATGCTTGGTTTGCGTTCCACAATTTATCCTTCTAGAAACTGATACTTTTCCCATCACCAATGGCCCAAGTTCGATGCTTATAAAGGGAAGGCCACAACTGAACAATATGCTTCCACAATGTCGAATCTGTAGAACTAGCTACCACATGTTCTTGCACCTTATTTCCCTAAAAGCACTTGAGCCCATAATCTATTCTCTCCTTGAGCCAAAGACCAACCTAACTTGATTATTCAAGCCTCTTTCACAGTACATAGCTTCCTTAATCCTATCCCACCCCTACTTTTTGGTAAGGTTAAAGTTTCCCAACCTATTAAGTGTAACTTTCTTTCTTGGCTATTATCACCCTAAATGAAAGCTCTTTGAAACCTCTCAACAGCCTTTAAACAGCTCTTCAGAATTGGCATTGTCCTCATATGATATATAGGTATCGCTTGCACCATTGAATTAGCGAGGGTGATTCAACCCGCTAGGGATAGTTGTTGAGATTTCCACCATGCAAGATGATTTTTAACATTCTCCGTTAAGTAATGGAACCCCTAAATAATTGCCAAGATTTAATGATTCATGGAATCCTGACATATTTACCATCATGTTTCTATCATCCAGCCCAACATTCTTAGAGAAGAAAATTGAAGTTTTTGATAAGTACACTTGTTGTCTTGACATGTCGTAAACGTATTAAATGTAATCCCATCATCGAAATGTTTCATAGTCTTCTTCTGAACATGTGTGCTGACGAGACAAGTTATGGTATGACGAAGCTTATAAGGGATCCGAGTTTGCGTGTGTCCACAAGGGAAAATATAATTGTTAATCTTATGACTTATTTCTCTAGTTGGTATGAATCCTTCGGCTGTAATCGCTAATGAATATGAGGAGTGGGGCGCTTGGAAACCTTTTTCAACCCTTGACATTTAAAACTTACCGTCACTTTCCCATTAAACGTCTTCATTCCCTCTTCCTTTAGATCATTAATTAAATATATTCATAGTGTCTTATTCAAAGTTTTTTCCTTTTGTTCCTCTTTTCCACTTTATCGATATCTCACAACCATGTACCTTCCTCTACTCAACTTTTCCTTTAACATTTCCCGTTTTCTAGATAGGATGAATGATAATGTTGTTGATCTAGTGAGTGATTCTGAGAGCGATACTTCTTCCACTTTAAGAATGGGGATATCACTTAATTCTCATATCCCTCATATTGATCATGATCGGCTATAACTAGAGGTCATACCGTTATTTGATGATTCTGATTCGAAAAGGGTATCCAGGGCCTCTCTAGAATAAGGGGCTTCTTCACCCGACTTATTAGAAGCCATCTTATCAAGTGTCGACAGAGAGGTTACTCGTGTTGAGGTTCCTGTGCACCATATCATCTTAATCGAAGAGAAAATACAAATCAACCGACAAAGGAGAGAACACACTAAGGATTATATTCAACTTTGTCTGAGAACCAATAATTGTGAACCCATCGATGATCCCTTGGAATGATTGGCTCTTCTGGTGGAGCCAAAAAAGATGATATGCAGTTCTTTTGACGACTATGCAATCCCACTCTACGAGTGTATGTTCATAAGAATAGGAATACCACTATGAAAAAATGCGTAAATTATGATTGTTTTATTAGGTCGGTTAAAGAAACCACCATAATTGAACGATATTATTCAATTTACGGCGGTTCAAACTACTATTATTTACGTAGACTTTTCCAATTCAAAGTAGCTCTCACTTTTCGTTTTCTTCTTATTTTTATCTTTTTTTCCCTATTTATTTTTACCTTTTTTTATAGATTTTGTTTCTCAAAAAATTAAATGTATCATTTTTTTTTATTATAAAAACCTCTTAACACGTGTAATGAAATAAATTTTTATTAACATTAATATATAAAAAATATTTTAAAAAAAAATAGAAGACTCTCTCTCTCACTCTCTCTCTCTTACACTTCTCTTTCTTTCTCTCATGCAAAAATTCTATCTATGTTAAAACAATTGAACCGATTGGTCATTGCTTCTGAGATTTTCCGAACATCTACCGCCATAAACTCCTCTTTATTTCATCTGTGCATTTCACTATTTTGGGGTTGTTCAATTTTTCTTTGGATGAAGGAAGAAATGATAGGGTTCAAATATTAAAATAGATCGAGTACAACACATTTTCTTTTAATGGACATGATTGAATTTCATTTTACTTAATATTTAATACTTTCTCATTGTGATAGTGAAGGGGATTTTTAATAATACCTTGTTTCTTTCAAAACACAAATCGGAAACAAAATTGGTCTTCAGGTGAGACCTGATTTCGCCATGAAGCTTGATATATTTACATAAAGAAACATATGGAAGATTATAATGAAATTTCTGAGGTAGTTGATACTGCTACATGTGGTTTCTCTATGGAAATGGTCGCCGGTATGAACTTTTTCTCTTGCATTAAGATGATGTTTAGATTCTAGTGTATTATAATGTGATAATGTAGTATAATCTATCTGCATCATTTTATGATGATATGTCTACAAGGGCTCATGTTCACCTTATGAGATAATTGTTTTCCCTTTCTAACCTCCATGCTTCACTATCAACTCCAATTGCCTCATAGAATGATATATCATAAAATAAAGTTGCAACTTCATAAGATATGTGATAATTTCTTTTATACTGATTTTTAGACATTATATAAAACTTATTTTTGGAGAGTCACCTAGATATTTTTCTAATGAAAAGCTAGAAAAGGTTTAGTCCAAGAAATACTTAAAGATGGCCACTTTGTTGCAATTAAACAGATAAAATTTAATGGCTCTCCCACATATAAATTATTGTTTTAAGCTCTGTTTTTGAATAGGATTTTGTACTTTTAGTAATGTGAAGATGCTAGTACACAACTGATATATGTAATAATTTATTGGGTTCCTGCTTGCATCATTTACATTGTACGGTATTGAGTATTCACCAAATTCCAACAATTATTGCTTAGACCTTTATTGTTTACTATATTAATCTGAATATTTTTTATTAAAATCCATTCATAGAGAACAAAAAGGTATTAACACGAAACTCTATTAATTATTGTATATCTAGTATTTTGTGTTTTTCTACTCTTGTTTAGTTAATTTTAATGTCAGAGAGTTGGCTTAGGTTTAAGGTTAAACATTCAATAATAAAGATGTTTAGACAATAGAATGAATGTATTAGATAATGAAAACAATAGTGATTTTTTTTGTTGGTGATATTTCTCTTTTTAAGATTGATAATGGAGGACTAAATGGAAGTCCTTATACACCTCATTGTTTGTGAGATCAACATTTGTATGAGAAACCTGTAGTAGTTGCTGACGTGGATGAGAGTATGTATGCTATTTAATATGCATGTCCTAACCTTTGATTTTATCTTATGCAGAATCTTGGCCATATGTTCCTGTTTTAATATATAATTTATATTAACTTAATATTGTTGCTCTCATATTATGAATCAACTTAATTGAGAGTCATATTAGATTTTTACTAGATATTAATTTATTGATTAATCACATTTGTTCTCTGATAGGTTTTTTCTTCATTTTTTAAAGCACTATCGGGTAAAATCATGTGGGCTTTCTATTTATTAGGTATTAGAAAAATGTGTAAAAATATATGATGCTTCTTTCTATTTATTTGGTTATGTATTTTTTTTTCTTGTTTAAAAACTGAGATTATTGACATATCAATCTTTAGGAAAAGAAACTGAGATGATGGACAAGATATGAGCATCTCAATGAGCCACTTCACATATTGATTAAGGATGATTTACATGCTAATATTGTTGACATGAGGCTTAGGCAGACTTATGATTTTATAGAAGAAATGCTAACATTTGTGGTAAGTTCCTTCACTATGAGTATTCATCTTCTCAGATAAGCATTAGATTGTGTGAGGTGTCTTTGTACTAATCTACTCTACTTTGTTTTAAAATTGGCACTAAGATACTGATTGCTAAATGTTTGTACATATTTAGAAGATTTACAACTCTTAATAAAATGTGAAGAAACAAATGTTTAATGGTTGTAAGGTATGTTACTTAATTCTCTAAATATGAGTAATGTCATTTGATTATTTGAAGTTAGATACAAAAGTTCTCAACCTATATTTTAAGAGACAAAGCTTATGTACAATTCCATTTGTATCGGTGTTTCTGTTTCAACTAATAATTGGATTGATGTATTCTTATTCATCAAACTTATCAAATGATTATGTACTTTACAATTTTATTAGTGTAATTACAATTTTAAATAGGTTGACTCTCTGTAAGGATCCATAAATAATCCTTGCTTAAAAAGTGGATCGTACATGCTTTATACATGATCTGGTCACATATGATCATGTCATTTATGTTTTTAAGTTTTTCAAAATTGAGACTTTCAAGATATTCCTTAAAACATGGAACTAACTTGTTCATGTAACTTATCGTTTTGTTAACCATTAAGGTATTTTTGAATTAAAAAATAAGATGTTAAACTATAAACATTTGAGTTCCAATACTCCGTCCATGCTTGTTTATATTGGGGTTTTCTCTAATTTCTCATGGTTTATTTCATGCTGAGGTATCTCTCAAGTTTTCATTTATGAGATTAGCTATTGGGTTTAGCTTGGTTCAACTCCTTGTAAGTTAAGTTATTTTATGCTTTATATATTACAAAAATTGGCAAGTAATTTTTCTTGAATACATTATAACATTGTAACATATAAATGTATATGATGCATAAGAGTTTATAAACCATAACAGGTCTATTTAACCTTTTTTTTCAAGAATTTGATTCACTTTGTGTTCTTTGGTATAAGACTTAGTTTTATCAAATAATGTAAGCATATGCATGCATATGATGCATAAGAGTTTATGAATCATGCCAAGTTTCTTTAACCTTAACGGTAGAAGAAAAGATAGACAAAACCAAATCTTGGAATTATGATATGTCATAGTTTATTGTCATTTTTCGCAATCCCATTATTGCTTGCATTTGGAGGAGTGATTGGATACCATTTTAGATCTAAGTTTTAGGCCCCTCTGCTACAAAGAGATATCCTAAAAATACTAAAGAGACTCAACAACTTCCGTGGTATAGGAGAACATTGTTTCAAAAGTTTGTTGGAGTTTCCGAGTTTCCGCGTTAGATCGAACACTGTTACACCATTTGAACAACTTTCTTCTTGATATTTAGTGATATCTGTTTCCGAGTTTTGTTGACATTTGTTTGTTATATATCCCATAATGTTAAAAGGGAGTGAGTAATTAATGTCAATCACAGAGCAACATTGACTACCATTGATGAATTCTTCCCTTTGGAAAGTGAAGTATATACAGTATGAAAACTATTTATTCCCTAGTTGAACTCTTCAACAAAATGTATGTTTAGGTGGGGGGAAAAGTAAAACACACTTTGATTTATTTTCTTCTCATAATGTCTACATCAAGTGCATTAAGTCATAAAACTTGAATGAGAATGACATTGTTATAAATTTTATGTACTACATTTAACAGAGAAATATTTATTAAATTCTATTGTACAAAATGGATTGTTAATAAGTGGCGCCTTTTTATTTTGATATTACGAACTCTCATTGACTTTCGGGGGCAAGAGGGCGAAAATAGTTTTATTGGGAAGTTTTTTTTTCCTGATTTTTTATAATATTAACAGTTTCTTATGTTGGAGTAGTTGGTGTTTTTTCTGTTACTTTTTATTTGATCTGGGTGTTCATTTATTTGTTTTTGACTAATTTGATATTATATTAAAGGTGTGTTCTTTAATTCAACTATTGCAAATTTTGTTACTATATTGAATCTATTTATTATAAAGTTAAAAAATTGATATAACTAGGCATAATTGCATAATAAGAGAAAAGAAATCTAATTTGGGTTTAATTTTTTTCTATAAAATTGTCAATTATGGCGGTTCCAACACACATTATCTACAACAAAAAACCGTCAATTTAGTTAATGTATATTATGGTCTTTCGTGTGGCGGTTAATGTGAAACCGCCATTTTCTACCGCCAAATATATTGGAAAATGCCATTTTCGTAATTATGGCACTTGAAACCGCCATAATTACCCAATTTTAGTGTAGTGTTAGGTTGTCTTTTTTTTTTTTTTACTTTGAAGTATTTGTCCTGAAGAATTTAAAAGTTTCCCTACTAACCTCTATCTGAGATCTTGGGTTTACATGAGGGATTTTTTTGTTTTGAGTTAAATGTAAGTCTTAGAAGCCTTCCCTTGTGTTGTTCTTCAATCTGTTCCATCTGATGTTTTCCTCCCAAGACAACTTCCGGGACCAAAGGCTCATTAGCCTCCACTCGAATAATCCTTAGTTTGACCCCTTCACCCCTTGAATGGGGAGATTTTATGGGGAGCTTCTTGATGGTAAGGCCTTTCATGTCTATAACTCATCTCGCTTTTTTATATCCCGATGTCGAGTCTCCTTGCTTCTGTTGGGGGTCCTTCCCAAAGTTTTTGTGTTCTCTTCACTTTAATCAGGACGTCAACTCCTATCGCATCAGGTTGGGTCCTCTTTCCCCTGATGACGCAATGATGAAGGAAAACTTACATTATTGGTTTCAGGGGCTCGACTATGAGTAAAGGTTTGGCCCGGTGAGGTGCCCCCTACCGAAGTGAGGAAAAGGTGAATATATGCTTACTCTATTGTGAGTGATGTCAATAAAGGGTTGAAGGAGAATTGCGATCCAAAATGCAGCGAAATTTAAAATTTCTCCTTTAGTGATCCTTACGAATGGACATGATCAGTGATAGAATCGTTACCCCTTGTGGCGATTGAAACCTTTGATGCAAATCTAAGGAGTGATCATGAATGTTGAATGGTGACAACGCCTCTACTCAGTCCACACGAACAAATTCCTTCAATCTCAGTGCTAGCTGCTACGAATGAAGGCTTTGAGTGTGAGAGAGAGAGAAAGAGAGAGAAATAGAGAGAGAGAGAGAGAGAGAGAGAGAGAGAGAGAGAAATGAAATTTCATATGAACAAATGCTTATGTACAAGGGTTCTATTTATAGAACCACTTGTGTGGGCTGTAAGCTAAAAAGCTCACTTAAGTGTATATGGCCCATATCTTATGATATACCAAAATCACTTAAGCATGTGGTACCTTACCATATTTCATATTCTACTTAAGTGCCCGTACCTTACGATGTTCTACAATTCACTTAAGTGCATTGTACCTTACGGTGTTCCTTATTTACTCTATCTCTCATCAATTCGTCCTTTTGTGTGTGGTATATAAAATCACGTATTTATATTAAATCACGTATTTAACATAATAAATAGTGAGCGGTATCTAGAAACACATCCCTGCTACCCAAGACATGAAAATGTCATGTGATCTGACAAATCCTTTTGTGATAATACTTATGTGTATAATTACCATTTTGCCCTTATGTCTATATTGAACACAAGGCATATATTGTGTCATCCTTGTCCAGTTCAATATTGTGCCCTTAGACATTTATCCTGTTACGCGGGATGGGCAAATTCCATCTAGGTCACTCATGTCCCTCAACATGCTTCGTGGAGTACCCATCAACTGTCTTTATGGTCATCCAGTTACAGATAACGTTTGATCAGCAATAAGGCACTCGACTCTGCATCTAGGTTTCATAGTGGTTTCAGGTCGAAGGGTGGTATACACCACTATTACCATGAGAATAACTTATGACACTTTGCATAACATTATATATAGTATTCTCATAGCGGGTCAATCCAGTATAAATATTACTCTTAATATTCATACTTATGTTTAAGACTTGATAACTCCTTATCCATGATCCATGAGATGTGATCATCAGTTTATATACATAAATGATTTAATGTTATCCTACTTTACAACAAAGCTCGACTACGAATACTTTAAGAATAATGTCCTTATGTTTAATGGGATCTCATGATTAAGTCACACTTGATACATTAAACGGACTAGCTATTCTAGGGACTTTATTAAACAAACATAATAAATAAAAAATATTTTATTATTAATAAATAATTCGATACAAATACCAAAAGTATTAGCCTCTAGGGCTTACATCAACAAGGAAGAGGAAAAATATATTTGGTGAGGATTGAGTCCTCGAGTTTTTTTAATATGTGTGATTACATTTTGCAAATAACATGGATTAGTTGGACAAACTGAATATGTTTTATGACCTTGCTAGTGCTCAAGTCACGACGCCTGTTCCGACAATCACTGTTCTTATTCCTACCTTGCTCCAATTTTGGCTACTGTATGCTTGGGATAGATTCACTTGTGGATGATGCAGCCACTTTGATTATGGAGGATCTATCCCCGCCTCCGATTTTAATAAAGAGGGCCCATGATGAAGATCAACAATCCCTCAGAGAAGACATTGTCATACCCCAAATTTTTACCACTATGTTTCATCCGAGTGAGTCCTTTTAAGTGCATACCCTGCACCAATGTAGGTCATCTGCCTTTGAGTCTTCAGATAATTCGTTTCATCTGAGTCAGTTCAATGTCATCTAAAATATAACTTATTTTAGCCCATCATCTGTTAAGTTAAATGGTAAACTCCAATGACCCAAAAGTCAAAAGAGAACCATTTTAATCTTTTTGTCCTTTTTCATCTAAGCTTATTATTTAAGTTCATTTTATTTTTCATCTTATATTTATATTAGTATTAGTATTTTTGTGTGTGTAGTTTTTAAGTATATTATTATTTCTTTTTTAGTTATTAATATTACTATTATTTTGTTTTAGTGGTTATTATTATTTATTTTTACTATTATTATAGTCATTATTAGAACTTTCTTTTTATTCATGCTTTAGGTGATTATCACTATTATTAGTCTTTATTAGTTAATATTATTTTTTGTTTTAGCTATTATTATTATTATTATTATTATTATTATTATTATTATTATTATTATTATTATTATTATTATTATTATTATTATTACAAGTTCTATTATTACTATTATTATTGTTTTAATTTTTATTGTATTTTCTAAGTCCGATCAACTCAGTCAAAAGTCCAAAAAAAACACCTAGAAGTGTGAATAGTGGAATAAAAAATGGATCAAAAAAAAAATAGAAATAAATCTTTTCATTATCATTGATTTTTAGTTACAAATTGAACTTGCCAATAATACAAATCTGAATCAATCTTTTCCTAAACTAACAAATCTGAATTAAATCTAACCTAATTTTTCACACTATATATAAAACTAAACCCTAGGTTTATGGTTTGGTCAATCATGTTTTACAAAAATCACAATCCTAAAGTTATTATTCTTCACGTTGAAGAACAACAACACTAAATTCTAAACCTAAAAGCTCTCAGCCATTGAAGCGTCACTTCCAAGCAACATCTTGTAGTCAAAGAAAAAGGGAAGAAGTTAGAGTTCAGAAACAGGAGGAAAAGGAAAATAAAAAGAAGGAAAAGAAGAACATCAAGTTTACGTGTGGGTACTGGAGAAAACCTAGTCTCTATTGGTAAGTTTTCTCTTCCCACACCATGTATGATCTTCGCATGCTATGTCTTGTTTAAGTTGTGTTTGGTCCGTGTTTACTGTTGTATTGTGATAAATGGTAGGTTTGGGTTAGGTTTACTTTCAAACATAAGATGATTTTTTAGGGTTTAAAAGTTTTCGTTTGATTTTGTGGTTTGGAGGTGTGATTGGTGTTCAGAAGGTGTTGATCCATGGTTTATGTAAGGTTTGGATGGATTGTGAGTTTGGATTAAGGTTAGGTTATGTATCTTATGGATGAAGGTTAGAGTTCTTAGTATTGTTCGGGTTCACATGAAAAGTATTAAGGTTCATTGAAATTTTGGTTAGGATTCTTATGTATGAAGGTTAGGGTTAGGTTTTTGAGTTTAGGTTATTAGGGTTCATATGGTTCATGTTAGGATTCATGGGTTTTGTATGAAGGTGGTGGCCTGCATGGTGAGGTGAGGGTTTTAAGGGTGGTCGGAGTTGGGTGGGGTCTGAGAGAGAAGAGAGAGGAGAGCATAGAAAGAGAGAGGAAAAGTAAGAGAGATAAATAGAAATGAAAATAAAGGAATTCTGAAGGAGGAGAGTTTAAATACTCCCTCCATGCGCCCTGAACTCCCCACATGTCGCTTAATGGTAGTTAAAAGATTGTCATACTTTGACCAATCCCATGCATGCACGCACACCATATATGCATTCCTCCCCCACTCCAAGTCTTTTGATCAGTCGACCCCCTGATAGTCAGCTGATCCAACGTGTCAGATGCAATCTTGACTAGCCATAGTATGTTAATTAGAGGGTTATGCTTATTTCCTTTATCTATTTATTTTATTTCTTTTCTTTTTTATTTCTTTTTTCTGACTGGGCTAGTGAATCTTGGGCCTAGCCCAATACTTCTTGCACATCCTTGTTTGCTCCTATTAGTAAAAATTAAACCCTTTTTTTGTTGCTTTATTTGTTTTTAGTTAATTTGCAATATTATTTTTTATTTATTTGTTTTAATTGCTAATTTGATTGTTTAACTTAATTTAGTCATTTTAGTTTTTACATTAGGTAATTTTATTTTATTTTCATTTTTGTTCAATTATTTTAATTAGTATATTTACTTGTAAACAATAAAAAAAAATACTAAAATATGTCTTTTAAACTATTTCATTCAAAAATTCCTAATTCTTTTAAATTCAAAAATACAAAAGCAAAATCCTTTATTTGTAAATAAATTTTTCATCTTGTACATAATCATTATCAAAAAAATTTAATCAAATTAATTCAATTCTTTTTGCAAATAATTAGGATAGGTGGATGAACATCTACTAAGTCCCCAAGTAATGGATTTGTTGGCACACGCCGCATCGATCGATTATTCAAATTCAAAACAAGTTAAAATCAACTTCAAACTCACCAAATGTCTTTTGTGCCCTTGTGCACTTATTCAAACTCTTTTCATAAAAAGGATAGGTTAAGTCATTTCAACACGAAATACAAACAAGTGCTTTCGCCTCCATCGTGTGAGCATACAAGTCAAAGTTTAAATGCAAAAACTTGACTTAAACCATATTATATAAAATCAACCAATAAACACTTTTTTTTACCGAACTACGGTGCTCTGATTTTCTCATTGCACTTGAGAATATGTAGGCACGGGATTTCAAAACCTTGACGAGCACACTAGTTAAAAAAACTTTTTTTCCTTTTTCTTTTGTAAACATCTCCTTTTGTAATTATTTTAATAAATAGAATAAAATAATTGCATACATTCACTTAACAAACGTTTAACCCTAAAATTATAGGAGGTTCCCGTTGAGTGCAATGGATGCGAGGGGTGCTAATACCTTTCCCTCGCCTAATCGACTCCTGAACCCATATTTGGTTGAGATGACCATCTTATCCTTTTTCCTTACGGTTTTTTTTCGTTATTTTCCCTTTACTAAGGAATAAATAATATTCGGTGGTGACTCGATTAGTGATTCGCGAGCGTGCAATGTGCTTGCGAGGTCGGATTTTCCCGTATGTGTGAGTGGTCATCAAGTGATCATAAGAGCTTGGTAAATAACACATAGTGATTCGCGAGCGTGCAATGCGCTTGTGAGGTCGTATGTTCCCGTATGTGAGAGTGGTCATCAAGTGATCATAAGAGCTTGGTAAATAGCACATCAAAATAATGTATTTATCCTCATTGTCAACCTTCACACCCAGTCGTGTCAAATCAGTGAGGATGTTGTTAAAAGCGTTGACATAATCTTGTAAATCACCTCCTTCATGCATCTTTAGATTATAGAGATATTGCTTCATGAATAATTTGTTCATGAGTGTCTTGGACATGTACTGATTTTCCTATTTATCTCAGACATCCTTCAGAGTTTTTAGGTTCAGGATATGATTCATCACGTCATCAGATCTTATCAAACCTACAACATTATCCTTCATCTCGTTCCAATCAATGGTTGTGATTTCCGCTTGTTTCTCATCACAAAGTGCATTCTGTAAACCTTGTTGAGCCAACAAATCCTTGACCTTCCTTTTCTATAAACAAAATTGCTTGTTCCATCAAATCGAGTCACTTTGAAAATTTGCAACTCCAGGATTAAGTGTTATATAATACCAATCGTTGGATCAGTTACACGAATACATATAAGAGTAGAGAGAAATACACAAAAACTTTGTTCATGCAGTTCAACCAAATTGCCTATGTTTGCGACTACAGAGCAACCATAGTTTCGTCTTTTTGATTCGTTATGAATTACACCCATTAGGGTTTCAATGTCCTTCGCCCCCTGCACCCCAGTTGCACCCCAATAAACAGTTGGGAAAAACACAAGGGCAAGGGTTGTGGCCGCTACAATGTCCTCCCCTTGTCCACTTGACATTACCAATTAGGCAAACTCAAGGACGGTGTAGTTTATATACAACACTCACACTCCTCAGCCAAACGAGACACATTTTTCAAAGGATAAAGTTGTGACGAGTTTCCATATCAAAAGCGGAGAATATCTCATAGACAAAGTGGTTACCATACTAGAGATTGATGAAAACATTGACACTAGAATGATGGGATGAACATACTCAAGGTTCTGACTCTTTAGTCCCTTAGCCTCGAGTTATTTGGTTGAGTTCAAGCTATCGAGTGGAATTGAGATGTTAGTGAACTTTAATTGAGTTGAGTTCGATTGTAAACTTTTTTTATCACAAACTTAAATCAAATTTTGATCGAAACAATTTTTAACCAGTCGAGATCAAATTTTGAGAAGATTTCTCAATTCATTTCAATTACAAGAATTTTTTTTAATAATATATTTTTGACATATTTAATTATTTAAATGAGTGAATCTAAACTAAAAAATGCACCTTGGATATATATGGATCCAAACCAATAAAAAAAAGTGAGGATGAGGATAGTCTTTTAAAAAATGTGGAAGAAAAATGACAATGTGCCATTTTAGGCGTATTGATAGGGCCATCTCAGTGTAACCCGGCACCGTTTCCTAATTACTCCATGACTGAACCTCTTTCCAATTTTTTTCATTCATACCCCTTCACTATCTTCATCATTTTCATTATTATGACCATTAGTAGATTAGTACCATAATTCATAACCATATATAACACTCTCTCTATCTTTGGGCTGAGGATATTATATTAATACCCTCAGCCTCTTCCCATCTCTTCATACAATTCTCAATCAATTTCATATGGTTCATGATTATGATTTTCTCTTTGTATTCTCAGATCATTCTCTCCCTTTCTCTCTCTTTTATATTCCATTTATTTAACTTTAAGAATCACTTTCACTCTTTCTTCTCCACCAACAACAATAATCATAAATGCCCTAACCCTAACCGTCCAGTTTCATCTAAACCAAAGCTTTTGATCTCTCTTCCACCCAGCCCGACGGTCCATGATATGGATCCGTTGATGGTTTGTACAGAGAGTATTGGATTTGAAAGCATGCCGTTGGTAGACGATAATGATTGTTCGATAATAGATGAAAATAATGAAGGCGGTGATGACAATAATGATGAAGATTGTTGGAGGAATACTAGGGTTGATGAAGAAAAAGATGTAAATGGTAATAATACGTTTCCACCGCCGCTTTCCTCGTTAGACGGTAACGGTCTACCGAGTTATATTCTGTTACCGGTGAGAATAAACGGAAGATTACAGCTCAACAAAATGAACGTAAAGAGACCAAAAACTGTTTACGCGGATAGAGAAAATGGACGGTTGAGATTGTTTCTAGTTACAGATCAATGTTACATAGAAGATGATGATGCGGAACAAGAGGAAGAGAAAATGGTTGAAGAGAGTAGGTATGAATATGAGGAAGAGAAAATGGTTGAAGAGAGTAGGTATGAATATGAGGAAGATGATAGGGTTAGAGAGTGGAATAATAATAATAATAATAATAATAATAATAATAATAGTGAAAATAACAAAAAGAGGTATCACTGTCACCAGCAATTGGTGAACCATCATATTCATGGAAGTCATGGCAATTTACTCATGTATGGAGTTAGTATTGTGTGACACAATTAGTACATATACATTGGAATTGCAGGTGTATGTTTTGGCCTCATTTCGATTTGTGTAAGTTGTTAACTCTATTTTGTGACTATGATATTATTGATTATGCCTCACTTGTGTTGGTGTTGTTGTAGTTCTTTCCAATTTCTAGGTTTTTTTTTATCACACTTGTGTTTTGTGATAAAAACTAGATAGAGGTTCTAGGTTGCACTCGATGTGTATACACAATAAATAAAGAGTGTTTTAATGTAATCTCGGAATCAAATTAATTAGCTATGTTGATTAATTGTCTCTTTCAACTTATAAGATACTTCTAATTTAAAAATAGAAATTAATCCCAAAAGAGTATGACTAATACACTTATGTGTGTAAGAACTTAATCACGTTGCCAAATCTAAACTTAGAGTATATCACATTAAAAAGCTACTCACTAAAGTTTAGACAAAGTTGAATTCTAAGTTGAATTTGCAAGCAAGATTGATTAGAACAATTGAAATAAAGAATGTTTTCAAAACTTATTTATTTATAATCATATTGAATAGATAGAAATAATCATACATCCTCTTATAAGCTATGATCTTTTTCTAAATCAAAGAATCACTTATTTTTGTATCGTAATTTATTCGTTCATGATCTTTTAGGCAAGACTATTTTAAAATAGTTTTTCTCGATTAAACCAATTTTCGTAGCCTCGGTTTAACTATCTAATTTTTTTAACTCGGATATCAGTCATATCATTTCAGGATACCACTAATATCTAAGACTATCTCTATTTGTGTAAGTCCTTAAAGTCAAATGCTTTTGCGAGGTGCTTTTGCCTTCCGAGGCAGGAAAAATTCCTTGGGATGAGAACTCTCTGATTCAAGTATTTCATTTGAAATGGTGTACCCGAGCAACGATTGGAGGGGGCCATCGAGATTTGGGGTGCCATCGAGTTTGACATGATGTAGGCTCGTCGTCTTGCTAGAGATTGTCGGGTACCTATAGAAGGTGCATCAGACTTGATCTGTGTCAAGTGTTAATTATGAACTTGTAGTAGTATCTTTTAGATCACCATAATAAGTACCCTAATTTGGATCAAAAATACGCGCAACATTAAACTAAAGAGGGGACCTCGAATTCCCAGGGTGATCTTCATGGACATAACCTTCGCACCTCATAGCAACCCTAAGTCTAAATCTTATATCCTTCCCTTTGCCCATTTACGGAGTTTCTGAGAGATTTGAAGATCTAGATTTCGAAGAATCGTGGTTGATAAGATTACCAGTCGAATTGGTCACGATAGATCTTTGATTTTGCTTCTGAGCGCTTCTTGATTCTAAGATCTGAGAAAGTTGTGAGCGATGAAACTGAGAGGTGATTCTAGATTCGGAGAGAATATAGGAATCAAAAGTTGATTCACTATTAATCTAGTAACCAATGGTGTTATGAACTGGTAAATCGAAGATCTGGATCTGAAACTGCAAGAATCCAGATTTAGAACTTATGAGTTGCTTGATTGTGTTTACAAATCGAACATGATTTTTGTATAAATGTGAGAATCGGAAGTCGATTCCTGACGGCGCCAATGTTCTGTTGGGGAACCAGAAATGGAAGATATGACTCCACGAAGGAACCAGAAATGAAGATAGTTGGATAACCGGTGATCTTGAACGATGGTTCTGATCTCCTAAATGGTGGTGTAACACCCCGAATTCGATTAATTTATTTAATTGAACTTAGTCGCATTTTATTTAAATTAATAAGTAATTTATATGTTTTTATTTGGATAATTGAGGATATATATATATATATATATATATATATATATATATATATATATAATATATATATATATATATATATATATATATTATATATATATTATATATATATATATATATATATATATATATATATATATTATATATATATATATATATATATATATATATATATATATATATATATATATATATATATATATATCATGGTGGGTATTGGAGAGAGTTAAGGGAATGATAGAAATTAACTAGATCATTTTTATTAATTTAAGTTGAGTGAAATAATTTAAAATAAGATAGTTGTATAAAATAAGAGAAATTGTGGAATTTTGTGGATAATTGAATTATTAGAAATTAAAATAAAATAAATTGGAGTTAGTAGGAAGAGTAAGGGCAAAATGGAGAATAGGAGAATAAGTTAAGGGTAATAAGAAAATAATCTAATTAAGAAGAATTAGATTTTGGCTTTAAAAGAAAAGGTGAGGGCTTGACCTTTTACAATTCGTATTATTTTGAAATAAGAGAAAATAGACAAGGGAGATAACCTAGGGTTTGGGAAGAAAACATCATTGTTAAGGAGCTTAGAGCTTGCTTTATTGGAAATCCAAAGTGAGGGGGAGATTACTCTACTATGGGTGTATATTGTATGAGCGGTAGAGAGTGGTCTTCACCCTCTTCTAGGTTTTTCTTTTGATTCTACTATTGTGGATGTGTTCATGTGTTCTTGATGAAAATGGTGTAAATGACATGTCTAATTATTGTGATTCGTGATTTGATATGTGTGTTATGACATGATTAATTATTATGAAGTTGATTTATGTTGTTAAATCCATGGTATGATGTGTTTGGATGTTACAATATGAACTGGTATAATGTACGAGGGTTAGGGATTGGAGGAAATGATGTGAACGTGATTAAAACTGGAATTTTTTGGATTTTGGCTTATGACAATCAATTGACCCCCGATGTCAATCGATTGATCGCATGAAAAACTAGACAAATTTGAAAGAAAGAATGATGTCAATCGATTAATTCCATTAATCAATTGATTATTCTTAGCCAAAATATGAAAAATAGTAGAAACATAATGCATTGAGGAATCAGATCAATCGATTGATGGTCTCTATCAATTGATTGATGCTAGTTATATTTTAAAAATTTGTTGAGCTAAAACCTATTACTTTATCCGATCGTTTTTGCCATATCTTCAGTTTTACAAATGGGGTGAGGTTTAAAGCGTTGGAAAGATAACATGTATGGTTATCCCATGGTGATGTATTAAGATGCTAGAAGGGTGATGGAATTTATGGAGAAAAAAAATTCCTTATTACATAATATTTACGGTAATGAACGAACGATTAATTGTTTTAAATGAATGAATTAACGATGAAGCATTGATAATATGATTTAATATGATTGAGTACTATGTGGATATTTATTATATGTGTGAATATATGATATGAAGTCCAAGTATAATTATGTGAATTGTTGTAAATATTTGCTGAAGATTATTTAGATGCTTAGTTCTGAGTGAGAACTACTGGTGATGCATTTATATGCTTGAATATATGTTTTGTTGTTGTCGTTGCATGATTATTTACAGTAAGATGTGGGGATGTAATCATTGTTATGTTGTTTTGTTGCATTATTGTATTTCATCCATTATATGTTGTCATTTTTGTGAAAGAGGTGAGTAACAAGTTCAGATGTTGGGACTTGAAGCTCATATGTGGAGCTTGGAGCTCAGATGTTGGGACCTGGATCGTATGAAGAACCATTGTTGAGTGGATACCATATGCATATATAGTCGAGGTGTTGTCACATTTCATACGAGTTGTCAATTATGAATTGGTGATTATTGTGTGAATATATTATCTATTGATGATTATTGTTGTTGATTAGGCTACCCTTCATGATCTTTTGCATCACTAACATATTTGAGCGTATTCTCACCCCTTTGTTATTTTGTTTATATGTTGATGTATGATACGTATAAATACTCAGGAACATGAGTACTATTTGTTGTGAGTTTGGAAGATGGCCTTGGAGCTTATCTTTATTTACTGTATTGCTTATCATTTTTAATCGGTTAAATGCTCAGATCTATAACATCGGGAACATGGAGTCTTGTTTTATTTTGTTGTTGAGTTAATTATTTGATAATGATATCTTAATTTCTTATTTAGACTTGTTGAGATATTTGAAGTTATAAATATTAATTTAAAATTCCATTGTGAGCATTTTGATTTAAATGTGAAGTATATATGTTGTTTGAGAGTAGCATCCTAAATATGTCGAGTAATTATTTTTATATAAGTTTAGGGGTTTATGGTGTTACGGGTGGTGTCGGGTGGACTTGCACGGTTGACACTCTGACGCCAAGGTCAATTCAGATTCAAGATGAGTATAAAAACTTGAGATTTGATATTGTACCTTGTTCTTCTCTTGTGAACTGATTTATATTTTGGATTAAGTAGAGTGGATTTGAGATGAATTGGGTATTGGTCAATTAGGACTTTGGCCGGTCCATTACACTATCAAAATCATCATGACTCTCACATATAAAAAGGCATATATAATGATGTTAAATGAGTATCCACTCCTTAAAACGTACCCAAAGTAAAAAAAATGACCGATATGAAAAGAATGATTAAAGAAAGAATGAAGTAATATTTATTACCACGATCAAGAACTTGTGAAATAAATGTAATTTTCTCTTGAAGGAACCCTTAGCTATATAAGTGTATGTGTGTGTATGTGTGTGTATGAGAGAGAGATATATTAGATAGAAAAATGAATATATGTTTCAATGAATAAAAATAATGAGATATAGTTCCACATATACTAGAATAGTGCATAAACGAAGTCGATAGATTCAAATCATTCTCACAACTTTTTTTTGGAGTTTTGACGGTGTTGATTGACTCACATGAATAATTATTCGATTCACAAAAATAATGATTTGATTAACATGAAAAAATATCATAGTTCATATGATTCAATTGAAAAAAAAATCATATTTAATTCACATAAATCGATTCAAGATTTGATTCATTTAAATCCTGAACCAACAACTTACACTCGTTTAACTCAATTACCACTTTCCAATTCCTTTTTGTAGAATAGTTACTTTCCTATTCTGTTCACATTTTCAAAATTTAATGCAACATTAATTATTACTTTATAAATAATATCGTTAATTATTTAGTATAAAAAAAGTGAAAATTACGTAATAAATAATTAATATCATTAAAAAAAGATAAATACTATCATTAAAAGATAATAACTTTATTAGTGTTTTTGGTGGTAAAATTTGTATATTACTTTATCAATCATGCATAACAAAAGTTATAGAAAATTAATATGTAGAACTATAAGATTTTATAGTCAATAATTTTATTTATACTTTGAAAAAACTATTAGAAGATAATATAAACATCAAATATTTTAAAAATCATAAAAAAATTGAATGTTTAATCTAGTCAACAATAATTATTAATTGACTAAATTATATTTTTGTTTCCCTTATTATGTCATGCTTATGAAATTAGTCACTCTATTTTATTTTTAAATAGTTTTGATCTCTCGTCTCCATTTCATATCAATAAACAGTGATGTGGATTTTTTTTGAATATGTGGTAAGAAATTCATGACATGTAAATGTAATACTTGGATTAATTAAGTTTTCATATTATTTTTTATTAAATATACATAAATTAATATTTAAATTTAATATTAAATAAATGAAACTAGTTAAAATAGGTTAATTAAAAATGTTGTTGAAGAGGTAGTGAGAAGACAAAATGTCGAAGACGAAGAAGACTACATGTGACCTTGATGCCCATAAGAAGTGAAGATGAAGAAGATCAACATAAATTCCTAAATTTAAAATTCTTGAATGTGGTGATGAGGGAAGGTTTGAGTTTGGAATGAAATTCACCACTAAATATCTTGTTAAGGATATAGTTAAGTCTTATATGCAATGGAGAGAGAAAAAAGACTTACACTTCAAGAAAAATGATAGAAAAAAATAATAGTGGGTTGTGACAAAGAATGTTCATTTCACATGAGATATAGTAAAAGTTTTATCATCCAATTTTGACCGTTGGTGAGCCCAATGGATGATCGCATTTGTCATATGACTGTTAGAAATAGGCAAGCTAAAATTGAGTGAATCAGAAGAAGTTTATGTCAATCCTAAGACATGCCTCTGAAATGAAACCAAAGGAATTTATTGCGGAGGCACTTAAGAGGTGGATTGTGAATTTGGCCTCAACTCAAGCACATAAGGCTAAAATAAGTTCATTAAAATTAATTCAAAGAGTTGAGACTGAGTAATACTCTTATTTGAGGAATAATGCTAAGGAACTAAGGAGATATAATCCCAATGGAGTTGTGATAATTAAGTGTGGTATGTCTATTATTGGATTAGTGTTCAAGATAATATATGTGTGTCTTAAGGCATACAAAACTTCATTTTATTATACATACAGACCTTTAATTGTATTGATGCATGTTTCTTGAAGGGTGAATATGATGGTCAATTGATGGCATCAATATGAAAATATGGAAACAATCAGATATATCCTATTGCATATGTCGTGGTGGAAGCAGAAACAAGAGACTCGTGGCAATGGTTCTTGGATCTATTATTAAAATATCTTAATAATATCATTTAAAGGTCTTATGCATTCATTTTAGATCCAAAAAAGAAAGGTATGTCTTAAACATTTATAATTGTTATCATTCACGTTGCATATCTTATCCATTTATAGTTATTAACATTATCTCTACTTTTATGTATAGGGTTCGATACCAGCAATTACTATTATTTTCCAAAATGTAGAACATAGGTTGTGAATTAAGCATTTGTATGAGAATTGAAAAGAAGTATCTTGGTGGGCACATGGAAGAATTACTCTGGTAGGCGATATTTTTTGCATAAATTTTCTTGTTGTGTTGACTTTTGACTCATTAAGATATACTTTTGCATTAGCATATGTCATGTCACGAGTCTTCAGATTGTTCTAAATGGATTGCATTCCTTCTTTACTTTCCTTTTCAACCAAGGGATGTTCTTTTTCAGCTTTAGGATTTTCTCTCCTCAATCTCATAGAGGACTTCTTGTTCTCCCCTTGTTTATTCTTGTCTTGAACTTGTTGACTTAGTTCTTTATATTCTTTACCACTTCTTAAGGGGATGACTTTGCATGTTTCAATACTTTTGGTACCAGGGGTAGATACATATGATTCAAAGGAGCTTGGAAATGCTCCAATGGTTCTTGAACTTAAAGCAATAACAATATGCATCATATGAGTTTATAAATTCTTAATACTTTCTCCTTGAGCTCGAAATTGATTCTTTGTTTCTTCCATGAAAGAATTCATAATTATTTCCAACTGGTTGTTCTCATGTGTAGCCCCAAAATGATTGATGCAAAAAAAAACAAGAGGAGTTTGTGGTGCTGGAGGATTCAAATGATTTTGGTTGTTACTCCATGAAAAATTAGGTGATTACGCCAACCGAGTTGTTATTCTTTTGATTTCCCACATAGTTAACAAATATTGGGTTTGATGAGCATTCTTCAAAGAGGTAGGCTCTTCCACATTAAACGCGTGCAACTTAAGAAGTGTCTGTAACACCCTATTTCTCGAATCGCAAAATAATACAATAATTTAGAGTATGAATTCACCCAAAGGTGTTACAGACTCTCATATAAAACATCTATTATAAATTTAAATAACTTGCAGCAAAAATATTAAACATTAAACAACACCTTCACACAGTCTCAAAAGCAAAATTACTCAATTAAAATATCAGTTGCGAAAAATAACTCAATAATCATCCCAATAAAAGAAACAGCGTCTCATTCCCTGTGTTACAATACCAGAGTGACACAACGAGTACTAAACAAAATGGAAAATAATAAAGAGGACATTAACCATCATTCATCCATACAACAAAACTACATGAAATTTGTATATGTGACATGGGCGTAAAAGCCACGCTTAACGAAAGAAAGGGGTTCCTTACAAATGTTAATGGTGAAAAGTAAATAGCATGACAGTTATAAATACACATAGATCATTCTTGCATAACAACAACAAGAATACAATTTATAATGCAAATGCAAAATGCACCAACTTCTCCTTAAATATACATGTGGTACCAGGTTTTTGGGCGTCAGAGGTATGTTACTGATTTATCCTTGTCTCCGGATTCTCTCTGAACTGTGTCTCTCTTTAGACATGAGACTGTCATAGTTCCTCTTTAAACCTGACCTCACTAGACCGATGTCCTACCTAAATCCTATATATATATTATATAATATATATATATATATATATATATATAATATATATATATATATATATATATATATATAATATATATATATATATATATATATATATATATATATGTATGTGTGTGTGGTGTGTGTGTGAATGATCATGGCAGAAAACAACAATAAAACTAAAACAATCACCACAATCATTCTCAAATTTTCATACTCAAACAGGTTCCACTTTGGAACCATAAATTCACCAATTATCAAGCCTCACTATAATTCCTCTGAATTACTCAACTCAAAAAAATATAATTAATTTTAATAATTATATTATAATTCAAAAATTGTCAACAACGGAGTAAAAGTGTATTATTACTCATCATCTCAAAAGTTCATCAACATGCTAATAAGATCTCAACAAAGTACTTTATCATTTTATTATGTATTCATAACTCATCAAAAGTTATAATAATTAAAGTATATAACTCAACAGAGTTCTCAAAGAACTCTAAACAACTCAACAACAATTCATAAACCTCAAAAATGACTTTAAAGTACTCAAAAGTAATCTAAAGTGCTCAAACATGCTCTACAGACAACTTTTCACAAGTGATAACTCTAATGAACTATAAGGGCTGACAGTTTAATTCAAACTTACTCAAAAATAGCACAAAGGCAACAAAAGAGTCACTGACACTAAAATTGCTCAGAAATCAACAAACTGACCCCTGAAGCGAAAATCGTTGTTTATACCATCTGTATAGTACACCGTACATTTTGTACGTAGTTCGTACACAATCCGCCGTACAGTCTGTCATATAATTCATACACAACTGTCATAGTCGTCACTCAGTCGTCACCCAAACTGATTCCAATTTTTCAATTTTTGATAAAAGTTCTAGTTTTCCTGATTTTGATTGTTCTGACATTTTACAACAATTGGGAAAAACATGCCAAAAAGGTTTTCACAAAAATTCATCGATAAACACATTAACAGTAACATACATCACCAAAAATCCCAAAAGGGACAAACACATATCAACAAGGCTTGACATCAATTCATAGAGTTAGAACCAAAAAGGTATTAAAAAGAAAAAAAGATTCATTGTTCGAATTTCATTTCTATCCAATTTGAATATCAGAATAGTGGATATAGTTATGATTCAATATGTTAGGTCCACTTACTTTTTTTTAGAATCTCTCCCTTTATTTGATTGAAATAATCGAAAATAGGAGTTTCTGACAATTCAAGGAAATATCACATTCTTAAAAAAGAAATATATATATATATATATATATATATATATATATATATATATATATATATATATATATATATATATATATATATATATATATATTAAGAATGAGTTTACTCTATTCGAATTATAACAATAACTTAATAGAGTTTCAATTCTAAATTCGATTTTTTAAGGAAATATCATAGACTTTCATATCATATTCATCAAAATAGAGCAATATAACAATCGACTGCCTCAAAGGATTTTGCACAAACTCGTTTTGGCCAAAACAGAAAAATTAACAGCAATTAAGTATATGTCATGATCTCATTCTTGAAAATTACCCAAAGGGCACAAACACATCTCAGGGGTTTTGACCAAACCCCTTTGGTCACCAACAAGGCCACAAACCATGCAAAGTGAAATACAGAGATAGGGGGTAAGAACCCCTCACCATCCTGACTGCTTACAGTCATACATGAGTAAGTTGCTCTCTTCTCAATTCAGGTCCGTCTCTTTTCCCAAATTCCAATTTTTCAAGTGAAAACTCAAAACCCTCACATTAGTTATATGTAACCCTAAAGTTCCAAATTATTTTCACCCACACTAATCTGATTTTCATTAAAATAATTATTTTATTTCATTTAAATAAAATTCCATTAAACAATTGTTTAATTAAAATCCAATTTATATAATAACTATAAAATACTCATTTTTTATTTAACATGATAATTCCTCTAATTATATCCAAATAATAAAAATATCTAATTATTTCTAAAAAAATCATTTTTGCTTTATTTCTTCGCTCTCAATACTCTATATTCTCATCATTTACTAAAATACCCTTAATTCCCATAAAACACAAGAAATAACAAATAATAACAACAAATCAAGTCAAACATATATATTCACTAAATTAAGTCTAATAATTTAAATAAAATAATAAACTAAAATCGGGGGGTTATAGTGTCCACCACAACTTTGACGGGCTCGACAGCTCGAGCGTCAAAAGATGTCAGCATGTTTTTCATCATTTGGTGAATTTGAGCCACTTGAGAAGAAAAAGTTATGGTCTCAATGACTTTATGAACACTAAATGGCTTTCTTGGAACTATAATAGTTGTGGCTCTTGTGACCGATCATTGATAAGTGTTGACAGTAATACTCTAAATCAAATTACAACTTTTTTATAGGATTTGGACAACATTGCACCCGCAGATGATGCATCCAACATATTTCTTAATGGCGGAACTAAGCCATTGTAAAATGTTTCCAACTGAATATATATTAGAATCCCATCACGTGGACATTGTCTCAGTAGTTCTTTAAACATTTCTCAAGAATGAAACAAAGATTCATTTACCCCTTGTCTAAATGAGATGATTTCATTTCTTATCTTAACATTATTAACAAGAGGGAAGTAGTTGGCTAAAAACTTAGACAAGTCATTCCAAGTGGCTATGGAATTTGGTTCCAAAGATTTGTGTCAACTTTTAGTTCTATCCCTTAGAGAATAGGGAAACATGTTCAACCTAAAAGAATCATCAGTGACTCCATGGATCTTGAAATTGATAGAAACCTCCAAATATTACCTCAGATGTAAATATGGATAATCAATGACATCACCTGAGTATTGACCAATAGCTTGAAGCATTTGAAACATCATTAGTTTAAACTCAAATTGGTTATAATGATATTTGGCCTTATAATTCTAGTATTCATGGCATTTGGTCAAATACAACACAATATCTAATGTTTCTTGCCCTATCATTAACAATGCCAATGATATTAGTTTCAACCATGGATTCTTCTTGTCCTTGTTGATTTCCTCCAAGCTCTTCTTCAAGGTCTTCAAACAAAAAAAGTAGGAATATGGGTTCTTGGGTGTTGAGTTGCAACTTGATATCTCCTCAAAAATCGGAATATTCTTTATGGTTCAGGGTTTCCTCTATAAACTAGAGTCAACAACCTGGGCGTGCAACAATCACACACCTGCCGTGACACCATAAGATAGAAAACATCAAAATCTTAAATGTACTTTTCATAATTTTTAATGAAGATCAAAGTGTTAATGACACAATACTCGACAAAGGCACCAAAAACTTGATGGGTGCTTTGTATATGCAAGTATACATGACCAAAGTGGCATCAAGTATAAAAAGTAAGAGTATTGATCCCACAATGGTTGTATTAAGTTAAATTTATTTTCAAGTCAAAAGTTTGTGAATAATAAAGAGTAAAGAATAATAATAATTGTTTGTTGTCATAGGTTCAAAATAAATAATAGCAACTAAGAAGTAAGAAAGTTTAACAAAGATGAGAAACATGTTGGAGAATGATCCATTCAATGATTTCACCTAGTGTGTTAATGTGTTAATATATGTCGTGACAAATGAGAACAAAACGTAACCTAGTGGTCGGTGCCTACAATAACAAAATAGGTGCATTAAATAACTATGGAACAAATTCTTAAGTCTCACAATCGCATATATGCACTTATTTGTTGAGTTATGCTTTCCTGTATGGTTTTAGTTATATGTTCCTAAAGTAACTAAATCGCAAATATTCCTATTACTTCTTTTATCCATATTTGTTATGATGTCCATTTATTAAAATATTCCTCAATATTAATAAACTTTTATCTATTTCTTTGATGACCAGGCAAAGAAACAAATGTATAACATTAATGCATATGACAAAATATGCCACTAAAATCAAATCACATTACACAAAAAAGTTACTTTTCATTAAACTTTACATTGACCAACATAAAGAGTTTAACTCATGGTGAGAAAAATAAATACAACAACACATGATCATAAGCTTAACATTTCTAAACAGAAAGGAAAAGAAAAGATAAACCTAAGAGTGCCACTTCTATTACTTATAGTCTTCAACCAACAATAGGCAAGTTATGTCACGCTTGATTGAGCAGTATTCTTCAGAAATGGCAGTGCAGGAGATGCGTCAAAATCTAGTTAAAGTTTCCTTCTTTGTGATGAACTATTTTTCTCTAAGTATTTTCAACTTCTGAACCTTTTTTCATTTCCCAACGCATGTTCTTTTATAGCCTTCTTCATTTGTAGGGTTGTTTTTAGACTTTGGGTCTAGGGTCTTTTGATTGTCCATTAAATAGGTCTAAAGAATAAAGTACATTCCACTTTTATCCTATAGTAATGCTAGTGGAAGTAGTACACAGTGCATGCAGAAGACAACACATCTCATAACAGGTCTGTTGTGCATGGTGGCTATTGTAGTGATCTAAAATAACTTTCTCTGACATTTTCCTTCTAGCTCTCACCCTTATCTCTTTAGATTTACAACTTAGACTTAATTGCATTCCTCTAAAGTCTGCAATGTAAGCCCTAACATTGAAATTCAAAACACATACCAACATCTTATGGACTAATTCCTGCTAAGGAGTGGTCATATATTTCTGACGTGACAAAACGTGTCACTAGAGTTACTCCTGCATACACACAAAACACATAAAGATCACAAAAGAGAGCACATAGTGTGATCATTCCTATATAAGTAAAAGTCATAAACACTCAAATAAATAACTCTAAGTAAACCTAAGTTTGTCATTTACTTTAAGTATTAAAGGCTTAAACATCTCATAAATAATGAGTTATCATACGGCTAGGAAAACTTTTGTGTAAGATTGAGAAAAAGTCATGCAAAAATTAAAAGATATAATTGAAGATGCTTGAAAATACATGATGGAACTCTCACCTTTTATGTGGACTAGGTATGCATTCCGCACTAACACTCATTGTGATTTACAATTTCATAACATGTGTGAGGCATTCAACATTGCTATATTGGAGTACAAAGATAATCACATTATTACTTTCCTTTAAATTTTAAAGCATTACATCAAATTCATATAATGAAACAAAAGAATCTCATGAGTCATTTTAAGGTAAAAGTTTGTCCCACGATTGAACAAATCATATAAAGGTTAGAGCGAGCAACAAGAGGTTGGGTGCCAACTTGGAATGCAGATGATGGTTTAAACATTTTTAGTGTCACAAATTATATTTACACTTATGATGTGAACTTACAGAGAAAATGTATTTTACTAGAATTCCATGTGTCAATGCCCTTGTTTGTATTTTGCATAAAAGGTTAGGATGGATTGATATGGTTCAACTTATTATAGGTATGCACCATGATATGCAGACTATTTTGCTTAGTTTATATGTATTGTTAAGAATACATGATGTCTATGGGTTTCCCCAATAACATTACTAAACCTATTATAAATTGTGTGATGTATGTTTCGTTCTCTATATCTATAAATTGGAACTACTCTAGTTGGTTTAAATCAACTATAGGTATTATACAAGGAGATCATTTATCCCCTTATCTATTTATCCTTTATGCTGAGGGTGTTTTTGGATTACTTATTAATCGCCATAATATGGGCTTAATTCATGGCTTGGATATAGAAAAAAAGGCCCCAACTATCTCTCATATTTTCTTTATTGATGACAATGTTATATTTTTCAGGACCAATGAAGATGGTGCTAGAGAACTTCACAAAACTTTTAAACTCTACCAACATTCTTCTGGCCAACTTATCAACTATGATAAGTCTGTTAGGACTGCTAATAGCATTGGAAACTATTTGGGGGTTGCCAAATCAACATGGGAAGTTTAAAATAAGCGATTTCATTTTTATCTTGGAGAGAATTAGAGAAAATTGAATGGTTGGAAGGAGAAGATCCTCTCCCATGTGGACAAAACCATTCTTATAGAGGCCATTACTCAAGATATATCGTCTTATGTTATGAGTGTGTTTAAGTTTCTTAAAGACCTATCCAATGAGATAGATAAAATGGTTTGTAACTACTGAAGGGGAACTAAAAAAGAGGATAAGACATTATGCTTAACTATTTGGGATGGGCTATGTTTTACCAAGAACAAATGAGGGTTGGGCTTCAGGAAAATGAACATATTAAACGATGCCCTCATAGCTAAACAAATATGGAGAATCATTATCAACAATAACACCATAATCCATAGTTGTTTAACAGCTAAATATTTCCCTAACATGACCATCAAATATGCTAAAGGGAAACCTACAGATAGATATCTTTGGAAAATTCTTCTTCACACCAAGGATATGCTGCTAAAAAGGTGTAGCTAGAAAGTGGAGATGATGGAGATATTAATGTTTAGGATGATTCATGGTTTCCTTACCAAGGATGGTTTAAAGTCCTAACTTGGTAACCTTTTGTTAACAACGTGCTTTAGGTTAGGGACCTAATTGATAAGGATAGTCATAAATGGAACATTTACCTCATTAATGATACTTTCATCCCCTTATCAAAGATATATAATTCTCCAAATTGCTTTAGACCCTTAATATAATAAGAACACACTTATGTGGATAGATATCAAGGATGCAACTACATTGTTAAGTCATGATATCACTACATCAAAAACCAAATCTCTACATATAATCCTATTAGCTTAAATTACAAAGAATATGAGATAATATGTAAGAATTTATGGAGAATCAAAACTCAACCTATATTTAAAATCATATGTTGTCGCATAATAAACAAGGTGCTTCTAATCATATATGATCTTAAGAAAAGAGGGATAAATTGCCCAATATATTGTCTTATATGCATTACTCATGGTGAAACCATTTACCATATTTTCCAGAATTGTGAATGTACTAGGATAATATGGTTTAAATAGAAGCTTAATATAAATTTCAGAAGGCAGAATATCCAATTCAGAGATTAGCTTTGGGAATAGGCACTCAGAGTCCTTAATAGGTATATTACGTTATATGGTGCTTAGGGCTTGCCCGCGGCAACGAGCAGCCTCGTACGATGGTGTTTTAGAGGATTTACTCACGTGAGGTGAGAGGCTTTGTATGTGCATTATGTGCTTAAGTATAAGCGTATGTAAAGTATGATATGTATGGCTTAAGATCTGTCTTTTTCTCCCATGAGGGAAGATATATATATATATATATATATATATATATATATATATATATATATATATATATATATATATATATATATATATATATATATATATATACACACACACACACACACACACACATACGCTTTATGCCTAGGGTTTTCTTGGGAAATGTCACCGCCCACCTAGTCAATGGTGGACCGTTGAACCTATATTTCCAAGGGGATGGGGGTTAGTTAATGACCTTGATTTCTCTATCTGTCCAAGAAATGTCATATCCCACGTTTCCCATGTATGGGCGATCGGGAAGCCTTAGGTTAGGCAATACCTCCCTTAGGGTGACATGTGATCGTCACCTTTCTTGGGGGCAACCTATAGTCATCATCCTAGTCAGGTCCTTTACAAATATAACACCACATAGTCCCTTAAGCATGAGGCCTTTGATAGAGGAAAAAGTGTTTTTAGACCATGGAACATGGGGGTATCTTGAGGCCCTAATCTTCTTGATGAAATGCTTGATGTACAAGGCTTATTATGCCCGATGGTTTTTTTAAGAGGAATTACAACATTTGGTCTTGTCCGATGAAACCATAAGTCCTTCATGCTAGGTTATATGTAGCACGACTGATGAGACCATAAGTCTCATAGGCGAGGCACTGAACCTCTTGGGAGGGACTTATATCAAGCCCTCATACAAGACTTGTGATTAAGTCTCTTAGGGTAGATTTCAGTCGCGCCTGTTAGGCATGATTTCTATGTTTGATCCTGCCCGAGGAAACCCTAAGTCCCTCATGAGAGAGTCTAATTATCCTATGATATCTAAGTCCCTCAGGTAAAGTTATATGTAACTTGGATGATGAGACCATAATTCCTTCAAGCGAGGTACTAAATCTCTTGAGTGAGACTTCTGCCAAGCCCTCAGACAAAACTTGTGATTAAGTCTTTTATGCTAGACTTCAGTCGCGACTATTGGGCGTGATTTCTATATCTGATCCTACTCGGGGAAACCTTAAGTCCATCAGAAGAGAGTTTAATTAGCATGTGATATCTAAGTCTGTCACGTGAAGTTACATGTAGCCTGATTGATGAGACCATAAGTCCATCAGGCGAGGCGTTGGACCTTTCAGGCGGGACTTTAATCAAGCCCTCAGAAAAAAATTGTGACTAATTCTCTTAACCTATACTTTGGTCGCGTCTCTTGGGTGTTTTTTCTATATCTCATCTTGCTCAAGGAAAACCTAAGTGGCTCAGGCGAGATTTTAATTAGAATGGAAGATCTAAGTCCCTCAGTAGGAGAAGTTATATGTAGCCTGACTGATGAGACCAGAAGTCCCTCAGGCGAGGCGTTGGACCTCTCAGACGGGACTTCTATCAATCTCTTAGATAAGACTTGTGATTAAGTCTTTTAGGCTAGATTTAATCGGGCCTCTTGGGTGTGATTTATATGTCTGATCCCGCCAAAGGAAACTGTAGGTCCCTCAAGCGAGAGTTTAATTGGTCTAGGAGATCTAAGTCCCTCAGGAAAATTTATATGTAGCCCAATTGATGAGATCATAAGTCCCTTAAGAGAGGTGTTGGGTAGCTTATCTCTATTTCCATGAGGGGCGACAAATATATTCACCATGAAGTTTGACAGTTACAACTAGCCAAGTGGGTCCTCTAGGAGGATCTTAATTGTGCTCCGTGGAGATTTCTATTGTGATTATCCAGGAGAAGTCTTGCAACTTGAGACTTGCGAGGAAAATGAAAGATTTCCTTTCAATATTTCCACATGTCAAAGCAAAATTGTGTTTCTCAATATGTTGAAAATTCTTTTTAAGTTCAAAAATTCATTATTAATAGATAAATGACATTTTTCATAACAAAGAAAATTATAGAAAAACAACAAATCATAGCAATTGATAGGAAAATTTACATTTATTCAAGAATGGTAGCACACAAATGGTGTAGCTCCATGGAATGTTACAAATTTGAAAATGGCAACGGGAAAAGGTTCGCATTGAATCACAATGGCTATTACTATCCCTAGTAACAATGACTCCATAAAACCTTGCTTCTGAAGGGAGCAGGTGGATTGATCTTTCACCTTTGGCTTTTCTGTGTTGATCAGTAATGTCGGATGCAACATATGCCTTTTGTCCCTTACTTTTGCATGGACCGTCTTTTCAGGTTTTCAATCCACCGGGACACCCTTTTTGCCTAAGTCGCCCTTTCAGGTTTTCGACTTGGCGAGCTATCACTTTTTATTATTATCCCTAACTTTTTCCTGGACCGCCCTTTTGAGTTTTCAGTCCACCAGGACGCTGTTTTTTACTAAGTTGCCCTTTCAGGTTTTCAACTTAGTGAGCTATCACTTTTTATTACTATCTATAACTTTTTCCTAGACCGTCCTTTTGAGTTTTCAGTCCACCGGGATACCCATTTTTTTTTGCATAAGTCGCCTTTTCAGGTTTTCGAATTAGTGGGTTTTTTTCAAGCATAATATCTTTTGACTGCATTAAAGTTCACAGGGTGAGTGAGCTCTTCGCCATCCATAGTTGTGAGAAATAGAGCACCTTCAGAGTATGATTTCTTTATAACATACAGGTATTCATAATTGGGAATCCACTTCCCACGTGAATCCTTGTGTATTGGCAAAATATTCTTGAGCACGAGATCCCCTTCCTTAAACTCTCAAGGACGAACCTTGTTGTCAAACACTCTCTTGAGCCATTGTTGGTACAATTATCCATGGCATAGAGCGGTCATACGTTTCTCATCAATGAGGTTAAGTTGATTAGAACTGTTATAAATCCATTCAGCTTCATCTAGGTTGGTTTCCATCAGGATTCTCATTGAGGGTATCTCTACTTCGACTGGGAGAACTGCTTCCATCCCATAGACCAAGACGGATGATGTTGCCCCTGTTGAAGTATGGACTGAGGTCCAATATCCATGCAAGGAAAATCGGAGCATTTCATGTCAATCCTTGTAGATCTTCACCATCTTTTGCAGGATCTTCTTAATGTTTTTGTTGGCGACTTCAACAACACCGTTCATCTTTGGACGATATGGAGAAGAATTATGATGGTCAATCTTGAAACTCTCACATAATTCTGTCATGGTGTTGTTGTTCAGGTTCGACCCATTATCGCTGATGATTTTGCTTGGAACTCAATAACGATAGATAATCTCCTTCGTGATAAAGCGGGAGACCACTTTTCTCGTCACGTTGGTGTAGGAAGCAACTTCTACCCATTTGGTAAAGTAATCAAGGGAAACCAGGATGAAGCGATGATCATTGGAAGCTTTAGGCTCTATGGTGACAATCATGTCAATGCCCTACATTAAGAAAGATCAAGGTGATGTCAAAACATTCAGCAACATTGAAGGTACATGCACTTTGTCAGCATAAATTTGACATTTATGACATTTTCTAGCATAGTTGAAGTCAGATTCCATGGTAAACCAGTAATAACCATCACTCAAGATATTCTTGGCCATGGCATGCCCATTAGCATGGGTTCCAAAGGGTCCTTCATGAATCTCCTTGATCAACATGTTTGCTTCGTGTCTATCCATACATCTGAGCAGAACCATGTCGTGGTTTCTTTTGTAAAGCACATCATTGCTCAAAAAGAATTTGGATGATAACCTCCTCAGAGTTTTCTTATCTAACAATGTAGCATCAGTTGGATACTTTTAACTTTGTAGATAATGCTTGATGTCATGAAACCATGGTTTACCATTAATTTCTTCTTCAACCAATTGACAATAAGCGGGCTCATCTCTTCTCTCTATTTGGATAAGTAGAGCTTCATTGCGGAACTGACTTGGTACATTGATTCTAATGTTGTCATAGCGACAACCACTTGATTTTCTGCTCTTAGGATGTGATGGAAAGTGATGTCATCAAAGTATTCCATCAGCTTCACAACATAAGCATGATATGGGATCAGCTTCGCATCACGGGTTTCCCATTCACCTTTAACTTGATAGATCACCAAGGTTGAGTCTCCATACACCTCAAGGATCTTGATTCAGAGATCAATTACAACTTCAATACTAAGGATATAAGCTCTATACTCTGCAATATTGTTTGTATAATCAAAGCACAACCTTCTTGTGAAAGAGGTATAACTACCTTTTGGAGGAACCATCGAACACAAGCTTCCATCGAGATCCTGGTTCTGGTCCTTCATCGGGGGCTATGATCTCGCAATCTTATATCACCATAATATCCTCATCAGGTAAATCAAACTTCAATGGCTGATAGTCTTAAACTGGTTGGTGGGCGAGGTACTCTGCCAACACTTGTGCTCGTATCTTGATCGGAGGTTAAGAGTGTGGTCCAGCGGAAAAAAGAAATGATCATGGTGGAGAATTCCAAAATGCATCTTTTGAAGAATTTTGTGAAGAACATGGTATCTCTCATAATTTTTCAGCACCAAGGACTCCATAACAAAATGGAGTAGTAGAAAGGAAGAATCAATTTCTAGTAGAACTTGCAAGAATAAAGCTTAGTGACGCAAATCTACCAAAGTACTTTTGGGCGGATGAGGTTAGTACGATATGCTATGTTAGAAATCGAGTCATCATTACACCTATCTTGAAAAAGACTCCATATGAACTCTTCAAAGGAAGAAAACCAAACATTGCTCACTTTCACATCTTTGAATGCAAGTGCTCTGTCCTTAACAATGACAAAATTTCTTGGTTATTCCCTTTCTAGTAAAGCTTATAGAATTTATAATAAAAGAACTTTAACTATTGAGTAATATATACATGTTTCCTTTTATGAAACTAACACCTCTAAGGAAAACATAATTATTTGTGATGATGGTGATATTATAGAACTACCCTCGGAAGAAGTTCCTAATGATCAAAGTGTGAGTCAACCGGAACATCAACAAGAAGTTTCACAACAAGATTCTAATCATAATGATCTTCCTCAAGAATTGAGAACCCATTGTAATCATCCAATAGACAAAGTAATTGGTGACCTTAACAAAGGAGTTTCAACAAAATTAAATCTCAAAGATGCTTGATTGAACATGGTGTTTGTTTCTCAAGTAGAACCCTCCAAGATTGATGAAGCCTTAGGAGACGATCAATGGCTAATTCATATGCAAGAGAAATTAAACTAATTCGAGAGAAATCAAGTTTGGGAACTTGTTCCTAGGCCAAGTGACAAACACATCATATGTACCAAATGGATGTTTAAAAACAAACTTGATAAGAATGGTATAATTTTCGAAATAAAGCAAGATTGGTGGCTCAAGTTTATAATCAAGAAGAAGGAATCGACTTTGAAGAAACATTCTCTCTGATTGCAAGGTTAAAAGTTATTCGTTTATTACTTGCTTATCCATGTTCACTAAATTTTCAGCTTTTCCAAATAGACGTCAAGAGTGCTTTCTTGAATGGTTACATCAATGAAGAAGTCTATGTTAAACAACCTCCCTATTTTGAAGACTTCAAGAATCCTTCACATGTCTTCAAGTTGAATAAAGCTCTTTATGGCTTGAAATAAGCACCAAGAGCATGGTATGATAGACTTAGCAAATTTTTATGCGAAAGAGGATTTAAAAAAGGTAAAGTTGATAAACCCTTATTCATTAAGAAGATCAAAGGTAACACTTTATTGGTTCAAGTCTATGTTGATGACATCATATTTGGTTCAACAAACAAAGACCTGTGAAGAATTTTCATCGATGATGCAATGAGAATTCGAGATGTCTATAATGGGCAAGATGAACTACTTTCTTGGACTCCAAATTAAGCAATTAAAGGATTACATCTTCATCAATCAATCCAAGTATTGCAAAGAATTTTTGAAATTTTTTGATATGAATGATTGTAAAGAAATGGCTATTCCAATGGGTTCGGGATCGTATGTTGACATTGATGAATCTGGTATTCTAGTTGATATCACTAAATATCAGGGTATGATTGGTTCTTTACTATATTTGATGTCAAGCCATCCTGACATAATGTTTAGTGTATGTCTATGTGCTCGCTTTCAAGCAAATCCAAAGGAATGACATCTCATCACCGTTAAAAGGATCGTGAAGTATCTCAAAGGGACAACAAATGTTGGACTATGGTATCTTAAAGGTAGCATTTGCAATTTAGTTGTTTATTTTGATGCTGATTATGCATGAAGTAAAATTGATAGAAAAAGCACTAATGGTATATGTCACATTCTTGGAAATGCATTAGTATCGTGTGCTTGCAAGAAACAAGCATGCATTGCTCTTAGCACGACCGAAGCAGAATACATAGCAGCAGGTCATTGTTGTGCATAAATACTTTGGCTTAAGCAACAACTTTGTGACTATGGACTCGATCTTGGATGCATCCCTCTACATTGTGACAACGCAAGTGCGATAAATATTACAAAGAATCTGATCATGCACTAAAGAACCAAATGTTGGTGTACACCCTAGAGGCCAATACTTTTGGTACTTGTATCGAATTATTTATTAATAATAAAAGGATTTTTCTTTATTATGTTTATTTAGTAAAGTCCCTGGAATAGCTAGCCTGTTTAATGTATCAAGTGACTTAATCATGAGATCCCATTAAACATAAGGACACTATTCTTAAAGTATCTGTAGTCGAGCTTTATTGTGAAGTGGGATAACATTAAAGCATTAAGACTATTATATATATATATATATATATATATATATATATATATATATATATATATATATATATATATATATATATATATATATATATATATATATATATATATATATATATATATATATATATATATATATATATATATATATATAATATATATATATATATATATATATATATATATATATATATATATATATATATATATATATATATATATATATATATAGACTGATGATCACATCTCATGGATCATGGATAAGGAGTTATCAAGTCTTAAACATATGTATGAATATTAAGAGTAATATTTATACTGGATTTACCCGCTATGAGAATACTATATAGAATGTTATGCAAAGTGTCATAAGTTATTCTCATGGTGATAATGGTGTATACCACCCTTCGACCTGAAACGACTATGGATCCTAGATGTAGAGTCAAGTGTCTTATTGCTGATCAAACATTATCCGTAACTGGATGACCATAAAGACAATTGATGGGTACTCCACGAAGCATGCTGAGGGACATGAGTGACCTAGATGGAATTTTCCTATCCTGCGTAATAGGATAAATGTCTACGGGCCCAATATTGAACTGGACAAGAATGACACGGTCTATGTCTTGTGTTCAATATAGACATAAGGGCAAAAGGGTAATTGTACACATAAGTATTATCACAAAAGGATTTGTCAGATCACATGACATTTTCGTGTCTTGGGTAGCAGTGATGTGTTGCTAGATATAGCTCACTGTTTATTATGCTAAATACATGATTTAATATAATTGCCAATGCTGCAAAAACCTACAGGGTCACACACAAAAGGACAGAGTGATGAGAGATAGAGTAACTAAGGAACACCGTAAGGTACAATGCACTTAAGTGAATTGTAGGACATCATAAGGTACGGTGTACTTAAGTAGAATACGAAATATGGTAAGGTACCACGCGCTTAAGTGATTTTGGCATATTATAAGATATGGGCAACATACACTTAAATGGGTTTTTTAGCTTGCAGCCCACACAAGTGATTCTATAAATAGAACCCTTGTGCAGAAACATTTGTGTAGTTGTAATTTCGTTTCTCTCTCTCTCTCTCTCTCTCTCTCTCTCACACACACACACACACACACACACACACACACACACTCACACACACACTCAAAGCCTTCATTTGTAGCAGCTAGCACTGAGATTGAAGAAATTCGTTCGTGTGGACTGAGTAGAGGCATTGTCACCATTCAACGTTCATGATCGCTCCGTAGATCTGCATCAAAGGTTTCAATCGCCACAAAAGGTAACGATTTTATCACTGATCATACTCATTCGTAAGGATCACTAAAGAAGAAAATTTTAAAATTCCGTTGCGTCTCTGGATCGCTCTTCTCCTTCACCAAAGATATTGACATTCGACATCATTTTCTTCGTGATCACGTGCTTTAAGAAGATGTCAAAGCTACATTTATGGATACTTATACTCAACTTGCCGACATATTCACAAAACCTTTGGCATGAGAACCGTTCTACAAAATTCGAAGAGAATTGGGAATCTTGGATGAAAAAGGCGTATGATGAACGGTACACGTATTTATATGCTTAAATTTTACATGTTTTTCTAATTTGTGACACTATGTTATAATAGGTGTTTATATGAAATTATATGATCATATGATGGTTAAACATGTTATATATGTGTTATGTGCCTTTATATGTGTTTATGTTTGTTAAATTTCATGTGCCATAGCTACTATTTTTTGTATATGGCAAAAAATTCCATCAGAAATTGATTCCTCATATCCAATAAATCAATTTCCTAAAAGAAATTTTAACTTCTTGGGATTCTGGAATTTCTGGTTCGCGGGCAAAAATCGATTCCCCTTAGAGAAATCGATTTCTTGCATGTTTTTTTTTCTTTTTTTGTTTTATCTTCAGATTCTTTTTAAATTGCTTAAAATATTTCTTAGTACATTAGTAAACATTTTTCATCTCTCTCATATTCAACCCTTCCACCTACTCTCCTTGGAAACCCACCTCCTTCAAACCTATCATTTATTACCCACTCAAATCTCTTCACTTACCAAAACAATCCTCTTGAAAATCTCACTATCATAAAACTCACTATATTAATACTCTCTCACCTAAAACTAAATAAGCTTATTCAGAATCACTTCTCCTCACTCCAAAAGCACTACGGAAATCTCCTTACAAACCTCAACCTGCTCCTAGATCCATCTGTGGCTCCTCCTAAGAACTCCAAAGGAAAAGGTAAGATGGGTGAAGGTTTAAATGTTGCTGACTCTGACCAGAACAATTTCAACCATCCTTGAAGCAGAGAGGAATGATGACAAGCTTCAGACAACACAATGTTCTCCTTCCGAAATTTGGTAAACTTGACACTTTTCCCTTTTCTAGTTTCCAATTTACTGCCATGCTAGAATATCAAGGGGTTGTTGATTTTGTATCGGATTCGGGGCTGTTTTATCAAGATTTGGCTAGAGATTTCTATGCTCATTTTACCATTCTTCCGAGTTGTGCCTTTAGTTCTACTGTAAGAGGTATTGATATTGCAATGTCCTTGGAAGATGTTGGTGCATGTTTAGGTGTCCCATCTAAAGGCAAAAGAAATTCACATGGTTTTACTCCCGACGCTGAGGGATGGGAAGATTTCAACAATTTGAGATTTTACTTCAGTATGAGCAGGATTTGTGAACAAGAATTTTATGCTCGTCACGCTCGCTCAAATTCAACAAAGTTCTTCCTCTAAAGCAAGAATCTGTCCGTCAGTGACCGAATGCTTCACTACTTCCTCGCTTATGTACTTTTTCCAAAACGTAACAATTATGCAAAATTTGGGAATACTGAAATACAATTGATGGTATCTATAAAGAGAAATATGAAGATAAATTGGACATATGTGATACTTCGTCATATGAAATATTCAAGAAGTTTGACAAGTGGTTTTCCTTATGCAATAGCCATTACAAAACTCTTGGTATCTTGTGGGATTGAGTTGCGCAGGGAACCTTCTAAAAATATGAGAAGGACAAATATGATATCTAGCAACAATTATCTAAACAATATGGAAATTTTCAAAGATGTTGATGGAATCTACAAGCATACAGGATTTTCCGAGGCTTTTTTTTGGGACATTTTTAAAAATTAATGGATTGGTTGTTTATTTCAAAAATAAAATAAAATAAATTTAAAGTAAACATTTAAAAATGATTATATATATATATATATATATATATATATATATATATATATATATATATATATATATATATATATATAAATAAGATCAAGGTCAATCCAATCAATCTCGAAGTCCGCTCTAATTTTAAAAATGGATCCAAATTAAAAAAAATATATAATTATAATAATTAAAAATAACACATCAAAATCATAATTATATATTAATAAATATTGGGTCAAATAGTATATTCATTTAAGTCCCACATGTGTAGTAGGAAGAAAATAAAATTTAAGTATTAATATAAATAGAGATAATTAGTTTTATTTTTCTACACAACAACAAGTATAAATTTTTTTTGGGGTGTATTGGAGATTTGTGTAGTTGTGTGTTTAGAGAAGATTTTCTATTTTTCTGTATAAAATAGTTTGTTGAGAGTGTTTTCTATTTTTCGTTCAAAAGTAGTTTGTTGAGCGAGTTTGTATGTTTTTCATCCAAAAGTTGTAGTTGAAAGATGATTTGCAATTTCTCAATCCAAAAGTTCTAATTGAAAGAAGAGGGTTTATAATTTTTTTGTTCAAAAATTATAATTGAGAGAGAGTTTGCAAATTTTCTGTTCAAAAATTATAATTGAGAGAGGGTTTGCAAATTTTTCATTCAAAAATTACACTTAATTATAATTTAATGAGAGAGTTTGTAATTTTTCCCCTCTTTTTCTTTTTTGAGCATGCATCCGCGTGCGTAGATTTTCTTTTTTTTGTTATTTTTACAATGACTTGTATCAGAGCTAAGATTATGATCAAGGGAGGAAGGAAGAATAATAATTATTCTAATCAAGGGAGGAAGACGACAAAAAGAGTGAAGATATGTGAGACTTTGGATGAATGCAGGATTTATTAGGTCAAATAGTATATTCATCAAAGTCTCACATCATATAGTAGGAAGATAATATAATTTGAGTATTCATATAAATAGAGATAATTAGTTTTACTTTTTTATGCAACAACAAAATATATATTCTTTTAGTGTATTAGAGATTTGGGGAATTTTTTACTAAAATAATCCAGTTTTTCAAAAAAAATCCTAAACTACCCCACTTTTAGGAGGAGACGCCAATCCAATTGGCATCTCCTATTAAAATTAGAGTGGAGGCGCCAATTGGATTGTCTAGGGCACATGGTGTAACCAATTCAATTGGCGTCCATGTGTATGGTTTGAAAGGAGGCGCCAATTGGATTGACACCTCAGTGTATTTTGTAATTTTTTTCAAAAATAGTCTACGTGATACATAATTTCGAAATAGGACCAATTCATATTAATATAATTTCCCGTTTACACAAAAAAGACTAATGTTCATGATCGAGATCACCTAACCGACCTCCGGTCCCACATCCCTTAGCTACCCAGACCCGTGGCCCTAACCCACGTTGATGATTCACCACTGGTGTTTAACCATCTGAGGGCCCAGGTACATCACTACCAACTGCAGGAGATGGCCAATTGAGATAGTCAGACAAATCAGCGTAGTCTTGAGTATGCATTGAAGGTGTACCGCCTTAGCTGAGTTCATGACCCATATTAGAGTAGTTGGGTTGTGTTTGACTTGTTGGTGGACGACCGAAACAGTTGAAGGGAGATATTATTGTGAATGATGCGTCGAGGAAAGGTTGGAAAGATTGTTGTGGTGTTTGGTAGAGACAGAGTTGTTGAAGGTTTCGGTTTTGTGAGGTTTGGGCTTCTTGGCTATGGTAGGAGGAAGGACGGTTGGTGTTAAATGATCGTTGAGTGTTCTGGCTAAGGCGGCTTTGGTAGGGTGATGTGTTGGCTGCGAAGCGATGTTGGGTATCTGATTGATGATCTATTTGTTGGTGGTGGTACGGGGTATGCTCTTGGTATTTTGGTTGGGTGTATGGCATGTTAGAGTTGTATCTTTGTGTGTTTGTGGAACGGAAATTTTGACGGATAAGGGGTTGTGTGTAGCCGGTCGGACAATGTTGTTGGAGGTTAGATGTTAAGGCGTATGGTGTGTAAGTTTGTTGGCATGGGCCGTATAGGTACATATCCTCGGCGATGAACTCAAAACCAACCGATCTGTACCAAGATATATAAGTACAACTTGGTTTTTCTTCATTTGGCATCACTGCGTCAGTTAAGACATGGTCATGACAGTGCTTCCATTTGCGACACTCAGATCTAGCGAAGCTTTGCCATGGATTGAAGTTCCATTGGTCGTTAACTTTGCGCAGATGCCATTATCCTAGGTTTGCTGGGGGATCCGGGATATATTGAAGCATATAGAACTGCAATTTCACACGATCACTATTGTGCATCTCCACAGTTGTGAATCTTATGATCGCATGCAGTCCATACGGATGCGTCTTCTTCGTTGATTTCATGGTCATGATCCAAATTTAGGTATGGACGCCAAATGAACTGAAATATGAGTGTAAGTTAGATTATAAACTTGGTAGAAGAAATTAATAAATTATTACGAAATAATTATGTTATTATCCATACATCTATCGGTCAAAGGTGATCCAAGAGATTGTGATACTAGGTAATACAGTGTCTAGGACATCTGTTATAACTCATACCATGTGTCAACCATCTGCATCATAAAGGTAAAAATATTAGTTAGAAATAATAATCGTTAAAGTAAGTAAATATATAGCATTTTAAACAACTTACTTTTGTGCATATGAGAATGTGAAAGGGTTGTTGTTGACGGGCGCCAGGGACGGTAGTCTTGACCAATCCCATGCTTTGAGCAAAACAACATATATAGAAAAGGTAGATGTGTCTTTGTGTGAATTTTTACACAAAGAGCTATAAAGATAGGCCAGACAAGTGGATCCCCAACTGTAACTTCATATTCTATCTACATGTCTTAGTAAAGGTAAATACATAACATGCATACTAGAACCACTACCTTCGGGAAATAAAAAAGAACCAATTAAAACCATAATGTAACACCTAGTTTTTATTATTCGAGCCTCTTCGGTAGAATGCTCATCTAAATGTAAACTGTTATAGTATGACTTAAGGCGTGAAAGGAGTATACCTTGACCTCTTGAGTTATCATCTAACAAATCAGTATCCAAGAGGTCTATGCAAATTGAATTCGCATAGTTGGTTTTACCATTTATAGCTTTACCTTCAATAGGCAGTTCCAATAGCATGTATATGTCTTCTAACGTCACGGTACACTCACCGGTTAGAAACCAGAATGTATGTGTCTTGGGACACCATCTTTCATATAACGCAAGAATGAACTTATTATCCACCGACTAAGATATAATTTTGCTTATATGTCCAAAACCGTCGAGTTCGACATACAGTTGAATCATCGGGTCCATGTGGACATATTCGTGGACTCGAGTATGGTACCTTGAAACATCCTATAAAAAAACAAGAAAATACTTTACTAAGTTGATATGTTATTAAAAGGTACTCTAGACAAATAACAAAAGAATTAAATGCTTACATAAGTTACTGTGTTTGCAACTGTTTCTCTGTGCGATTCGCCGATTGTGAGGATAAATATCTTGTCGGAGATGAAAGAGGTTGGTGATGATGAAAAAGGTTGTTGCAAATGAAAGATTTGATGTTGTATAGGAAGTAGTGAGTGATGGTGCGGAATAAATGTTAGAGTCACCTTCCTATTTATAGGTAAATGTGTGGAAGCTTGGAAAAATGTGATTGCATGTGGTAGCCAAATAAATTGGCGCCCATGTGCATTTTTTACATGGTGTTGCCATTCAAATTGGCGTCTCCCTAGGCTCATGCATGACACACCTAGCTCTGCATGCTTGGTTACAAGGTCTTCATACATGCAAGACATGGTGTCACCAAATGGAATGTCGCCCATGTGCAAGGATTGCAAGGAGGCACCAATTCATTTGGAGTTAGGGCTTGCATGTGTGACACGTGACTTTCCTCTCTCTTGCATGCTGTACACATCACTTCTGTCTAGCTTGCATGTTAGACACATCACTTCGGACTTGCTTGCATGTTAGACACATCACTTCGGACTTGCTTGCATGTTAGACAAATCACTTACCTATTTAAGTGTCTTACTATCAACATCCAACAATCAACACACATTCATCTGCAGCAAGAAATTAATTTTCATCTGCATCATAAATATTACAATGTCATCTTCACCGAAATATAGTGTCAATGTTCATTGCAATGGTGATACATACGAGTCTGAGTTATACGAGTTTATTTTCGAAACATCGATACCATTCGACTTACGATTAAGAGAAATGCAAAATTCTTGCATTTGAAAAAATGAATCCAATCTTGCATAGGATATGATATTGTGTCAAAGATCACGTATCAAAATCCAATTGTTTTTAGAACAGTCAATGCAAGTTTTTCCCGCTAAAGGTACGGGATGATGAAGATGTTAAATACATGTTTGTTAGTCACAAATATTCTGGCTGTAATTGTATTGAATTGTATATTACTCTTCAACCAAGTATACCATCTCAGCAATCTCAAATAACTAGTCAGGATGAATTTGATTCACAATACTCATATGACGTTGACCCAGAAGCAGAAGCAGAAGTCAACGTCGTTGATGAAGAAGAAGAAAAGACCGAGATACAGGTCGATCATATGTTGAACAACGACAATGAAGATGATGATCAACTTGTGCCATTACCTCCTAGTCATGTCTACAATCCGCCTCAACATATGATAAACATGGATCTGCATGACGATGAAACATCCAATAATGTTTTTTATAACCTGTATCCACAATCAGAAGGAGAGTTAAAAGTGGGAGACATGTTCCATACTAAAGAAGAATGTGTGCGATCTATCAAAAAATTCCACATGAATAACTCTGCTGATTTCACATTGAAACGCACTGATTCGAGAAGGTATGTCATCGAATGTCGTAACATCCTTTATAAGTTTTGGTTGACTGCGTCTTACAAAAAGAAAAGCGACTCTTGGGAGATAGCTTCAATAGACCCACCTCACAGTTGCATTGCAACTAACGTTGAATAAGATCACCGTAAATTAAGCGTTGCATTGATATGTCAAGATATTTTGCCGCTTGTTAACAAAGACCCATCAGTGAAGGTGAGTATAATTATATCTCATATCAGAACAAGATATAATTATACTCCATCTTACAAGTAAGCGTGGATTGCGAGGACAAAGGCTGTTGAACAAGTATTCGACAACTTGGAGGATTCATACAAAGAATTGCCACGGTTTTTGTGGGCACTAAAAACATATGTGTCAGGAACTGTTGCAATTATGGGGACATTGCCAACAATGACGCCAGACGGAACCTGTGTTACTGGTAATAGAATCTTTTGTCGTCTCTTTTGGGCGTTTGACCTATGCATCAAAGGTTTTACATTCTGCAAACCTATTATTCAAATTGATGGAACATGGTTATAAAAAATACAAGGGTACTTTGCTTATGGCGGTTGCCCAAGATGGCAACAACAATGTCTTTCCCATTGCCTTTGCTTTGGTTGAAGGTGAAACTGCTGATGATCGGGGTTTCTTTCTTCGACATCTCAGAGCACATGTGGCTCCACAAGCCAAACTCTGTTTGATTTCTGATAGACATGCTGTCATTGAGAGTGCTTACAATAACCATGACAACGGATGACATGATCCTCCTTATACCCATGTCTATTGCAGTAGACATATCGCATAAAACTTCATGTGTGTAATAAAAGATAAGAACCTACGCAAGAAAGTGGTGAACATTGGGTATGCTCTAACTCAACCGTCATTTCAATATTACCGTGATGAAATTAGACTGTCTAACAAAGATGCATGAAGATGGCTGAATAACATACCAGTTGAGCAGTGGACAAGGGCATTTGACGGAGGCTGTCGATGGGGACACATGACAAGAAACCTTGTAGAATGCATGAACGACGTATTCAAAAACATTAGAAATCTTCCAATAACCGCCTTGGTCAGATCAACCTATTATAGGTTGGCTTCTACCTTCGCAACCAGAGGTGAAAGATGGAGTGCGGTGTTAACGTCTGGGCAAATATTCAGTGAGTGTTGTATGAAAGTGATAAAAGAGGAGAGCATCAAAGCTAGCACACACGTGGTAACAATATTTGACCATCATAGGCAAAATTTCAGCGTGCAGGAAATAATGGACCATAATGAGGGGAGACCAAATTTAGCCTATGCTGTCAAACTAAACAGAAGTTGGTGCGATTGTGGAAAATTCCAAGCCTTCCGTATTCCTTGCTCCCATGTCATTGCAGCGTGCGCACATACTTGCCAGGACGCTTACAATCATCTATGTGATGTTTACAAGGTCATCACCGTCATGAATGTCTATAACAAAAGCTTCTCGGTGCTATCAATTGAGGAATACTGACCTTCATATGAAGGCGACATAGTTTGACACAATGACGAGATGCATAGAAAGAAAAAAGGACGGCCAAACAGCACACATATCAAGATAGAAATGTATACGACAACTAAAATGATAAGACTATGTAGTATCTGTCGTCAACCAGGACACAATAAGAACAACTGTCCCAATCGAGGAGCATCATCTGAGTCATAATCTTTTTGTAACATTGAATTTTTGTAACCTTCAATTTTAATATATCATTAAGTTTTTGTTACAACGAGGTTTGCAATAAACATCACTACAACATAAGAAAACTAAAAACATAATATTTCTAACTGATTACAACAATCAAAGTGATGTCATCTCGTCCAAACATAATTTCCCTAGCATCCTTATCAGCTTTCATTCGCACCCAACCAAAGATACGGTTGAGTCTCTCAATACTTCTAATTTTCTCTCATTCTGGTATTTTTTTCATCTAACCAACGAATCAGCTCCCTCTTCAGTTGATCGAAAGTAGTGATGTTCTAGAAGAGCATCAACATCTGAGGTTTGTCTCTCGAATAAATCACCTTTCCATAGTGGCGACGAACACCAAACATGATTGCAAAATGATGAAATGAGATGTGGAAAAATGATTCCCACAACTCCTCTATTTATAACAAAAAAATTGCAAAATACACTGAGGTGCCAATCCAATTGGCGCCTCCTTTCAAACCATACACATGGGCGTCAATTGTATTGGCTACACCATGTGCCCTAGTCAATCTAATTGGCGTCTCCTCTCTAATTTTAAGAGGAGTCGCCAATTGGATTGACGTCTCCTCCTAAAAGTGGGATAGTTTGAGAATTTTTTTAAAATCAGGGTTATTTTGGGATTTTTTTTGAAAAACTGGGGTATTTTGATAAAAAATTAAGATTTGGATAATTGTGTGTCTAAAGAAGATTTTATATTTTTCTGTTCAAAATAGTTTGTTGAAGGAGTTTTCTATTTATCCGTTCAAAATTAGTTTGTTGAAGAGTTTTCTATTTATCTGTTCAAAATTAGTTTGTTGAGAGCGTTTGAAATTTTTTCATTTGAGTTTGCAATTTTTCAGTCAAAAAATTGTAATTGAGAGAAGAGGGTTTACAATTTTTCAGTTCAAAAATTATAATTTAGAGAGTTTGCAATTTTTTTGTTCAAAAATTACAGTTTAAAAAGTATGCAATTTTCTCATTAAAAATTACAATTTAATGAGAGAGTTTGTAATTTTATTTTGTAAAAATTTAAAGTTGAATAATGAATTTTTGATTTTTATTTTTTTTCTCCTTTTCTTTTTGTTGGTACGCGAATTCCGCGTGTGTAGAGTTTTTTTCTTCTTAATGATAAAAAACAAACTTAATTATAACTATTTTAATTTATTATCATTATTATTTTTATATGTATTGAATTTTTATCATAATATTTATTTGATTTATTGAATTTTTATTATACTATTTTTATGTTATTAATATTAATGAAAAAAAATGAAATTTCTAAAATTTGAAATCTCCTCAAATTTGAAATCTTCCCAAAACCAAACCAACTCAATAGAAAACCGTAAATTAAACCAAAACAAACCGAAGTTGTAAAAAATCGTATTTGGTTCGGATGTGTTTGGGTCATTTTGAACAAAATCGCGCGTTTTGGTTTGGTTTCCGGTTTGTATTTTGCAAACTGAACTAAACCAAACCAAATTGCATTTTGTTACAACCCAAACTTCACTTATCACACATCCAACCCAAACCTAAATCCAAAGCTATTATGTCTTAATCTTATAAATATTCTCTTACTCACACTTACGATTTTAGTTTCAAACTTTTTAAATCTTTTATAGTAGTATCGCACATTCTTCTCATCTTCTTTGTCATGTACGTCTCACATCTTTTAATCTATTCTCTCATCTCTTATGTTCTTTCTTTTTTATATTGTCGTTTTTATGTTATTGTTTTCCCTTCGAATTATGTTTTTATCGCACATTTCTTTTCTAATCTCGCGTCTCTTATGTTCTTTCTTTTTCGTTTTCTCTAATCTCTCCTCCGATTTTTCTTTTTTTATTTAAATATTTTTTTTATATTATTTTATGCTACTATTTCATGTTTTTTTATTGTTATTTAGTAATGTATAGATGATTAAACACAAAATTATATTGCTCTCTATATGTGTACGTATAAGTCAATAAACCAAACCAACCAAAACTGCATTGATTTGGTTTGATTTGTTTTGATTTTATTTTTAAAAATAAATCGAATCAAACCGAACCGCATATTTTTTTCTCTTGTAGATTGTATGATTTTTAACATCAAAACCGTTTAAACCACACTGCGAACACCCTACTATAATGTATAATGTGTTGCTCTTGCGCGCATAAGATAAGAAATTTTTTTAATCAATTTTATTGTATTCCTTCCTAAAAGCACATTCATTCTAAAATAAAAGGGTAAAGTTATTATAATGTGTACAGTATTTGAAAATAAAAACCAATAGGAAAAGGGTTCACGTTCCTCCACCTAGAATTACAACTCAATCATTATCATTTTCTTGGTGAACAAGTACAGGTTGTAACTTGCAAGTGCAATTGAGATATATTTATTTTAGTTCCGGATCTAGTTTAACATATTCCCCTTGCTTCCTTGTCGTTTCTAATCAATATTTCTATATGCCTTATGACCTTGTATTTTTAATTATTCCCTAAACCTTTTGTTTCTTCATAATCATATATTATACTACCGTATCAAAATTCTCCCATAAAATTCCTCATAACCCGATTACGCCCCTGGTATTGTTATCCTAAATAAAATATCACACGACACCCACGTGCCTGCATGTTTAATGTCCATCTTGTCCCTTAAGATCATGCACTGATTAAACTAGAACGAGGTTTGCGTGAGGGGTTTGATGGTAATTTAGAAGGGTGGAGCGAAGTTGAAGTTTGAAAATATTGAAAGGGGATATAGATGACATTATCGAAAATGTCACGGGATCTAAATGACAATTAAGATAACTAGACTTGTGATTAGCACCAAAGCAGAAGCAGAATGTGTATCCAAAGCTTGAAAGAAAGAAGAAGAAAAAGAAGAACCGTCTCTGTTAAGGTCAAATTTTATTCAACAACCAACTAAAACAGAATACCGGAGTTTGTTATCGCCGCCGTGTAGGGCGAATCCCGTCGTCTCTGAATCTTATGCTATATCCGATCGACTGCGTTCCGCGACTCTTGTCGTCGGCAGGGACGGAATTCCCGGTCACTCACCGGTGGCCTTTAGAAAACCGTGTAGTATATTTTAATTGTTATGAAGAAGCAGGGAAAGAACAACGGTTGCAAGAGCAATGGATTCGTTCCTTCTTCTTTCAAGTTCATTTCGTCTTGTATTAAGACCGCCTCTTCCGGCGTTAGAACTGCCGGCGCCTCCGTTGCCGCATCTATCTCCGGCGACGGACATGATAATAAAGATCAGGTAGCATTTAATTTTTGAATGTTTTGGTTGTTGCTTTTTGAAATTGTGACTTGTGAATGCTGTTCTGTAATGAGAACTGAGATACACGTGAGTTTGGATGAAAACTTTTAGTTCCACAAAAACTTACTAGTTATAGGTTTCTGATTGCTAATTGTTAGGTAGAAGCGTTGTTCTTATTGTGAATTGCTGAGATGCCTTATCGTACCTATCAAGTATGAAATGATCGGTTACTATTTTGATCAGTGGACTTGCATTTTGATCCGCATTATGCCATGCTATGGTAAAGTTTATTATTTATGAACAGAGATGTCAGAATTATTGACATCTCTTTTTTGTCAAACAGGTGCTTTGGGCTTGCTTTGATAGGCTAGAGCTTGGTCTGTCTTCTTTCAAACATGTCCTCTTACTTGGATATTCCAACGGCTTTCAAGTTCTTGATGTGGAAGATGCCTCTAATATCAGGGAACTTGTCTCAAAACGAGACGATCCAGTTTCATTTTTACAGATGCAGCCTGTCCCTGCAAAATCAGAGGACTGTGAAGGATTTAGAGCATCACATCCTTTACTCTTGGTTGTTGCATGTGATAAATCAAAGATACCAGGTACAGTGCAAAATGTCAGAGATGGCCACAACGAAGCTCAAGCTGAAAATATTATCAACTCAGCTACAACGGTTAGATTTTACTCACTAAGGTCCCATACCTATGTCCATGCTCTAAGATTCCGTTCAACTGTCTACATGGTTAGATGCAGTCCTCAAATAGTCGCTGTGGGTCTTGCTACTCAAGTAAGTTTGAGTCAAGTATGTTTGCAATTTATTTTATTGAAGGAATTGAGTTTATAATTGTTTTCGGTTACCACTGGGTAGGTTTTACCAATTTCCTCCATTGGGTAGGTCTTACTCCGCTCCACTCCGTTAATTTTAAAATATCTAAACATATGCCCAAATATATTACAAGTTTTCAGACTACCGATACTTCATGAGGCCTAATGAATCACTTCGTAATATACAGTGACTTAGTTTGTTATAGACATAGCTTATACCTGACTAATTTGTTATTTTAATTTTTAATTTGCTTGCAGATATACTGTTTTGATGCTCTTACTCTTGAGAATAAATTCAGTGTTCTCACTTATCCCGTGCCTCAGTTGGGTGGACAAGGAATAGTTGGGGTTAATATTGGCTATGGTCCAATGGCTGTAGGGCCACGGTGGTTAGCTTATGCCTCCAACAACCCATTGCTGTCAAACACAAGTCGCTTAAGCCCTCAAAGTCTGACTCCTCCTTCTGTCAGCCCATCAACATCACCAAGCAGCGGAAACCTGGTAGCCCGATATGCCATGGAATCTAGCAAGCACTTGGCTACTGGGCTTATCAATCTTAGTGATATGGGCTACAAAACACTGTCTAAATACTATCAAGATCTAATGCCTGATGGGTCAAGTTCCCCTGTATCACCAAATTCAAGCTGGAAAGTTAGTCGATTTGCTTCAAATTCTACAGAAACAGATTCGGCTGGAGTGGTGAGTGTTCTATTTGATAACAATGTCACACATTACATTTGATTTTTCTTTTGCAATGATTCTGGACTGCTGACCAGATATTTTCTTTCTTAAAGTAATATTGGCATCTTTATTACAATTTACATGAGATCATCTATTGGTTCAGCTTAGCCATAGAAGAAGGATTTTCTAAGGTAGATGATAGTTTGTCAGTGGCAGCTGAAAAATAATCATTCTATATGGTATTCCCGTTGACTGCTATTACTAATTTTCTGCAGGTTGTTGTCAAGGATTTTGTTTCTAGAGCTGTTGTGGCACAATTTAGAGCCCATACTAGTCCTATATCAGCGCTATGTTTTGATCCGAGTGGAACACTTCTAGTTACTGCCTCAATTCATGGTAATAACATCAATATATTTCGAATTATGCCATCCTACTCAAAGAAAGGACCGGGTTCTCAAAGCAATGATTGGAGTTGTTCTCATGTGCACCTTTACAAACTCCACCGTGGCATGACATCTGCTGTATGCTGCTATTCTCTGCATTTCTTTTAGGTCTTTGTGTTTAGAGTTTAAATTTGATAAACTGTTTCACACCATCATCTAATGATGTCTTGACACATCAATAGAGAGTTAACCTTCCTAGCTAGTGGCATTGTTAGTCAAACTTCTTGTTGATTTGGCAAGATATGTTTAGATGATGGTGTCAAGAATGAGAGATCAAGATTAAATCCTTATTTTTCAATAATTGCAAAGGTTTTTACTAAATCATGTATGTTACACAGGTAATACAAGATATTTGTTTTAGTCACTACAGTCAGTGGGTTGCCATCATTTCCTCCAAGGGAACTTGTCATATTTTTGTCCTTTCTCCTTTTGGTGGTGAGACTGTCCTTAAGCTACACAATCAGGATACAGAAGGACCCGCTCTTTTACCGGTTTTTCCTCTACCATGGTGGTTCACTCCAAATTTTACTGTAAACCAGCATCAACAGCTTTGCCATATACCCCCCCAACCTCCTGCTCTTCTTTCTGTGGTTAGCAGAATAAAAAATGTTAATGCCGGATGGCTCAATACGGTTAGTAATGCTGCATCTTCTGCAGCAGGGAAAGTCTCAGTTCCATCTGGTGCTGTTTCTGCTGTCTTTCATAGTTCTGTTTCTCCTGATTCACACAACGCATACGCAAAAGTTCATGTAATGGAACACTTACTGGTTTATACCCCTTCTGGTCACTTAATTCAATATAACCTACTACCGTCATTGATGGCAGAGCCAAATGAAACTGCTTCAAGAACAGCCCAAGTTCCTTTACCACAGATACAAGAAGAAGATTTACGAGTGAAGGTTGAACCTGTTCAGTGGTGGGATGTCTGTAGGAGATATGATTGGCAAGAAAAAGAGGTATTTATATCAGGGAATACACCTGGTGGACTGGAAGCTGCTGAAATGATCTTGGATGTTTCAAATTGTGAAAATTATAGTGTTGGGAACGATGATTCTATTAAACCTAATCAGGATTGTCACTTCTCAAATGCAGAGGTACATATAAGCTCTGGGAGGATACCAATTTGGGAGAAGTCTGAGGTACTCATTTGATTTATGCACTGAAGAATCATGTTTGCCTACTTCTCAACATTATTATGTTCATTCAATCAAACTATTTCCTCCTCAATTTTAGGTGTCTTTCTTTGTGATGGGTTCTTTTGAAACTGGAGGGCTGAATAAATTTGAACTTCTAACCAATGGAGAGATTGAGATAGAAGATATTCCTGTTAATGAGGTTGAAATAAGACAGAAGGTTTTGTTACCTGTCTATGATCATTTTCACAAAATTCAGTCCACTTGGGGTGACAGGTAACAATCCCTTATCTTCCTTTTTGTTGTTGGGTCCACTGGCCATGTTTTCTACTAACTTCCCATTCAGATGATTTCCATTCTAAATATGGGAATGCTTTCATTATATATAAAGTTCTCAAATGTTTTATACTGGTGACAGTTTGCATATGGCTGTACTTTCTACATCCTTGCCATTATTTTTTGTTGAAATATGGTTCTCCAGTTTACTCTTGACTTCTTTTGTTGTTAGGTTTGTCTAATTTCCTTTCAGTCATTAAAAGCACAGCTCTTCTTTAAACTCTAGATGGAGATACTTCATTTGAGTTTATTTAAATGTTATAATTAGGAAATCACGTATTTTTCTTGTGCACTGCCATCTCACTTGCACATGGTTTATATATAGGTTTAATATGAATGTTGTCTTAGTGGCGGTTTAGACTTTAAAGTTTCACAATTCCCTGTTCATCTGTTTATCGCTCAAGAAAATTGAGACTGGGTGCGATTTTTCGCGGACCATATTTTAGTTCTCATTTGTTTAAAATTGGAAGGCTGCTTATCATCTTCTTCCTTATGATGATGAACCTTTAATGTAACTGTCCAATTACATTGTAACATGTTCTACAATATTTTTCAGAGGTATTGTTATAAGAAGATGCTCCAGCTCTTCATCAGATTCACATGCCACTGAAGAGAAGGGTTCAGAAGATGCTGCTATTTCCCATCCAAAGTTAATAGTACCTGGCTTAGCTGAAAAAACAGATGTTGGTAAGATAATCAAACCAGTATGAAAGCTTCTGCTGTACTTTTGAAGTACCTATATAACTGTTAAAGTTATGAGGTTTTAGATGAAGAGAGGAGATAATGAATAAAGACTAAAATATGATTATGATTGATTTTTATGACACAAGAATTAAACACTTAACCCTATTTATGGGGTTGGGTACTGCTAATCCTAATTGAATAGGAAAGAAATTCAAGATAATAGTTAACTTGGAAATTAATCTTAGGATAAGAAAGTAGTCATATGAAATAATTCAAGATTATGTCAAGAATATATCAATATATTATAAGATATTTTCCTTATGTTCCATCATTTCTGTCAAGCTAAAACTTGCTAAATTTTAAGCTTGTTATAAATATACCATAATCACTACTAACTTTCACAAACAACAAACAAAACTGCAAGTGCAAGATAATATCAAAATATTAGAAGTTATATTTTTCTTATATTCTATCACTCCTCTCTACATAAAGATTACTAAGCCTTAAGATTGTCAGAAATATACTCTTTGAAAGAGAAACAAGTACCAAAAACATAGGACACTTGCATTGATTCATATTTATTTATTATAATTTAATAATTAAATAAAATATGAACATTATTTATACAACAACAACCAAGCCTTATCCCACTAGGTGGGGTCGGCTACATGGATCAACTTTCGATGAACATTATTTTTAAAATATCTAAATTGAAAATCAAAACATATATGTGAATCTAAATTGTGCAATTTGTTTCATCAAAAAATAATCTAAAACAAGATATGATAGTTTTTTTTTTTTACCTTCGTTCATCCATATATTACTAAACAGCTAAAAGTGATGTAATCAAATTTAATATCTTTAACCTCTTGACGGATCATCATTGCTTTGACACATCTTCAACTCTTGTGGATGTGTTTAAGGAATGTAAGGTTTGTCAAAGCAAAGGAAAAACATGTTACCTTGGGATACGTGTCTGAGTTGCCGAACATGTGTCGCAAAACGCATGTCATACACGAGAACACACTCAATCCCAGATGTGTCCTTGAATACATAAGATTAAATACTGACCTCTATAAATACAGGACTCTTAAATCTTAATCCTATATAAATAGAGAAACCAGGAAACAAATCATAATAATAACTAAGTAATATAGAAACCAATCTTAGGAGATACTCTAAGATTACAATTGTATCTTACAAGATAAACTAAAATAGTATAGCAAAATATCAATACACATGAAGATATTTTCTTATATTCTTACACTACTCCTCAAGCTAACGCTTACTAAGTTTTAAGCTTGTAACCAATATATCTGTTTGAAAGAGAAAACCAAATCAATCAACTTTCATGAATTGTATCCCTTAGCTTGAAAGAGCCAAATCCAGACGAATCTGCGATGATACTGAGCGAGACACTGTCCTCAGCTTGAAAGAACTTACTTAAGTGGGATATGTCATTTGTGACTGGTGCCAATGACTCAACCTTAACGCCAGTTGGAGAAAGAGACTATTAGAGACTATTAACAGTGTTAATTACCAAGCCCAATGACTAGAGAGTCTGCCATTAGAGACTAAATTGAGACAAGGCAAAAGGCTCACTCGAAAACCATGACTTAGACAATTTACTAGCAAAAACTCAGAAGATGCCAACAAACAATTTGAAAAAAAATAAAATCAGAATAGGCAGCTTTCAATGGCGGGGTTTCATCAGAGAGCTCGTCAATTTTTTTCTCCAGAAGCGGCAGATGGCAGAATACAATGAGTGGGGCAGACAACAATGGCGGCTGACACGGTTGCGGTTGATGGAGACAGCGACAGATAGTTGCTCTGCCGTTAGACAAAGATGAGCAAAGTTTTGAATTTAACTACCAATTACAGTCCCAAAGTTTCAGGAACTCGGCAGTGGAATAGTAGTGAGACAAGTCACGGAGGGTCGAACTAGGCTCACATACCACATTGAAGTTAATTGTTTTAGTTTACATAAAATAAAGAGAGAAATAATAAGAGGTTGGATATTATTGATGATGAAGTAACTTGATAGTAGCTTGTTACGAAAACTAAACACCGACCTCTATAAATACATGATTTCTAATTACAAATAAGTAGAAAATTCAGAAAACACATCATAATTATAACTAAGCAATAAAAAAAATAATCCTATGAGATAGTCTAAGATACTCTTAAGATTACAAACTGATTTTATGAGATAAATTGAGGTACTATAACATGATATCATGATACTATATGATATTTTCTTATATTCTAACTGATATTTTAAGATATTTCTCCTATTTAGTTTAAATTTTTTAATGCTAGAACAAAGAGGGGTAGTTGTAGTTGTGTTGACATCACCCCTTTTTTAGCCTGGAAACTGTTAACACAATTGAGGTTTCAACAGGTGCCTCAAATTTTGCTGATAGTATAAGAAAGGTTAAATCATCAGAACATGGTGACAGTTTCAATTCAAGTTTTAGTGGCTGTGATATGAATATGCATGTTACTTGTGAGGAGTCACTCCGTGATTCACCAGACTACGAGCAATTTTTTCAAGAGGGTTATTGTAAAGCCTCAATTGACTGTCATGAATCAGCAGAAATTACTACTGATATGGATTGTAGCAGTCCCTCTGGCAGGGAAAAGTCTGATGAAGATGGTGATAATGATGACATGCTTGGTGACATATTTGACTTCTCCGAGGAAGGTATGAATCTGAAACAGTCAACTTTTTGATTTTATTTCAGCTTAAGCAATAATACTTTGTGTGTATGCATGTATGTAAGAATAGCACTTAAAATAAACAGAAGGTATTGAGAACCATTTATTCTTCTTAGTCATCACCTTGCCTGCTTCATTCATGCTTTCCTTAAAGACTACAAAATGTCTGTTGCAGGTTGAAGACTGCTTTGTGTTCTCTTCCTTCTCTTCAAATTGTTGTAAATTGCTGGTGTAAAGGAATTTAATTAACAAATGCAGGTGATTTCCTTGCAACAAGCTAAATGCTACTGACCTGATTCAAGGAATTTAATGTTCTTCACTCCCAATATTCCTGTGTCCAGTGATTCTTCTGACCTTCATATTTTCTTGTAAATAATGTATATTTAAACTCGTAACTATAATCATTTGTGTGGGCACTAGATGGGTGTCTTTATATGTTTTTATCATTGGATTAGTTCTTCATAGTTCATAGCATGGAGGAAGGAAAGAAACCATGATTATGAAATTGTTTTAGTTGTGACTCTTCTCTTCTATGTACTCGTTCATATATTTATGTCTACCAACACCATAGTTGGATCAACTCATCCAAGAGATTCATCTGTTCACCGGAAAAAGAGTAAAATGAAATGATCCAAAATAAGGCAGGTGTCTTTTTTTTATCAAAATAGTTTGAATTGAAAAGAAATGATCCAAATAATACAGAAAAGGAAATTACATATATGGGATTGTTTGTGAAATTATGACTAGTGAGATGTTGATAGGAGTGGGAATATAGCAAAAGTCATGATGATTCCATGCTGTCACTAAACATGTCATTTAATTTTTGGGGATTTTTTATCCCATCTTATGTGATGGAATGTATCTCTAGACACATATTATCTTAAGTTAAAACGTTACCATTGATGTATCTACAAAATATTTTATAACACACTGTGCATTCTTCTCTGAGGTCCATTTTAAATATTTATTGATCTGGAGATACATCTATGTAATATATCAAAACAATGCAAATTAAATTAGTTTTATGGATACTTATATGAAAATGGCAATTTATAAATGTTATGACCATTGTTATGTGATGAACATTAAACTATACAATCAATATGCAAAAAATAACATATATAAATTTGGAGTTAAAATAAGTCATCATGACATACAAAATAAAATTGAACTATACAATGAAGTCGAAATAAATAAACATAAAACACAACGGAACATAAATTCAAATTACAAATACTATCAACTATTGTGTATGCCAGACTAGAGCTCCTCGGTCTCCTCTGTCCCTGTCTTTTGACACTGTCTCCAGTACATCAGTGTCTCTCCTGCCTCTGTCATAATGGCATCTAAGACATTTCTCACCTCAGAGCCATCAGGAAAGATACATCTGTCAATGCTTGCCTGCGCAATCTCCACAATAGAACGACATCTAGGCAAAACATCATGATCATGATTTAACCTAGCCCGTTTCTTCTCTAGTATCTCCCGATAAGCTGACCTCGATGGATCTCCTAGAGTAACCGACACCATTTATGGATGTGACACCCGAAAGAACCACCTAATGTATCCATCTACATAACTCCAGTCGCTCCCAGCTATGGTACTTCTTGCCTCCTTCGGTACTAGATGACTAAGATAATCATCAAACATGACATCCATATCTCTACGCATTATAGAGGGAGGAGCAGAGACAACATGGTGTCTGTGAATAGTATGAGTACAACCGAACTGCCGCATGATGCACTCAGGCAGATGAGAAAATGTCAGACGTGAACTACAAGCCATTCATCTAGAGTATAACACTATGTCATCAAATAGTTACGTCTCACGGTGATCGACATAACTGTTAAACTGCATATCCTCTACTACCAAGCGGTCAAGATACACTCGAAATGACTTTGTTGCCTGGTTCCCTTTGAGTGGAGAAAATGCAGAAGAACGCGACAAATCCTCAGTATAGGTCGGTACACACGACCAACTAGAGATGCGTGAGAAGTGCTTCCAAGTCTGAAAAGTGTTGGAACACACTAATCATTAGTAAAGGCATTGCAAAAATATAATGAAAATGACACACAAACACTAGAAGATCAACAAATATTACTGTCAAAAGTGTGATGTTGCCTATCACCTGCTTCGTCTTCCACCCACAACCCTCAAATAACTTAGAGTACAAGTAGACCAAACAAGCGCCCCCCACTTGTATTCATGGATCCTCTCAAAGTCCTCAAAGTATCGTAGGTAGAGGACATCCACATAAGTGACACTCTTGTCTATAAATGGCAATGTCAACCAAATATAATATGTATGCTCTTATATAGGGATGTCAGCGAGGTAGAGAATGTGCGGATGATGTTTCTCCACTCCCCACCCTCCAATTTTTCCCCATCCCCATCCCAGTTCCTCGCCATAGGGGAATATTATTCCCCATCCCCACGGATCCCCACAGAGATGGAGTCTTAAAATTTTTTCTATATATTTCGATAAAAACTATGAACCTAGTATTTCGTTGTTTCTTCCTTTTTAAAAAGAGATATATTTTGCATCTTTTTTTTTAAATAAAAAACATCTTGTATAAATAACAAAAAAAAATGCAAAAACACTTGCAATTACGAAAACGTAGCCACTAATTTACTAATTGAATGAAAAACAGGTTATTAATTGAAGTATAATGAAGTTAAAGAGTAATTAGCATAAGCACAACGAATAAAGGATAATAATTGTTATGATGATGATGAGAATAAAGGAGACAAGGAATGGAAGGGGCAAAGAGAATTGAGAAAATAAGAAGAGGAGATGATGTGTACATTGTATGTAATGGATGCATTTTTTTAGGGTTGAGTACTTAGGTAGTGAAACAATATAATATACAATGAAACAAAAAAAAAACAAAATGATCACTGATAACTCTTTATTTTCTAATATATTAATTATTATTTTCAAGAAAAAAATATGCAAAATTCTATAATTATATATTATATAATATATTATATATAAAAGTTAAATAATATGGTCCGGGTCGGGGAATCCGCGGGGCGGAGGGTACTTCCCCGATCTCCGCCCTAAAGTGTGATCGGGGGAACTTTTCCCTCCATCCCCACGGGGAAAAAAATCCCCGACTTCGGAGCTCCGCACAGATAGTCCCCACAAGGATCTCCATTCACAGATGCAAATTGACATTCCTACTCTCATATCATACACTCTATGTTGTCCCACCTGCTCCGCATCACCTCTAGCGTCTGCTCTGCTCTAAGTAGCTCATATGTATATACCTTTTTCATGAATTCAAACCTATCATGAGCCCCTCTGGTTTTTTAAAACTCCCTCAAGGAAGCTTCTAGGTCAAATCCCAGATAGTCTACCATCAAATCAAGTTCCTTATCTTTGCTAATCCTCCCATGATCTAAAAGCTCCCCCTAATCGAAAGATGCAGACATATCATCGAGTGTGATAGACATCTCACCAAGTGTTAGATGAAATAATGATGTCTCTATATGCCATCTCTCCACAAACGCATTAAGCATCTAGTGGTTCACAATAACTTAATTGGTCTTGCATAAGTCCTTCATCTTAGATAGGCACAAAACATCTTGCAACCACTTGTCATTCGACTGATGCAAGCCAATAATCTTTCGCCCATGGTTATTGAATTTAATCGGATCACGATCCTGCAGAAAAATAAATCATCGTCAAAAACTTGTAATATAATAATAAACGTAAGGTAAAATATCCTTTTTTATCCTTTAACTTTACCTTGGGGTCCATTTTGGTCCCTCAATTTTAAAAGAGGTCAAGTTGATCCTTTAATTGTTCAAATAGTGCCACGTTAGTCCTTTCTGTTTGCCCCGTTAGTCAAAGTCAATTTTAGTGTACACGTGGCACATAAGTGTCGCTGATGTGGAAGTTAGGTTACCTTAATAAAGAAAGGGAAAGGTTTTTTTTCTCCATAAAACACATGCAGAGCAATTTACGAATTCATCATTTGCGATTATAGGCGAATTCGAAATGTTGTTTGAAGGTGAAATTGAAGACACCATTATTGACTACAGGTTTGTTTCACGAAATTTTTCTACAATTATAAAATGTTGTAGTTTTAGGGTTTAGGTTTAAGTGTTTATGGTTTTTGCAATCCTTCTGAAATCTATTTGCTTTTGTAATTCTATTTTTAGGGTATAGTTTGAAATGGATGAATATTTACATCTAAAAATCCATCATAGTGGTGATTCGTTCATAAGGAATTGATTATGTACGAAGGAGGAGAAGTTGTTGATTTGAAAGTAGAGGTTGATAAGGGGAGTTATTTTGAGTTGTTAGGTTGCTTTAAGGAATTAGGTTATAGTGACATAGAGAAAATATATTACAGAGATCCCACATTTGGGATGAATGTGTTAGTTGATGACAAAGGTGCCTTAGAGATTCATGATATTTATAGGGTGCAGCTAAGTGTTGATATCTATATTCAACATACTTTATCTCATCCTGAGTATTATGATGGTCTCCTTGATGAGATAAAAGTAAATCACAATGACATTGTAAATGAGAGTGAAGAAGTGCTTGCTACAATGTATGAAGAAGTAATTAATGGGAGTTGAAGGGTGTGGAGTTGAAGGAAACTGAGATGAAGGAAAGTGAGGCAAATGAAACTGAGTTGAATGAAAGTGAGGCAAATGAAGCTGAGTTGAATGAAAGTGAGGCAAATGAATCTGAGGCAAGTCATGATAATGTGCATGAGGGTGGTCAGGTGCATGATGATGTTAGTTCTGATGACATTAAGGATGAGATCTTCAATTATTATAGTGCTTTAGAGGTAGCTTTTGATGATGAGTATGATGCTGAATTGGTTCAAAAAGATGAAATGGCTAATATAATTGACAATATACATGAAGATGATCAAGAGAGGAACAACAAAAAAGGGAAAGAGAAGTGGAAAGAAAACAAGGAAGCCATTGATAACCATGGTGGAATAAACCAACACCTACATGATGGAAATATGTGCTACCAATAGGATGAGGTTTCAAAACTTGGCAGATGCTGAGGTGTTACCTAATATTATAAGGAAAATTGAAAAAACAAGCACATACACAAATTTATGGCTTGCCAGGTAATTACACATGAAAAAAAATGTGCCCGTCATACAGATTTTTATATGAGTATCATGTGTTGACCTAAAATTTTCTGTTGTAGGATGTCAGATGAGCACATCTTTGAAGTGAGGCACCTTGAAAATCCAGCAGATAAATTTGCAGTCAATTTGAAGGAACACCTATGTTCCTACAAAAGATGGGAACTCACAGGCCTACCTTGTGTTCATGCACTTTCAACTATGAAGAGTAGAAACCATAAGGTTGATGACTATATCCTTGAGTATTACAGGAAATCAAGATACATGGAAATCTACAAACATGTGATTTATCTTGTAAATGGATCAAATATGTGGGTTAGAACAGAGTATTATGATGTGCAACCAACTAAGTATAGGAAAGTTCCTGGAAGACTAAAAAAGAGAAGGAATCTAGAGCAAGAAGACATTGATGGCTCTGATTGCAAAATGAGAAGAACTGGTTTCATTTTCAAGTGTAGTAGGTGTAAGAAACCAGGTCACACCAAACTTATGCAAACAAATGTTGTTTTTACATTAACTGATACAAGCTAGAAATATTAACTGATACAAACATTACCTGTTCTTACAAGCCGGAAACAAATTATCTGATAAACTTATGCCATTCAAACTAATACAAACAGATTCAAACTGCTACACTTAATACAACATCATAAATACCAACACATATAAACCAATACAAAACATACTCTTCCAAAATTTCCCCCATTTCACCATATTCTTCATTTGAATTTGTAGTTCCCTTAAATATTGCTTAAGTTCCTCATTTGTAGCCCTAATATTTTCTACCTCCATTTTGTGCTGCATCAACTTCTTTTGCTAGCTTCTCTAACCTACTTTTTTGCTTCTTCATACATTGGCCCTTCTTATCCACCACATCCTCATAGAACCAAACAAAAAATCCAAAACCAACATGCGTAGAAGCCTATATAAATGTAAAATGGTTTATATCAGAAGACACTGCGAAGAAGAAAATTTTCAAATTTGTTCTTACCTTAAAATGTCGACATCCCCAAAATTGTTTTCCAAAATTCGTAACAGTTGATGCCCTGCGAAGAACAACCATGTCTCCACAATGAAATATGGGTTTTCATAAAAGGTTTGAGCCTGTGTATACATTAGAATTAAAACTTCCAGAGATCTTCTGATTAGATTGGTTTGAACAACACCTCGAATTCATTGTTGACGGTTACTTCAATTTTTACGAGTAACTTCAGTAGAGAACTCTGCAAATGAGGAACCCTATTTTAATTTGACAAAAAACCTAACATGAAAGGGAGGAATAAGACGACATCACTGGTTGTAAATGAAGAAGATGACATATCAAAGCCACCTTAGCTGTCCCACATACATAAACAAACATTGTTTGAGCAAAATGGATGGAAATGACTTTTGTGATGCTATTTGAACAATTAAAGGATTAACTTGGCCTATTTTAAAATTAAGGGACCAAAATGGACTTCGAGGTAAAGTTAGAGGATAAAAAAGGGTATTTTTTCCTAAACATAATTTAAAAATAATGAACCCAACTAATTTTACCTCCTCGTCCCAGATATGTGTGGCAGTATGGTCTAGGTAAAAGGAAGCAGTGACAACTCTAACGGGCCTCCTCCAAATACTTGAGGTGGCATTGGCTCATCATCCTGAGGTGGCATTAGCTCATCATCCTAAGGTGACATTGACTCATCATCCCGAGGTCCTTCCGGTGCCTGGGGTGGAACTGATGCCTCAGGTACCTCCGGTGAATCAGGTACCTCAGTCTGAATAGGTGAAACCTATCGCCTACGAGATGATGGAGTAAGTGATGCGTCACTAGGTGACACCTATCTCTTACGGAAAGAAGAAGATGAAGATATATGAGCCCCAGAAGTCGATGCCTCCACATAAATCAGGCTAGAGGGAACAAGAGCTTCTAAAACCTGATTTTTTCTCCTCTAAATAAATGCATGTTGTATAATCCTGACGTGCCTCAATATGTCGTCTCTATCATCCATAATGCATGTAAGTAAACTAGACAAGTGTCACATAATTACTATAAGTAACCCTACAAGCAAGAAAAAAAAAGCATACTGATAAAATACAGAGATGTATCTCCAGTTCCTTGGAATCCAAATGTTGAAAAATTACGAAGATGCATCTCCGGAATTTCCTGTAAACTTTCATTTTCATCAATGGCGCTAATGAAGACCACTAATCCCCCAAAAATAATGCATTGGTCACTACTTTTAACTATGAAACACATTTCTCATAATGTATCAACTATCAAACATGCATAAACTATGTATTTCAATACCTAATCACCAATTTCTACAAATTTATACAAAAACTAAAAATAGTTTACAATAATAAAAAACTTACAAGAAGTAATGAATCTTTGAAGTTGATGTAGTTAAATGAGCTCTTTGATGTCGTCCGGTGATGATTAAAGAAGCTTTGATGTTGCTTGATTGATTTTGAGACAATGTGATTTTGAGAGAGTTTTAGAGAAAACTTTGTTTTTTTAACAAGTGAGGAAGAAGAAGGGTTCTAGCGCATTATGTACAAGCAACATCCAAAGATGCATCAACGTAATGTTTATGAAGATGCATCTCCATAGTTTTTTGACATTAAGTCAGACTTCTATTGGCTTAGGGTGCGTGCGGATATGCATCTCTAGAATATGAGGGCATTTTTGTATTTTCATGTGGTACCCTAGTAAGAAATTGGTGAAATTTTTCATTAAGAAATTCCATAATATTTTTGGCATTTTTCATTGCACTTCTACATTTCTTACACACTTTTGCAAATTTTTCATTCACTTTTGTGAAATTTTGACGGCTAAACATTTTTTTCGTCCCTTTTCTTTGACTCGGATTCAATTTGGTTTCTTAACTTTTAAAAAGGCCATTCAACTATACAAAATGTATCACGTTAGTTCTTTTCGTCTACTTTATTAGTCAAATCTAATAAATTTGTCTACGTGGCACTACCGTGGAATTTGAAATAATTAGGTGTAATTTTATTTTGTCAAAGTGGAAGCCATGTGATTCTCACATAATAAATAAAATTTATTAAAAAAACATAAACTAATTTTCTCAAATCATCCACATTAAAGAAGATGAAGATCATAATTCAAACTCATAAAAGATGAAGATCATAATCTCATATCCAGAAATTTGCCACAAATTTATAAAACAATTTTAGCAGACCTCATTTTATTATGTTTGAATGAATTAATTTTGAGAGTTGATTTATTTTCTCACCCTCATTCTCTAAAAACTTAAAACCGTCATTCCATCATTAGAAACCCCTCACCCTCTTTTAAGCGTTAGATCTTATCATGAGAAACCCCTTTTATAACCTGTTTGATATATCCTAAATCGAAACCCCTCACTTACATCACGAGAAATCCCTTCGATTGTTGTTTAAATTAGAATTTAGATATGAGTGGTTTCTGAATCAAAAGAAAGAGTTATGCAGTTGTAGGGAAAAAACTGTAGATTAGCTATGTCACTGGTTGCAATTTCAACAAAAGCATGCAAAAAATAAGCTAAATACCCTTATGGATTTTTCTGGGTTGATGAATGTGAATTTTTGGGTTTTTTATGCATTTGAAAATTTTAGGTTTTCTTGAGTTCAGAAAAAATGAAGAAGGTGATGACTAGATGCCAACTAGGATGTCACACATGCAAAAATAGACACCGTTAGTTGGAAATAAATGAGAAGGATGTATATGATACAGTTTGAAGAAATAAGAAATCAACTTGGTATTTTTAAAAGTTAAGGGACCATAATGGATCCTGAGGTATAGATAAGAAACAAAAAAGGGTATTTATCCAATTTCGAAAATACCCTTAGAATAAAAATATTGGAATTCAGTCGCATCCTAAACACAACAAATCCATTCTCAAAACCATGAAAAATACAAGTAAAAAATAAGTTTAGAGATTGAAATTCGAATTTACCCTAATCACAAAATCCACATTCAACTCCAGACATTCAAATTCAGACACATTAATTTAAGTGTGGCACGTAAAGACGTCATTATTTCATCTTTCGATCAGTGATATGACTACCACCCTTGATGATGTATTGTGTCTTCTACATATTTTGTCATAGTATGATTGTTGGATCACTCTAGAATTAGTAGACTTAAGGCACTCAACTTGATGGTGACACAATTAGGATCTGATTCGAGTAAACCCCAAAGGGAGATAGAAGACACCAGAGGATGTCAAGCTAGATTTTCATTCCTATTAGAAAATTCTATTAACCACTTGAATGCAGTTGTGGATGCTACATGTGATAATGCATAAGTTTCATATCATAGAGTATGCACATTGAGGAAATAATTCTTGATTTTTGTTGGCACGAGCATATTCGTGGATAAAAGTGCGCCTATGTCGATGTTTTCTATATTAAATACTTAATGGATTTGAAGAGGACTCACGAGTACAATTAGGAGGCATCTTGTTTGGTTTACCTCTACTCTAAGGAAATTAATGGTAGTTTATGGATACAAGACAAATGACAAGAAGCAACCGTCTATTTCAGGTAATCTATTCACACCCTTACTGATATTAATTTCATAATATTTATGCTATATCCTTACTGATATTTCATTTTAACCATTTTTAGGCATGAATCCTCCACCATTTTCCATTTATCATCGTTTGGGACTATGTTGAAGACTTCACTGAAGATTTTCCACAAGCGTGCTCAATTATCGCACTTAGGGGTAATTCATGATCGAGTCGTCCCGACTTGCTATTGACCGTATCATGCCTGATGATATCTTTGCAATACCGTACAGTGAGCACCGTTAGAGATGACCATTGGAGGTGATATCTTGGTACTCTACATGAATGAATTATGGTTCTTGACTTATGTACCCACATCTGCCTAAGTGAGTATTGTGGCCTTTGAAGGGACAACAATGAACATAGTTGAACGAATCACTGGCCCATCTTTAGCATTCATTTAACGTATTGAATATGACTTTTCCATTCAAGTCAATATTATAATCATGTTGTGCGGAGCCAAGCCTTTCTTCATCTTATCAAGCCTTTTCAAAAGGGATTATGGTATTGAGTTCACTTTTATGCCACTTTCAATTAATAATTTTTTTTATTTACATGTCACCAACTTGAATGAACACATAAACTTCTGAATTTCCCTAAGTGGGATAATTGATGTGGATTCCACATAAACTTCTGAATTTCCCTACTCACATAATTTTTCATGCACGGAGGTTATTCAAGGTCTATGTTGGACAAGTGTCTCAAAACATAAAAGGGATAAAATGGGAATTGTGATGGTTTAAAAAAGGTGTTTAAATAATTTTTGTGTGTGATAAAGTCAGAGTTTAAAATAAGTTTGTAAAAGAAACAAGGAATATGCAGTGAAATAAAAAAATTAGAGAAGAAAGAAAGAAACACAACATAAGTAAATAAATGACTAAAAGGTAAGTGATAAGGGTAGAGAAATATGCACCACAAATTTAAAGTGGTTCGGTCTAACCATTTGGCCTACTCCTCTCCCTAATAATTTCTTCTTAAGAGTTTCCATTATATTGTGAGTTTTTTTATCGGTTTTACCCACAAACCTCCTTACAAACAAATTGAAGTTTACGACAGCTATCCTTCAAATAGAACATGAGTTTTAATAACGACTACCCTCCAAACCAAACACAAGATTTTTTACAAGGCTAATCCCAAACTAGATTAAAGCTTTTTTACCAAGCGCAACTCGCGAACCAAGTGGAGATTTTGACGGACAATCTCACGAACCAATGAAAGCTTTTAACACCAGGATAAATTCACAATGCAAGCTTTTAACACCAGACTAAATTCATGATTCAAGGTGGAGATTTTAATGGACAATCTTTTGAACCAAACGAGAGCTTTACAACTGGAAAAGCTCACAAACCAAATATGATATTTTAACGGACAACGCCATAAACGAAACAAGAGATTTTTTAACTTGGTTTAAATCAGAACATAAAAACAAAATCTCACAAGAGATATTGCAAAATTTCCTCCACACTAGAATACAAAATCTCACAGGTAAATTTCACTCTCAAAGCACTAATGCAAAAATGAAGAAGAAATAAAGAGTGAAAAGAGACTGGAGAGTGATAACGAGTATTCAAAATACTTTTTTTATGGTGTGAATGAAACGAGAAATTATCTATCTATTTATAGGACAAAGCGTGTCTCAAAAATGAAAAAAAAATCCATGGGCTTTTTATTGCCCATAATCAATTACGCATATCACATAATCAATTATTCATTTCAAATACATAATGTTTTTAAATGGCACCGTCAGTAATCGATTATGGCTTCCTCTAATCGATTATTATGGTTACAAAAGTGATAATTGATTAATTCTAACAGGCTAATCAATTATGCCATGTAAAAACTCTCTTAATTAATTAGAATGAGTCTTTAATCCATTATCAAGGCACACAAAAGTTTTCCAGTTGTTTGAATAAAATCGGATAGGCTTTTCGATTATTCGAAAGTGTGTATGTTATTTTCCTTAGTAATCCAAGATCTAATCTTATACCTTTACAGATATAGATCACCCGACATGGATAATACGATATTTCACACTTCCTCTCTTCATATCTTTGGAGATTCAAGATTGATTGCTTGATACATCCATGATTTCAAACTTCATATGGGACTTGACTTCTTCTACCTAATGAGGCTTGATAACTTTTCTTGATAGGTACCACCATCAGAGAGATTTCTTGATCAAAAATCTTCACCGACCCCATCAAATGCCACTATTAGGTGTTATCATTCAAAGATAGGATTTGACATGTAGATCTCCAAACACTACAACTTGACCATGACATCAGATGAAGACTACACATATCAATTTTGTCATCACCAAAATCTAATAGGTCAATAAATTACTGCAATCATTGTACCTATAAGCACATAAATTTACAATCTCCTCATTTTTTATGATGACAATGCATCACTCAAGGAGGTGGAAAAACAAGAAAACCCAAGGTGATAAATTGAAGTGGTTAAACCTCCATTAATAAATATAGAGAGTATACACTACTCCCTATGAGAGTATACTTCTCCCCTTTTGTTATTATAAAAAAGGAATGAAAAATGATAAAACGATATGTAAGACATAAAAGCACATATATCACGATTAGGAATGGCAATGAGGTAGGGCGGGACAGGTTTAAGCATTATCAGCCATGCCACCGCCCCTAACCTCATTTAGAGGTAAAAAATTAACACCCATCCCTGTAACACCCC